>NC_083276.1:97859848-98536395 GCF_963506605.1 Zootoca vivipara | reverse complement strand
ACAAACTATATTTCCCTTGATAATTGCCATTTAGATTGCTCTTCTGGACATTTTTTAAATGGGTTTTTTGCCCTTGGCAGCTAAGACAAGGAGTAAAATATGCTAACTAGATCAATGCTCTGGAAGCTGAATATACTGTGATCCTTAAAATATATACAGGGGATTACCTGCTAGTAAAGAATTGTTACTATACTAATGAAGTGCTGTCAAAATCCTTTAGCATGTTAAGGGCATACTCCAGGCATGTGTTTATGGCTAGCACGTGTGCTACTGTACACAGGCGAAAAGAAATTGAAATACAGTGATACTATGTTATAGGGAGGAATGTACATTAGGGGCAATGTTTTCGAACACCATCTGGTAGTTATAGTTGGTTGTCAGTTCAATATGTTTAATTACTAAGGATGCTATGTTGATCTTACCAAAGGTGATATGGAGGCTTTTGCTATGGAAGGCATGCTGCAACATGTCAGGCCACAAGCAATACTATGTGGTGCAGAGAAGTCTGGATTGCTTGCTGCCTCATTAACAGTAGAACATGGAAAATGAGCTGTCCGGAGAACAGGAGGCAGGGGCGTAGGAAGGGGATGCAGTGGGGGGGGGGTTGCCCTGGGTGCCCTCACTGATGGGGGTGACATTTGCACGCCACCTGCCTGTGACTCCCAAGCCTACCCCAAGCCATCAGGGTAAGGGGGGAGCTGCACCGCTTTGCCTGCAGCATTCCCCCCTTCCCCCTTCATTTTGACAGCTTGGGGGAGTTGCGGGTGGGCAGTGCACCAAATGTCCACTATGCACGGCTCACTCCGCCCATGGCTGCAGGGCACGCACGCCACTCCAGTCACCCGAGTGGCTATCCTGCGCCTGGGAGGGCACCCTCTGTGCCATGCCTCCCTCGGGAGCATGCCCGCCCTGGGCAGCACAGGCATATGCTGCACCGCTGACAGTGATAATTCCTCCCGTCTCCCTCTTGTTGCCTGGTACTTCATTGGCAACAGTCCATAGACAGGTGTGTGTACAGTCATCAACACCCACTTTTGTAGCAGATTGGGAAATAGGGGAAAGGCGCAAGTTGGTGTACCCCCAGCCACCTCTTCTTACATCCTTACCCCCTCACTTGTATTTTCTTCCTCTCACACAGAGAGTCTCTATATGCCTTTTACTATAGGAGCATTTTTGTCTTGTTTTGGTCATTTTATACCACCCTTGTAGAGCCCATGTACCACACAGGGCAGCTAGTGAGATGTAGTTGCCCACCAGGGCACCTCTTCAGTGAAGGAAACCAGGGATGCATGGGAAAACGCTCTGATTTTGATTGGAGTAAACATGCTAGGGAAAAAGGATATTATTCGCTTGCTTGGTTGCTAGATTTGTATCCTGTCTTTGCATCAGATGGTGTTCCACTGTTTCTCCTATCAAACTTTGTCCTGCAGGCTCCCTACTAGTCTGCCTCCACCTATGTATTCAAAGGGATATCAGAGAGGGAGACTTACTACCAGGGACGGTGCTAGGGTTTTTTTGCGCCCTAGGCGAGATGACCTTCTGGCACCCCCCACATAAAAAATAATAAATTAATAAAAATAGAAAAAATAGAAGATAGAAAAATAGAAAAAGTAGAAAAAATAAAAATAGAAATGGAAAAAATAAAAAGTAGAAAAAATAAAAATAAAATAAAAAAGTAGAAAAAATAAAAATAAAATAAAAACAGCTGAGAGGCGCGGGGAGGTGGTCCCAGGCTCCCGCATGCCTCTGGAGCTTCGCGTGGGAGCGCGAGCCTGGGGCCACCTCACTGCGCCTGTCAGCTGTAGCCTGTAGAGCGGCTTCAGGCCGCTCTCCGGAGGTACGCGTACGCCTCGGGATAGCAGCCTGAAACCGCTCAGCACCGGCGGGCAGGCTGGCCATCGCCCCCTCCATTCTGGTGCCCTAGGCAGCTGCCTAGGTTGCCTGAATGGATGCGCCAGCCCTGCTTACATTACTTGATCTTTAAGTGGGTACCATTTACATGAATAGAGAACACAATTTTGTGATTCATCCAGAGGCACTAAAAAGGTAAAGGTGAAGGGACCCCTGACCATTAGGTCCAGTCGTGACCGACTCTGGGGTTGCACGCTCATCTCGCATTATTGGCCGAGGGAGCCAGCGTATAGCTTCCAGGTCATGTGGCTACCGTGACAAAGCCGCTTCTGGCAAACTAGAGCAGCACATGGAAACGCCGTTTACCTTCCCGCTGTAGCGGTTCCTATTTATCTACTTGCATTTTGATGTGCTTTCGAACTGCTAGGTTGGCAGGAGCTGGGACCAAGCAACGGGAGCTCACCCTGTCACAGGGATTCGAACCGCCGACCTTCTGATCAGCAAGCCCTAGGCTCAGTGGTTTAACCACAGCGCCACCTGGGTGTATTAAAATTGGACATGGCTGAATATGTTTCTTACTTGATCTTTAAGTGGGTACCATTTACACGAATAGAGAACACAATTTTGTGATTCATCCAGAGGCACTAAAAGCACTGTTAAAACACTGTTAATAAAAATTTAAGATTACAAGTTAATTAGTATGTACATAATTTGGCTCTAGTGTTACCACATAGGTCTAAAATGCAATGTGGAATTCTAATTGGTTGGTTGTTAGAGACATTTAAATAGTTGGAGAGGAGGCAAGAAAAGTGTTGGTGGTATTTTTTTTTAACAAAAGGAGTGTCCCCAAAGCTTTGTTACACTAGGTATATTGAAACCTACTTGCTGACAACTATGGACCTTAAAAAGAAGACGTTTAATGTCATTTATTTCTTTAGTGAGAGAGAAACACTGCAGAGATTAGAAGCCTTATTCATTAAAAATGCATTTGCAAGTTAAGTAGGTTTTTCATGATGTGCACAGAAAAGTGTGGAATGTGCTTTTTAGACAGAGGCAAACTTGGTAATCCATTACAACTTTCCAAACTTGAAAGCAGCATGTCATTTATAATTCACTGGCAGGATGCTCAACAGAAACACAACAAGACAGGCACAAAGCCCCCCCCTTTATTTATTTTTAATGTTTAGGGTTTTGGGGGGGGGTCAATTGTGTAAAGTTGAAGGTGCACAAGTTAAGTTGCAGGCTGGCTATATTGAAGATCCAACACTGATATCAAAGTGAGTGGAATTGATTTGACAACCGCCTGTTGTAATCTTCTGTTATCATAATAATCTAGCCACCAGTGATAAATGTGCACTAGCCTTTGGAAAGATGATACAATAAACTATTAAACCTGTAGAAAAAGCTCGACCTTTCTTAGAATCACAGGAAGCTGCCTTATTAGAGAATCAGACCAATGATCCACCTAGCTTAGTATTGTCCACATTGACTAGCAGCTGCTCTCCAGAAGTCCCCCAGCCCTTCTTGAAGATGCTGGGGATTGAATCTGGGACCTTCGGCATGCAAAGCAGGTATCCTACCCTTTCTCAATACCAATCTGTGGCGGGGGGGAAGCTGGGTGTTTATCTCACGACTATATGTGTGTGTGCGTGTGCACATGCAAGCAAACATCCATGAAATGCCACATCTTTTCTAAGCAACATTTTATGCAATTGTTTAAATCTGTTTTTGAGTTTGGCAATTCAGGGCAGAAGAAAGACAAAACAATGAATTGCAACTTTCGACCTTCTTTTAAACTATGTGGCAATGGCTACTGTCAGACAAAGGAGACTGAAGCAGGTAGTACTTTAGTCTGTGCTGTCATAGTAAAGCTGCACATTTCTAAAAACAGCGGCAACAATGAGGAGGTTAAAAAACAACAACAAACCTCTGAATTAAAAGGGGAAAGAAGGAGCGGGAAGAGAAAGGCTATAAATAGAAGTGACAGCGTGAAGAGTAAATTATGACGGCTGTAATGGAAGGAAAGTTTTCCAGTGATTTGCCCCTTAAGCAGCGTTAGAATGGTGGTCAACTGAGTACCTACTATTATTTGTAGGTGGTAGGCTATGGTAGAGGGATTCCGGCAGACACTGTCACTCAACAACTGAGCTGAGAGAAAGCTGAGGAATAGGAGGCGGGAGTGGCAGATAAGGATTCTGAAAGCATCCTGCAAAAAATAAGAGGGCAGCGTTCATGGATTCCAGCAGCGAGTAGCATCCTGGGCCAATGGAAGAGAAATATCGGCAAGGAAACCAAACCTAGGGAAGGAGGAGAAGGAGGTGGATGGAAAAGAGGGTGAGCAACAAAGGGAATTTGGTCTGCCTCAGGAAGGACAACAAGGAGGAAGAAGGGGAATAGGATAGAAAGATAAAGGCAAGTCAGAAAGAGGGAGGGAGGGGAAAGACAGGAGAGGGCAATGTTCAAGGGGTGTCAGAAGAACTGTGTATGGGAAGACAGGAGTGAAAACATTGTCTATAAAACAGAACAGAACAGAGTGAGACAGCACTATGAGCCTTTCCTCTTAAAAACACCTCACAAGTGCCCCTGTTTACAAGCAAAGGAAGGAGTCGATATTTTACCATATTAAGTTCAATTGAAGTGTTCTAATCAGTTTTACTCAGATAAGATCCATTAAAATGAATGAACATATCTAAGTTACGGGCATTAATTTCTGTGGATCTTTTATATGTAAAACAAAATAGCTGAATACCACCCAGTGCTCGTTTTTGTTTTGTTTTGTGTAGTCCATTGTGCAGTCATAATTTATATCATTATTTTTAATATTACAATTTACATACAGATTGTTACACTAAAAACAGCAGAGAACCAGCCCTTTCCTTAAAAATAAGAAGCCCTAATAGAGATGTTTCAAAGGCTTGATTGCAGCAAGCTGCTAATTTTGTAGGCTTACCCTATCTGTACTTAAAAACTATCATAGAAACCATTTTTAAAATATATTTTTAGACAACTGAAGTGTTACTCCACATTTTTTAATTTTGCATATTTCATCCACCTCTCCTTATTGTAAGGTCCAATGGCTATAAATTTACCTTTTGTATAAATTACCTGTTACATAACAGCTGCTTTCAGGAAACATGATAAAATATTATTTAGTTTTGATAGGAACCTATGTGAGCCTTGGCCTGGTGCACCTTCATCAGCGTGGCCTTGAGAAGAAGATCAGAAGCTTCTGCTCTCATTTTTTCCAGTATCCACAGATCCACATTTTGTTCAAATCTTAACTAAGGTGTATTTAAATAAACCACCTTCATAGCCCATGTTTTGAATTTGGCTTGCTCCAAACAAATCATAGCTAAGATTTACCAGTTTCTCAGTTTTTGACAACACAGCAAGCTGTGATCAATAAAATTGGAAATGAAAACTTCTGAATACATCCTCACATCTGCAATCATGCCTACTACTGTAACTCAAAGATAGGCATATACTTTCATCTAAGTATATTCATTTTATCTCACTGAAATTATATCATACAACCCATCTGTTGTATAGCCACAACTACACGAATCAGTACAGGCATAGATCCCTTGCCCATCTCTTCCCTGTGCCTGGTTTTCAAGCAATACAGATTGCAAACTGAAGTACCATGGTGGAGAGTGAAGGCCGGATGAATACAATAAAGCAAACATGGATTTTTAGTCGGAGAGTTACCTGCCTTGCACGTGTACAACAGCAGATAAGAGGCAAGAAAAGAGGGAGGTTCCATTGAGCCCTATGCCAATCTCAAACTCTGTCCATTCAAGGATGGACTCTGATCCATGTCTGTTCCTTTTCATATTTTGGATATATAGTATATGGCAATATATCCCACCACTGCCCATGGATTTAGGACAAACAGTTGGGGACCCATGTAAGGAAGGTCTAGTTACCTTTCCTCTATACAAATTTTTACTGTATCTACAGCTGTAGTGTGTTTATGTGCAGGGTTATAAAATGTTGAGGAAAGCCAAGTGAAGGTACAAGTGATGAGGAAAATATGGACCTCCTTCATTGTTCTGAAGGAAATAGGGTTGGGGAGCTTTTGTGGTAGGGGGGTTCTTCTAGACTGACAGGATTGCAATACATCTCTGAAGCTTTTTGTGATTCTCATAGCTTATTTCATATCCTGCTTCTTTGGTTAGTGACAAACCAACATATTCCTCACATGGTGGAAATCTGTGGTTTCTGTGAAAAAGTCATAATTACTCCTTCTATGATGCACTCACAGTGAAATGTTATGGGGGGTTGCAGTTGCGATCATTACAGTATGTCATTTGCACCTGAAATTTTATCCATTCACAACAGAAGTAAAAATGGCAACTATAACATTCCTCTTCTATTTGTATTCTATGACTAAACTTTACTTTAGGCAGAATGTACTATACTTATAGCCAGTGCTTTTTTTTCTTAAAAATGCTTAGGGGTACTCTCATTTTCCTACTTAATTGAAATATTGCCCCTCAATGAGGCCAAACTTAGATTCACAAAATGTTCAGGGGTATGTATCCCCCCAGGGGAAAAAAAAACACTGCTCATAGTTATCCCTTGTTCTCAAAGAATTCATTAACTACTTCTTTCAAATGTTTAAAATATCTCCTTTGGAGTAATATCTGGAGTTACAGAAGTTGGATTAGCATAATTAATTTAACAATCTTTTCACTCTGGCAGATATACAGCAAATGGCAGTCGACTGGCTTACTGGGAATTTTTATTTTGTGGATCGTATGAGTGACACAATCTTTGTATGCAACTACAATGGATCTGTATGTGTCATCCTGATCGATCTTGACCTCCACAACCCCAGATCAGTTGCTGTGGATCCAGGTTTGGGGTGAGTCTTTCAATGATATAATATTTGTTTGTTGTAAGATGTGTATAGGCATGCTAAGTATAAAGAAAATCAAAGGTTCCGATAGATTCCCCCCCCCTGTGTGTATTCTCATTAGTATCCATTCTGAATGATCAGTTAATGATAACACTTCAATCTTTAATCTTTTCTCACTTGGAAAGTGTGCTGGTTATCTGAAGTTAGACCACAACATTTGAGAAGCCTTGCTTTGAAGTATATGTTTTTCTGTTTGCCCTTGCACATAGCATAAGAAAAAGATGGTGAAGAATATTCAGAAGTGAACCTAGTAGCTTGAAATACCCGAAGTAATTATGGTCTTATAAGTATTAAACAACCACCTGGCCTCTTATATCATACCACAAGCCATTTTTGAAATCCTATCAAAAGCAGTTTGTAGTATTGAAGGGAGAGAGCCTTCTGCTCAAATAAAATCATTTTTAAAAATATCCCACTGGAATGTGCTCAGGTGTGTCTAGATTAGCTCTTTACATCCCAGGCAAGATATTGTTGCTGCTGCAACCAGCACTATAGTTCTCATGGTCCTTGTGTGTGTGTGGGGGGGAGATATAACTGGAAGGAGAACAAATGTGGTATTTTCTACATAGTTTCTGGTTGGTTTCTGTAGCTAAGAGAATGAACGATTGAACTCCATGGACAATTGTTGAATACAAATGATAACATTCACAGGTTAGCAAAAGTTTGTTTCTCCTTGCTACTCACTGCCCAAAGCTTTCCTGAACATAACTGATACAGAATGTTTCTATGGTATGCCTCCATAACTTGCTTCAGTTGCAACAAATATTTTCAGAACAATTTAGTTCCTATGTTTCCCTGTCATTTCCAAATCACAGAGGAAATTGAAAAATAACTTCGTTGTCACTGTCTCAAAAAGTCCATTGCTTAAAATTCCAATGTAAATTTTATGGAATATAGATAAGTAAGAGAGATGTCACTGTCAACTTTTTCTTTTAAATGAGGACATTGAAACGTAGTGTATGCATATACAATAGTAAGGCACCCTTCTCAATGTGCTTTGGAGCGCCAGTTAAAATATTTTGTACCAGTGCTTTAAAATATTTTGTATCAGCAGTCGAGAATGTATATTTGCGTTATAGCAACACATTTGCAGACTTTTGGAGAATAAAATAATGCAAAGTATTAGGAACCATGTTTTGTCATTTCACCAATCATATAAACAAGTTAGTATTCATTATCAGCCGCAGCAGTAGACACATGGCTTAATAATGTAAATGGTGTGGATGCCTGAGATTTGAAGTGGCTACTTCAACCTTGTTTTATATTAGCCTATAGATAGCAAAGTCTGTAGTGGCTGGTGAGGAACATCTTACAATATCATAAGACTCTGTTCAATAAAAAGGAAAATATTTACTACAGAAGCAGCTTGTCATCCATATGTGGACTTTTGTCACTCTTTACTTAACATCTGATTGAATATTAAGATGAATAATCACATGGGTTTAATTTTGACAAGAACAGCTTGCATGCAAACTTTGCAAAGGAAGCTGTGTGATTCTAGAATAGAGCTGCTTTTGTGTACTCAACAGATGGTAAGCTTGACTAGATCTGACTGAAGTGATGTTTCAAAAGAAATTAGTTGAAGTTGTATTTAAACTGATTTGTTTAGTAATTCTCTTAACAATGAATGGGATATTTTCAAACCACCTAGCTCCCTTTTCACGTGTATTTATTTATGCAATATATTTGGGTTTTATTTTATGTAATTTAAACTAGTAATTTTGGTCTGTTAATGGATGTTGAAGTGTAGTCTTTAGATTCCAGATATTAACCTGTGGTTATAAAAATGATGGTTAATGGTATACCCCTTTTAAGACACAAAAGTGAAAAAGATAAGCATTTCAATATATGTATATTGTAGCTTCTCCTGCTACTACATTTTACCTCACCTCTTCTCTTTTTCCAAGTTCTTATTTTTCATATGAATTCATTATTACCTAACCACCACAGCAGAATTTCTGCTTGAGTATATTGAGTTATAATGTCCTTACCTGTTTCATAATGATATTGGTTTTATTTAATTCTTTATTAGATTTTTTAATAAAACTTCTTCATAAGAGTGCATTGCAAGTGAAGCATGAAATGAATGGGGCATATAAATATGTGCACAACACTTTAATAAAGTTGCCTACATTCATCAGCCTTGTACATTTAATTACAAAATATGTACATTTTTTATATTTAGCAAGTTAAACTGGATGTTCCCATAAGGTATTATATACACGCTCTTACAAGATTATCTTCTGCTATTAATGTATTCAGGACCATAATCTTTTTATATTAATAGTAAACCACACTTAGCAAATATGAGCTTTTTTATTAGTAATCGGTATCAATAAACAAATTGCTGTCTTGAACCAGCTCGATCTATTCCATTACTGGATCCTATTGACAGTGGTTTGTATTTGTCAGGGTAGGGCCTAGGATACACATAGCCATATGTTGACATCTCATTGTCCTGTTTGAGTCAGGGAACCCAGGATGTGAGGCAGCCCAACTGCCTCTCTGGGTTTACTGACACTTAACTTTCTTCTGTTCTTTTCAGGCTTTAAAGCTCTGTGTCTGAGCACCCTCTCATTTGTGCTCTAGGCTAGAGCGTTCCCTGTGGAAACCCGCAAATTAAAGCAGAATCAGAGAAAATGACAATCCACAGAAAACCCAAATTGCCGTTTGTTGCGCTTCAGCTTTAAAGAGCGGGGTTTTTTTTAGTCTGTAACTATTGCTGATTTCTGGGACTGGGGCGTGATCACCACCACTGCTACTTGTACAGCTTCCAGGAGGCTTTTTAGTGTCCTGGCTGCTGCTGATCCCAGCCGTGATCCACTGCTGCAGCCCGCAGGCGCGATCAGTGAAATCAAATAAAAAATGAACATTTTTACAATCCCGGGGTAAAGATGTAAAACTACTTTTTTTAAAAAAAGAATAATAATAATAAATAAAAAGACAATAATTTATAAGAGGGTTAAAATGGAGTGAGATAGAATAAGCTAAACCAAGCTAAGTATTCCCATGCAAGTTTCTATATGGCAGTGCTCTATGAGGGGATACAAGTTTTGAAAGCCAGTTACTACACGAATGGGCCATATTACAGAGATAATCTGCCTGTTGCCATCAGCAACCACCTCCTAACCCTATTTAGCTTCCTCCACATTAAGGTGTGTGTGTGAGAAAGAGGGGGGTGCGGCCCTCCAGATGTTTTGGACTACAATTCCCATCTTCCCCAACCACTGGTCCTGCTAGCTAGGGATCATGGGAGTTGTAGGCCAAAACATCTGGAGGGCCGCAGGTTTGACATGCCTGGATTTGAGTTAGTCTTCCAAAAAACTTGGCTCTTGTTCTTAGGAAACTGCCAAGGCCTCCAACCTGTCATTATAGGTAGGCATTGACTTTGAAGCTGTAGCATTGCTGTGGTTTTGCTATCCAAAAATCTTCAAGGAAGTTTTGGTTTTTTTTTTAAGGAAACTCATTCTGAAATGGAAATTTGTTCTCATTCAAGGATTAAATAAATTACATTTTGCTTTAGGGAAATAATATTCTCAGGGCCTTTTCTGATCAAGGCTTTCTGTTAGCACTTTCAAGTGTTAGTCATTTCCAGTGATGAATATGTCCATTTCCACATAATGGAAGGATAGGGGAAAGCTAGATTTGCTGCTAGGCAAAACGGAGAAACACAGTCAGGTGCTAGAAAGAAAAATGGAAAAGAAAAGAAAGGGTTGGCAGTGCAGTGATTGTAGTAATCTGGAGACATTTTCTTACAATAGACATCAAGGTTGGAATTTGGAGATCATCCCTGGAGAATGGTGTGAAGGGGTGGAGTCTTGCTGGCTGAGAAGGCTCCCGCAGAAAACTAGGGTTTGTTGTAATTGCTGCTTTACAAAGTCACCATGTTAACTCTTTTCTGAATATACTGAATCCAAGTTTACAGGTTGTAAGCTGGGCTAGACAGGGAGGGGATCCCTAATGTTTCTGACAGTGACACCACATGCATAACCCACTGCACAAAGCAAAAGGTGTGTGTCAGTTGCACACTTCATGTACAAAATAACAAAATAACCAAAATAATTGTTGGTCTAACAATTTAGACCAACAGAATACCCAAACAATTGAAATGCTTTTTGAAGTAGCATAAGTCTAGTTGGTTAAGCTCCTGGGGTTAACCCTAGCATTTTGAAAGGTTCCATAGAGAAAAATAAATCTGACAAATCATGTATGTGCATGATATTTTTTCTGACAGATTGCTAAAGCATTTGGGATGAACCTTTGGATTTGTGTTTTTGCTCCCATAATTCATTGTCAGAATGACAATGTAGTGCCCAAATCAATTTTCTAGACTCCCCAAGCTGGAATAAATGAAACAGAATATCTTTTTCAGTCTGCTTTGGCACTGAATTTATCGGATTTTTATACATGATGGGTTTTTTTTTCCCATTATAAAAACAACCCCTCATTAATAGACTCATGTAGCGAACCCACCATCTAATATCACCAATTAATAATGTGGCGGATCCACTCCCGCTAACTGCCCCCAATTAAATATAATGCACCCACCTCAAGGTACACCAGTTACATGATTTTCTACAATTTACAATGGATTATCTAGTGGGGGACTTGTGTGAGGGAAAACTTAATGGTTTAGAGTCTCAGGCAGGAGTTGATCAAACAAACAAGAAAGGTTTTGTTAAACAAAAAGAAGTGTATGAAACAAAGTGGGTCAGGAAATGTCTTCTTTCAATTTGAAGTTAACTTACTTAAGATAAGATATCTTTATTGTCATTGTCCCCTTGCGGGAACAACGAAATTACTCGGTTGCTACATCCACTCAGATAAAGCATTCCGCATAATCCAAAATTTCAAAAGCTAATTAAAAACAGTAAATATACTACAAAATAACAAGTAAAATAAGATGACTTCAAAGTCCGGGCTTTCCATTTAAGGCCAAAATTGCTCTAGAGAAGAAACTTCCTGAGACGGCTCGTTCTTGCCTGCATTGTTCTATATCTCCGTCCTGATGGCAGGAGCTGAAAGAAATGGTGACCAGGGTGCGTTGGATCTCTTGATATATCTAGTGCTTTTCTATGGCACCTGGTGGTGTAAATTTGTTCTAAGGTGGTGAGTGAGCAGCCAATAATGCTCTCTGCTGTTTTAATAATTCTACACAGCCCTGCTCTGTCCTGGGAAGTACAGCTTCCGTACCACACACATAAACCGTACGTGAGCACGCTCTGTATGGCACAGTGATAGAAGGCAAGCAGCAGCTTTTGTGGAAGATGGTTTTTCCTTAAAATTCTCAAAAAATACAGTCTCTGCTGCGCCTTCTTCACAAGCCCCCTTGTATTAACACTCCAGGACAGATCCTCCTGTAACTCAATGCCTAGAAATCTAAACGTTGTTACCCTCTCCACACAAATTCCGTCAATCAAGAGTGGCTGGACCTCGTTCTTCTGTCTCCTAAAGTCCACCACAAGCTCCTTAGTTTTCTTTGTGTTTATGAGCAAGTTGTTGACTCTGCACCACTCTGTCAGTCGCTCCACCTCATCTCTATACTCAGTTTCACCCTCCTTATCAGAGATGAGCCCGATCACGGTTGTGTCATCTGCAAATTTGACAACCCTATTTCTAGGGTGGGCAGCGACACAATCATATGTATAAAGAGTATAAAGGAGCGGACTAAGCACGCATCCTTGTGGTGTTCCTGTGTTAGTCCTAAGCATGTTAGACATATAAGGGCCCAACCGGACCCTCTGGGAGCGTTCTGAGAGAATGGTATTGAATGCCGAGCTGAAATCTACAAAAAGCAGTCTGGCGTAGCTCCCCCGCTGCTCCAAATGTGCAAGAACAGCTTGGAGGGCAATCACCACGGCATCCTCTGTTGATCTTTTCGTTTTGTAGGCAAATTGGAATGTGTCCAATCCCTCTGGTAGGCAGGCAATGACATAATTTCGTACCAGCTTTTCAAAGCACTTCATAATTATGGGTGTAAGTGCTACTGGACGAAAGTCGTTCGGATTCTCCGGATTGGATTTTTTTGGTACTGGAACAATAATAGAAGACTTCAGGCAAGATGGGACAGTAGCCTGGGCTAGGGATCGATTTAAAATCCCAGTGAAGACTCCCGCTAGTTGGTCTGCGCAGTCTCTTAAGACTCTTCCAGCTACTCCATCTGGCCCTGTAGCCTTCCTTGAGTTGATTCCCTTCAGCACCTTCCTCATCTCTCCTTCCTCCACTTTGAATACCACATTCCTTTGCACCGATGGTGGCGACGGTGGTGATGGTGGCCTAGCCTCCGCAGGTGTTGCTGCAGATGTTGCTTCAAAGCGGGCAAAAAAGACATTCAACTCCTCTGCGAGGGATGCCCCTCCCTTGTCCACCAACTCTAAGCTATCTCAGGGTTAAATACAAAACTATAGGTACAACTTTTCTTAAACTTCAGTTACTAAAAACCAGATGTTACACTTCAGGTGGTAGGTGTTCGGGCTGCTAGAACGGATGGTAAAATGCTCAACTCAGTTTCTGTCACTTAGATATTGCAGTTAAATACTTCCTTCACAGCTTAATACTTTGTTTCATGAGTGAGGGACACTTCTCCTCCAGTTACCCACTCTCTTAATCATCCCCACACCTGTGGTCTTCTATATGATATAACAGATCACCAGGGGATCACCTCACTCTTTGCTACTGGGTTGGGAGTCTTCTGTACCTAGAAGAACTCTCCCCTCCTGGCTAGACTGAGACTCAGTGTATATGTTTAACTTCACTCAGAACCAGTTATCCTTATCTCACTCCCTAACTAACATCAAACTGTATCTCTTAACCTTTGCCCCTTCTCAAAACCCAAACCCTATCCCTCAATTTAAATCCAGCTTAAATTTCTCCCTCAGAAACTGTTCCTTTTATTCTTCCCCCTCCCAAAGTGCTGTTCCTCCCCACTCTGTGGCTAGCTGACTCTGTAGCCAATCTGTGAGATGCTCCAGCACTCTGGTGGGGTTTCAGAGGAACAACATCACCAGACTCTAGTCTGGCTGTGCTGTCCGTCACACATCTGTTTACAAGTTGGACTTTAAAATTATCCACAGAGCAGATGCCACAACCCACACATCCTTTCATGTGTCACATTAGCCTGTGAATGAACACAATTGAGCTGTTATTACTGCACGTAGTAGAATGCACTAAGGATAATGTGCTTTGCTGCTCTCTCGCTAAGGTAATCATTGCAGGGGTATTTCAGAAATCTTAAATCACATTCCACAAGAGTAGACAGACCTGCTAAATGCAAAATGTGTTTCCAGACTCTTTAATGCTGGTTTTCTTGGCAACAAGTCCCACTAAACTTAGTAGGGGTTACTCATGAGTAAGTGTGCACAGTGTGCATAGCCTAACCTATAACAGTGCTGGAACACATGATGGAACAAGTGTCCCTCAGAATATATTGAGTACTGTATTTTGCACATTTCACCCTTTGTCCATGGGAAAAGGGGCGTTCTTTCCAAAAATATGAGTATTCCGGGCAAATACAAGCTTTGATATTTCTTGATTTAGGAATGCAAAGTTTCCCATGTGACTAATGAATGAAATCTGAGAGAGTGCATGAATCTAAAAATGACAGCTTACCTGGGACTCCTGGGTCCCTTCGCCAAAATCTGTTTACATCTTTAATCAATAAAGTTGAGGCCTATTTCAACCCAGTGCCAACGTCATGTGTCTTCTTCCCTTGGCCTGCCCTGTACTAGGCTGCACACTTCCTGTGCCTGAGTCCACAAGTAGTTGCTGGACAAATATATATTTGGGGGATCTGAAATGTGCTAACAAAAATGACTTATGTGTGCTCATGCACTGCAAGTTGAAAACCTGTCCATCTTGAGCATTATTGCTCTGATAGTATTTGTTTTAAAAATGCTATTATTCAGACTAAGGATTTTTTTCTCTTGATAATGGTTAAATGACAGTAATGCTTAACAGGTTTGCTGCTGGGTAGTTAAGTGATTTGGGCACACAAGTATTATTAATAGTATTAAAACTTCTGTGGGTACCTGCGACATTCTAGGCAGCTCTCAAAATCAAATTAAGCTTAGAATTTCCTGGACTTTAGCCTGGGTGCAGAAAATGTAATATGTGAAGCACTTCTCCATTTCTAAGAGGCGAACATAAGTAATAATTGGGTTTTTCATCTTACATTAAAACATTTATTGGATTTTGTTATTTTTTAACCTGCTAGACACAGACTCCTTATGCATTTTCCTCTGGCTTTAAAAATATTTCTGCTGGGAATATGATGTGATATTTCTTCAAATGAAGCAAATAGCAGCAGTTTCTTTTAAAGAACATAGTTAAAAGAAAACTAAATTGAAAACAATTACTTTACCTCTTAGGCCTTACACAGCTTGCCACTTTATCTTCTTTTCCGATTACTTTCAAGTAAAGGACATGTTGCAGAAAGTAAATTGTCCATAACATAGATATCTATGCTACAAAGGGGAGAATGAAATTACATACATATTCAGTTTTGCTTTTGTTTTGGGTTCTTTTTAGTTCAAAATGTTCTGTGATGCATATACTGGGTTGCAGTTTGGGGCTGGAACAACCCTGTTAGAAAATAAATTAACAAATTGTGAAGGATCAAGTGCTGACCTAAATCTGTGTTTTACAATTATATATTACATTTCCCACTTCATCAGACTGGAATTGTTAACTGCCCCTACCCTCAGCTCTCTTTACTTGATAAATGGTACTAAGGGACCCTTCTTTTTCTGGGCACAAAGTACAAACTTGAGCTGTCACCACCATTCTCCATCTTCTAAATTAGTATTACTCTCATTCTGCTGCCAGAACTTGTCACTTCTCATGAGACAAATAAGCATTTTATCTGTGTAGTCATACTTATATGTTTGAAAAATAGGACATACCTATTTTACAGGAAATGACTGAACAAATAAAATGCTCATGAAAGGACCTCTAATAAATTGCAAAGCAATATGCTTAACAATGGGGAAAATAATTAATGTTTATATATGCACCTGCTAAGGTTTGGCTCTATAGTTTGCCTTGGTCACAGAGAACACCTCCAGTGATGGAAATGGAGGGGGGGGGCTTTTGCTGTTGTTGACAATTTCCACTCCCCCCTGTGCTCTCAAAAAAATCAAATCTGGTCAGATGGGAATTCCTCCAGGACAGCGGTTTCCTAGGTGGGAACCGGCAAACATCACCCTTTCCTTATTCTGCCAACAAGATTCCTCTGATCAACTAAAAAACTTTTCCAAGAATGGAAGTAGCCCTTCCTTTTTTATGGATAGCTAAAGATTGGATTCAGTCCAATTATTTTACTGAGATGGACACAGGTATTCTGTCAAAAACAAAATACTCCACATGAACAGTAATCAATAACAGAGGACACAGATAGATGATAGCTTTCTTCCTGCCTTAGAAGTCTATTTCATGATTTACCTCGGCATCCTTTAGTGATGAAAACATGTCTAGTTTTACCAGTCATTAGAGATGAACGATTGGGAAGAGTGTATAAGCAGAGATAACTGAACTGGACCCAGATGAACCTGCCCTTTAGATAAGGAGAACTAGTAGCAAAAAACAAATTTCCTGACATCAGTGATAATGTTATTTATGTCCTATTAAAAAATATTAATTGGCCGAACTTAAAGTTAGGAGTGATCAACAAATTCATGGTAGAAGACAGATGAAGTAACCAACTCCAGTAGCACAGTAAGCAGGAGAACGAGTGTCTGACATGCCAGGCTCCTGGCTGAAGCCTTCCAGCACCTGACACATCATCCCTGAGTTCTTTCCTCAGTTCACACATACAGTGAAGTGGTAGCATGGCCTCTTAAGTGCATATGTTTCAATGTAAACCAATAGTTTACCACATCATGTTAAAGGTACATTAAAAGGAGTCTGTGAGAAGCCGCAATACCTATTGCAGAGCAGTGGGTCCAGGGTAGGTATAGAATTTATAACTTTCACCATATTTTCCTGTAATATTTATAGGCTAGAACAGGCATCCTCAAACTTCGGCCCTCCAGATGTTTTGGACTACAATTCCCATCATCCCTGACCACTGGTCCTGTTAGCGATGGATCATGGGACTTGTAGGCGAAAACATCTGGAGGGCCAGAGTTTGGGGATGCCCGGGCTAGAATGAAATAGATTTCACTGATTGACTGGTATGATGGCAGTTGGTCATAAAGTACCAAAGAAACAAAATACTTTAAAAATGAGCTGTGTGCTAACGAAAACCTATATAAAAAACAAAAAGACAGAATGAAAAAATAATAATGAATGATGCTGGTGAAAATACCTATGTGGGGACAAAATTCATGGCACAAGTTTTAACAGAGCAGCAGCAGCAGAAACTCCTTATGATAAAAATGATGGACTTATGACACTTCAGTTTAATCTCAGTCCATTATAGATGGATTTAAGCAACATTCAACAATATTTCCAGTAAATAAAGGGTTGCACCCAGTTTTCACTGAACTAACTTAATTAATTAACTAGCTTAATTTGTATTCATTCCTTGTTAGAAAAGATGCTACTACTTCTCATTAATAATAAAGCATGCCAAGGGTTGTTGTTGTTGTTGTTGTTGTTGTTTTTAAGGCTGTGTTCAAAGTCTCCCAGCTGCTTGGGAAGTTCATTTTAAAAAGGAACTAGTTCTAGTTTGTACTTTTACAAAACAAAGTATTTCAATCCAAGTTCATCCAAATGAACTGTTTTAGTTCATAAAATTTTTACCCTCAAGAATTTATTCAGCATTTAGAATGTTACGAGCTGCTTTGCTGAACTATAGAGTCCAAAAGTAAATCAGGGCCCCACACAGAAGTGATAAGATATTGGACAGAATGTCAATGGGGAAAGCTTTCCCCATAATTGAATTTCCATACTAGAAAAGGCTTACTGTGCTTAATTTGTCCCTGCCACACAGCTATTAAAAACATGATTTGATATGTGTTCCTGTACCTGTACTCACTGCAGTTGGAAAAGAGTGAATCACTTCAGCAAGAAAGATACAGCACAGGAAATGCCTCATATTCCTCCCTTCTGATTGCTTAGCTACAGTGATTAAGTGTCTTTGCTGCAGCAGTGCCTCTGTAATATCTGCCTAATAAGTGTTAGCGCATTGTATCCATGTGTTGATTTCCTATTTTATTTATATATGTCTGATTGACTTGCGTTTTTAATGAAAGCTAAGAGTCCAGGCCCCCTGTTTGGCAGGTTGAGGGAGGAACATGAAGATGAATTAGAATTGGTTGAAAGTCAATAGGAACTCACAAGCTGTACTTTCTGGAAACACTTGAAGGCATTTTTGTTTCAGTGGGTTTTGCAGCTGGATAAGTTTGGTCTTTACCACTTGTTAGCATTTTAGTCTTGTATTTGTGTTTTTAACTTTTTTATGTGTAAATTGCCTTGAGAATGGTGCTTTAGAAAGTGAATAATAAGTATTATTATAATTATTTATTAATTAACGAGTGGGGGAGGTGCGCGGAGCAAGCGCCGCCTCGCTGCCCACGTGGAGGCGAGGCCGGGGTGCGCTGTGGAAAGAGCTCTGGTGGCTCCCGAGCCCGGCTCCTCCACAGCATCTCCTCCCTGCTGGAGGATCTGCCCTCCAGCCCCGCTGGCAGTGCAGCCCTCGCCCGCCTCCACCATGCTGAGCTCCAGCATGTTTCTCTGCCAGGAGACATGCAGTCAGTTGCGGCTAATAAACCCGAGGAAGGTCTCCCATCTGAACTCAGCACTGCACAAACATTTCAAACCGCTCCAAAACTTTCCGGAGCCTTCTCAGACCCCACCATGCGTTCATTGCCTGGCGCACTGGGCTGGCAAGATACACAGATCTGGAAATCTCTGCGGGGGGGGGGGAGAGTACTGTATTCGGTAAAGGAGCCAAGAGCTGTGCCGAGAGACAAAAGCATTGTGTTTCTCCTCTCTCGGAATCAAAGCGAAAGGGGGCTTTTCAATGGGAAAGGCTAGAAATAGTTGCACAAAGACTTCAGTATCCCAGATCGTGTGGTGATGGCTCGCACATTATTGCATTAAGTTTGCCTCCAACTTTCCACGCTCCGCAAGCCTCGCTGCAGATGGCACACAGGTTCATTTTGGGGTGGGGGCAGTGGGGTACTCCAGCAGGGCTGGCGATCCTCGCTGTTAGGCAGAACTATTTGCATGTAAACAGAGCACAGCCACGACGAGCAAAGACAGGCGTGCAGAGCAGCCTAAGTAAAATAAAGGCAGGCAGGCAGGCAGCATCACCCCTCACTTCCCCCACCAGCCCTTACCAATGGGGGTTCCAGGTCACACGTCCCTACCCTGTGACACGCGAAGGTTTGCTAAGCCTCAGTATCCCAACGCCTCAGGAGAAGCATTGCTCGGGTCCTTCCCCGCTCTGACACCCTTCTCAACGCCTGTGGGGTGGGGTTGAGGATGGGGGGCACCGGAGGAATCCGTGCACCACGGCGCCAGATAAATTTAAGACGGCCCTGCATTGAATATTTAAATTAAGTATTAACACTAGAGGAGGTAGCAATTTTGTATAAGGCAGTATGGATTTTACCCAAACCTAATAGTTGTCCCATTTCCATAGCCCCGTAAAACTGAAGAAAAATAGTTACTAAAGTTTGACAAGCATAGTAAAACTTATCAATTGCTGCTACTGATAAAATGATTTACATATTTACACAACTACTCAAGCATTTAAAAAGAATCCCAGGCTCTCCTCCCCACCCTCATCCACTGCTCCATGACGGCCAAAGGGGGGGGGGCGTCTGTTTCTCGGGGCTTATTCTTTTTGAATTGAATTTTCCAGATCAGCCCCAGGGGAAGGGAAATTGTGTGCTAGTTCTAGGCCTGGTGTAGCCCCCCCCCCTCCCGGCCTTTGGGGCATGTCAGGAATTGTGGATGCAGTAGATCAAAATCTTCCTCTGATTTGTTGGGCACTGGGAGTTTGGCACCTGCAAAAAAGAGGAGGCTTGCAAGGCCAGACCTGTTATCATATCTTTAATTGTATTAAATCAAAACCCTAAGTACTTCCCCCCCCCCCCGCCTCACTACGGGCATTGGGCAGGTTCTCTTATAAAGTTACTTTCTCACTTCAGAGATGACAGTTCTGTCTTTGGCATGATCACAGTAAGAGTTCACATAAAAACATTCTGTTTCTATGTAGATTGCTGAAGGCTGAGGGTCTGTTAGCCTCCTTTTTCTTATTACCTTCATTTAATTAAGAATTATCTTTGGTGCGGTAAGGTGGTTCAGAAGAAATAGCATACTTCTAATTTTCTATTAACTTGTGCTGGACTCATACAAAAAAGAAGCAGTTAGGTATATGCAAGTATGACAGAATATAAAATATAAAAATGTAGCTATAAAGCAGTGGTCCAGTAATACAATAGCAGAAACTACAGAATTTACGTACGTGGTATTTTGCACTAGAAAACTATGTTTCTCAATTATATGTTGCAGCAATAATTTGTTCAGTGGAAGGGTAATCATAAAATAAATTTCTGTTTCTATGTCTCAACACACTTAGCAATTGAGGACTCAGATGAAAGCACTGAGCATATAACTTTACAACAAAATACTTTAAAGTGGAGATTAAATGTATCTAAAATACACAAATTACACAGAGATTTTCACTTCAGGTGCTGAAAGTGATGTTCCCACCAAACAAGTTCAGTCTTTCATATGATTCCTTAAGACCTGCTATCAAAATATCGCTATGAAAAAACAATAGACGATGTAAGAACTAAGGTGGCAAATTGCAAACAGCTTTAGCCGAGCCTTGTATTTAGCCTGGTAGCCAGATGAATGAGAGTGAGTGGGCTTATGAAGGAATAGATTGGTTACATTGGCCCCCTGTATGATGACTGAACACTTCCATAGCAATGTCCTCTGCAAGGACTTCCCATTTACCTTTCAGCAGCACTACAACATAAAGAGCAGGTAACGTGGGCGGGGAATCTAGCAACAACTGAGGCTGGGGCCCAGGCATCATGGCTGGTTTTTATAGTCAGAGAGCAGACCAGAGGGACAAAGTCTAACTTTTGCTCCACTCCCCAAACCATACCCAAGCTTACCCATGACTGGCTATAACCATGGGCAAGCCCTAGTTGCCAGTGTGCCCAACAATTACATGGCTAAAAACTATGGAGTGACGGGGTGAAAGATTAGAAGAGACACAACTGTAGACTGAATCCTTTGAGTTTGTGGACTGGTGACATACTGCACAAGCAGCTTTTGAAAGTAAAATAACAGTAATTCACAAGTTTTAACTGGAGGCTAGAAAGACATTGATGACACGGCACAACACAGTTCTATATTCCTAGAACTTCCGTTGATATAAGATAGTCCTATTGTTCAAAACTATTTCCATTTGCAAAGTGCTGATGCAACTAATGTTACTAAGAATATTTTTTTTCTGCAAGGT
This sequence comes from Zootoca vivipara, assembly GCF_963506605.1. Lineage (NCBI taxonomy): Eukaryota > Metazoa > Chordata > Lepidosauria > Squamata > Lacertidae > Zootoca > Zootoca vivipara. Next base: position 98,515,198 of record NC_083276.1, on the reverse strand, counting down.
TGACTTCATGCTATTTATTAACATGCTGATTTAGGACTGTTTATTATACATACTGCAAAGAGTACTTCATCATGGAGGGAGGAGGGAGAGATAAAACCCACACTGCTTAACTTACCTTCAGTGCGAGAGGCTGCCTTTGCCATGTTGTTGACTGTGTTTGTTTGGAGATTTTCTGTTTGGTTGCATATCTAGTGATTGTGCAACTTGGCTTCATCCAAAGTTCTTCAATTTTAGGCTTGTTTCATTTACAAAAGATGTTGTTTTTTTTAAAAAAAGAGATGTTGGCTGAGAGCCAAGGAGCAAGCAGCATTGTCAAATGCATTGGATATATATTGAGAGTATTTTGCATCCCTTCCCCTGCCCCTATGGATTCCTTGAGCATTTAGCAAAAGAGCTGCTGAGGAAGGTATCAAAGGGGGGATAGGGGTGACATACATGGATTGGAAACCATTTTCTTCTCAACAATTGCTAGATAAAAAATCCATGGAACTGGTGAAAATGCGTAATTTTGTTTTTAATTAAAAAACATCCATGTACACATATTCCTGGATTATGTGACACATCTATGTATTCATTATTCCCCTTCATGAATTGCTTCCTATAAATTTTGTTCAAGTGTTTAAACAATAAAAACAGCAACAATAAAGAAATACAACAATTTCGTATTTAAAACAATTTAAAGCTTCTGATTGCTCTTCTCCATTGACCCAACAGGGGAACAACATTCCCAGTATAATAAGCAAACTGGGAAAGCACAGTAGAAAATGAAACCAGGTAGAAGCTTAAAACCTTAGAATGCCGAGAAAAAAATGAAGATGCTCAGACGAAAAATATAAATATTTCAAATCATATTATGAGCATATGTGCTAATTTAGCCACTTGCATGGTCAGCATTAATCAGATGATGTGTCCAAGGCCAGTAGCCATTGTTAGCGTATGCTTGAAAAAGAGACTGTTCTCTGTCTGTTCAGAAACTAGCAACAACTTTGAGATCTTTTCTAGTGAAAAATGGTTAGAAATACTTGAAATAAAAACATGAACTTAAATAAACGCAGGGGTCACAGCATGAATAACTTTTGATTCCTTAGACCAGGTGGTGGACTGCCCACATAAGGTACTCAGAGAGCCACAGAAGTTTAGTTGAAAAATAATACTTGCAGTTTAATGATTAACTAGGAAGTCTGTTCTTAGGGGTGTGTGAGGAGTGAGATAACTGATAGCTACAGATGCTGAGTGGTGCACAAGCTGAATTTGTCACACTGTGGTGGAATCCCACTGGCAAAATAGCTGTTGTTTAAAAGTGCCCAGGGCTGCTTCTTTTCAGCTGGAACTCTCCGGAACTCAGATGAGCACAGTTGTCATTATAAAAGAACAAGGGAGGCATTCATGGTGAGTTCTGGCACCTCCCCCCCCCTTAGAAAAAGAGCACTGGAAGTGCCCAATGACTCAAAATGGTAGTGTCATCCTTGAATGTTCACTTTCAAGTACTGTACTCACAAAGGGATGACTGTGTTGTTCCTGCTTAACAATAGCCTATAGACGGATCTTAAAGTACTTCTTGCCAAGGATATTCAAAGTCTCTGTGCACTCCACAGCCAGTAAATAGTTGCTTTGATTAGATTACAACTTGTAGAGAGATTGAGTGTTTAGCCATTTTAGGAGATCCCAAACTAAGGTACATATGATATAGGTGCTTCCCCCTCCATTTCAACAGAGGGTTTCACAACCCATTTATTATTTGAGATGAAGGAAGTTAGCTAATCACTGGAAGAAAACATTTAAAAGTTACACAAATCAAATATATTATTCATATGTATTCTGTATGTATATTACAGTGCAGCTGTGCATAGTATAATTATTATTTCTTTAGTATGAAATGTGCAAATGCATACTATTAAATTAGAAAAGCATGGTGAATATCCCCTCTGTTCCTGTAAATCTAAGCTGTTCTTCAGACAAGTAGCAAAATGCTCAGTTTTCAGTGGTTTTAACTTTCAAAAACATTAGCTTGAGCAACACTTTCCATTGAGTTTGTAGTTAGTTAATCAAGACTATGCTCATTTGTCCATATAAGCCATAAAACTCTACAATGACTATCTAATTATAATTTTACCTTTTAACTGGTCAACTATGTTAAGCAGTAATATGCCCATCAATTTGAACTCTGTGTTTGCTGACAATTCGAGTTATGCCAGATGGTGTCTTGAATGCCTCATGGTGCTTTTAATGTTTTCGTTGCCGGGTGGTGCTTTTACTTTCTGTGACATCATGGTTCTGAAACTCTTTTATTGTCTTTTGAAGATTTAACTATGGTCATTACCTGAGAAAGGGCACTTCTAGCAGATGCAGGCAACAGGTGACAGAGAGTATTAAGAGACTTGCAAATTTTCTTAATTGAAAGAACAGCAATAAAGTGTTTGCATGGATACCTATACACATTATTTTTCTATCACATAAAAACTACATTTTTATTCACGGCTTAAAAAAAACTTGAAATATATTAATACAATAAAAGAGCTTGTATTCCAAAACAGTTGGTCGATATTAAATTCATTTTGTTCCTTCCCTTCCCCTATCCCCCTTCAACTGCCTTCCCTCCTTCAGAGCCCCACTCTCAGGCTCTGAAGAACACATAAAACAAGCTTAAGTAAATAGATAAATATATTGTGGGCGGGCCGGCTGTGTGTGTGTGGTAGAACAGAAGCAAGGAGAAATGAAGGAGAAAGCAGGAGGTTCTCCATCAACTGTCCCAGTTAATCAGAGCTTCCACACACCCTCTCAATCCCCAGCAAGGTCAAGGAATCATTGTCAGATATCTTCAACCATATCAGGATTCTCTTTTTTGATATAGGTTACGTTCTCATTGGTTGTATGTGGCAAGATGTCATGAGATCAGTATATATCTGCTCCCATTAGGGCCTTACATTTTTTTTGCAATATCGACCTCTTAACAACCAAGATGGCCATTTGAAACCAAATTGCTTTACTTTGATTTAGTTCCCATACCTGAGGGCATAAAGCCCATAAGTACTGGAGCGAAGCATGAGCTCTGCCTCAGAATGAAGAACATGAATGTACATATCAAAACCTCTTTCCAGAGCAGCAGTCCCTCTCGTCATCCACATACAGTTTAGGGCTGCTTCCACAACACCATATCTCCAGCAGGCCTAAGGTGTAGAAGCAACCAAGCGCCAAGTGGTCTCTGAATAATCCTGTGGGAAATGCCCACTCACAAACAGACAGAGAAAGTGGAGTGCACACAGTGTTTTGAAAGTTTAAAGGACTTTGTACCACTCTAAGGCTCTCTAGTGGCTGCCTCTCCAGCTGTCCACAGATCCTCCCATTGGGGAACGTATTCTAGGGCACCCGGGCAGTGCAGGCAACTGGGGAAGCTGCAGAGAGTCACACAAGGATTATTTTAAAAGGATTATTTTAAAAAACAAAACTGAAGGAAGAACACACACACACACGCCTGGGCCACATTGCCACTTTAATAAGGTAAGCACCATATTAAACTCCTGTACCCCTCCAATATTCTCCAGAATTTTGTATCATTTTCTTCAAATTTCCTCCTCCTGCAACAGGCTGAGAAAAAGTCAGCCACTGATATTGGCATAGCACTGTTTTAAATCAATCTATTTAGACAGCTGAATCTGTTTAAGCATAGTTATACGGATATACAGCTTTAATTTATACATTTCCATAAATTCTGAATAGTAATATATAGTTAGAAGTTGAATTCTATGCACTTTAAGCTCAGGATTGTTTTGTAAACAATAATCTTGCTCATATTTTGCCATTTCCCCTCAATATTTAAATAGTCATGAATAAACATTGCTTGATGTCTCTGAACAAGAATGTTAAAAAAGCTTTAAGCAGCTGGGACCAGAGTATTGCTTGTTTGTCTTTTATTGAACTTTATAGAAATAAATATTGACACATTAATAGTACTTTTAAAATAAAATAAAATAAAATAAAAGCATTTAGAGAACTTGTTCACATAGTGCAGTGTGGTATTTAGCAGCTAAGAATTATGAAACCAAGGAGAAGTCCCACAATTTGTAAGCCATTTCAGGATGACAAGCCAAGCATAATGTTCACGAAGGCCAACAGAGGTGCATGTAGAAAGCATATACTTTACAAAAAAGTCTATGTTTTATGTTCCCACTTCCTGCAGTATTGAAAAATAGATGAAACAATGAAGTTTCTATCAGGACTGTATGCCGGATAGAATTTTTGTTTCCATGATTTCTGGTGGGATTTGGTTTAATTTAGAAGTGGGAGTGGGAGATACAATAGCAAGCCAGTGAGCTATGCTGGCTTGGTAATATCCATAGACTGGAAGATGGCAGGATCCCCAAGGATGTGCTCTATGGGGAGCTGGCTTCAGGCACCAGGTCCATAGGCAGACCCAACTCTGTCTGCCAATGTGGCATGAAAACTGGCGACATCAGCTCCACTGTGTGGGAATCCCTTGCAGATGACTGCAGTGCCTGGAGACAGATCAGTGACCAGAGGAGGATTTACCACTGAGAGAAGAAATGCAGTGGTGCATCTGCATTTGCACAACCAGACACTTTTCATTTGCCCCAGCTGCAACAAGACAAGTCTCTCCTGTATTGGCCTTTTCACCTTCCAACCGTTTGACTTCACTCCCAAAGGTGCACTCCTCCACTGTGTCCCAGTGGAGACAGATGCCAACATGCAACCTATGCAAACTGCTGCTTTTAGAATTCCTTTTGTATCTTATTTACAAGAAACATATGGAGTAGATTTGAAATAAGCATGTGCTCTGTATCCTGATAAGAAATAGAATAATATCGCCAGTAAATGTATTATAGCAGACCATCCCTGTTGGATGGGCACTGAAAAGTTACAAGTGCCCTTTTCCTAAAGTGTGTTAAATAGTCTTAGAATCAGTGTTATTCAGACCTCTACAATGTGATCAATACTACTCATCCATACATCAGGCTTTCTGGAGGGCTTGATAAACATGTTTCCATTTCTACCTTTGGCTGCAAAAGTAGAGGGAGAGGGAAAAGGTTGTCAAGTATCTGGCAGACCATAATTCATGACTCACGAACAGCATTAAGCTTGGTGGTCACATGTTAGGAAGGCCAGATCAATATGATAAAATCATTCGTTTTATTTCCTCCTCCTGTGGAAAGAAGCCCTTTCTCTCTGCCTAACTTCCATACTATGACAAACAAAACACACCCTACAATGAGAGAAGAACAGGGTGAGCAGAGTCAGTGAATAATACACTCTGAGTACAGCTTTCACGAGAGTGTGATACATGTACAGGTACAGTTTTGAAATTATATCCAGTTACACTTTATATGCTGGGTACTTGGCAATAGTTTATCTTCCCTCTCCCCAGCCTAAACATTTCCTTTATTGCTCTCATATCCTTTTATTCTCCATATTTGTCCTGACTTTTTCTGCTGATCGTTGTTTTGAAAACGCAGGGGGAAATGCCATTTGCCTGACAAACTATTATTATTTCTGAAGTTTGAATCCTGCCTTGAGAGATGACAGGATATGGAATAGCATAGCTTAGTGGCAAGACTCAGCCAAAGTTGTGTGTATAGTACAGTGGTACCTCGGTTTATGAACACAATTGGTTCCGGAAGTCTGTTCATAAACTGAAGCGAACTTTCCCATTGAAAGTAATGGAAAGTGGATTAATCCGTTCCAGACGGGTCCGCGGGGTACTTAAACTGAAGCGTTCATAAACTGAAGCATGGGTGTAATTGGTTCCGTAAGTCTGTTCATAAACTGAAGCGTTCATAAACTGAAGCGAACTTTCCCATTGAAAGTAATGGAAAATGAATTAATCCGTTCCAGATGGGTCCGCGGTGTTCATAAACCGAAAATTCATAAACCGAGGTTGTGAGGGACAGGGGATATCGCGAAGTCCCTCCCCTCCTGAGTTCAAGCCAATCACCGAGCACAGGGGAAAGCAGAGAGAGTTCCGATTCCAGTAGGGAAGCAGGAAGTCGGGTCCGAGGCTCAGGCAAGGTAGAGGAGCCAGGGTCCCAGGCGGGACAGGAAGGGGCGAATAAGGGAGGGAGACCCATCCCCCCAACGCCAGAACTACGCAGAAAGAGGAGGGGAAAGAGGATGGGTCTGCCAAAGCTTTTGTGTTGGAGAAAGACGCGCCAAAAGCCATTAGGAGGTTCTGAAACCGACTGATCACATCACTCCGTGTAAATAGCAATGACTTTAGCACTGTAAATACGCAGCACCAATAAAAGAATAAAATGCAGAGCTGCGTAGCGTCGTTACTCTGAAGTAGTCCGCTCCGGCCACTGTGACAGCAACCTCCTAATGGCTTTTGGGGCTACTTTGGAGTTGCCGGGATGAGCGTGTCAGAGGCGGAGAAATGGCGGCAGATCGCGGAGCAAGCCCAGCAAGAACTGCAGCAGCTGTCGCTGCAGGCGCAGGGGGAATTGAAGGCAGCTAAAGAAGAGACTAGGAAGGTCCAGGACGACCGGCTACAACTTGCGGAACAGGTGAGAGCGCTACAGGAAAGAGAGCAGGAATTAAGGGCGGTGGCGGTAGACCTCCAAAACAAGCTGGATGCAGAGAAAAACAAGGCGGGAGGGGCACCCCAAGTCCAAGTGCTGCCAGGAAGGAGAGCCGGGACCCTAGTAAGCAAGTTCAATGGAGACCCGAGGGAATATCAGGGCTTTGAGACTGAGATTGTGTATGCTCTTGAGCTGCACCACGCTGAGTTCCCTGATGATGAGCACAGGGTAGCGTTTATTGTGGAGCACCTTACCGGGGCAGCCAGGGAGTGGCTAAGACCGTTAATCGCAACAAAGAATCCTTGCATGAAGAATGTCAAACTATTTCTAGAAGGTTTGAAAACGATGTATTCGTCCGATAGTCATATGGACCAGACTAAGGAGGAACTTCATAATTTACGCCAAGGAAATATGACAGTTCGCGCGTATTGGGCGAAATTCACCATGCTGGTGCACAGATTGGGGTGGGAACTCTAGTCACCCCCAATGCAAGCGGCGTTCTACTTGGGGTTGCATGAGGAGGTGAAGGATGAGCTCTCAAGAGGTCCAAAGCCCAGTAATATGGATCAGCTGAGCAAAGCGGCTCTGGCGGTGGGGGTGAGACAGGAATCCCGGTGGAGCGACAAGCAAGCAACGCGCGCAAAGCGGGCTTGGTTCCCACGGTCGCAGGAGAAGCCACTCCCCCAACAACCCTTTCAAGCCACGCCTGGGGCCAGTCAGGACCAGGAACCCATGCAGATTGATAGCGCGCGCGCGCGGGCTTTTCAAACCCCAGCGGCGCCAAGACGCAAGGAGGGAAGGGGCGGGAATTGCTTTCTCTGCAACTCCCCCCAGCATCTCGTCAGAGACTGCCCACATCGCAGGGAGTGGCAAGGAAAGGCGGGAACGGTTGTGCCCTCCCCCACTGACGCAGCACCACAGCAGGGAAACGGGAAAGCCTGGCTGCAGGAGACAAGGGGCAGCAGCCAGGCACAGTCAGCAGACAACAGCCCCAGCCCACCCACCCGCACAGAGAGGAGCAGAGCCAGCCCACCCCTCCCAGAGCAGGAGTGGTTCTAGAAGTGACGCTCACGCTCCCAAATGGCTATCCCCTGACGGTCCTCGCCCTAATTGACAGTGGGGCGTCAGCAAACTTCTTCTCGAGAAACTTTGCAGAAGAGCACCAGATCCAGCTTCTGCAGCTGGATTTTCCTCTGCACGTGGCAACCATTGACGGCAGAGAGCTGCTGGGAGGGGCCATCACTCATCAACCCCCCCCCCCATGAGAATGACGGTGGGGAGGCACTCAGAGACACTGGCATTCAACGTCACCACCATCTCAGACCCCCCCCATCGTCTTGGGCATGAGCTGGCTGGCGCGCCACGACCCCTCCATCAGTTGGCACCAAAGATGCATCACTTTTGGATCGGACTTTTGCCTGGAACATTGCATGCAGCACCAACCAGGGGAGGGGCCTCCGATAGCCACGGTGGCCACCATGCACGTCAAAGGGGGTGAGGCGATACCCAAGCCGTACTGGGACTTGCAGGAGGTCTTCAGCGAAGCGGAGTCCGACCACCTACCCCCACACAGGCCTTTTGACTGCCAGATCAACCTGGTGCCGGGGGCAACTATACCCCCAGCCAAGCTGTACGCCATGTCAGACCAGGAACTGGAGGATCTGCGAGCTTTCATCGACAAGAACCTCAAGCGGGGGTTCATCAGAGAAAGCAAGGCAGCAGGGGGCAGCCCGGTCTTCTGGGTGGACAAGAAAGACACGCAACAGCGCCGTCTTGTGGTGGATTTTAGACGACTGAATTCAGTGACAGAGCCAGTGGCTTTCCCCATGCCCAGAGTGGATGATCTCCTGACAGCGGCACGCAGGGGCAAGATTTTCACCAAGCTAGACCTGAGGGGGGCGTACAACTTGATCAGGATCCGGGAAGGCGATGAATGGAAAACCACGATGTTCACGCCTCTGGGCTCCTTTGAATATCTCGTGATGCCCTTCGGGTTGCAAGGGGGCTCAGCATGCTTCCAGGCCTTCATGCACCACGTCCTGGGGTCCCTCCTTTTCAGGAAATGCTTGGTCTTCCTGGATGACATCCTTATCTACTCCGATGACCCAGTGCAGCATGTGAAGGATGTCAGGGAGGTGTTGCAGCGCCTGAAGGAGAACCACCTGTATGTGAAGCTGGAGAAGTGCAAGTTTCACACCAAGGAGGTGGACTTCCTAGGCTACAAGCTGTCAGACAAGGGGCTGGCGATGGACAAGGACAAGGTGCAGGCCATCCTGGACTGGCACAGCCCCAGGACGCGCAAAGATGCCCAACGCCTACTAGGCTTCGCCAACTTCTACAGGAAGTTCATCAAGAACTTCTCTCGCGTTACGGCTCCCATCACTGACTGCCTGAGAGGCAAGCAGAAGTTCAGGTGGACACCAGAGGCGCAAGCAGCGTTTGAAAGCCTCAAGAGGGTGTTCGCCTCAGACCAGAACCTGTTCCACGTGGTTCAGGACGCGCCCCTACGCATGGAGACAGATGCTTCTGATAAAGCTGTGGGCGCCATTTTGTTGCAACTGGACGCCAACAGAGAGTGGAGACCCTGTGCCTTCTTCTCCAGGAAGTTGACCCAGCCAGAGCGAAACTACACGGTGTTTGATCGGGAACTTCTTGCGATCCACGCTGCGTTCCAGCACTGGAGACACTTCCTGGTGGGCGCCAAGCACCCCATCCAGGTGTGCACAGACCACAAGAACCTGGAGTTCTGGAGAACTGCCAGGGTGCTCAACCAGCGGCAGATACGGTGGGCAGAGTTCTTCTCGAACTTCAACTTCTCCATACACTACATCCCGGGAGAGCAGAATGTCAGGGCGGATGCCCTCTCCCGCAAGCCAGAGTACATGGAGGAGGAGGCGCCACCGGCACCCAGGCACATCTTCCCCCCGTCAGCTTGGTCCTGCGGAGCAGCAGTGGTAAGCGAGGCAGAACTCACAGCACTGACGGCAGCGGATGAGTTTGCCAACCGCATCTTCAGAGAACTGAGAGGGGGGGGGAGCAGGCAAACGACTTTGCAGAACGCAGGGGACTGCTTTTCTACAAGGGTGCACTGTACCTGCCCACCACCCAGCTCAGACGTACGGTCCTCAAGCAGATGCACGACAACCCAACGGCGGGTCATTTTGGGAGGGATAAAACCACTCACCTAGTCATGAGACACTTCTGGTGGCCAGGGGTGCGGGAGGATGTGAGGGATTATGTAAGGGGCTGTGACACCTGCCAGCGGGCAAAGGTGGTCAGAGCGCCACCAGCAGGTTTGCTGGAGCCCTTAGCCACACCGCACAGGCCGTGGGAAGTAGTGTCCATGGACTTCATCACAGACCTGCCCTCGTCCAGGGGCAAGACCGCAGTGTTGGTGGTGGTGGACCTCATGTCCAAAATGTGCCACTTTATACCGTGTGCCAGGGCGGTCTCTGCAGAAGAGACAGCCAAACTGTTTGTGGATCACGTATTCAGACTGCATGGATTACCTTTAAGGGTTATTTCGGATCGTGGCCGCCAATTTGTTTCCAGGTTCTGGCGGCGGCTCATGAACCTCCTGCAGGTGGAGGTCAGCTTGTCGACGGCTAGACACCCGCAGACCAATGGACAGGCGGAGAGGGTCAACGCCATTCTGCAGCAGTACCTGAGATGCTACGTCAGCCAGCGGCAAACGGACTGGGTGGATCGCCTGCCACTGGCAGAATTTGCCTACAACAATGCGGTGCACGTCTCCACAGGGGTGTCGCCCTTTAAGGCCAATTACGGGCGTGACCTCAGATCTTTCCCAGAGAGGGAGGGGGAGGAGGAGGAGGAGGGCCCACAGGCTGAGGATTGGGCAGAGGAACTGGAGACGGTGCACCAGCAGCTCAGAGAACACTTGGAGAGAGCCAAGGAAGCGTACAAGAAGGGGGCAGATCGCCACAGGCGACCGGGGGAGGTCATTAGGGTGGGGGACAAAGTGTGGTTGTCCTCGGAGGGCCTTCCCATCAGAGGGCGATGCAAAAAGCTGGCGCCCAGAAGGTTGGGCCCCTTCACGGTCACGCAACAGGTCAACCCGGTGGCATACAGGCTGGCACTGCCAGAGGACATGAGGGTGCACCCTGTGTTTCATAGATCGCTGCTGTCGCCGTACAGGGAAAGCAGCAGGCTCCGAGACAGCGAACAAACCCCTGAGGGAGGGGGGGAGAGGGAAGGCAGGGAGCAACTCAATGAGGCCACGGCCATCCTGGATTCAAGGTGGGGGGTGGGGGGACTGGAGTACCTCATGGCATGGGAGGATGCTCCACCGTCCCAGAATGAATGGGTCCCAGCCACTCAGATACAGGAGGAATTCCTGGTAGAAGAATTTCACGCCCTCTTTCCCCATAGACCCAAGCCCTGGCACATGGAAAGGGAGGGGGAGGGGGAGGAAGCACGGGAGAGCAGTTCACCATGGCGCTGGGAAGCGGAGTTTGAGGAACCAGAGGATGAGGTATGGGTGTCACCGAGATCCACCCAGTCAGAGGAAGGAGCAGATTGGCAGAACATTTTTACCCCCACCAGCTCTGACGCCACGGACTTTTTGGGATTCCCATCCTCCCAGGCGGAAGGGGGGGGCTTGCAGGACTGGGGGGAGGTGTTCACACCAACGGGCTCGGAAAGCACTGAGTTCTTAGGCTTCCAGTCGTCACCGACACCTGGGGGGGACCTGGGGAGGGGTGAAGGAGAGCTTGGGAGGGGGGTGGATGTGAGGGACAGGGGATATCGCGAAGTCCCTCCCCTCCTGAGTTCAAGCCAATCACCGAGCACAGGGGAAAGCAGAGAGAGTTCCGATTCCAGTAGGGAAGCAGGAAGTCGGGTCCGAGGCTCAGGCAAGGTAGAGGAGCCAGGGTCCCAGGCGGGACAGGAAGGGGCGAATAAGGGAGGGAGACCCATCCCCCCAACGCCAGAACTACGCAGAAAGAGGAGGGGAAAGAGGATGGGTCTGCCAAAGCTTTTGTGTTGGAGAAAGACGCGCCAAAAGCCATTAGGAGGTTCTGAAACCGACTGATCACATCACTCCGTGTAAATAGCAATGACTTTAGCACTGTAAATACGCAGCACCAATAAAAGAATAAAATGCAGAGCTGCGTAGCGTCGTTACTCTGAAGTAGTCCGCTCCGGCCACTGTGACAGAGGTGTTCATAAACCGAGGTTCCACTGTACAGCCACAGTACCTAAGATTCCAAATTAGCATACCTGTTTCTGTTCCACATGTAGAAGGCCATGGCCACTTACATTGTGATTGGTTAGTCAAAGGCTCGAATCCTGTGGAAATGATTTTATGTTATTTTATTTTACCTCGAAATACATTTATGCATCTTCCTGTCCTGCTTTGTATGTGTGTGTGCTGGGGGCTAGCCTCCTGCCCTTTGAATCTAAGGGGGTGGGGGAAACAAGATTCCTTCCTTCCTGACTTACAAGGCACTCTGTTCACAGAGCTTGCTTGCTTGCTGTTTTTTGTCATGGCTTCTTCTGGTAGGGTTCTTTACCTTGGCCAATGAAGTTTACATCTGCCCTAATGTGCTCTCTTGGGGTTAATGATGGCGCTTGTCGTTCAGTGGCATGCCATTCCCCCACAGAGATGTCAGATGGGAAAACAGACTGTAATAAAAACACACACATCCCACTATTGGACACATCTCTGCTATCAACTATAAATACATGCTTTTTGCTGTCCTCAGGTCACTGCTTCCCCACTGAGCTGACAGATTGCATCTTGAGGGTTGTTCCCCCCCCCAAAAAAAAAGCTTTCCCTTTCTGCATGTAATGAGGGAAAGGTCTGAGCTTTGGAACCTGTTAATACTTCACTGCAGGAAGAACAGCTGACTGGCACTAAGCACAACACTTTAGAAACCAGAAATACCAGAAACTTGGGAGGGGGGGAGGGGAGCACAACCATGAGAGGATGGACAGTATATTAATTGGTGGGTATACTGTGCTGAAATTGTGGGGATGAAGTAATTCCAAGCTCAGTCAAAGATGTTTACAAAATTCACATCATTCATTCCTAGAATCATAGAGTTAGAAGAGACCACAAGGGCCATCCAGTCCAACCCCCTGCCAAGCAGGAAACACCATCAAAGCATTCCTGACAGATGGCTGTCAAGCCTCTGCTTAAAGACCTCCAAAGAAGGAGACTCCACCACACTCCTTGGGAGCAAATTCCATTTTCGAACAGCTCTTCCTGTCAGGAAGTTCTTCCTAATGTTTAGGTGGAATCTTCTTTCTTGTAGTTTGAATCCATTGCTCCGTGTCCACTTCTCTGGAGCAGCAGAAAACAACCGTTCTCTCTCCTCTATATGACATCCTTTGATATATTTGAACATGGCTATCATATCACCCCTTAACCTTCTCTTCTCCAGGCTAAGCCGTTCCTCATAAGGCATCGTTTCCAGGCCTTTGACCATTTTTGTTGCCCTCTTCTGGTTATTCCTGCCTTGTACCACTTTGCAGAGCAGGTAACATAACCACTGTGGATTCCCCCCCCCCCAGCTGCGTGGGCTGCCAATTTCTTTGTGTTACTGGAATATGACAAAGACACACACTATGCTTTGAATGTGCATAATTGTAGTCCGGTCTTTCCCCCCAAGGAATAGGAGACATTTTGCCATCTTACCATAAGGAATGAATAAAGGATGTTGTATGTTGCAGTAGCTATGTGAACTAATGCAGCACTTGTCTCAGTAGCACTCAATTGTAACTTTACATCACATTTGTTTGTTTTTTTGGTTTTTTAAGTAATAGGAAATGGTTTATTAGTTTGTTTTTTAAAGAACAAACAAACACCAATAAGAGAATGTCTAGTTAAAGAATGGCCAGGAGTTGCCAACCCTTTAGGGCATCCAGGCACATTATCAAGCTGGATAAACTGTTGAGGACACTACACTTCCATACTGAAACCAAGCTTGCATTGCAGCCTGTTCTATTGACTACTGTAGAATACTTCTTTCAAGTCTAGTTTTGGCAAGACTAGAACCTGTTGGCACCAGTGAAGGCCTCTTTGGGTGTATGTGCACCCACGAGAACCTTGTTGGCAACCTCTTTTCTACACCATACTCTTCTCTATTCACTAAATGAAGCTTGTGGAGAGTTTATGGAGATATTATGTGTTAGGAGGAGAAAGGGGAACAATGCCTTCCTTTGTGATAACATAGTTAAATCTATTTTTAAAAAAGTTTTAACTTGTATTAACTATCGGTATTGTATTAACTAGTGGTCATCATGTATCATAGTTGCCATGCATTCCTTATGCGTCCTTTATCTTGACTTCTATTTATTTTCTCATTATTGGTATCCTAGCACTGTAAACTCAGGTAATGGATACTTCTTAGAGGAACAAAAAGGAAAATGACAGCTGGTAATAAGAAACACTCTCTGCTGTATTTTCAACACAGCATGTGCTGGATTAGACATTGAATCCATGCTAACAATATATATCATGGGGGTGGAGGAGCTAAAATACACTTTCTACAGTAGTGGAACTTGACTCTGTCCTGATCTGCTGTATGTGTGCTTAGTTTCAATGATAAAGGATGTTGCTTTTTAAAGTTAAGTGATACCTGCAGCTAAGTTTAAAAATATTCCTTGGCAGTTTTCTTTTGTACTTTGAATAAACTTCTTAACACATTAACAAACATTATTGGAGGCAATTGCTTAGTTTAGAGACAGAGAAAACATTGTTTTTTTCTTTTTTCTCTTCCAGTGATAGTTTCCCCCCTTTAAGATACTGTATTGCACTACCCATATCCTGTATTGCACTACAATAGACATGGGTAGTGCAATACAGATACTGTATTGCACTACCCAGAATGGGTAGAATGGGTAGTGCAATACAGATACTGGATTGCACTACCCAGATCCTTCAGGACAGATCTTGAAGCTGAGGCTCCAATACTTTGGCCACCTTGTGAGAGGAGAAGACTCCCTGGAAAAGACCCTGATGTTGGGAAAGATTGAGGGCACAATGAGAAGGGGACAACAGAGGATGAGATGGTTGGACAGTGTTCTCAAAGCTACGAACATGAGTTTGACCAAACTGCGGGAGGCAGTGGAAGACAGGAGTGCCTGGCGTGCTCTGGTCCATGGGGTCATGAAGAGTCGGACACGACTAAACGACTAAACAACAACAACAACAACATTGCACTACCCAAAACAGGCCTGCACAACTTGTGGCTCATCAAGATGCCACCCCTAAATTGTGGCCTAAAAAGTGCTTGTCAGCTATCCTTCCTTTAATATAGTCCCAGCATGTGGGAGGAACAGGTTTGAGCCCCCCACCTTGTGGGTGTTAGGTTGTCTGTCTTTTGGGTTTGTGAAAATGTGGCCTATATTTTTAAAATATAAGCAAGAGCATTCCATCATTTCTGTCTCTTCTGTTGCAAGCTGGCTTTTTTAAGATGACATGGTCTTCAGCAAGCAGTGTTCTGCTCATGAATTCTATTTTGTTTTATTTATTTTTGATGAAGATGCAAAATAGTTCTGTTTTTTACATATGAAATCCAGTGTGCATTGAAGTAAACTTTATATAGCTCCATTATGCTGACTTCATTTGCACTATTAGATCATTACACTTCTGATGCAAAGTGTGTTAGCCAAATTTAGGGTCGATCAAATAAGCCATTTCAGCTTTAGAAATGTTTTATTCTGTAATTCTTAGAACTTATTCATATGTTACATTCTTTTGGTGTGCATCTGAGATATTGAGCCATATGCAAAGAAATATAGAATTTGGATTTGACAAGTGAATATTGAAAACCACATGTATAATATAGGTACAGTCACTTCGGAGCTGGAATTGCCCTGAAGCAAATATAAATTTGGCGTTAAACACAAGTTTGTTTTTTGAGTAACTTGAGTGGCTTTGACACTTTTCATCTTCTGTTCTACAAAAAACAAAAACACAGAGTTTAATAGTGTTTCATGGAGCCACAACCACTTTTTTCCTAATAAATTATTGAGAGTAAGCCTGGCACCTAGTTTGTCAGAACTGTATGTGCAAACCTGTTATTTTATGAGAAGAGTATTTAAACTGCGTACATGAGTGGAAGGGTTTAAATACAGCTTGGTTTTATTTTAAATCACAGGTTTATGGGGACATCTAGCCTTTCTCGCATCATATTAGTATTATTGCTTGAAGTTAATGCTCCTTGAATTCTGTGTTGCCTTGAAATGCTTAATCAAAAGAAAAGGTCATCTCTTGATTATCTGATTGTGAATCTATTGCTTGGGCTACTCTATTGACAGTTTTAAATAGTGTGGGGTTGTTTGGTAAAATGTCTATATGATTAAGAGAGGGTGAAGGATTATTTTGCATCAGTACTTTCATCGTTTTAACTTAAGGTGTATTATTGTTGTGTGACATTTGCCACTGTGCCCAAAGGCTGTGAGAATCTCACAAATCAGTTGATAAAGCTTGTGTTGTTTAGGAATAAGGACCCAGGTTTTATCCCTGACATTTCTTGTTAAGGGATCTCTGGTAGCAAGGTTGCAAAATAAAATACCTGTTCCTAAGTCCCTGAAATGCCCATTTCCAATCAAGATTTAGATAATACAAGGACAAATAGACTATTTTTCTTGAGGTACCATTGTTGGAGGATTGGTCACACTTATGAATATAGGACAACATTATAATATTTTTACAGAATAAAGACTGCATTCATAATCAGTAGAATTTGAGTGATTTGATTATGGTAAGCCCCATCACCTTGGTTCCTAACTTTTGGTCTTTTCTCAACATGCATTTGCTACACACCTGGCAGCAAAACACACACAGTTTTATTGCGGTCCACAGTTTGCACCATGAGTCACAATACAGATGAATGGCAAATCAGTACCAGCTTTCTGACATGTGAATTAGAGATGGTGGTTGATGTAGGTGAGTTAATTCCTTTAAAATCAAATACAGTGTCATGTTTCCTTGGACTTACTACTTTTATATGTTTGCTATATCAGCCCTACATTGGTTTGACTTTTGTGACATGTCAAAGCACCATTACTGCGATTTTTTTTGTTGACACAGAGCTAAAAACACACCCAAGAGGAGACAGCATACTTTGACCTTCTGTTATGAAACTGATCTGTAGTTCACATAGTCTATATTTGTAATACAAATTATTATAAATGAACAATTATAATCACTAGTTTGAAGTGATGTTTAATGACCATATTTTTAAAAAATATATATCTGTAAGTTGTGCTAGAGCAGGCATCCCCAAACTGCGGCCCTCCATATGTTTTGGCCTACAACTCCCATGATCCCTAGCTAAGAGGACCAATGGTCAGGGATGATGGGAATTGTAGTCCAAAACATCTGGAGGGCCGAAGTTTGGGGATGCCTGTGCTAGAGCTACTGAGTTTCCCCAGCTTTATTATATGATATAGCAGGAAATATACTGTATTCAAAGGGCAACTGCTGAGCAATGATAAAACAAAGGCATGTTATATAGCATTTATGTGCCTTCATCAAAATTCATTCCCATTCAAATTAAATAAAGATTAGTGGATATATCATTAATGTCCAGTGACCTATTGCAAACATTATGTGGTTTCATGTTAGCTTCCATTGTTGTTAAATGACTGCCATAGATTCAGTTGTCTGAATCACAAGGTTTAGTTTTGAATTGCTGGCTCAAATGGATTATAAATGAAAGTGCAATCCGTTTTTGTTGTTGTGACCTGTGCACTACTTTGTGTACTTTAAAGTAAAGAATTAAGAGTTCCTGAAGTCCTGTTGTTAGTACCTGAGAGTGTTCTGCACTGGGTTAGAAAAGTGTTTGAACAACAGAGATAATTGCCTACTTGTGGGAGAAGAAGTTAGGACAAAATACCTGTCACCTTGCAGACCTCCATCTTCTGGATTCTAAATTGAGCAACAGAGTTCAGCCTACACATCCTAATGATGGAGAGGCACAATTTGCGTGAAAGAATTTCCTGGTCTCTTAAGGCTCTTTGCAACTTTTCAGCACTACCAGGAGAAATGTGAACTCTGCTAAAAGAATTCAGAAACAAGCATTAGATGACTTATTTCTAAAAGTGACTTACTTTTAATGACATTACTTTGCAGTAAGGAGTTTGGGAATTGCCAGCTTAGGGTCACTTGTGTTTTCAGAGTGCCCATTGTAACATTTCAGCAGGGGAGGAACCACAACTTTGGATTGGGGGGGGGCAGGAATAAAGCATGTAACACATTGTCACAAAATCTCCCTTCACCTACGTCAGAGGTTTTTGTGGCTACTCTTGAGTAACGATGCTCCACACCTCCTTGTCTTTAAGGTGTTTTTATTGTGCATATTATTTACAGTGCAAAGAGTCTGGAAAACATGTCTGCTTACTCCGAGTCAGAACCTCGCAATGGCTTCTTCCTGTTTCGCGCCCAACATAACAGCTTGGGAACCCCAAAGCACCTCCCTCTCGCCCTACGGGATGCTGTGCACCTCAATTCAGACGTCGGGGGGGGGAGGGCCATCCTTCTGACTGCTCTCCAGTGGCCAATCCCGTCATTTCCTTCCCAGCTGCTTCCCTCTCTACTCGGTGTTGAGACTCTCGCATGCTGTCAGAGCCTCTCTCCTCCCTCTCTAATTCCTGATTCCTGTAATCTGATCTGTTACTGGACTTGCTGCTCTGCGAAGAGCTCAACCTGATGGGGGGGGGGCTGTTCTCTATAAGCCCTCCCCCTTACAACCTCTATGTAGTTAATGCTGCAATGCTGACCCTTGTGGTCAACATAGAAAAAATGTAGCATGTATCAGACTATCATTATCAAGAAACCAGCAAAGTTCTGGTGTCCAGCTGTAGATATTTTGATAAAGAATACCTAAACATTTCTCACCAGTTTGTTCAAAGGCAGCAGGCAACTAAGTTCTGATGTGTGGCATTTGAATTTACCTAATGTTGAGTACTTACCAAAGGTGTGAGTTCTTTATTATTTAATGGAGGAAAGCTTTCAGTAGCATACTCTTTATCCTGTATAAACCCATTTGATTCCTGCGGTGCATGCTGTGCATATTATTTATTTAAAACGTACATATGCAAGCTTTCTCTTATCACACTTATGTATCAGATTATGTTTCGGACAGAGGCAGTTTGAAAGAAATTTATGGGTCACTGTTATGCCCTGTTTAGGGTCACTGGTATGTGCACTCATCCCACTTTTTTTATTATTAAAACAAACCTTTGGTAGTACGTATCCAGGTTATTGTATTATTTCATAAACATACAAATCTTGTCTTATCAGTGGAAGAAGAGAAATGTGTATCCATACTTTGTGAAGAGAAACCTGCATTTCAAATGTGTAAAAAGAATACAAAATTGCTTATATCCAGCCTGAGTACTTTTATAATGGTAAAAAGGTGAATTCAGGCACCTGTTTTCTTCCTGCTCCCCTTTCTCATTTCTGTAGCCACGGTTGCCAGAGAGATTATATCAATCTCTAGTGAATGATTCGGCATACATTGTGACCGAGGGCCAGTCCTTGGGCGAAAAAACCTAGATATGTCATGGAAATTGAGATCATATCTGAACTTTTCCCTAAAAGTAAAATCAGTGGCGGGTCAAAGCACAGCAGCCCGGCAGCCACTGAGGCAGAGAAATGACAATGTTTTGCAATAAGCAAGACAAGACAGCAGCTTGGAATTGGAAAAACAAAAATGGCCACAACTTTATGGATTGCAGATGTAAAATGGATTTTGGCATAGGTACTGGGTTTTTATTCTGGATCAGCCAACCCACTTGCTGGGGGATATCTCCATCTGGGTCAATCCTGGCAACAGGATAACCCTCTTTGATCTAATGGTGGAATCCCACCAGAATGCGATTCAGGGATGTTCTATGGCTCATCAACCCCCATCTGGGATTTTGGATGTAGCCCAACCCTTGGACCCCTTTAATGGGGTACTCTGAAATTCATCCTGGATATTGGAGGGTGGGGCACCCACCTCCAATTTTAGACTAAGGAACCAACCCAATGCCTTTTTCTGCCACACAAATTGGCTCCTCCCCATCAACTTGCTGCCAAACCACTCAGATCTGTAACAAATCCCATAAGCCCCAGTAGATATTCAATAGCCAGGCCTCAATGTCAATAGGTGATAGGTATATCCCATCTGGTTGCAACAAGTCCATTTCATCAGAGGTGATTTCAGGGTACCAAATAACATGCCCATTTAGCCGGTATACTGTCCAGAACATTGCCCTGTTAACCTTTTTACAGGAAAGGTTGATACGCTTTGGGTCATTAGCACCTGCCTCACCATTGTTGGCACCCCAAATGTTCAGACCAAAAGAAGGTAAAGCTAGTTGTGGTGTATGAAAAAACCTAGAGATTTGCAGCTGATAAGTGCATTTTCTCTCAACCAAATCATTCGTACCAATCTGGATGGCATTAGGAAAACCTCTATCCACCCCCTGTGTTGTCAACCATTCCATTGGATGTCTCTCTAGCCCATCCAAATAATAACAGCTTTGCCTCCAGACCAAGGTTCTGACCACTGACCCACTGTTATTTTCCCTCCAGGGTGAAACATGCCTGGATCCCCACTCCTCTTTTGAGCAAATAGCTTAGAGGAAATTAGGTTTCAGAAAACTACCTGGTGAGAAATAATTAACCCTCTCCCATTCTACTACAGTCCCATTTGAACCAGCCTCACCCTCCTAACCCATGGCTGCTTTTCTTAGGAGGGGATGGGAAATCTCATAATAGAAACCCCTCCACATTTAGTTTGATGTAAGGTAAAGGTACCCCTGACCATTAAGTTCAGTTGTGACTGACTCTGGGGTTGCGGCGCTCATCTCGTTTTATTGGCCGAGGGAGCCTCTGTACAGCTTCCAGGTCATGTGGCCAGCATGACAAAGCCGCTTCTGGCAAACCAGAGCAGCACACGGAAATGCCGTTTACCTTCCCGCTGTAGTGGGACCTATTTATCTACTTGTACTTGGACGTGCTTTCGAACAGCTAGGTGGGCAGGAGCTGGGACCGAGCAACGGGAGCTCACCCCATCGCGGGGATTCGAACTGCTGACCTTCTGATCGGCAAGCCCTAGGCTCTGTGGTTTAACCCACAGCACCACCCGCGTTAGTTTGATGTATAGATCAGCAAATGTTGGGGATTTTTGAAGCTCTGAATGATTATTCTTAGTTGAGCAAGAAATATTGATGATTGTGTTGCCTTTTTTTAGGCTTACCACACCATAATGAACCAATAACACAATAGACAGAATTGTCGTCACTAGTTCTTTCAAAGCATACTTCTGTCTTGTTAATTCACATAAGAATCTGCAATCAGAAGCAAAGGGCTGATATCGGATTAACTAAGACTTGTTCAGAGTCATGCAAATTTACTTCTTTTAATTGAGAGCAGAGGGTTGATTCTTTTGTATGCAGCTCTTCCAGTACTTGTTAAAGGTCCATTTTCTGTTCTTGAAACAGAGCATACATAGCTGCCAAGTTATCCCTTATTTTAAGGGATTTTCCCTTATGCTGAATAGGCTTCCTCGCGAGAAAAGGGAAAACTTGGCAGCTATGGAGCATAGCATGCAGATCTCCTTTAAGCATTTCTTTTAAAGCATAATACAAAGCCAGTTTAACTTTTTTTATTACACCTTTCTACATTTCAAAGACTTGCCATTTGTGGAATCAAAACCCAAGCAATTCCACCTTGCAGATCACTTTCTTACAATGAAAAATAGGTAAGGTCGACATTTCATTACATATAAGCTGTAGAAATGTATAATTAGATGGATTATTTCTAATTTCCACTGAGAGCTAAGAGCTGATATGCAAGATCATCTTGGTAAATATTTTTCCATGAAAAATTATATAAATTGCAATATTCTAATGAAAGGTTTGTTCCATGTTAATGTTTTATTTAGCCAATAGTGCTTTCTCTGCTGTCTGTCTAAAAGAGGTCCTTCTGAACTTGTAGATTTGTGAAAGTCTTGTGCATTTTATTCAAGCATTTCCCAGCTAGCTGTACTGTAGATACTCAAGATTTTCATAGAAAGCAACTGATCAGCATATTTGACATGCATTATGCTTCACTGGGTTCATTTCATATACTGTGTTCTTTTTTTACCGCCCCAGAGGCATCTGTTATTTGTTCTTGTTGAACTACAAAACTTTATGAATTAGAATAAGCGTCCAAAAGTGTGGGTGTTGAATCTTGCCACAGCTTTAGTTGATTGGAAATCGAGACTAGGATTGAGCTTCCTTGTAAATAAATAAAATTTCTCCTTTCTGGAAAAGAGATGCCAGTGAAACTAGCTGAGGTTCTGCCTGGAAGAACTTGTAAAGTTGACCTCATAGAAGAGGTGAGCTATTTGAGCTCTGAATTCTTTTACAGCTCAGGTTAAAATATTGGGCTGGAGACAGAGAAGAGTTTCTGGACTGCCCTCGTCCAGTCCCCAAATCTTTTCCCTCCTAATCTCCAGCCTTCTGAATCTTCAGATCCATGTCCCCTTCAAGACCCTCAGTTCCCCCTTTGTCCTCCATCAGTAAAATAAGAGGAACAAAAGGGGTCAAGCTTTCTGTCCTTTCCTCCCCTTGTCTGCTGGCACTCCAGGACAGAAAGTACCTGTGATCCTTTATAACTGTTACTGTGTCAGAGATGGAAAGGACATTGAAGAAGATCTCCATCCTTTCCTCTTCTCACTTTGTGCATCACCACCATCATCATCACTGTTACATCTGTTGCAAGCCCAGTAAGTGGTCTTTGAGCAGGGGGAGATTGTTGAAAAACCAGAAGGCTCTTGAGGGGTTGTATCAATGTTTCTGGTTGATCACCTTGGGAAAGCAAGCTAGGAGCAGAGGAGTTCATCACATCTGGATTCCAAACTGGATCATCCTGATCTGCATCCCCTGGACTAATGAGATCAGAATTGAGTCCTGATTTGGAATTTGAAGCCTGAGTAAATTATGTACAAGTTGCTCAACCATGAAGGCTGCTTTTAATTCCTTCCTCCCCTTTCTTTTGACATGTAATTGTTTCTTGGTATCTTTTGAAAGATGGACAGAGACTGCCACACACTGTGAAAACAGGGCTGCAAATGATCCCTGGAAACAAAAGGACACAACCATGTCTGGTTGTTTGCACAGATCACTG
Organism: Zootoca vivipara; assembly: GCF_963506605.1. Lineage (NCBI taxonomy): Eukaryota > Metazoa > Chordata > Lepidosauria > Squamata > Lacertidae > Zootoca > Zootoca vivipara. The sequence continues at coordinate 98,492,533 of NC_083276.1, read as the reverse complement.
TATGTTGAAAAAGATGACTGTCCCCGTCAACTTGTGGGGCAGCCACATATTTTCATAACACAGTCCCTGCAAGGTTTGTGGTCCACCATCACCCCCATATCTTGGACTATTGAGCCTGACCACCTACACCTGCCTCCCTTTGACTATTGCTACTGTATCTGTCACCTCTGATCCCTGTTTGCCTGCCATTTAATGTCTGCCTGACCTTGACTGTGTACTTGTCTCTGACTACTTGCTTTCCCAGATTAGAAAGCTGGAAGTTGGAAGGTAGCTGTTGGTTTTAAAGCTTCTGCATGGTTTACTGTCCCCTCATATCCTGCAGCATGTCTGATTCTGTTGGGTTGGGCTGCTGCTTTTAAAGCTCCTGTGGACTTAGGGGAGATCAGAGGGCATGGTCTGAGATCTGAACAGGATTATAGGCAGTTTGTGTGGGCACCAGATATGAGAAAGGCATATTTGGATCAATTGACAAGAGTTATCACAGTGTGGAGATCTACTGCAGGTTCCCGCTTCTCTAGTTCTAGTTCCTCCTCTGAGGAGACTTCAGGCTTGTGGTCTGGAGAGGGCTGAACTCTCCCACAAGCATTGTCACCTCACTCTCTGGGCCCAGCCAGCAGAAGACTTTGACACAGAGTCATTAAATTTTAAATTATACAAATTTACCTTTTAAATTCCTGAGATTTAAGTACAGTGGTACCTCGAGTTACAACTGCCTCAGGTTACAAACGCTTCAGGTTACAAACTCCGCTAACCTGGAAGAGTTACCTCGAGTTGAGAACTTTGTCCCAGGATGAGAATGGAAATCGTGTGTTGGCTGTGCAGCGGCAGCAAGAGGCCCCATTAGTGAAAGCACCTCTCTAGTTAAGAACAGTTTCAGGTTAAGAATGGACCTCCAGAACGAATAAAATTCGTAACTAGAGGTACCACTGTACTTTCCCCAATACCCAATGCATTGACCATTTCTTTATCTCCTGTTAGCTCTCCCGTTTCAGAGTTGGAGCCCATATTAAGCTGTAATTTGCATGAAATTTCACTTTTCAATACATATTTAGATGTTTATTTTTTCTCACAAATTATACATTTCTAGACACATCTCCCCAAATATGCATTTCCAATGTATTTGTATGTATTTGTGTGTGTGTGGTTATTTTGGGGTGGGGGTGGGGGCAAGGATTGCATCTTAAAGGTTGGATAATTGTGAAATCTGAAGGCTAATTTACTTTCTGATCTGCATATTAGGTGCAGAAAGGTCCAGATCATCTTATTTATTAAGATTGAATTCCTCAAGTTTCCTAATGAAGAGACCAAGTATAAATTATAAATGATTTATACTAATTTGGAATGAAGGTTATAAACTGATCACTCTTCCTAGGTAGCAAATGTATGGGGTCATGGAGGAAAGGTCTCATAAATAAGGATTAGAACCTTTTGCAAATAGATAATTATTTCAAGTGCATCAAAGTTTTATAGCGGGAGTGAGTGGTTTGCATCAGACAGCAAGCTAGTGGCCAGCATTGATGTAACAGCGCCAGCCTCATTTTAGCTTCTATAGTATCTACATCACAAGCAAATCACATCTTAGCTATCATTAACTGGTAACATCATTTGAAGTCAAAAGAAAAGCAAAAGATCAAATGGACATGAAGAGTCCTTTGCTGAGAAAGATGACAGGCTTTGGTCTGTAATCAAGGGAAAGCCACAAAACTTGTGAGCAGGATTTGATCAAACTGTTTTTTCTAATGCAAAATTTATTTATTTTCTTTTGACCATCTATTGATCACGGACCTTCAGAAATGATGGCATGTTTTCTCTCTATCTTTTCCCTACTGTTGGTTTCACACATGCTGGCTGCCTATTGTTTTATACAAATGATAAATATCAGATACAAGCCCTAGAATTATTTTCAAAATTAAATGGTCAACTTTGATTTCCCAGTTGTGCAGCTGAAATGAAAAAGGATGTTAAAGAAACTAGCAACAAGATTTCTGTGGGTGGAGTTGAAACATATGCTTGATTCTGAATTTAGCAGTGTAAATGTAAAAAATATTTTGGTATCAGTTCAGAAGCCTTTCATCTGTAAAGAATCCAAAGGCCAGAACCTAGATAAATGCTTTCTACTAACAACGAGCCTTTAGTAAATTATCATGCTATCACACACTCTATGTGCCACATGCCATAGACGATGCAAAAACTTTAACCTTTGCAACTGTCCTTTATAATTTCATGCAGTGATTTCTAAAAGTGTGTTTCTAGGGACCCTGGGGCTTCTTGATAAGAAGCTTGGTGATGGCAGACAAGCTACCTGAAAAACAGTTTATCCGGCATCAGCAGTTATTCCTCGCAGTGTCTAGCCTCAGGGCAGTGTTGTACATGAGGTGCACACATTCTCAGACGATGTGGACCAACTGCCTGATTGTGGACCAATACTTACTTGCCTGAACTGAGAATACACCCTACAAAATAGCCCAGAATTATCTGCATTGTGTAGAACAGAGATTTCCAAACTTTTTATGTTGGTGACACACTTTTTAGGTGTGCATCATTTTGTGACACAGTAATCCAGTTGTTGTTGTTGTTAGGCATTTCACAACACCACCTTGACTTGCCATATAATGCAGAAAAGGGTCCCGGGTACCCAGAAAGTTGTGTTTCTTTGTTACACAACATTGAGTTTGTTTTCCTACTAATGCAATATGCCACACCTTGGACTACCAAACTTGTACGATAAACGTTGCAAAATACTTCCAGTGGTGGGCTATTTCCAGTTGTGCTGCAGCTGACCAAAAAAAAAGGAATTCCATTTAATGTTTATACTGGGGCTCCCTTCACACACCCATCCATCCATCTTTCCCCCTATGGAAATATTTCATTCAATTTAGCAATACTGTAAGCATGTAAAGGTAAAGGTAAAGGGACCCCTGACCATTAGGTCCAGTCATGACCGACTCTGGGGTTGTGCGCTCATCTCGCATTATTGGCCGAGGGAGCCGGCATACAGCTTCCAGGTCATGTGGCCAGCATGACAAAGCCGCTTCTGTCGAACCAGAGCAGCACATGGAAATGCCGTTTACCTTCCCGCTGTAGCGATCCCTATTTATCTACTTGCACTTTGACGTGCTTTCGAACTGCTAGGTTGGCAGGAGCTGGGACTGAGTAATGGGAGCTCACCCCGTCTCAGGGATTCGAACTGCCAGCCTTCTGATCGGCAAGCCCTAGGCTCTGTGGTTTAACCCACAGCACCATCTGTGTCCCTACTGCAAGCATGTAGATCAAGACAATTGCATGGGATGTTTTCTCTCAGCCATTTTATCTTCACTATTACTCTGGTGTTGAAAGGATACTTTTCTCATTAAATATGTTGATTCCATAATGATCTTGGCATTCTGAATAATGTTTGTTCCTTCTGTAGATTAAAAATACTTATAGGGCATGTCTTACTCAAATGGGTGGAGAATTGGAAAGAGTTAGACAAAGTTGGGAGAGACTAACTGGCTACTCAGCTCAGCACTAGAGTGTGCCTGAGGGTTGGGCAGGGACAGTTGCTGTGTTTTATAGCAATTCTATCTCCTCCTTCAGGCTTCCTAGCCAACTGAGTTCATGCGTTGGGTGTGTGGGACAGACTGTGGATTCTTCTGGGGTATCATCCACACTGCTATCTATAAGTTTCCTTCCAGAGTTGACATGGGTGGTCTGAGAGTTGCTTTTGAAGTTTTCAGGATGATGGTTCGGGGGATCCACTGAGGCCTTTGGGTCTAGGGCGGCTCAAGATTGCATGACTGCTATGAAAACTGTATGGTGTGCATATGCTATTTGTATGCGAGCATTCAAACCAATTCTGAGGATGTTTTAAAGAATTTGAAGGGGAAGTTTCAATTAGGTTACTATTCTAACATGAGCTGTCAGTCAGGATTCAAACTAGATGGGAAAATATTTAGCCCACAACCAGTGTCAGTGAATCACATGTGAGCATATTTGCCTTACATCTGTAATAGACATATTTGGGGGGGGGGAATCATACAAGCAGTAATTTCTTTAGGTGATTATAAAAATCTCTCAGTAACTGACAGGTAGAAACGGGAATTTTTATTTTTCAGATGAAGAAACACAGACATGTACAAATGAATTATGGCATGAATGTCAGTCACTGCTGGTGACCGACTCTCAGGCTATGCTTATAGTAAATCTTGATTGCACAAATAACCCTTTGGACAATTATATAAAACTATTTCACAGATGTCATGACCAATTCATATAAATGTTCACCTGTGGACATAAAGAGGACTAGATTTGGCAGCTAAATTGTTGGTAAACATATGTTTCATCATTGCATGGCCAGTGACTGCCACGGATTACATTTATTATAGCTTAATGAATGTGTCTTAAGAAATACATATTTCATATTCCCTGGATATAGATGGTCTTATTAAGTTTGCTAAACTCCTAATTTGTCAAAGAAATCACAAACAAACCTAAACCATAATTGCATTAATATCAATGCATATTTGCCCAGCCAGGTATGGTTTCAGCTGAAGCACAATGATATATAATGATTTTTATCATACTCCAATGTATAAATAGAAGATAATGAAGAATAGGAACATCTATACCAGGCATCCCCAAACTTCGGTCCTCCAGATGTTTTGGACTGCAATTCCCATCATCCCTGAACACTGGTCCTGTTAGCTAGGGATCATGGGAGTTGTAGGCTAAAACATCTGGAGGGCGCAGTTTGGGGATGCCTGATCTATACCAATACCCCCCTGCAAGGTAAAATGGGAGAGAATATCATAAAATGTGATAAAAGGATGAGTTAATTATCAAATCCTATTTTATATGCAAAAAAAAAAAGTTCATAGCTAGCAAAAGGGAAAGCCAGTAGCTTTGTGAGTACGTCTGACATAACTCTTGGTTGATAGTCAAATTAAAACTGAGCTGAAATTTCTTAGACTCCCCCCTCCCATACATTATGCAATATTTTTATTTTTCTCACAACTCTAGGAAAAAAGAAGCCACCTTGGGGAATTTTCTCCAAATATTCCCTACCATGTTGTTGCTGGTTTGCCACCATTTATTCCTACTATGACCCCAGATGGCAGTAGGTATGAGGAATTGTGGAGGATAAAAATGGTGGCCAGGCTGCCCTTTTCTGCAGTTCCTTCTATTACACACTCCTATCATTCAGATATAAAACCACAGGCATGGAGGGCACCTGATGACCTCATCCAAACCATCCCTTAACCATATAACAATATTTTAAAAACAGCAGATTCATAACAGGCAGTCCCTGTACATACAGTATAGGGTTGTAATGCAAATGTGATTAGTGGGTTTCATCATGTGCTCAGGAGTCCCGCATCCCATGTAAGATTACCCTTAACTTTGCTACAACCCCGTCCCACTCTTGCATTTCTTAGAACAATAATTATCAGGGGCTGCACTCTGTAGTTCTGTACAGAGTAGCTTTGATCACATGAAGGTGTTTCTGAATGAGATGATGGGGGAGATATTGCAACTAAGGATCTCTTCCTGGGGGCATTTTAACCCGAGTGCCAGCATAATATTGCATGAATGAAATGTTGAATTAGTTTTTTAGAGGAAGGTCTGCCAGTAGAAGGGGGGGGGGATCCTTCCACATCCTCATGGTTGTGAAATGTTGTAAAGAATAATACTGAATTAAGGCATCTTGATGAAGATGATAAGCTTCTGCAAGACCAACAAGAATTTTACCTGTGTTCCAAATGCCAAATTGGAAGTGTTTTCATCACTTATCACTTAAAAATAAAAAAATAACCAGGGTCACAAACTTTTGATAAAAATCTGTGCTTCTGTGTGTGGCCTTATGTGTGTTCCCATTCTGCATATGACATTCGTAGCACTGGCAAATTTCAGATTTGTGATTAGTTTAACATAATCCTTTATAATGATGTTTATTGTAGCATTTTCTGAAAAAGATGGATGAGACAGGCTTTCAAATGCCAACTTTTGCTGACATTTAGTCTAGCATAGGTCATAAAATATCAAGGCAAAAGAATGTTTTTATAATTTATTTTTATATTAATAAAATGTATTATGGGTGTGGAGAAAGCTCCTGTTCCTTATGCATACCTTCAAGGTAATGTTAGTAGAATAAAGACAACTCACAAATAGCAATGATCATTCAGAATTCTTGATTTTATGAAATAAATGGTATTTGAAATAATTTAAAAGTTAAAACACCAAGGATTCAATGACTCAAGCTTCTCAAAATGTCATCTTTTTTAAAGCACATTTGTCCAAATATACTGGTGAATGAGTGGGCAACCTATCAGTCTGGGGACCATATTTCACCTCTGATCTGCTAAGCCTTATTTATGTTTATAAACTAAGCTTAAGTCTGTTTTCTTCTCATCTTTAAAAATGAAGATACAAGACAAAATTACTTGCCAAATCTTGTGCAGGACAACTATGCCCATAGAGTATAGTCTTAATACCACTTACTCCAGCCCAAGGGTCAGCAGACTTTTTCAGCAGGAGGCCGGTTCACTGTCCCTCAGACCTTGTGGGGGGACGGACTATATTTTGAAATAAAAATGATGCAAGAGCACCATGAGCCCTGGTGGCTGCTTACCTGTGTCTTGCAAGCGGTAGGGGCTGGCGGTGGGGGGACGGACGATGAGCGGTGCGCAAAAGGGCTCCAGAGAGGGGCTGCTTAAAATGGCGGCTGCTTGAGCGCTACTGCTGCTGGCACCAACAAAGCCCAGCCCCCTTCCTCCTCTAGGCAGGGCAGGGAGAAGCCAGGAGGAGGGAGGGAGGGAGGTGCCGCCGCTGCCGCCCATGTGAGGGAGAGGGAAAGAACGTGCATGCTGGCGATCCACACGGTGATTCCCGGACCGTCTGCGGGCCGGATCCAGAAGGTAATTGGGCCTGATCCGGCCCGTGGGCCTTAGTTTGCCAACCCATGCTCCAGCCAATTTTCATTGACTACTTCTGTCTGCTATATGAATGAGTGGGAGTGGTACCTTGAGATACCTTTGAGAATGAACTCAGGTTCCTTAACAACTTTTTTCATGATGAATTTATATTTTCATGTGAGAGCTTTCAAAGATAACTAACCGCTTTCCCACTGAAAGCTGCAACATTAAGATGGAAAGGCAATGGCAAGGTCTGTCACAATATGAAGAAAGCTTTAAACAACCCAGTAAAATATGTGACAGTTGAAAGCCACCACATGAATATGGCTTCCTGAATCCTTATTCACTTGATTATATGAAAAGCGAGGAAGGGCTCTGTTAGCACAACTCATTTTCAAGCATTCAGCATACTAGATTAAGAGGTGAGGTACCAGGCTACTCTCCCTTCTTTTTGAGCAGAAGATGCACTGACTGACTGTATCCAGACTGCAAGCCTTGTATCGTTTAAATATGTCGGTACCATCTCTTTGAATGGGCTTGGCAACCTGTCTCAGTTACCTGTGTTACTGACAGCGTGATACATTGCCGGTGCCAATATAGCAATACTAGCAGCGATAATACTGTGATATCAAACCTAATAGGCCACAGTTGGTGGTGCCACAGTTTCCATTGCTGGTTGGGTGAGTGTGTTCCCATGTAACATTCAACAACTGCACACAAATAGTTGAGCTGTAAACTCATAGTTACACGTAGCATTCAATGAGTGTATAGTCTAAGTTGAGCTGCACAGCTGAACAAATGTAGAGTCTTTCACATAAACCTTGTGCACATGTAGAGACAGCTTGTATCTGTCTTCTTCCAAGTTATTCCTGTTGCCAAATGTTCAGCACCAGCTACAGCACTCTTCATCCTTCCGCACTACTCTTATTGTGATTGTATCATTTGTGTCCTGTTATTCTAGTGCTGATGCACCACCCAGGGTGTCGGCTCAAAAACAGCAGATTTAGAGAACATTTGCAAAACACATGCAAAAGTACTATCCACCACGTAAAGGTAAAGGGACCCCTGACCGTTAGGTCCAGTCACGGACGACTCTGGAGTTGCGACGCTCATCTCGCTTTGTTGGCCGAGGGAGCCGGCGTACAGCTTCTGGGTCATGTGGCCAGCATGACTAAGCCATTTCTGGCAAACCAGAGCAGCACACGGAAACGCCGTTTACCTTCCCGCTGTAGCGGTCCCTATTTATCTACTTGCACTTTGACATGCTTTAGAACTGCTAGGTTGGCAGGAGCAGGGACCGAGCAACGGGAGCTCACCCCGTTGCGGGGATTCGAACCGCCGACCTTCTGATCGGCAAGCCCTAGGCTCTGACGTTTAGACCACAGCGCCACCCACGTCACCACATATTGTGCTCTAAATTGTTTGCTTTATTTTGGACTGAGTTTGCTTCTTCTTTCTTTTCCATGCCCACCTATGCACATACAGGGTTGCATGTGAACCTTGTCTTGCATTAAGGAGTAAGGTTTTGTCTGCACTAACTGGTGTGCTAAGTTTAAAATTATCAAGTTGTTATGTGATAGCTTCAAATATGTACAAAAAAATAACTTCAGTTTTGAGGTGTGCTGAACAAAGCCTGCTTTTTAATGCAGTCTCATCAAGGGAAGGAAACAATAAATAAATGATAAATTTAATAAAGAAAGACCACAAACTTGACCAGGTATTTAGCATTTTGGCAACCATGGAAAATCACTTATCAGCAACTACTTTTTTGTGGCTCAGCTACAGAAGTAAGAGAATAAATTTGTGATACAACCAAGATTTGAAATAATTTTCATCGTTACTTCATTGAACAGTAATAAATGGGACAATGTGTTCATTAAAAGATAGACATCCAATATGTATAGCATGCTAACAAAAATATATAGAAATGAAAGATAGTTGGCTTTCAGAATGATGTATCTCACCAACGTTTTTCAGCAATTGGCCAAGGGATTGAGTTTGAAAGAAGACATGCCTTAAGATTAGGGGTGGACAGATTTCACTTCTTTTACATGATTTCCTCTTCCATAGTGGAAGCTGCTCACACTGCCCAGCCAACCTTAGTCTCACTCAGCCTCACATCTGCCTACCTGCCTTCTTAAAGCCAGTTGAACCTCTTCCTGTTTAGATTTAGTATTGCCCTTGTGCATAAAGAAGTGTGGAGAAAAAACCCAAAAAACTAGAATTAGCTGTCCTCGCTCTCATTGACTCTGTCTCTACCTGCTGTTGGTCTCTTAACCTTCTGCCCTACCAGCCCCAATGCGCAGCAGACACCACTGCTCTTGCATGTCATGACCCTGACTTGAGCAGTAGCTTGGACAATACAGTGGTGCCTCGCAAGACAAATTTAATTTGTCCCGTGAGTCGCTTTGTATAGCTAAAAATTCGTTTTGTGAAGCGGCTCCCATAGGAACGCATTGAAGTGCAGTTTCCCATAGGGTGCCTCGCAAGATGGGGGGGAAATTGTCTTGTGAGGCACCCTATGGAATGAAAAAAATTTGTCTTGCAAAGCACACCATAGGAAACTTCGTCTTGCGAGTCTCCATTAAAAAGCGTTTTGTGAGTTTTTCGTCTTGTGAGGCATTCGTCTAGCAAGGTACCACTGTACAGTGTTTTTCATATGGTGCATTTTTATATACCATTCATATTTTATCTATTGTAGCATTGTAGCAGCAGCGGTGCTGGGCAATACCCTATGGTGGTGGGTAAGACACTGACCACTATTTCACATCCTTCTCAACCCACTTAAACAATGCAGTTGCAAGGCGTTAAATCATAGCCTAAGTGTGAATTCAAGCAATTGCTTCCCCCCCTTTTTTGCTATAGGTGTTGATTTTTGGAGAGGGGTTGCAATTTTTTTTGTGATGGACTTCCATGCAAAACAAGTTTCTCAAAATGCATTAAGCAACTCCTGCACCCAGGATTTGAACAAGTAGGAAAAGACATCATAGTGGAAATAACAGTTGTGTGACTATACATCAGCAGCTTTGAGAGAACTGCCACATATCCAAGCTTCTGATTACCTAAATATCTTTATAGCTTACAGGCCATTTTGATACTTCAGCTTGTACGATGCAGGAATAAGGTAATTTGCACTCTCTTGCTGCATAATTAAATGGGTGACTCATTCTTGGTGAAAATGTATTTCTCTCTCTCCAAAACAAAGAATCCTATTTTCATTCACTCATAGCAGAAGTTTAATAGTGCTTCATTGTGTAAAAGCAATAAAAAAACTAATAAAGTAAAAAATCATAGCAACCAACTGATTTTTCCACATTCATATCAGAGGCATTTGAAAAAGCTCTTTAATGATCCTATTCTGTTGCTGAGAGACATGGTGTTAGGCTTTGTGAGACACACACGCACACACACACAACCTAAAGCTATCAAAAAGAAAGTCTTCAACCAGTGTCTGGATTCTGACTCAGAGGATTAGTAATGGGATATGAAACCTTTTGGCCTATAGGTTACCACTGTGAATCCAGAAAGTCATAGGTGAATCTATTTACCTCCAACAAAATTGACAATTTTTGAAGAGTTTATATGAGAAAGTTCTAAAAGTAACACAAAAACAACCTGAATTATAGGGTCACAGTTGTGGCCCAATGTTAAGAATGAGTCGGCTGCCATTATAATGAGAAACCAGGGGGCAGATTTTCTATGGCTTACAGTTAGAAGTGGATCAGTGGACTGATTCAAAACTTGACAGTGTCAGAGTGGAAAGTTTGAGGATAGTTTGTGCCACATTTGGGACGGAAAGGATAAAAAGCAGCTTATTCTGAATATGTGATGAGTGGCTTCGTGAAGTTGACAGGAGGTGTGTATTTTTCTTCCATCTAATGATGTGGTGGCTTTGGGGGAAATATTTCTCCATTTGTACTGTGACAAACCGAATTATTTGTTGTGTTAGGTCAAGGAAAATGTTTAAAACGTGTAGAATTCAATGCCACATTGTTACCAATGTTCTGTCTGCGCAAGCATTGCTGCTTGCCAGATGGAATGATCCCCCCCCCAACGCTGTTCTGTGTGTGCTTTTGACACACACACACACACACACACACACACACACACGTCAATTGTGGGGCAGCAGGATGAGAGGGGGAAAGCCCTATGCTGCAAACAGAAGTCCTTGTGCAGGGCTTCACCTGACAGGGTTTCTGAGGTGAATTCTACCCCATATACTGTACAGTATTCCCTCGACTTACGAAGTACTCAACTTACGAAATTCCGAGTTACGAATGAAAAAAATGGCCGCACGCTTACGGTTTTTTGTTTTGTTTTTTTACATCCGAAAGGAAAACCATTGTGGTTTAGATGGGTTTTTTTTTCTACTCATGAATTTTAGATGCGGTTTACTCGATTTTTCCTGTTTCCAATGCATTCCTATGGGAAACCGCTTTTTTCGACTTACAAACTTTTCGGCCTACGAATGTGCATTCGGAACAGATTAAATTCGTAAGTCGAGGGACCACTGTATATTCCTGCGTATAAGACTACTTTTTAACACAGGAAAATCTTCTCAAAAGTCACGGGTCGTCTTATACGCCGGGTCGTATTTCTTATACAGCGAGTATATCCCAAACTCTATATTTTAACTGGAAAAGTTGGGGGTCATCTTATACGCCCAGTCGTCTTATACGCCGGAATATATGGTGTATATTGGTCAAATGTTGAGTGAGTGTGGGTTACAGTATCAGGAGGAAAATCGCAAAATGTGCATGGGGCTGGTAAGGGCGGGGGAAGAAGATGAGAAATATAGGAAAATATATTTATTAATATTATTATATTTATACTCCATCTTTATTCCAAGGACCTCAAGGATTACAAGTACATGGTTTTTCTCCTCCGCATGTTATCCTAAAAAAACAAAACAAAAAACCACCCTGTTCTATTTAGGCCACCAGCTGCGGCAGAGTCCCAGTTACAGAAGCTGAAATATAAGGCAAAATGTTCTTCTGTCCAATTGTATTGTGAGAATCAAGCCTGCCAATGATCTGCGCTCAGCCATTGAATGAAGTGACAGTTGCTGGAAACAGCAAGAGGAAAGAGTCCCACAGGCCAGAATGCCAACTTGAATAAAATATGGGGGGTGGGGGTGGCAGGTAATTCCCACCCTGGATAATCAACCACAAGACACACACACGATTTGAATGGCAGTGCCCATGTTTTTTGGGGGGAGGGAGCTGGCCCTCTCAAATATTTTAAGGGGGGCAGGGAACCTCAGCCCCTAGGAGTTGGCTCCTATGCCCACAGGCATCTGGTTGGCCACTGTGAGAATAGGACGCTGGAGCAGATGGTTCATTGGCCTTATCCAGCAGGCTCCTCTTGTGCTAGATTGTGCATTAGTTAATCCTATGGTCAGGCGTTCTAGGAGACAGAAAAGACTGAGGCTTATCCACAATTACATTTTGCTTTGCTCTTTCCAGGCACTGGTCTGTGCTTAAAAGCTCCCTGCCCATGTGTGTATCTTTTATATATCCCCCCCCCCCAGCTTTCCCTGTGAAAGCCCACTTTTTACCACTCAATCAGAGCAAATGTCCATTCAGGTTTTCCACAAATTGCCATTTGCCCTTCTTGAGCTTTAAAGAGTGGGCTTTCTTGGGGAAAGCTCTGGAGCAAAAAAGGGTGTTTAGAAATGAAGGTATGAAGCAGAGACCATGCCTGGAAAAAGCAGGGGGAAAGTAAGTGTGGATAAGCTCTGAATGATAGTATAGTTTAAATTGGATCTTCCTCCAGGTCAGAGCTGAGGAAACACATCAGGCAGATATTTGGACCTCTACTGGTTAATGCTGTACAAGAAGCAAGGCTAATTATTGCCTGGTGTTGCCCTTGTTCTGTAGCTAAATGAATACCTTCATTTAAATGGTGTATGATCAGACTGGGTGTATACTAATTCATTTCAAAGTGAAATTATTTAAGCTTTAACAATCATTTGGCTCATGCAGACAATGTTATTGCAGATTGTTCTGTAGCTTTCTAACAAGAGCTGTCAGACTGACTGGCGGAGCCTTACTGTTTCCTAGTTATAAAATGGATCATTTGGTTTCTGCCAAATCTTTTTTTCAAGCCTGACTGATTCTTTTCTGTTACTTAAGACAGAAGCAAAAGGAGAAGGCAGAAAGAAAAGTGTTTGCAAGCCAGCAAGGCAGAATTGTAATACTATTACTTCCAAATTAGCTTCTAGGTACACATTAATAAAATTTGCACTAATTTACATTAAAACTTTGCAACCATGAAAAGTATTAATCACATCTATTGATCTTTACCTGGTTTAAATGGAAAAAGAAATGGCATTAATTAAACTTAACCCCGTTACCAGGGATACTGCTATATAGTAAAAAAAGAATTAGAGCAAGAGCCCAGAGACCTGCTTCCAAGAATGCCCCCCCTCTCTCTGTGTGTGTGTGTTTGTGTGTGTGTGTGAGAGAGAGAGAGTGAGTGAGAGAGAGAGAGAGAGAATGAAAATTAATTAGCATGTTAGTGAATTTATCCTAATCATAATTTCTCCTAATCATATAGTTTGAAGAGACCTCAGGGGTTCTCTAGTCCAACCCCTGCAATGCAGGAATGATTCTATGCAATTCTGCCTCATGCACACTTTTTTTTTTTAAACAAAGCAGTGTCCTCTAAAATGATCTAAGACAGGGGTCCCCAGACTATGGCCCACGGGCCAGATGCGGCCCAATTGGCCTCCCAATCCGGCCCGCGGCGACCCCTGCCGCCCGCCGCCGCTGCCTGCTCTTACGGCGCGCAGCACGGCGGTGCTCTTCCAGGTCGGAAAAAAACGCCGAAAATTGTTTGTGTGCTTGTGTATGGGCCTCTCCCAACCCAGAAGAGGTCATTTCCGGTGCACTTCCAGGTCGGGGGAGGCCCATATGCATGCACACAAACGATTTCCGGCGCTTTTTCTGACCTGGAAGCGCGCCACCGCGCCAGTAAGTGTGTGTGCGCATGCGCACGGGCGTGCACTGGCGTGCACTCCCCCGCCCTCTGTCCTGCCACGCAATCGGTGCGGCGGGCACCAGCCCAAAGTCGGGTAGGTCTGGGGACCCCTGATCTAAGATGATGCATTTTGTATGCCATTTTCACTAAATATATGCATTTTTATACACACACTAGCTGGCCCTGCCACGCATTGCTGTGGGTTATTTGTGTGATTCCCCCTACCCTGTGCCGATCCATGACGTATCCCTGTGATTCCCCCAATCTGCCCCTCACCCCCCCCGCTTACCCCTGTGATTCCCCCCTCATCCCCCTCCCTCATCCCCCTCCCTCATCCCCGTGAATACCCCAACTCTGTCCTGATCTATGACCTATTATGCCCCCTCTGTCAAGCCTCCGCTTAAAGACCTCCAAAGAAGGAGACTCCACCACACTCCTTGGCAGCAAATTCCACTACCGAACAGCTCTTACTGTCAGGAAGTTCTTGCTAATGTTTAGGTGGAATCTTCTTTCTTGTAGCTTGAATCCATTGTTCCGTGTCCACTTCTCTGGAGCAGCAGAAAACAACCTTTCACCCTCTTCTATATGACATCCTTTTATATATTTGAACATGGTTATCATATCACCCCTTACTTAACCTTCTCTTCTCCAGGTAATGTTTTTATAATGGTGTGTGTGGGGGGGGTTGTAAGGGTATGTATATATATATAAGGGTATATATATACCGAGAGAGAGAGAGAGGGGGGGGGGTTCCTCTAAATCCTGGATCTTCCCCCCTTGGATTGCAGGATAAATATTTGTAGCATATTTGAATTGTCTCTGCTTTAAACAGGCAGAGTGTATACTAATGGCACGACTGTTTCTTCATCTGCTAGTAATGCTGGCATCACCCGCACTTGCTAAAAATGGAGAGATACCAATATCAACACGAGGAAGGGGTTAGCTTTGTGATAAATCACTAATTAATTTTGTCAGCTTTTAAATATTTTGACTCGGTTAAACATAATATATGTATATAATGTGTACTTGGAGCCAACCTCCTCCTCTCTTCACTTCTAAATATCTCTCCCCTCCTGTCACCCATACTCCCCCAAGGCAGGTTTCCATATGTATTCTATGTCCCTGGTTCCAGGAGGAAAAATGCTTCCTCGTAATGAAACCTTTTAGAGCAGCCTTCAACCATTTAATATTTTGGACCACAGTTTGCATTGGTCCCAGGCTGCATTTCTATTGGCCCATGTGATGGGAGCTCTAGCCCAAAACATCTGGAGGACACCAGGTTGGAGAAAATGCTGGGTTATTGTCATTAACTCCACAGTGTGCAAAGTATTTCCATCTATGTGCCCATGGAGAGAGAAAAAAACATGATACATGACATGATTGGATCCCCACATTTACCACATAAATAAGTTTACTGTATCTCTATCCATATTCATAAGACTACTATATTCAGATTGGTAAGACACTGAGCAATCATCTTAGAATGTAATGGTTAGCTAAGCAACATTGTTCTATCTTTTTATTCTAATGCTAACTGCAATTCTCCTTTGAATCCCTTGAAACTCTTGAATCTTTAATACATATATTAAATTAGAAATCTAGACTTGTATAACATAGCTTTACTTAGCAGATCCTATCCTCCATGCAGCTGTTCTTCCTAATGCTATTGAATTGCTTGAAGGGGAGCTTAGTTATGTCTATTTCACTTTTATGATACTGTTTATTTGAATTGCCCATTTTAGAATATGGATGGTGATGACTCTATGTGTTTAAAATCAGAAAAGGCATCCCTCAGTGGCCCTAGTGGTGGAAACAAGAGAGCCTGTTTGTCAGGTACAGTGGTACCTCGGTTTACAAACATAATTGGTTCCGGAAGTCTGTACTTAACCTGAAGCAAACTTTCCCATTGAAAGTAATGGAAAGTGGATTAATCCGTTCCAGATGGGTCCGTGGAGTACTTAAACTGAAAATACTCAAACCGAGGCATACTTAAACCGAGGTATGACTGTACCCAGAGAGGAAAATTGAGGGCATCTGTTGCAAAACAGGGTCAGGACTGCAATACCTAAAGCACCATGAGTGATCGAAGAAGAAGAAGAAGAAGAAGAAGAAGAAGAAGAAGAAGAAGAAGAAGAAGAAGAAGAAGAAGAAGAAGAAGACTTCAAGGACTACCTCTCCCCATATGACCCACATGCTGTGATCATCATCTGAGGCCCTTCTTTGTGTGTCCCCTCTGAAGAGGTCCAGGAGGTGGCAACACAAGAACAAGCCTTTTCTGTGGTGGCTCCTGGCTTGTGGAATGTTCTCCCTAAGGAGGCTCGCCTGGTGCCGTCATTACACATTTTAAAGCTCCAGGCAAAAGCATTCATCTTCTCCCAGGCCTTTAGTTAATTCAACAATCTATGACATTTTTAACTGGGGGTATTGTTTTTGTTTGTTACTTTGGTGTGTATATATCCTGAAGTTTTTATTTAAAGGATTTCCTTTCCAGGATGAACGAAACCTTGCATGTTTACTGTCCTGTGTTCAGTAGGGGTCACTCCCAGGTAACCATATATAGGACTGCAGCTTCAGTTATGTTAGCAATTTCCCAAGATATGAAAAGGGAATGTTGTTATTAATAAGATGTTAGTTACATTGATATCCATTCAGGCCTCATAAAATGTATAATGAGAACTTGTGACCCCTATTGATGATAATGAAGGTGATTGAGAGAGCAAACAAAGTTAATGGACGATGCAGTTGTTCTTCAGAAGATGTATTGATTGCAGCCTTTCCCGACTATGCACAAGAAGCTAGATTGCAGGAGGCTTTGTCACTAATGTTGACAAAAGCATTATTTCAGCAACAGAAATAACAGTGGGCTAAAAATTGCTCCATAACTTTCCTGTTCATTTGTCCTCAACAAAATTGGAGGACAACTTGAGGAGTGAGAAATCTTCAAAGAAATTTGCAAGGGGGTTATACTCACCCTTTTTTGTATGGGGTGGCCTAGGAGCCTTTAGTTGAACCCTAGGCTATCTACACAGGGTCCAAGCTTCCTGGAGTCACTCCAGGAAGTGCTCAGACCCTCCATGCATAGAGCCTTACAGTGCTCTGTCTCTGTGTGTTTTAGGACTAGACCCCTTGGTCATATCAGGTGAATAACTCTCTTTAGGACCATATTTGGTCTTCTCCTCAATGGCAAAAGAAAGGTCAATCAAAAAGGTTCAGCCCAGCACTAAACAGAACAAAAATTAGCAAATGGTAGCTTTTGTTGTATATATTTGTTGCTGTGTTTTCTTATATTTTGTAGTCTGCTCTTAGTGCCATTGATGAGTAAAAAGAGGAGACACATTTTATAACATACGTTAACTTGCGTTGTTATTTCCTCTTCTACCCACTGCTTCATGTTTCATTGCATTATTCAGTTTGGAAGGGATAAGTGCAACATATAACAATCATAAATAACACTGTAGTAAACCAGATTTGTTTCCCGTAATTAACAAATTCATGGCCACTTGCCATATCCGGAATGAAACCACAGCCATCTGTCATACTTCAGTGGGAAAATGTCTGCTAAACCTAGTCTATAGCCTTGTTTGTCTATGAAATTTCTTTTCAAGATTTGTCCATGATATTCTAGTCATAAGTTGTGCTTTAGACCTGTTTTACATGTTCCAACCACTTAAATTTTCCACATAGATGCAGCACTTTACTCCAGTAATTATAAGTATACTTAGTGACATCTTTCAAATAACACAGGTGTTACCTGCGGAGGAGAATGGGTGTCAAATTTCTACCCTCTAGGAATCATTTCACAATATCTTGTCTACTGGGGAACCCCTGACCATTTGCAAAAAAAAAAAAAGACCTCTGAATATTGCAGAGAATTCCGGGGCATGTTCTAGGTTGCATAGTACATTCATGTGGAGTACTGCCAAGTCCACCATTGCCATGCATCTCTAGATCAATAGTAGCAAGCAGCCTTTAAGAAAAGCTTCTCCATCATTACTGATCGTAACTTTGGAAACTCAGATGAATTTCCAAAGAACCCCAGAGTTCCTCTGAACACAGTTTGAAGAAAACCATTGACCTTTACTGGACTTACGGTCTGATTCTGCAAAGTGCATTCTTAAGTCTCTCTAACTGAAATCAATGGGATTTACAAGTACTTAACTTTAACTGGATCATGCCCTTGGTGGGATGACACAATATTTAGATTGGCTAAATCCTACTAACTTAAAAAATACTTAATCATCATCAACTCAGGCCTTTTCTTCAAATTCTAATACTTAGCAGCACTTTACAGGAAAATCATCTCATTGATTTGTACAGCAATATTATGCCATTCAGTCTCTCGAAATCGGATTATTCTTTATAGTGTTAAAAGTCATGGCAAGTTGGTCTTCTATTTACAAATGTAATTTAGTCTCATGAGAAAGTAATCTTGTTAAAATATTGTCAGGCTAATTGAAATTGATTTGTGTTTACTAAACATAGTGGTTGCTAATCAAATATCAGGCTTAGAAGCTTTGGAGGTACGTTTGATAGATTCTTGTTAGTCTTATACTTAATGAATCAGTGAGTCAAATCTATTGAGAGATAAATGCAGTAGAGCTTCTTCAAGGCTTAGCAGTTTTTTCTCTCTCTTTCAAAATGGATAAGACTAATGTGTCAATAGTTTGCCTTCTGTGAGATGTTACGCTTTGCAAAAGATGAGATAGTCATGAACTCTGGATTACTTCTGCATGTATTATTTGTCAATAGCTCACATTTACTTTTCCAGCTGCTTAATTACTTTGCTGTTCTGCCGCTCTGTACTACTAAAAACTATATTCACAAAACCATAATTTAAATTTTGTGTTCTGAATATGCATGAGGACAACATTGTCAGTTGAGCCCAAATAAGTCATGCGTAGCTTTGGTCTGGTATCTCTCTGTCTTTTGTATTTAGCAGCAAAGTTTCTATTTTCCACTATCAACAACATTGATGTGTCTATTTTCTGCATTTTTGTAACATGTATTGCTGTGCTATAAGAAAGGGTTGTAGAGGTGGGAGTTCCAAACTCTCTTTAACTAGGAAGTATATTGTGTGATCTCAGGTGACTCATTTTCTCTTAGTCTAACCTACGTCACAGGTTGTGAAAATCAGTTACCTCATATACACTGCCGTGACTTACTTTGAGGAATGACGGTATACAAATTACACAAATAAAATTATGGAATACACTTTTCAGTATTCAAAATTGTAACAGTCATTCTTCTGTAAACATAAAGTAGAATCGTTGTAACTTTTGTTACCTAGGGTAGTATTCAACTCAGATAAGACCCCTTGAAGTTAATAGACCTAACAGTCATGTTCTTTCATTTCAATGGTTCTACTCTGAGTAAAAGTTGAATACCATAACTAGGTTGTTTTTTAAAACGTTTTGATATTCATTAATATTGCAATTCATGAGCTGTTAAGGTTTAAAAACAATGAAAAGTATTTTAGCATCTGAAAAGGCTGTTTTATTGTGGAACTAACTTACACTATTACACTTTCTTTAGTCTTTAAGTGCCACATCCTTCTTATTCTGGGTTGGGGGTGGGCGAGGTTGGATTAGATGGAAGTGGCCCTCTGTTGAACATTCCCATCTGAGCTGACCATCTGCTGGCCACCACTACCAAACTGATGCAAGCATGAGTTTTTTATGCAGCCTTCGGCCTTGCCAAATGTGCCGGTGGGAGTGCCGTTGAATGGGCTGCCCACTGATTGTAGGCAGTGAAAGGCCCTGAAACGGGATGTTCCAAGGATGGGCTGGGGATGGAATTAAACCAACCCGGAATCACATGGATCCAAGCCAGTCTCATTGTCGTCATGCAACATCATCAGGCCCAATTTGGGCCAGTTCACCCTGCCCCTCTCACCTTCTGCTACTGCTTCCATAGATGCAAAGCCCCACTGTCAAGGACGAGGAGTTTGGATTGCACCTTTATTTTTTTCCCCTAAAAGAGGTTGAAACAGCTATTCTTCTAAAAGTTAATATATTTAAATACTAATTTAAGAGAGAGAGAACTCTTCTTTCAGGGAATAAACCTTGTGGTTTTGCTTCCTGTCAAAAATGCATATTTTTTTTTTAAATGTGCCTTAATGTTATTTCACAGAAAACTCTTCTTTACCGACTATGGGAATGTTGCTAAAATTGAGAGATGTGACATGGATGGGATGAACAGAACAAGGATAGTAGTATCTAAAATAGAGCAGCCAACTGCCCTTACTCTAGACCTGATCAGTAAATATGTTTACTGGGTAGATGTCTATCTGGACTCTGTAGAAGTTGTTGACTACCAGGGACACAACAGACACACAATAATCAAAGGACGACTTGTAAGTACTATGTTTCCATATATACTTACATGTGTGTATGCATGTGTTGTGAATGTCCATAGCTTTAGCCATTCCTAATGGCAATTATTGTGTCCACTGAAATACTTTACAGAAAGACGGTTTCATAATTTTTAGCAAACAACGTGAGCCTATAAGTGAGACAAGTGTTGGCTGCCTGGCTGTTGCTGTATACTAAATTCTACATGGTTTTTTTGAGCATTTATGATGAAAATTCAATATCAATTCAGCATGGACTTCCTGAAACTGCCAAACTCAAGACCCAGAAATGCAGGTTTTTAAATTGTAGTAAACAAAATTGTAGTAGCGTGAGAAATGAGCATGCATAATACACAGCCCAGGTATGTGATGGAAGTAAGTGGCTTTTCATCTCTTGGACCCCATACAGTTTTGCTCCTCAGAGTAATTTCAAATAATCTAATGGTGTGAACTAATTCGCAAAGTGAGCATACAGTGAAGCTCATGTGTTGAGCTCTGGCTAATTCACATCTCCGACAGGCCTCTTGATACAAGGAACCATCAAGCATTAGGTTTTGTCCTTGCTTTGGGAAGACTCTGTATTGTACAGTTCTTTGAGCCTGTGACAGTTGCGAGTTTTGGTCAGCCTATTCCAGGCATCCCCAAACTTCAGCCCTCCAGATGTTTTGGACTACAATTCCCATCATCCCTGACCACTGGTCCTGTGAGCTAGGGATCATGGGAGTTGCAGGCCAAAACATCTGGAGGGCCGCAGTTTGGGGATGCCTGGCCTATTCGGACCTCCAGTTGTGTGCCTGCTGATTTAAGCTCAGCTTGCCTATAGATATATAGGTTAGCATATGGAAAGCTAATCTAAACTAAATTCAGGGTGGGCTGCCAAAAACTACTGCTGTTAACAGGCTCAAATGAAATCCACGAGGGAGTATTAGTAGGACACAGTTTTAAATCACAACAGGAATGTCAAAGGATTACCGTAGATTTCGTTCTACATAAGAATTTTTTAATTTGTTGTATCTATCTCATGCATTTGCATTACGCACATCCGCACACTAGTCTCCTAGCAGTAGCACCTTTCACTTTCTCAGAGACCCTGAGTTTTGGGGTAGATTTTTCAGTGGCAGGTTATCCTGATTTTTGAAAGGGAAAGGATTAAGATGATCTACCCCCACCCAAGAGATTTATAGACTCTGACAGAGTTTGAATGTTCTGGGGATTTTTTTGCCGGCTCCTGCTAAGGCCTTTGTCTTGCTGTGGAATGGCAGTAGAGCTATTTACAACATTGCTCCTAAGCATCCTCTCTGGCATTGCAGATCTTGATCAGCTCCCTGGTTTTCTTTTTTGGTGGGGGGGGGGAGAGAGAGATAGCTGCAGGCAGTTAAATAAGCCGGATGATGGCTGGAGAGCAGATGGCAGAAATCTTAGAGCATGACTGAACACAGATAGGCGCACACAAGCTTGCCTATCATGTGTCAGTGATAGCAGAAAAGAAATCTTACTTCTCTGCCATTGTTGAGTTTTCAGGTTGAAATAGCAACTTGCAGCACTTTTCGGGGTGGGAAATAGGCTAGCTAGAGATGGGGACAACAAAATTCTCTGATGCCTGCTGTGACAGATTTGCAAGGTACTTTGAGGACAAAGTCATTAAGATTTGTTGCAAACATTATGGTGGTGTAGTTACAGTATCAGGGAGGGTGTCCAGAACACTCTGGTTCTGTTGTTTTAGACCCTTTCAGTTGTTGTGGCCTGAAATTGTAGACAAGGAGCTTGAAGGAATGTGGCCTACCTCCTGTGTTCTTGGCCACAGTTCATCAGTTGTGAAAGCTGGGCAGAATAGATTGATAGAGTAGTTCCAGGAGGTGATTAATACATCCTTGTGGGAGGGTAGTGATGCTGACTATAGGTGTGCAGGCACCCATTCCTCAGGAAACCATGCTAAGACACAGATGTATAGAAGAACTACTGCTAAGTTACAAATTTTCCTCTTTGGGGCAAGGTGATAGAGAGCATGGTGACTGGACAGCTTCAGGCATGCTTGGAAGAAATGGATTATCTGAGCTGTTCAGGGCTTGTTTTAGCACTAAATTAGTCTTGGTCACCATGGTTGATGACCTAAATTGAGAGAGAGGGACAGCATGAGTGTCACTATGCTGCTTCTGTTGGATCTCTCAACAACTTTTGATACCAACAACCATGATATATATATTTTTAGAATGGCTCTTATGAGAGATGGAACTCATATGGTGCTTCTGCTCTTACCTACAGGGTTACTTCCAGTGAGTAGCATTGGGGGACTTTAACTCAGCCTCCTGGTGCTTGCACTATGAGGTTTCACAGGGTACCATCTTGTTCCCATGCCTTTTAACATCTATATGAAACCACTGGGTGGCATCATCCAGGAATTTGTGGTGAAATGCCATCATTATGTCGATGATACCCACTCTCTCGACATGACATCTGAATCAAGTGAGGCTGTGGACTTGTGTCTCCACATGGTTTATTGGCTCTCATCCCATGTGCTTCTGTCCATATGATTTAGCTGAACATGTCACTCTACCCTGCCTTTAGGAAGTTACATCAGAAGCATCGATCATTCTTGCTTTTGTGTTATTTCCTTCAAATAGACGCCTGATGTAGGCTCAAGTATTTAATACTGGTCACAGTTGGAGAAAGCTTATTGTGCTTGATCTAATCCCTTTGGCATCTGATATGTTCTTACTTGCCTAAACCTCTTTACAACTCTTCTGAGTTAATTTAAAACAAAATTATATTGTGGAAGTAAAAAGAAAGCAGAATTCATTTGTGGTTTGAGTCTTAATGAGTTTTTCATTAACAAATATTGACTTTATAAATATGATTCCCATTATTCATTTCTGTGTGTAGCCTTGCATTACCATTTGATTAGGAAATTTTTTGATAAGATCATATGATGATTATATATTTTCTTCCCTCAGGTTAGACATCTTTATGGGCTGACTGTATTTGAAGACTATTTGTATGCAACAAATTTAGATAACTACAGTGTCATACAAATAAACAGATTTAATGGCACAGATACACAGGTGTTAATTAGACTTGAAAATGCTCAAGAGATCCATGTGTACCACACAAGAATCCAACCAACAGGTAAGGCTCCAGCAACTTCATTGCTATCCTTTACTACCTTTGATTTAAGGAAACAATGTAGACCTTGAAATCAGGGAAGCAGTTTCACTCTTCATTATAGGCATGGTTCCACTGGTATGGGCATTCTGATTCTATTCAATTTCACTTATGCTGGGGAGAAAAGTGATTGGTACCCGAGTGTGCAAACAGTTCCAAAAGGTGGTGTCTCGGTAGGGATTGGAATTACATTTGTGCATTCCAATGCAGAGTTGTTATTATTCTAAATTAGTTTCCCATTATTTCCACTAGACAGCTACCAAGACATTAGCTGAACTTAAAATTTTAGTCCAACAGGGTAAGTGGAAAAGTCATTAACAAGAACGGGTTCCATATGAATGCCCACAAGATAACTGTTCCACAGTTGCATCATGGTAGGAAAATAGTCTGTCAACCAGGTCCAATGTCCCCATTAATGCTTCTCTTAAAACTATAAAATTAATGCTAAAAAATTAACTCTTAACAACAACGGAAGGAATTCAATGTCACCCTCTTCTGATTATTCCATTAGTGCAAGCATCTAGGCCTTCCAGAAAGAATGATCCCTCTTTCTTCTCCCTATATGCTGTCCCAGGGTTCTCCTGACCCCGCCCCAGACAATTTTTGGGAGTGGAGGGGGGCACAGATGGAGATGAAGGAGGAAACCCTATTGTGCAAGTGTCCTTGCATAGGACTTCTGTTGACTGGACTCATTGGTTGATTTCCCACCCAATGAAATTTATTATGATTCTTATCTTACATAGGTTGCCCACCTAGTAACCATTAGCAGTAGTGAAAGAAAGAAAAAAGAAATGGCTGTGATTTATTTGTTGTCACAAACAGGATATCTAAACATAACGATGTAGACTTGTGGCCACACTTTTTGTATAAGAGTTACTTTCTTACAAAGGATTCAAAAAGCTGTGTCAAGTGTGACGATAAACATTGAATGAGAGAACATCCATATATCCTATAAGTTCAGATCTCTGATGTCAGCACATGAAGAAGTATATTGCTGCAAAATGACTTTCTATCCCTCTCAGAGGGAGTTGGGAGGTTTGAGTGTGCCTAGTACATTATTATGCTCTACTGCTTCTTGCACCTTTTGTAATTACGTTTTATCCTTTAGTGCCATTTGCTATACTTCTGCAATTATATTATTCTGAATTGATATGTTTTTGCTTGTTAAGCTTTGCCGGGCTGGCTACCATATCAGCTGGGTATTATTTATCTTGCTGTTTTACAGTTACCAACTTTGTGAGCCATTTTATTTATTTTTTGAAAAATAAGCTAACAGAATAGGAATAAAGGGGGGGGCACCTTTATTGATAACAAAAGTATTTTGTATTTTATTTTCCACATGCAATGGGCTATATAATCCTTGTTTTATTTTCCCTTCATATTTCCCCCTCCCCAGTAAGGTCTTTAATGTCATGTAGCAGTGGCTGGGATGCAACTTTAGGTCTTTCAAGATCAAACATTTCATATTTATGCTTGAGAGTTCATACAAACAGGTTACCGGTGTATTTAGAATACAAGAAACTTAGCCAGCTGCTCCTTTGGAAATGAAAATCATTAAAATATAGGTATTATTAAGAAGTATATGGAAGCTGAGACTTTGGACACATATATCTGAAACAGGAGGTAGAGAAAACAGCAATCACCATTGCCCAAAGAGCTGCTCCAGCGGCCGTCATCATCTGCTAATTCTTACAAGACCTTTTGCATACATGCTAGTGGTACTTTGACTGAAATATTAACGCCATCTACCAAAGGATATTTGTGAACAGAAGCAACATTCCCATGTGCACAGCTAATAGAGATGTGCATGCAAACCTGGGTGTTTTCTTTTGATGAGGTTGGGGTAAACATTCCCATAGGAGCTCATTGTGCATGGCTAGACCTGGATTGGAGCAATTCATCTGATGATTCTAGTTGGTACTGGTAATTATTTTTTTCTGTTGAGGATTACAACAGATTCCATTTGGTCCCCGAGGATTTTTTTTAAAAAAAATCTACATTATTCTCCGTTCTACCATTGTATTTTGTATTCTACCAATTTCGTATTCTGGTGCAATATTCCTTTTTGTCCTTTTTGTTGCTCAATCTCTTTTGAGGCCCATTCTGTATTTCCTGTAGAGTAACCAACAATGAAAAACCACCGTCAGTACTTAAAAAGCAATATAGCCCTGTAGATCAGTATCATTCCTTATGAACATGGGTGTCTACTGGTGACCCTGAAATTCACCTGTAACAAAATCATGTCCAGCCCATAACCAAAAACTCCAAAAAGTAATCATGGTTTGTCGGTAGCAAGTCATGGCTTGTCAGATGTGAAAGAGCCTCCATACAAAAACTGCTTAGGCAAGTCTGCAGAACACTATACTTGATAGTGTTCCCTTTATCTTTACAAATTGTTTGGTATAATGGGTTTTTATCTCAAACTACTTCTACAATTTGGGAAACTGCTCTCCCAATGTTATTAGGTCAGGAACCTGGAAATAAATAGGGCACTAGCTGGTAGTAGTTTGTAACAGTGCAGCTGCTCTGGTTTCCAATCCAAAAAAGAAAAGAAAAGAAAAGAAGAATCTCCCTTAATAATTATTGCCCTTGTCTCCCATCCTCTTTCTAACCTGAGGCCTGAATCAGTGATAACGCTTATTATAACTATATAATTCTGAGATTTAGCTATAATGTGTTTTTCTTTTAACAAATAATACTGGATGAAACTGGGGGAAAGATATTCATCCTCTATTTCTATTCCTAAAAAGGAGTACCTGGATGTTCTAGAGATTAAGATTTGCAAAAACCCTTCTCATCTGAAACTCTTGCCAATGTGGAACACATTAAGTGATATACCTTAACTTTCACTTTCAGTAATTTTATGTTGCTGCTGATGTGGAGGAATTTTATTTTCATCCTGACATTTTTCACTGCTCTTCAGTAGTCAGGCACGCTAAATCACAATATTTTGTCCAGGATTTCGCACAGGGAAATGAAAGAATATGGTAGTGGTCATGATATGTTATATGACTACCGCTGTCCTCAGTGCCGTATTAACCGGATCACATGCTAAGATCTACAGTGGAAACTGTTGTCATTTGCCTACCTCTTCAGGTGGTGAGATTGCAATGAGGCTTTCTACCCTCTCCTTCCCCTGCACACTTGGCACCCCTCAAACTGGCTCTTACCGGGGGGGGGGGCGAGAACCCTCAGAAGAGCATGCAGGGGGAGGAGAGGCAGGATCATATGTATGGTAGACTGAAAAGTTTGTGATGGCAAAATGATTGCTGTGGCGCAATGTGGAATCCCTCACTGAGTTTTATACCGTGAGCTGGGATGTTTCCTCACTACTTATTGCCAGTATAGGAATTTTGGGATTCGAATTATATTGTATGACTACCATGCTTTTTTTAAAAAAAATAAATGATGTGAGTGTCCTTTGAACAGTTATATTACAACGGCACAGTAAAGCTATCAGCATTAAGTATAGAATCCCTACAATGGCAGAGCTAAAGTGTATTACTCCTCTTATCATATGCCTTTTAAACATTAGTGTTTTGGGTGCCTTTTTCATGGGTCTGGCCAGTGGATCAGGTTCTTATTATGGAAGTAGGATCAGAGAGAGCACAATCTGTATTATTTGTCCTGTTCATGTGGCTACCAGCCTTCAAACATTATAGCAGTGTTGTGGGTTGTAACTATGGGAAAGTAGCTCCTACAGTGTAACATATACGGGAGTCTTAGTTACCAGACACTTTGTACATATGTTTCAACATTGTATTTCTTAGCACATACAGGAAGTGATTATTGTTGTTAGTTCAGAAATGGGAGCAATGGGGTCAGTCTTGAGTCTTGGGTATAAGATAGGAACAAAGCAAATGAGGGACAACTTTATAGCAGGGGGTTATGGTTACAAGAAAGGCATGTTTGTTCCTTTAAAACAAACGAGAAATGTTTGTACCAGTCCTCAGAGTGTTAGTGCTTATCTTTTGAAGAAGAAAGATAAAGAAATAAGTGGCAGTGCATTGCAGTAAATGAAGAGGAAACCTCATTAATATTTACCTTTTTTGTTCTTTAAAAGGGCTGCAAGAGCAGACCTTAAAGAGCAGGGTTTCCAGGTTAATCATCTTAGACTTGCCCCTTTAAAACTACATTACAAGTAGGCAATACAGCTGGGTCTCCTCAATTGGTACCTGGATCTTCTGGCTGTTGTTCTCCTCTTCCTGCTCTATGATATATCTGGAGATCTACTCATTACAAGGCAGGGAGAGGAATTAGAGAAAGAACTGGTGAGTCACTATTTCCCCCATTTAATCTGGTGATTTGAAAGAACATACAGTGGTACCCCGGGTTAAGAACTTAATTCATTCCAGAGGTCCGTTCTTAACCTGAAATGGTTCTTATCCTGAGGCATGCTTTCGCTAATGGGGCCTCCCACTGCCGCTGCACCACTTGCATGCGATTTCCGTTCTTATCCTGGGGCAAGGTTCTTAACCTGGAACAACCACTTCCTGGTTAGCGGAGTTTGTAATCTGAAGCGTTTGTAACCTGAAACATCTGTAACCCAAAGTACCACTGTATAGCCCATTTCCAGGTTGTATCCTGGTCATCCTACCATAGTATGGAAGCACCCAGCCTTTAAAAAAATAATGAATGTATGTGGTAAAGTTTTACAAGCTATACTGAAATTTGTACTAAATATGATCAAAGGGAAATGTGGGTTTTAGGAACAGTGGAGATGTACAACATGGACTGTGCACCCATAGTAGTTGCACAACAGTTATGCACAAGATCTGAGTAGCAGTGCTGTATGAGCCAGGGCAAGTAACAACAACAACAACAACAACAACAACAACAACAATTTATACCCTGCCCATTTGGCTGGGTTTCCCTCGCCACTCTGGGTGGCTTCCAACAAAAGATGAAAAATACATTACTTTTCATTTATCCAGCAACATTAAGAGCAGACATGGATCACTGAAGAACAGTGATTAGCAATAGCAGCTGTGATCATGCAGTGCACACTTTTCCAAAATGTTATAATTTCCACTGTAATATAATCACGAGTAAAGAATATATATGTGAAGAGTGCTTTAATCCATAAAGATTATCCTGTGTCCTAGCCAAATAGGTAGTATTTACTGTTTGTGGACTACGTGCTGCATCCCTTTTATTAAACACTCTTTGCTGCTGGGAGTGTGTGTGAGAGTGAGTGTGTGTGTGTGCGTGTGGCAGGGGTGGGGGGCAACAATGCTGTGGCATTCAAGTGTGTCCTGTCACCTAAGTTCTCTCTCCACACTGATGCATATGACAGTGATGCTTTAAAGGGATTTCTAACCTGCTGTTTTTCATTTGTTGCAGTCAGGAACCATGCATGTGAACTAGACCCATATGGAATGCCAGGGGGATGCTCACACATCTGTTTGCTCAGCAGCAGCTACAAAGCCAGGACTTGTCGCTGCAGGATGGGCTTCGTCTTGGGAAGTGATGGCAGGTCATGCAAAAGTATGTTGTTTAAAATCAAACACTTTGCCAGCAGCTAATATTTCAGAGTGGGATTCCGAGTGTTAATTAACATCATCATCAACAGCAGCAGTGCTAACCTCAAGTGATAGTTGATGAATTGTGCTTGGCAATATGCACCTGCTATTTTACCCCCATCCTGTTTTTATTTCCTGGTGTAAGTTTTTTTGCTCGGGTTTGGCTGTGCAGCAGCAGAGGTGAGTAAATTAGTCCTGTGGCTTTATCTAGTTATCCTTGTCTCCTACAATATGCTACTGTGATAAGTCTTTGTCTTAATCCTACAAAATCCTTCTCAGGCTGCATTAAGGGCTCTCAGTCATCATTAATTTGTAACCAAAAAAAGTCCTATAACTTATTGATTTAATACATTTGCTGCCTTTATAAACTGGATTTGCTTCGTGCAAATTACAGTACATGAAATGTTTGCACTTCCTTTGCTTTCACCGAAATCTTACTGACCCAGAGCTAACGGCAACAGCATTATATTCTCAACATTTTGCTAAATGGAACCATTCAGGTAGTTTTGCAGAAGTATTTTCTTCCTCTGAACATTTTTGTACTGGCTGTAGTCCGTAGCATCTGTTGTTCTTTTTACTCGTTAAAAGATTAATATTTCACATTCCCTGCAATAATCTTGAAGGCAGTTCACAAAAGCAGAAGTTTACCAAATCTATAAAGACAAAGCCCATATAAATGTAGACAAAAGTTGACAGCTACATAATTAAATTAATCCAAAGGTTTTCCAAATAGCCAAGGTTTGGATCCTTGTATTTCTGAGTGCTTGACTTTTAAAAGGTGTGCAGTGAGGCAGGTATGCAAATACCTTTGATGAAGACTTTCACAGCCTAAATACTGTAGTCAGAAAAAGGCCGTGCCTGGCTTCCTCACTCATTGTGCATGAGATGGCAATGGGATACCACCTGAGTAAGTTCCTTAGGTATCCTGATTCCAGACCATGTAGATATTAATGGTCAGAACCAGCACTTTGGAATGAGCTCAAAAGCAAATGAGCAACCAAAACACTTGAAACAGCAGGAGAGTGATATAAACAGAATATTTATAATACCAGCCTTGGTCAGCCTGGGTGCCTCTAGATATTTTGGACTACAGCTCACCTCAGTTCCAGCTTTGCACAGATGGATGTAGTCTAAAAACATATGGAGGGCGCAAGGCTGGCAAAGGCTGCTCTGTGCCAGTTGATCTTCTGAACGTTTTTCAATGGCAGCCTCAGATTGAACACACTGCAGTAATCCAATCTGGGACATAGCTTTGCGAAGTGATCTTCCGAACGGCTAAAAGTGGCTCTACAAAAACATGCTCACAGTGTTAAGTGGAAGATCTTAAATACTGTATAGTTTATACAGAAGGAGACTTCATAATTCTGTCAATGCCCCAAGTTATTAAATGGGCCACTATTTAAGAAAGAAACAACATGATTGGTATTTGTATGTTACGTTTTTCATTTTGGCAGAATGCATCATTTGCACAGATATGAACAGTTGAAATTGCAATCCTTTGCTTTGCACATTTTTGACTGTTTACTGTACTAGTATTGTTAATAGATCCTAATGACTTGGAGAATGCCTGCAAGAGTATAACAGGCCATTTTACCCTGGCTCTAATGTTATCCTATGGTCGATTCAGTTTTTGAAACATGTATTGCTACAGAAAAGGCAGTGATTAATTAGATATAACTCAGTCACAGAAGTAATTTGTGTTCTAATTAAGATAATGCAATTAACCAGTCATACTGAGTTTAGATACATTCAGAATATTTGGGAGCTTAATTTTGAATTTAGAATTGGGGGGGGGGACACTAATTGCACCATTTAATTAAACAGTGACAGTATTCAGTGTAAAGAAATTAGGCAGCATTGGTCATTTACGTTTGTAATCTTTCTTATGCAGGACCAAAGAATGAGTTGTTCCTGTTTTATGGCAAGGGACGCCCGGGAATAATACGGGGAATGGACCTGAATACCAAAGTAGCTGATGAATATATGATCCCCATAGAAAACCTGGTTAATCCTCGAGCTCTGGATTTTCATGCTGAGACCAATTACATATACTTTGCTGACACTACCAGCTTCCTGATTGGACGTCAAAAAATTGATGGCTCTGAGCGGGAGACAATCTTGAAAGATGGTAGGTGGAACTTAGAAGGATTTCGTACAAACATAAAATTTCACCCAAGCATTTGCAAGAACTTGGCACCTACTTTGTGTCCATGTTTCTATGCTTCCCAAACTTGGATCTCCAGCTGTTTTTGGATTACAACTCCCATCACCCCCAGCTAGCAGGACCAGTAGTCAGGGATGATGGGAATTGTAGTCCAAAAAACGCTGGAGGCCCAAGTTTGGGAAATCCTGCTTTAAATCGCTTTATTTCTTCAAAAAGTATTTTTAAATGGCTTAATATTTCAAATGTTTCTAAGTTGTGTACAAACAATACAAATCAACAATCAAAGTGGTAAAACAACATTGTGAAAACAGAATTAAACAGGAATCCAGTAGTATGGATCCAGTCTCATGGATCAGGGAAAGTCTGCACACAAAAAATATACTTTTTTTACTGAGCATTTGAAGCAACATCTTTGCTGGTGCTCCACATGCGGCAGAAGGAAGAGAGTTCCAAAGTGTAGGGATGAGGGTGGAACGTGCCTGTTTGGGGTTCGTGGCCATATGTAAGGTGTGGTGCCCTGAGTAAAATGTCAAAGTCAGAGATGGGGAACGTTTTTCAGCCGAAGGGCCACATTCCAGGGGCCACATGCAAGACGTGCCAGTGGTGGGAAGGGCCGCAACACTGGGTAGAGCAATGTGTTAGTCCAGCCAGTTTCTACATACAGTCAGGCAAGAAGGAGGCAATATCAGAGATCAAGAACACATTCCATGGGGGTGGGGCATTTCAAGGACGATGCAAAGCCAGTGCAGAATATGACCTGAAGGGGCAAGATCTGGCTGGGAAGTGTTGCATAGGGAGAATCCCAAGGGATGGATGATGATGTCTGGAGGGCTGTGTTTGACCCCCAGTCCTAAATTCTCCATCCCCCATGTAGTGATCGTACAGATCTATACAAGGCAGGTAGCCTGGTACTGATCCCTACTTTCATCCTCTATGGCTATGCATTTTTCTAGATTTAAAAAAGGTTATCCCCCCCCCTCCCCCTGGCCAGCAAAGTAATAGAATTGTTTCATAATGGAACTGCAAAAACACTATTGCAAAGCACATGCTGCATGTTATGGTCATTGGTATATCAAATTTTAACATATCCTGCATGACCCAAATACCCAGAGAAGGGTCCCCCCAATACATCAAAGGCATCAAGTGGTACCAAGCTTATTTCCAAGACATCTTTAGTTCAACTTGTACATACCAAAGAAACGTAGCAGTCAATCATCTAAGCAGCTTCACTCACCAGCAGATTATATCCAAACTCCTATTTCAAAGAAAAGCATTTCAAGCTCTGCTACTTAAGTGACAGTGGAATTAATTCCTTCCTTCCTGATCTCATTTGCTATTCTTCATAGCCCTTGCTGAGCTGACCAGGAGTACAGTAGTGAATACCGTTTTTGTGTCTTTATGCTTTTGTTTCATGAAAACTCTGTTGCATTTTTCATGGTAATGAGATTTTTTTCTCAGCTACTGTTAAATAATCATTTTCTAATCATGAGACAGATTCTTTATAACACAGTGCTAATCTGT
Organism: Zootoca vivipara; assembly: GCF_963506605.1. Lineage (NCBI taxonomy): Eukaryota > Metazoa > Chordata > Lepidosauria > Squamata > Lacertidae > Zootoca > Zootoca vivipara. The sequence goes on along the minus strand of NC_083276.1, from coordinate 98,459,947 downwards.
GCTTAAGGAAAATTTGAACATTTCAAACTAACTACTAGGTGCACTGATTTCTAATAAGTGCTAATAGATCTAAATGATCTATCCCTTCCCCCTTCCCACTGCATCAATTTCTTTATATCCTGCAGCTGGCAGAATCTTGATACTATTTTTCCTTCTACTGTAGTTGGTTGCTGATGTGATTTGTTTCGACCAATATTCCCCGCCTCCAAATATTCCAGCCACTTTTTTATTTTCTTCCTTCTAGTTCTCTTTCTGCCCATCATCAAAACAAAGGACAAATCTAATTGCAAATGAGATTCTTTTTATTTACAGAATTCCTATATATTAGGTCGCCCTCACTTTTCCTTTCTGAATAAATTCTCTTCTCTTGGTCAAGATAATCTGACGGCATTTGAATGGTCTGAACTACATAAAACAGGGATGAATAATAGGTGAATGGGGTCCAAATCTGGACCATTGGTTCCTGTTTTGTATATTATATTACACTGCATTTGTGTACTGTACGTATATGGTCCGTCAGTATATAGTCTAAGTCAGGGGCGGAGAACATTATTGGAGCGGTGGGCCAGATCCTATCTTCTCATCCCTGCCATGCCAAATTTCACAGATGAGTGAGGCCATTCACCGGTCAGTCACCTGATACTAGGGGCCACTGAGGCTAACTTGGCCTGAAGTGGATCAGGAGAGTCCTTGCATGCATCATCATACAGAATATGATGAAACTGTATCCCCCCACAGCACATCTGTCTTGAGGGGCCTTAGTTTATTGACCAGCCTATTACTGAGGCTGCACACACACAAAACAAAACCCCACCTTGTGCTGGCCTTGTGAGGGCAGAGTTTGAATGAGTGGATAATTCCTCCTACGGAGGGATGCCAACCTTGAAACAGGGCAGAAAGGCGCTGATCCAACCTGGGATCTTTAGCAATTTAACTACCAGCCACCTTCCATCCTGAGTCCCAACTGGCATGAATGCAGTGGTGGCACCGTCATGCCATTAAGCCCACCGCTCCCCCTTTAGGGTCTGGATTGCAGCTTGAGTTCATATCCTGATCTATACAGCTTTGCCTGCCTCAGATAACAGAAATAATTAAAAGCTGCCTGAGCCTTTATTAGTCCACCTGTATGCCCCGTGTTGGAGCATAACCTACAATGAAAAAGGAGGGAAAGTGAACAGGCAGAAAAGCCCATCAATTTAGGGGGAGCATTCATTATATTTGCTAAGGAAGGTGCTTGTTAGGTGTACTTGTCACAGGCACTGTTTAATGATGCCAACAACATAGCAATACTTCTGTACTTGCTTGGTAAGAGTTGCAATTTTCCAGCAGCTTTGATTATCTTTCTGTCTGTGGCCTGGGTTAAAATGATCTTAGACTAAAAGAGATCAAATACAAAAACTGGAAAGGCCATTAGAGGAGGTTGTGTGCATCTGCTGTTTGTGTAGCAACAGCGAAGGGAAGAGAATGTGTGTGTGTATATATAAAGAGTATCCTTAATAGGTTCTTTTTCCAAAGTGAAACTAATTAAGTTTTTCACTTTTGGATTAGTAACTGAGGAGTACTGTTATTTTGAAGTGTAGGCAATGAAAGGAGCAGTCGTGATTAATGATATGTGTAGGCTGATGCAATTTATGTTTACTGAGAAATAGCTCCATCTAAGTTAAATGGAGTTTACTCCCAAGTAAGTGCGCATACACAGCCTAGGGCTTGCTGATCAGAAGGTCAGCGGTTCGAATCCCTGCGATGGGGTGAGCTCCCGTTGCTCGGTCCCAGCTCCTTCCAACCTAGCAGTTCGAAAGCACCTCAAAGTGCAAGTAGATAAATAGGTACCGCTACAGCGGGAAGGTAAACGGCGTTTCCGTGCGCTGCTCTGGTTCACCAGAAGCGGCTTAGTCATGCTGGGCACATGACCCAGAAGCTGTATGCCGGCTCCCTCGGCCAGTAATGCGAGATGAGCGCAGCAACCCCAGAGTCAGTCACGACTGGACCTAATGGTCAGGGCTCCCTTTACCTTTACCTAAGTGTGCATAGAAGTCTGCCCTTAACATTTCACTCATTTTCCATTGGATGGAAAGTATCATAAGATGGAGAAGAATTTTAGTTTGAGGCAGGGATTCAAGTTTTGCAGGAATTTTTGATAAAAGAAAGTGAACTTTTTGTATATTATAGATAGGAATGTACAAACATGTCACAATCCATTCTGAAATTAATTCTCATGTTCATTGGGCATGTTCCATTCCATTTACATATTTGCCAATGTATACATTATCCCTTTGATTTTCTTGTTTCTGTTTATACAGTGGCATGGCTAGGGGGGTGAGGAAAGGGTCGATCTCCCTGGCTGCCACGTCCTTCCCAAGAACCCTTCTTTCTTGTTTCCAAAGCTGGGCAAGTGCTAACTAGGCTTTGAGGAGGAGGCAGGCAGGAACCCCCTACAGGCACCCTGTGGGGGGAACCAGTTGCGCTACCCTAAATCTGCCTCTGTCTGTTCTGTGACTGCTAGCTCATTTCAATAAATTGAATATTGTGCAATACTGCCGCTCTTTGGGTTTTATACCTAATCAACATAGGTACTTGCTCTTTCAGATTCTCCTTTGGGGATGAGGATGCCATGATGAGATCTGCACTTCAAAATTTACCTCTATACCACAATCTTTTTTTACCTCTATTACCATCCCTCAGTTACTTTTGCCAAGCTTAAATGTGATGTATCACAATATAATCATATTATAATCTACCATGTCAGAGGCTGGGTTGGCTTTCTCACAGACCTACTGCTATACCTGCTATATTTAATCACTTTGGAAACTGTCAAGCCTAGTGCCAGTCAGGAAATATATTGGAAGTGGGGGAGTAGAAAGCAAAAACAGAGTATTTTTTTTATTGAAAATGTTTTGCTATGTTGTTAGAACATACTCAAAACCTTTGTTTTAAGGACCTGAAAGGGCCTAAGCGGCTTGCAGCCTTATTCCTTTTAATTCGTTAAATGCTTATTTTTTTTATTTCCTTATATTGTGTTTTGGAAACAGATGCCTGCCATGTGACTTTCTGTGCTACTACAGTGTTATCCCAAAGATTCACTTAATTCAAAAACTTACAGGTGTGTGTGTGTGTGTGTGTGTGTGACACACAGATGACGTCCAGTGAAATAACTTCATTGTGCCTAGAAAGTTAAAAACCCATTTCCTTGATAACAGTTATTAAGAAGAGCTAAGTACGAATCTTCAGTTGCTTTTAGTTAGGTCTTTTCCTTTCCCTATCTTTACAGTGGACCCTTACAAATTTTGTGAAGATTTGCCAAAACACTTTAGAAATATTTTCCTTTCCTTTCCTTGATGCCTGCATTACATTTAGTCTGTTGGCATGCATTCTAATAAACAATGTTGTCCACATCTTCTGGCTTTACATACTGAATTCATGACATAATGAAATATGTATAATACTCAGTTCCCTCAAAGGGCAGTGCATATGTACGTATGTCTCTGTGTGCACTGTATAACTAACAGTGCTGTCTTATGCATGTGTGCTCATAAGTTGCAGTGAGTCCTATGGAACATATACCTAGGTAAGTGTGTCTACAATTGTACAGTAGTCTGATTCTGCTTTCTTCCTTTGACTTCATGTAGAAGTGATTATATTCTTGTTTTTGATCAAATATTTATTTCTGTTGTTATAAACACTTTTTTTGAAGGAGCTCTGCATGGCAGTTTAGCCTCACAACCCAGGTAGTAGCTTTTGTTACTGAATAAAAAGCCAGCCAGCCAGCCCTCTAGCCACTGTACCACACTGTTGTTGTTGTTTTTTGCACATTTCACATATGGATGTTATAACACGTTTAGGACTTTTTATAGTGGATCAATTTGTTTTCCTTCCTTCGTAGTATGCACTCTTAACTGCTTAATCCCATTTGGATGACTTAAGAGAAAGTGAACTAGTTTAAAGCATGACAGATACATAACAACATTAGCAATATATTGTGTGTAATATATCTGATGCTTCTTTAAACAGATCTCGATAATGTGGAAGGCATTGCAGTAGACTGGCTTGGAAATAATCTGTTTTGGACAAATGATGGCTATAGGAAAACAATTAATGTTGCCAGATTAGAGAAAGCCTCTCAAAGTCGGAAGATTCTTTTGGAAGGAGACATGTCACACCCAAGAGGAATTGTTGTGGATCCTGTCAATGGGTATGAAAGGTTTTAAAAAATAAGTTTAAATAAAACTTAGCCCCTTTTCACCATTCCCCCCCCCGATAATATTCTCTCACACTGTTAAACTAGATATTTCAATGGATGTAAGTGAATTGTATGCCTAGATGTCCATGGGAATAATGCTTGGGAATTTGCTGTTTTTGTGACCACCAAAGTTGGGTTCTCCACTGTGATTAGCCCATCATTACTCCCCTTGTTTGTATCCAGGCAGCATTATCTACAGGTAATTGTGCATAAAATATATACAATTACAAAGGGCGTGGGGAAACGCTGTGAGTGGGAATAGACTGGGAAGGAATAGAGTGGAAATGGAATAAAAATCACTGCCTAGAATGGAACCAGCGGGAAATGGCGTAAAACTGGAGTAGACATCAGCTTCTAGGGTGGAACGGAGCAGGAGAGTCAGTTGAATAGTTATTGTGTCCGGGAAAGCAAAAGCCAGAATGTGTACCTTGCCCTATACATGCATTGTATGTATATAATTTGTGAGTGTGAAGTGGTAATTGTTTGTAAAAATTGGGCTATTTTAACAGAAGGTGAAGGGAAGAGTCAAACTGATATGAAGGAGCACAATAGGGATTAGAGGGAAAACAGCAACTATGTAGATTAGTCCAATATTGTGATTTTGAAAATATTCCAACCCTACCAACAGGGAGATGGCACAATATGGTGATACTTAAAATCCCTTTCGAAAAGTAAGACCAAATTGGTGAAGAACAATTTTGCATTCTATTTAATTGTTTGCATTATTTTATCTCAAATAGTTTAAGAGCCAATTCAGCAAAGTTCACAGGTGGTTTTCAAAAACAGTCAAATACTGAAATCTTTTAGATTGTTACATTAATAGAAGATTGCCTAGTAGCTATTTACTCACATTGAAGACTTCATCTCAAACACAAAACTCAGCATTTCCTGGACAGCCTCTTCCAGTCCGTGTAGGCAATACTGAGCTAAATAGATTAATGGTTACATTCAATATAAGGCTGCTTCATATGTTTATGTTATAACATCCTGTTTTTGCAATAGTCCCTCTAAGAATTTGAATTGAAGTAGTGATTTTATAATCTCAAACTGGTCCACAAACATCAGGCTTCCATCTACTTAAAGACACAACTTTAGTATTAGCCTTCCTAGTATGCAGTAGTGTTCATTGAACTCTGTCAGCAAGATAGCTAACTCTTGACAACTGACATCGTCTTTTTAAATTGCATAAATATTGAGTTGAACTACCAATGGAATCACAGCACCTTTTGCCCCACTACAAGGTGACTTTGCCAGCACCTAGTTTCAACTCAATTTTTATGCAATTTAAAAGAGGATGTCAGTTGTCAAAGACCAGGTGGATTTAAGCTTTTAATAGGGGCTGACATACATCGAGAAATTTGACCGCTATATGTTTGGACTGAATAGTTTTGGAGAAACCTGACATGGGAGACTGGTAGCAAAGGAATCTAATATCACCCTCTGAATGTATCCCCCTATGCTCAGGTGATACCTTGGGGTGAGAAAATCAACCCTAAAGCTTAAATGAAGCCAACCTTGCAAACAAGAAATAATCATCACCACCATTTAAATAGGAAATGCCATGTATTTAAATCGAAGACGTGCACATAATTAGCCATTCAAATGGTGTGTGTGTGATTGATTTTGTGGGGTGGGGCTTACTTGTGCTGCCTCCCCAATTCTATTTAAGTTGGTACCCCTGTGAAATAAAACAGGTTAAAGAACCTGGCTTGCTCTGAACCTGGTTTGGACATAATGGGGACCAATAGCTAATTGAAGAGTCAGTACTTAGGTTTAGATCTGCCATGTAGAGGGCTGAAGGTGCAGAGATATACAGCTGAAATTGTGCTGAGTTTTCTGCCCATGTCTTCTGCAGAGATACACAGCATTTGGCTGCAGCATGTTTTCTCAGTGCAAGGCTACAGCAGAGAAACCTGCCCAGGGGAAATCAGGCCAGAGCATTCACCTGACAGTGTGCAAATAACTGATCCCCACTCCACCCCTACACAAAGTGTTGTGGTAGTAATTTAGAGAACCAAGAAATGATAGATATGTTAAGAAGTTATGAGTTTCATGTTAATCAGAATGCTCTTTGCTCTGCTTTGTCAGCTTGGGGCACGGGAGACAGCAGTCAGTAGTGAACATGTACTCAAAGAACAGTTCATTTCAAAATTAATGGATCATGGTCTCAAGTGAATGTACTGTATAAAACAGCTTCCTTTGCTGCTTCCACTAGTTTCAAGATAGTTAGAGTAATATTCTTATTAAGGAATTTTTTAAAAGATCAGAAACTAGTACATTATAAGATGCACTATGCATATTAAAAACCTTACAAAATAATGTTGCAAGACAGCAAGCCACTTTCTATGTTATTCATTATTCAAGTTCACCAGATTTTTTTAATAGTGGGTGAGTTACATAGTGTGTAGCAAATGAACCTTCATGCTATTCTAGAACCAAAGTAAACCAGAATATTACCGAATAATGAACTATATACCAACTAGTCTATAGAGATGAAAGACATTCCTCCTATGAGATGATGCTTCCTTTTGCACGCTTCGAGCAGGTCTTCCCAAGGATAAAGGGACCCCTGACCATTAGGTTCAGTTGTGGACAACTCTGGGGTTGCAGCACTCATCTCATGTTATTGGCCGAGGGAGCCGGTGTACAGTTTCCGGGTCATGTGGCCAGCATGACAAAACCGCTTCTGTTGAACCAGAGCAGCACGTGGAAATGCCGTTTACCTTCCTGTCGGAGTAGTACCTATTTATCTACTTGCACTGCGTGCTTTCGAACTGCTAGGTGGGCAGGAGCTGGGACCGAGCAATGGGAGCTCACCCTGTCACGGGGATTCGAACCGCTGACCTTCTTATTGGCAAGCCCAAGGCTCTGTGGTTTAACCCACAGTGCCACCCGCATCCCCTTCCCAAGGTAGGGTTGCCATATTTAAAAAGGTAAAAACCAGGACACCCCAGAAGTCGATAGATTTTCAGACTATCATTGTTGTTTTTGCCTTCCTTCTGACTATTTTCCTGATCCCCCCCCCAATCTCCTTGACTCACTAACCTCCTGTGAGTTTTATGAATTATTGTATTCTCTCCTGGTCACTTGTTGGTTTGTCATGAGAAAATGTTGGGTCCTTTCCCCGCACTCCCAACCCTCTGGGGTTATTTGTGGGTGTTTTTCCTTTAGGGTGTGTGTTTGTGGACTTTATATCCACAAGGGGCCAGTTTCATCACAGCAACAGCTTTTTGGCAAATCCTACAAAGAACCACCATGAAGTGGGAGTTACATTTATGCATTGATTGTGGCTGGCTCTTTTTTTCTCTTGCTAGCAGGCCTATAATAAGTACGTGGGTGGCGCTGTGGTCTAAACCACTGAGCCTCTTGGGCTTGCCAATTGGAAGGTCAGTGGTTCGAATCCCCACAATGGAGTGAGCTCCCGTTGCTTTGTACCAGCCCCTGCCAACCTAGCAGTTTGAAAGCACGCCAGTGTAAGTAGATAAATAGGTACCGTTGCGGTGGGAAGGTAAACGGCTTTTCTGTGCACTCTGGTTTCTGTCACAGTGTGCTGTTGTGCCAGAAGCAGTTTAGTCATGCTGGCCACATGACCCGGAAACCTGTCTGTGGACAAAAGCCGGCTCCCTCGGCCTGAAAGAGAGATGAGTGCCACAACCCCGTGGTCGCCTTTTACTGGACTTAACCGTCCAGGGGTTCTTTTAATAAGTACCCTCAGAGTGACCACTAGTGTTACACCCTTCAATTTTTGGCAAGTTGGCTAGCTTGTGTAGTCCCAGCTTAACTTCTCAGCAAGCATGCTAGTACTTGCTGAAAAGAAGTGGTTGCAACATTTGGTATACAGCAGTGGCTTCCCCACCTTTTTTCTTCAATTGGCAGAAAGTGGTTCTATTTGCTCCAATGGCTTCCTCTCACTTGTCGGTTGCCCCTCCGGAGACCTTTCTGACACCAGGATGTGTGTGGCTGTACAATCTCTTCTGGCCGATGTCATATATAGAGCTTCTAGCCAGCAGAGGCCAGGAATGAATACTCCATGGAGCCTTAGTCCTCCATTTGCCTTTCCAAGGGAGGGGAAGTTTCCTTGATTCCTTTCTTGGGTGAAGGACTTCATCTATGCTCTAGGAACATTTGTCTCCCTTCATTCTGGTGCACGCCCTTCTCAGAATCAGTGCATGCAGGACACCCTCACAATATTCACCTGTCTGCAAGAATCAGCATTTTTGGTCAACATGGAAAAGAGTGTTGTCTTTCCCACTCAAGTTTCTTAGGCACCTTGGAGCTTGCCTTGACACCAAACGTTTCTCCATATGTCTGATGCCGGAATGGGTGGACAAACTTCTGCTGGCCTTATGTGTCATTTTGTCATCTTTGCCAAGCACTCCAATGCAATCTACCTATCTGCAGGGCCTGATGCTACCAAGCTTTGTTTTCCTGCCAAGCTTTGTTTTCCTGGTCACTTAATCAGCTGCTCAGGTCATATCAATATGTCATTGCAGCAAAGAGGTATGAGGTGGTGAGGATTCCATCTGCACTGAAGAGGGAGCTGTCTTGGTGGCTGGCACCCCATAATCTGTCTGCAGGAGTGTCCCTGGAGGAGCCCTCTTGTGTGGTTCTCACAACCAATTCAAACCTCTTTGGCGGGGGGGGGGGGGCTTTATCCAGGTCAAAGATGTCCAGATGGGCCTCAGGATCCTGACTCTGGAGGACCAGGGATGCCATATTCGTTCTGGTTTGATCTGGATTGACAACAATTTGGCCAAGGCTTATGTCAGTAGACAGGGAGGCTCGTGATACTGCATGTCAATGTCAGAGGTGTCCAAACTTCTGAGTTCGCCAAACCTTTCAGTGTCATCTACTCAGCCTGAAGACAGAACATATGAAAAGAGTGGGCTTGTTGAGCCAAATAACAGTGAAAGAAGCATAGTGGCAGCTGAACCCTATGGTGTTCTACTTTTTGGCATGCTAGCTGGGTCAACCAGTGACAACCCTGTTTGCTTCAGCAGAAAATGTTCAGCTAAGCACCTTCAATTCAAACTTTTTGTCTCTGGATGCACTGGAGACAGAGTGACATCTGGGATCACTTTATGCGTTTCTGGCTTCAGTTTGATTCAGAGAACTGTGCAGAAAGTCCATCAAGTCCAAACAGAGGTGATTCTGGTGGCCTGGGGGGCTTGGTTCCCAGATCTAGTCAGTTTGATGGTGCAGGCTCCCTGGAGGTTTGATGTTCAGGAGGATCTTCTCCTTCAGGAACCAGTGGTCCATACTCAGTGGGGATGATTCCTCTGCCTGGAGAGGAGCAAAAGCCTTGAAAGTCTGTCTCCCCATAGGAGGAATGTCTTTCATCCAGATCATTAAACAGAAATTCAATGGTAAGACTAATTTCCATTTTTCCAGGGTTTGCACCTTTAGATAATACTTGATTGAACACAAGCTATTCCACAAGAAGCTTATGTTGACTTAAACTACATAGAAGAAATGTGAGCTGAACCTGTATCAAATTGACACTGGCAATTGTATTTATGAAATGTTCCAGTTCATGGGTTGCAGTCTTCTAGATTTGTAGCGTAATACTAAGCTTATATAGTTGAGAAAGGGAATGTTTGAAAAAAAGGATGTCGTGACACACATTTACTAAACTATTTTAGTTAAGCAGAATTGTGATCTATGTATTTGAGCATCCTATGCCTGACAGCAACCAGTTCCCCCATTTGTATTTTTTAAAATAACGTGTGGTGTTTTTTTTTATATATAGAAAGGACTATTAGTTACTGCATTATAATTCTCTATGTGCTTCAGATAAATATTGTTGGAGCTATGCCTGTCTTTTAATTAATTCCAGATGTGAGCATCAATGCTACTTGGGTTGTCTGGTGGTAACTGTAAAACAAAGAGGACTATTTTTAAGCAATGGCCTTTTAACAAGTCAAATAAATGTTTGCAAGTGCTATTGATTCATTGTACTGTTGAGAAGAGCAAAGAGTATATTGATCTGGTTATTTACTTCAATTCAAGATAGCTGACATAAAGATTTTACTAAAGGTGTCTTCAGATGAGCACAACTGGATGAGTGCCTCCAGACTTTCACTGTTGGGGGCGGGGGGAGGAATTCAAGAGCATACCAGGAATTCAAGTTTGTGCAATTAAAGTGGATGAAAGTGTTACATTATCCTTGCACAACAAATTCTCTCTCTCTCTTTTTTTTAAAGAAGATTTGTTGCTGTTAGGAAAGTAATGGGGGAAAGAGTGTGGAATGAATGATTAAATGGAGAAACATGTATACATCCCACAAGCAAATCAGGATGAATGATCATTGTAATACAACTGACCCATAAACAAATCAGAATGGATGTTCAATAGTCAATCAATCGCATAAGCTGTCTTTCAACATGCTTGGCATCACACACACACACACACACACCTGCATCAGAATTTATGAAACATGCATGTTGGACGCTCCCTCGATTCTTCAATAAGACCAAATAATATTTGGTGCCAATTTGTAATAGAATTCAGAAATCTAGAATGCCAAACTTTGTTTTTATCTGTACTGTCATCATGCTATATACCAGTCAGTGGCAACTTATACCTTGATGAATTTGTGTTAGAATTCTGTATTTTCCCTTGCTATAAATAATTAAAAATTGTTGCTTTCCATGTGTGTCTTTCTTAAGATACAACTTTTTTCTTTTGTTTTTTACAAACCAAACCTTCAAGAGTCATCCTCCAAAAGATCATGTTGTGGGTCCTATCCTTTCCTTCCAAACAGCTTTAAGGTTCTTGAGCCTTTGTAGGACCTGAACTTTAGACAGCTGCTTCAGCTTCCAAAGCACCCCTCCCTCCTTTCTATGTTTTTGAGGCTTAATTTTGCCAAAATATTAAACTTAGTTGAATATAATTACAAAATACACCCCTATATGTTTTCAGCGGATTTACTCAGAGTACGACTTACAGGGTATAGAGTATCCTAAACATTTTATTGCAAAATACAGCCCTGTAAGCCATACTCAATGCATTGAAACTGGACTTAAGTCAATGTATTTCAGTGGGTCTATTGTATCTTAATTGCATATCACCCATAGTGTAGAGTGTTTGCCCCTGGTTATAACATAGTAATTTTTGTAAAAAGGGGGATGATTCACAATATTTTATGGAAACAAACAATTTTAATGGGAGTGCTGAGGAATATTCCCAGTTGCAGAACTAATTCACACCTAGTTATTAAATTTCCACAAACTGGGAAAATGGTTAAATTAGTTTGCCTTAGAAATACATATTCTCCAATCGTCACATAATTCATTCCTTTATGGTAAAGACAGTTTGCCGGTTAAGAGAAAGAGATTTCCTAAGCCTAGTGTGATTATGTAAAGTTTGAAGCAGCTCATTAGCACAGCATCAACTTTCCATGTCAATCAATTCAGTTTTGTAATCATATAATTGATTATATTCTCTCAGGTCACATAGGAGTAGCTTTTCTCCCCACCCCCACCCCCCTTGGTGGATTACCTCTGTTACTCATTTATTGCTCTTGAAAGGAAGGAAGGAAGCATTAAGAAGGCTTAAAGTAGAAACCCAAAGGAGCTACTGCATCTCTGTAGAAGGCATTCCGCAATTTGGTTCAAATAATAAATGGATGCTTATTTATCATTTCATAGTTGGATGTATTGGACAGACTGGGAAGAAGATGAAATAGACGATAGCGTGGGACGAATTGAGAAGGCATGGATGGATGGCTACCACCGACAGATTTTTGTTACATCAAGGATGTTGTGGCCAAATGGATTAACTCTGGACTATCAAAACAACGTATTATACTGGTGTGATGCCTATTATGATCACATTGAAAGGATATTTTTGAATGGAACTGACAGAAAGGTGAAAAAATGTGATGCTGTGATGCCCTCAAGCTTTCATTTCACTGAATTATATTGCAACTTTAAATTTTGAGTTTTTTTAATATTATTATTTCTTTCCTTCTAAGGCTGATCTATGTTCATGGGGGGGGGGGACAGACTCCCAGCATAAGGATGACTAAGGTAGTTTAGCTGGCATCCTGATGCAGGGTGCAGCCCATATGTTATTTATTTTCTTTAGAAGAAGCAGAACACAAAGAGACTTTGTTATCTAATACGGTAATCCTGTGTTAATGTGGAGTTGTTTTCTGTACATGGAGATGCAGTACAGTACAAAGGTCTACATTAAAACTAATGGGAGTGCTTTCTCTGACCATCTTAATTGGTCACAGCCAACTATATAAATACTTTTTGTAGCACATGCTGCTTCTCCGACATTGACATTCTCCGACAGTATAGTAGAGTTCACACTTTCATGATCGCTAGTATAGCAGAGTCCATTGTTTTGAACCTAGAAGACAGTGTGGTTGTGCCTGCCTCTCCTAGAACCAGAGAACCATGTTTGCCACCTTGATCTCCTTGGAGGCAAAGAAGGATATGTAAAAATAAATGCATAACATTCTAAAAATACACCTATACCAGCTAGCAGTACACATAGGGTTAATGTAGTGAATATTCACCAATGTTTGTCATTAGGCAGAATCACAGAACCATCAACAGTCAGACAAAACTGCTCCGGTATCCTCACATTTTTAATGTGAAGTGTGAACAATCCTATCAGTGCCTGGCTCCTTGCATTTAATTTCTTCCCAGTTCTGTGGATAGGATGAAAATTCCAGTTAATTACGCAGACATTCTAGAGGACTTTCTGCAAAGGGAAAAACAACAACAACTAAATTGTCCTTTGCTAAAGATTTCTGCAGCTTTCGGTCTGTTCCATCACCAGTGCAAAAAAAAAAAAAGTGTTTCTAGTTGATCAATGAGCACAATTTCTATCCTGATTGCACCCTCAGGTGAAACTGAGAATAAACAGAGATGTCAGTACACCAATAACAATCTTAAAACAGCTAAATAGCTCTTTGGGGCTATTCCCTAGCTAAGAATGTTCTTAAGATTGTTTTAATTTTTATGGAGAATGTTCACACAAACGGTTAATGCAGCACAAAGGAACAATTCCTCCGATACACATTCAAAGCTAGTGAATATTACCCACATCAATCCTAGTATTTGTGACTATATGGTTTATTTTATTTATTTAAAACACATATAAACTGCTTAATTTTTTTTTATAAAAAAAATCCCTAAGTGGTAAACCACATTAAAAAATTTAAATGATAACATTAAAACAAAGGTGCAACATAAAACCAGTAAAACAGTAGTATAAAACTGCATTTAAAACACATTAAATCAGGAACAGAATACAGTATCAGGAAATTTATAAGACATTTGAAGAAACTGATGGCTGCCGCTTCACATATAGCAGAAGGGATGGCATTCCAAAGTATAGGGTCAATACCAGGAAATTGCCCTTTTTATCAACACCCTATGACATTGTGTAAGACGCAGTACCACAATGAGATTATCTAAGACAATTTTGCAAGATGATCTAAGACATCTTTCAGGTCCGTATGAGGCAGCTGGTATTTCAAGTAACATGGCCCTGGGTTGTTCAGGGGATTTGTGTGTTAACGACAAGACCTTGAACATGGCCTGTTTCTGATCAGCTTCTTTATGCTTGGACAAAATTGTTCAAGTTCTGTCTCTGTCTTCCCCCTCCCCTTACCTGTTTTAAGGTGGAATTGTAAAGCTTTTTACTGGTGCAGTGAATTTTAACATCTCTTTAACTAATGTTGATTAATTGTAGGTGGTCTACAGTGGAAAAGAATTAAACCATCCATTTGGACTGTCACACCATAGGAATTATATTTTCTGGACAGATTATATGAATGGCTCTATTTTCCAACTGGATTTGATGACTAGAAACGTGACACTTCTAAGAAGTGAAAGATCACCTCTGTTTGGGCTTCAGATTTATGATCCCCACAAGCAGCAAGGTACTGAAAACAATATTTTCTGTATTTACACTGAGCAGTGCTTTAACATTAATTACAGAAAGGCTACCTTTTTACTACACTGTCTCAACATTTGTCATTAACTTGTAAGGCATTCCAGCAAACATTAGCTACAACTAACTGCCATTAAAATAAATATGACTTAAGTTAGTCATAAATATGATGCATTTCTTTAAATTGAAATGAATTCCAAATGACTTTCTGGATGTCCGTGGATTATGTAGTTGTTACAATTAACTATTTCTTGTATTATTAATCCAACAATTCATTGATCCAGTCAACATACATCAGGGCTATTATTAACTGGAGGAGATGCTCCACTCACTAATTATAGATATTGAGATTTGTTAGGTTTTTGCTCTGACCTTCTCAAAAATATTATTGGATGCTGAACAAATCCTATTGTGGTTTTGATCTGAAGATCTTTCTGTGAAGTTTTTAAGGTCTGCAAATATTTATTTAAAAGGTCTGAAGTTATGTTCATTGTGCTTTGATAACATTTTCATGGCTTTGAAGATGTAGTAGATCTAGCCATTCCCCTATGTAATTTTAAGTCTGATGACCGATAACTCTTTCAGTTCTTTTCCTGTGTAGCAAAAAGTTCAAGGTTAATTTTGAATATGATCAATTTTCTTTGAAAAAGAAAACACTAGAAATTCATAGTGACCTCCATACAATTATTTTTATTCTTCCCCCCTCGGTGGCAGGAGGGCAGCTAGTGTTTGGATTAAGTCTAATCTCCTCCAGTTAGGTAGACAGACTGAAAACAATAAACAATAGATGAAGGGGTCTTTCTCTCAATCCATAAATGACTTCCTTATTTGAGGAGGTACTCTGCATGGATTCTGCAATTGTGAGTTTATCAAAATAAACAAACATCACAGAGAAGAGAGATATAGTGAAAGTCAGAGAGAGAGAGAGAGAGAGAGAGAGAGAGAGAGAGATGGAATTCAGGAACAGAAGGTAGACTGTGCTATCTGCCGTGATTAAGCTCACAAAAATCAAGCATGGATATTAGGAATAGTACATCTGATCATTTGCTCACTTGGAGATTGAGCAGGATATCCTCATGCCATCTCTTCCTCCTTTCCCTTCAGTACCCCAAGGTCCAGATGCTTACTTTAGGATTAGGCATGGGAAGGTGAGGGAAGAGACAGCAGCTCTTCCCCATATCCTGCTAAATACAGCCGTAACACGTGGCTAATAAGTATGGTAAATGTATTATTAGTAGTAGTTATAATCCAAAATTTACAAATCATAAACATCATTATATATAATGTATGTATGTATGTATGTATGTATGTATGTACACGGGTGGCACTGTGATCTAAACCACAGATCCATAGTTTATTAGGTTTTATAGTTTATTTTATTTTATTTGGTCTTCATCTTTCTGGATTTCATTGTGTGTGTTTTATTTTTATTTTTTAACACAGAGAACATTTGTTCAGAAATCCACAAAATACATACATCCAAAAATAAATCATAAGACATTGTGGCAGCCCTGGAAGGGCCCTGGGTATGGGAAATAACCAGGTGCTTGAATATTGGTAGCTTGTCTTCCTTTATACTACCCAGAATGTGTGTGGCGGGGGAGATTTCTCACATTTCAAGGGAGATTTCACCTCAGGCTCTCTTTTAGCTGTGCCACTAGCTAAAATTGTAACGTTCAATTGCGATGTACAATTCTAGCTGGTCTCAAAGACACAGAGAAGCATCACATGGTAATTGATTTGCTATTTGGTAATGGTATAGGGATCTGTTTTGATGAAGAATAATATAGTCTTCATGCACATTCAGTTTGGTTTCCACAGAATCCAAATTGATTCTTTCCATTTACTTTAATGGAAGTAGGATATAAGCCTATGTTGCTAGTTAAGCTTATATAAACTGCTTGTTAAAAATCCATCTACGGCCTAATCAATAATCCCCACTTTTATATCTCCTCCAAGACTTGTAGTAGTAGTTACATGGCTCAATAAACCGAGTGTTGATTTGGATTTAAAATGTATGTATCCAACATTTCAGGTTCTAAACAACCACAACACAAACATGCATAAATTTGATGCCACCTATGAACAGTCTTGAAAAATGGACCCTACATGCCTCTAGTCAGCTTACATTTACAAACCACTTAACAGCTTTTTAAGGCTGTACTGAGGATGACTTGAAGGATGTGTCACATATGAGTTATTTGTGTAGCCATCCAAGTTTTTTTTTTTTTTACTTTAATGGGTTTTCTTGTTAACTAAAATGCAGTTTTGAAATACTTTGCCTTGTTAGTATTGTTGAATGAATCACTTTCAGGATCCCACACACACACATAAACACACAAATACATATATACATTGTCTTAACTAAATATAAGACAATGTCTATGCTGTTTGCCTAAAAACTATAATCTGGCTACTGATATTCTTTATGATTCTAAGGCCTGCAATAAAGTTTAATGCTATGTGGGGACCCAGGTGGCTCTGTGGGTTAAACCACTGAGCCTAGGGCTTGCTGATCAGAAGGTCGGCGGTTCGAATCCCTGTGACGGGGTGAGCTCCCGTTGCTTGGTCCCAGCTCCTGCCAACCTAGCAGTTCGAAAGCACGTCAAAGTGCAAGTAGATAAATAGGAACCGCTACAGCGGGAAGGTAAACGGCGTTTCCATGTGCTGCTCTGGTTTGCCAAAAGCGGCTTTGTCATGCTGGCCACATGACCTGGAAGCTATACGCCGGCTCCCTCGGCCAATAATGCGAGATGAGCGCGCAACCCCAGAGTCGGTCACGACTGGACCAAATGGTCAGGGGTCCCTTTACCTTTACCTTTATGCTGTTTGCCTAAAAACTATAATCTGGCTACTGATATTCTTTATGATTCTAAGGCCTGCAATAAAGTTTAATGCTATGTGGAGCCTATATTTCAACAGTGGTAGTCAGTGATGCATTGAACAATCTAAACCAGGCCTTATTGACACACAGCTTAAAAGCTGAATTGTATTATGGAGCTTGTAAACACCTGAGGTCTCTCTAGTTTGTGTGGTCTGTGGTGTTAATCAGAAAAGATTTTAAGTTTCAAAATGATGAAATGGTATTTCGGTCACATCCATCTGAAGACGTTCAAAATCCTCTGAGGTGTCATGTTGGGCTTACTGAAAGTCCCTTGAAAAACCTGAAATTGTTTGCCTCAAAAAGACTCTCCAAATTTGCTCTAAATTTTCTTTTATGTGGAATTGGAGATGACCTAAGTTTGTGTAAATGTCTAAGGAATTTTTCTAGTTGTGGCAAAACCAACCAGTTCTTTCTTTCTCAGATGTTTTGCAAGAGCTAAAACCTTAACATCCGCATCCAATATAGCTTCAGGCAAAATTCAGCAGTAACACTAGTCAATGCCCTCATCTTATATTATTGTTTCGTAGCTTGACATGCATTTTTATTTTTACAACTTTCAACTGACACCAGTTGCTTTCAGCACAACCCTATATATCTGTCTACTCAGAAATAAGCCACATTGTGTTTGATGGGGCTTACTCCCAGGTAAGTGCTATAGGATTGTAACCTTAAGATGCACTATGCATTTTAAAAGAATCAAAAAGACAGTTCCAGTCTTTCTGACCCACTTTTCCAATGTTTTGTTACTCTGCTGTAAAGGAGAAACTGAACCCAGAATGCAGATTAAGTAGCATCAGCTACTTAATCATCAGTTCAATTGTCCTATATGGAATGGATGGTTATAAGGAATTCCTCTTGGTGAAAATGAATTGAGTGTATGAGGGGAAAAGCTATTATAACACCCCTGCCTGACCATCACTGACACAGGATATTACCAGAATATTTTCAGTATATCAACCCCTCCCTCCCTTGGCATGCCAATGTTCTCAAGCACCAGCATTTTGCCAGTTTTTAAATTGCCAAGTAAGCTTAAATGCACACCGCCAGCACCACACCACATATGTTACCTCAGTTACGATAAAGCAGGAAGGGTGGCTTGAAAATGAAACAAATAAGTTCATTCTAATGTGTAGTGTTTCATTGTAGTCCTATACTTTTAAAAGTAAGAGATAAGACTGTGACCAAATTAGATCATGTTGTACCTTCTGTACCTGCAGGAAACCACATTGATCAAAGCAGTGTGTCTGCTAGATAAAGGCAATTTTCTTCATGGTCTCTGTATATTATACTCTTATAACATGTTGTTTATTTGTCATTAAGGTTGCTTTTTTATTTTATTTCAGGCGACAACGCGTGCCGGGTTAACAATGGAGGATGCAGCACTCTCTGTTTAGCTGTTCCCGGAGGCAGAGTGTGTGCTTGTGCTGATAACCAGCATTTGGAGGCGAACAGTACAAGATGCACAAGTACGATCTTCCTAGAAAGTATCTGAGTTTATCCTAATGTTGCAGGGAGAAAAAAGGAAGCCTGCGAATGTCTGTAAAACTGTAAATGTCTAACTGTAGGGGACTATGCTTTTTCACCAGCAGAACAGAAAAGCACAGAGGTGGTTTTTTTTACTGAGCACAGTGTTCAGTGTTCTAAGGATTTCTGTTCAATGCTTGGGGCTTTAAAGGTAGTCTTGGGGTTGTTTTAAACCTAGACTGAAATTATTCCCCACTTAAATTTTCAGCTTGAAGGCTGCATTCCCTTCTGGCCAGCCTTTTGAAGTGGGTCAGAGGTAGAAGTGGGCAGAGTAAGAAATATAAATGTTCCCCTTGTTGCAGGCAAACACACTCACAGACAGTGTGAATCAGGGCTGGTGATGGGTGTGTCCTGAGAAGAGGGAATGTGGCTAGGGAGATGTATGTCTTGAAGAGAGTCTCAAGGGCTAGATAGAGAGGCTCAGAGGGACACATCCAGCTCCTGGACCCGAGGCTCCCCATCTCTGCTTTAGCACTTAAGGAAGTGGGGTGCTGTTATTATAGTGAAGGATGATGTAGGATCATCCTAAAGCATTGATTAATATTGGAATAATTAGTAGACTGATTCCTAAGCACTTTGTTGCTCTTACATGGCCTCGGTCCAGTATACCTGAAGGAGCGTCTCCACCCCATCGTTCTGCGCAGACACTGAGGTCCGGTGCCGAGGGCCTTCTGGCGGTTCCCTCGTTGCGAAAAGCCAAGTTGCAGGGAACCAGGCAGAGGGCCTTCTCGGTAGTGGCGCCCGCCCTGTGGAACGCCCTCCCACTGGATGTCAAAGAGAAAAACAGCTACCAGATTTTTAGAAGACATCTGAAGGCAGCCCTGTTTAGGGAGGCTTTTAATCTTCAATCAATTATTTTATTCTTCTGTTGGGAGCCGCCCAGAGTGGCTGGGGAGTATAGATAATAAATTATTATTATTATTATTATTATTATTATTATTATTATTATTATTACAGAAAACTCCAGATAGGATTGTTATTTTATGAATATGTAATAATGAGAGCTGAAGGCTGTGAAGTAGAAAGAATATTTAATGCTTGCTATAGACAGCTAATACTGCATATTCTTTATACATTTGTACCCTTAGTTAATTCTGGAGAAGTGCTACCCAGGTTATGCAAACCTGAAGAGTTTCAGTGTCAGAACAGGCGCTGTATCCAAGACCGCTGGCGCTGTGATGGGGATGATGATTGCCTTGATGGCTCTGATGAGCATTCAGAGATTTGCTGTATGTATCTGTGCAAAGTGTGGTCTGTGTTTTTCTCATTAACACTCTCATTACATTTTTTTAAAAAAAAAATCTATGCAAATACGGTATGTAAGTGTCTGAGGGGAATGGAAATGAAGCTGCCATAGCTGACTAATCATTTTGATGTATATATCATTCATTTTTTTTCCTCGGTCTGCATTTGTAGGGAATAGGAACTCTAAAGCATACTGGGAGGGCCCTGCTTCATAACACTGATCATGCTAATGATCCTCACACCCTCTGATGTGTCTGCTTTTGTTCCTCACATGCTACTGCCCCTTGCCCTTGCATGGTTGTTGGGCCAGGAGGTAAACTCTGCTGGAAAAACTGAGGGAAATCAATTTAAATGCCCAGGAGCCAGAATTACTGTGCAGAAGGTCGCTAAACACTTCATTGCTTCTTGGCAATGGTTTCTTGAAGAGTGTCCAAGAAAACAGACATAAGTTTGGAACAAGATGCTGTACAGCTTTTGCTGCCTCGATATATTGTAAAGGAGACATATGGGAACTGAAATGCAGGCAAAAGTGTGATGTCTTAAATGTTTGCCACTACTTTACTACTTAAAAGCCATTGTAAGGATGAAAAATGCTTATGCGACTGGAGGCAACAGCATGTCAGCAATAATTTGCAGCGTCCCTATTTCTTTGTGAATCTTAAAATGCTTCTCAAATGTTCTAGTTCATATTGTAGTCGTTATAGTTATATATGTTTTATTACTTGCCCTTCACCCTAAGGTCCCAGAGTAGGTTGCAACAATTTAAATACATTATTAAAAACAACTTTTGAAACTTCTGATTAAAAATATCACAAATGATATGGTGCGTCCTGAAAATACATATTGCAGATGTCACAGGCCACATGTACCGAGTGGTGCAATCTCATGCAATTATGGGACATCTGGTCCACCTGCATGTAAGCAGAAACATGGTTGGGGGCATTTGGATGAGGAAAACTCAACACAATTGGGTCTACCTCCACCCAGTTGTTTAAAATGTCCCAGGGCGGCTAAATAAATATTAGACCTGATCAGTGTCTGTATGGAAGAGACTGCCTTGCAACGCCATATACTCTAGCTTGGGTTCCATGATGGAAGAGAAATGGAATATAAATGTGCTAAAATAAACAAATTCACACATACCATGAGGGAATAGTGCCAAACAGAAGTTGTTTCCATATCTTGGGTAAAGTGTTACATTCATGTGGGAGAGAACAGGGTGATAGACTGCAGCATGCCAATTTGTCATAGGCAGGAATGCTGGGCGAATTCTGTCTTTGCAGATTCCAGAACAAAGTATGTAGTCTGATCTTTTGGGAGTGAAGTGCAGATCGGAACTGAATTATCCATCACCTTTTCACAGTTTCATGTGCCTCAATGCAATTCTCAGCTCCAAAATGCATCAATTTTTTTAAAAAAATTCTGTATTTTAATATAAAATTTAGATTTTTATGTGTGAACGTTTCCTGAATTTACAGAGATGAGTGAGCATATGAGAAAGTTTCCCGTAATCAAAGTACCCGGCTTAGGGAAATGTGATCACTATGGTATCATTTTAAAAAGGATAAAGGTCTTTATTGGGAGCTATTTATGTGCCTTTTCAGGTTTGAAAGACACATACGTGCTTAAATAATTCTTGTTTCTTTATCTTGAACAGATGAATTTTTGAACACTTTTTTGATCTCTGTAAAAGACATACTTCTAGGCATATATTCTTGCTGTCTGTTCAAGTTGTTCATTTTAAAAATAGCACTTTATAACTTTTCACACTTACTTTTTTAGCAGTGTTTTTCTCTCCAGATGACAAACATTCAATCATTACCAGTAAATTACTATTTGAATGTGCACTTGCAAGCAATTGTTTGGACCAGTAACGGCAGACTTTGCATATAGTAAGGGCACGGCTAAGAGTGCTTGAAGAATAAAGCTTCTGAAGTTCTGATATTAATGGGGCTGAATTGACCCGCATCACTGGGGTCTTATGTGTGGCTCAAAATATAGTCATCCTTCAGGTGTCATACACTTCAATTTTGTGATGATGTTATTGGCTCAAAAAAGTTTTAAAATGCATCTTAAAATTCATATTAGGTATAAAAATACATTTAGAAATGTGCATTTTGAGAGAGAAAATGTGTTCAGAAATGCATACAGTGGTGCCTCGACTTACAAATTTAATCCGTTCCGAAGTCACCTTTGTAGGTCAAAAAATTCGTGAGTCAAAAAACGCCATTGGAAACGCGATTTCCCATAGGAATGCATTGGAAACGGAAAAAATCGTAAGTCAAAGCAACCCTATCTAAAAATTCATAAGTCGAAAAATCCCTATCTAAAACCTCCACGGTTTTCTTTCGGATGTCGAGACATTCCTAAGCGCGCAGCCATTACCCCCATTTGTAAGTCGAAACATTTGGTTGCCGAGTTGTTCGTAAGTCGAGGTACCACTGTATTTTATATGCATTTGTAAACATTTTCAAATATATGTATCTTAATGCCAATTTTTGCTTCTTTTTTAAAATCGAAGATTAATGTGGAAATGAGACTGCATGGACATACAATGAAACAAATGCAAAAGTGATTCAAAGCTATCTATCCCTTAACCATCGCCAAAGAAGCCCTCAGTATGATCTAAGACTAGCGCAGTGCTTTTGGAACACTGTGTGATAGAGAATTTCTGTTTCGAAGTTAGATTTTATGTCTTTGTTCCTTTGCTTTTCACCATCTCCATCCGTGGCTTTTATCTGTTCCCATACTAGTTTTACACTAAGATAAAAGTGAAAATCCAATCTTCTGTTTCTTCTGCTACCAAAAGCCTGATTCTGAGGGCACTTTGCTACTACAGACCAATAATATGTAATACTGCAACCCGTTGATGTCCATATCTATAGATAAGGCAATAATAATAAATTGGCATTTTATGTTGTATTATTAAATCACCAGGGTTTTGGACTAACAGCTTGAGGCTCTCTTCACTCTTTCTGTAGTCTTTGGTTATATCCCTCATTTTCTGCTTATGGAATAGTAATAATAAGCAATGGCTGTGAATACTACTGGCTTCTTGGCCCCTGCACAATCGCACTACAACTGTATGATGTTAACAAGTATTTGATAAGTACAGGAACTGAACAGACCTTTTTTCTTTTTAATAACAGTGGTCATTTTCTTGTAGTGAGAATTGTAGTTCTACTATTAGTTGTTGGCACAATATAAAAGCTTTATATCAAATTTTAATCAGTTTTAGATCTTGACTAATTTAATGCTTAGCACAAGGTACATTTTTATATGCTGCACTTTTTTTTCAGTCCAGTAAAGATTTCCTTTCATCATTTTGGAAGGGTTGCTGAACTGTAGGTGGTTTTTATGACCTCAGAGCCTTAGGCTTTCATCTTACGCTGTTGTGTTTCCTAGGCAAGTTTACTACCATTTGCTACCTATATTGTCTGTGCAAAATCATAGCAATAGGCTTGCAGATACAAAGCCCTTTAGATCATCATTTTGAATCATTCAAAATGTGAGAATGCAAAATGAAACCGATAGGAAGTGTCATTAAAAGCACAGGGCATGATCCAAGCATAAATTAAACACTCCATTTGATTTCAGCAAGAGAGATGCTCTGAGAAATAGTTGGCTCTCATTTAAATATACACAGTGATTAGATGTGGTGGCATATCAATAAACCAGGCGTACAAAGCAAACTACTGCATCTTGCCCTGTGCCCATAACCTAATAGGTCAATTGATTTCCACATCATGTTATGCAGGACCTTGACATAATTTCAGCAGCATAAAAACATACTCGGATACAACAGCGAACAGTCTCTGGAACAAACCTATGAACAATGAAGCTCATATCCTAAACTTGCTTAATAATAATAAAAGCAGCAGAGGTATTAACAATACACAGTCTACCTGTCTGGGCATAATATAGAGAATATATAGTAACAATTCATTTGGTACCACATACAGAGTTGGGTCAAAGGCAGCAAAAGTAATGAGCGTTTGTTATTGCTTAAAATGTTCTGTTTGTTAGTGTTATAAGTGGCTACTATACATACTTAAATGACTCCAAAAGAAGACGGCTGTAGTATAACTAGACAAAGCATGAAAAACTAGTTAAGGGCTTTGGGGCTTTTAAGCATAAGGAACACAGTAGGTTGGTATTAAGTCAGCTCTGGCTCCCTGTGTGTCTTGTTATGGAAGTTTAATACTTCCCTGTGAAACATTATGCCTTTATAAGCTTCCTTCATCCTTTAACTTTTATTGTTCTTGGTTTGAACTGTAAGATGCCTTGTTTTATTGGTTAATAGGCATTGCCCTCAACTACGTTAATTTTATATGTATGGATAGATAATTATTGTGAAGGCATGTAGTAATAAGTTATGGCATTATAAAATATGTAATAAATATGGAAGAATGTACTGAATGGGCATCATAAGCAACATTTCATGCTCATTAACTTTACGGTGGTGGTTTTGTTTGTTTTATTGTAACCATAGCTGACTAGAGAACTTCATGTTAAGCTTTGCACGTTAGCATTTTTGAGTAACAGCAGTGCAATGAATAGCAATTTTAGAGATCAATTCAGTTCTAAGTAGACCCAAACATAAATCAACCACTCCTACTGCCTCAAACACATATCAACAACAAACAAGTAAAATACTATTACTCCAAACGGTAGTTTTTTGTGATGGTCTGTGAGAAAATTAAATAAGCAGATAGAGAAATAAATAAATAAACAAACATATAGCACTGTCTTCAGGTTTTTCAGTATTGGGTAGATTGCTAAAAAACCTTCTCACCTAAAAGAGCCACAATTATGTGTTCAAAGCACAAACAATATTAAACTGCATATCACTTCAGATGAAGTGAAATCATCCCAGTCATGCCATTTCATTGCCCAGGAGTCATGAGATAGTTCTTTTAAGCCTTAAATATTGCTTAAAAGTTAGCAGTGTGCAGCAGCACCCATTAATTTACTGGTTCTGGTGAATGTTGAGGGATGAAGACAAAACAAAACAAAATCCATCTGTAGTTCTGCTCATGAATCCTAGTCCTGATTTTCTGGTACCCATCCCTGGTAAAACCTTATCCCAATTTCTGTCTTGTATTTAGAATTTTGTGTGTGTGTGTGTGAGAGAGAGTGTGTGTGTGTGAGAGAGAGAGAGAGAGAGAGAGAGAAAGTTATGCTTCTTTAAATCCAAATGTTGAATATTCTATTGTAATGTTTGCCAATGTCCAGATCAACAAAACAGAATGGAGTGGGGAAAATCTTTGTTAGGGTTTGTATCCTCCAAATACATTTCATCTGCTGCTGCCTTGTTTTCTGACATGCAGGTACCTTCACCTGTTTAAAACATTTTTGTTTAAGCAGCATTATCGAGACATATAGAAATTGCATATATTTTATCTCTTTCTGGCTATTGATGACTTTCATCATATTTTGAACGTTGCTAAATACCTGGTATTTATTAAACATTTTTATGTTTTTTGTAAATAGCCTTAGACAATCAAGAGGTATATAAGTTTTGCTAAATTAATTAATTAATTTAACATATTTGAGGGATGATTTAGTTTCTGACCTTTGTACATTAAAATTGTTCCTTCCAATTCTGCAGCTTTATTTGTTTATAAGGGTAATTTCAATCCTTAATTCTTTTTTAAAAATTATGAATTATTCTTTTTTGGCAACTGAAACTTTAGGATCCAAAATAAAGAAATGTATGTAGTCTAAAAATGTGAAGATTGCAACATATACACACATATCCCTGGAAAACGGCCCCATTGAGCTAATTTTGGGGGGGAAATTCATTTAACAAAGATAAAACAATGGCTTACAATCATTTAACTTGATGGGACTTACTTCTGGGTAGACATGTATACCATTACACTATATGCCTATCACCCTTTTTGCACCAAATGTGATGTAAAATAAGCCATATTATCAGTGTTTCAGCAGTACTGTGGTTACGTACTTAAGATAAAATGTAGTATTTCTTTCTCCAGTCAATCACAGCTGTCTTGACAATCAGTTTAAGTGCCACAATAACCGTTGCATCCCCAAGAGGTGGCTTTGTGATGGAGCAAATGATTGTGGCAGTGGTGAAGATGAATCAAATGAAACTTGTGCAGGTAAAAAGGAGGGAGGGAAGCCACAACTTTCTTCCTGAGGTGACAAAGTTTTATCTTAATCCTACATTGAATAAATTCTCTGGGCGGAAAATTGCACTGAACCAAACTCTTAGTGATTATCTGATTACTGCAGATTTAAATGAATTGAGATTTTGATGGCAGTAGGTTTGGAATGCCAATGACATTTTACTTATTATTTGTGCCTGGCTGTTCCAAAGTGATTTGGCAGTTAATCTATCCATATGGCTTTACTTGACCATCAGAGCATTATGCTGTTTTGAAAGTAGAAACTTGTCCCTCTTAAACATTTCGTTGGAGTTGAAATTAAGCAGGATGCACTGACAGACATCATGTAAGGTTATTTTTCATCCTGAATCCTGGAGTTATAATTATTTATGTATTTACATATGCCGGCTGCCTTCCCCCCATTTACACATATTCACATACAACCATGCATACATGCAGATCTCTGTGGGGAGAGACCTGGTGAGCCTCAGCAAAGCCTCACTGTGCCTCTGGCTCACGAGGAGGCCCTCCACAGACCCCAAAGGGGACATCATATTTCCTTGTGATCCAGGGATACGGCAGGGCTTTGCTGAGGTTCCTGGCTAACAAGTGATGGATGAGAAAGCGGTGGCTGCTGCACTTTCCCATGCATCAGCTGTTAGTCAGAAAGCCCTGCTGTGACTCCAGCTTAGGCTTGGTTGATCAGCTCAGCTGACACACGGTGTAGAAGCTTCCCTGCGCACCAGCTATGCAAATCCACTGCCTCTCCAGCTTGCGTGAGCCGGAGGGTCAGCGGGGCTCCCTTGATCAGCTCAGCTGCCAAGCAGGAAAACTTCTTTGCCACTCATCAGTGGAGCTTTGTTGAGCTGACAGGTGACTCCCCATTTAGAGTGATTTCACTGATGCACATGAGAGTTCAGAACATAAATATACATTTAATGTAGTCATATTTGAATTATCTCTGAATATAGTGTTGTGATTTTAACATTATTTATATTATTACTTTTTAATTGTGTGTGTGTGTTGCAATTATTGTGAGTTTTTTTTTGTTTTATTTCTCACCCTTTTTCTCTTCCTAAGGCCATATCATGAATATCAGGAAGGTTTTTTTCCCTTTTTTAAAGATAAATAAATTAAATATGTTTTAAGAGGTTTATTTGCTTTAATTTTGACAATGGTTTTTGATGCTTTAGAAGCTCAATGGCTCAATTAAAGTATGATGCTACTATAGAATGTATATTAGAAAGTACAGTTGTGCATGAAATTGATATATAGTAACTACGTATGATTCAACTAGACTATAGTTGACCTCCATACTTTATTATTTCGGTGTCAATTTCCCTCTCAAGCAAGAACATGTCAAGCTGACCAGTTTTCTTGTGGTAATGGACGGTGTATTCCAAGTTCCTGGCTTTGTGATCGGGAAGATGACTGTGGTGATGAATCAGATGAAATTGCATCTTGTGGTAAGTTAATTAATACCCCTTTTGGAAATAAGACATATGTTATGGCTTCCAATTTGTTGCCAAGACTTCCCTTTCATGAGGAAGGATGCACAAAACAGTTCCCTTTGCCATCTGAAAAGTCTTCCACACTTCCTGTATAAAGCATGAGATATTACAGTGATGGGAAGATTTCTGCCTGTTGTTGTTTTCACTATTCTTTGCTGATTTGGTAATGCTATTGGGAATTCAGCCGAGAAGAATTTGGAATGAAATACATATTTTGACAGAAAGCAGGCACACCAACTCCTTAGGGCGGAAGGGTCTCCCTGCATACTTCCCCCTCCTCCAGCATTACATTGATTTCCATCCATAGGGGTTAATGCATTGCCTCACCTCTTTACCCCTCTCATGACCAATGTCACAGAATAAATTCCTTCTATATATTGCAGTGATTCTGAGCCAGTAGCATAGTAGCAGAACTGAAGGAGCTGCTGTACCATTGCTGGCATGTACAGTATGTTGGGTGTGAATGTCTGAGGGGAGGAAGGTTTGCCTTCATGGTTCTCCTGGGTTCTTATCATCTGTTCTGTTCACAGAATTAAAGAGCCATCCTATGAATGAATATGGGACGTGGGTGGCGCTGTGGGTTAAACCATAGAGCCTAGGGCTTGCCGATCAGAAGGTGGGCGGTTCAAACCCCCTCGACGGGGTGAGCTCCCGTTGCTCGGTCCCAGCTCCTGCCAACCTAGCAGTTCTAAAGCACGTCAAAGTGCAAGTAGATAAATAGGTACCGCTCCAGTGGGAAGGTAAACTGTGTTTTCGTGTGCTGCTCTCGTTCACCAGAAGTGGCTTGGTCATCCTGGCCACATGACCCAGAAGCTGTACACCGGCTCCCTTGGCCAGTGAAGCGAAATGAGCACCACAACCCCAGAGTTGGTCACAACTGGACCTAATGGTCAGGGGTCCCTTTACCTATGAATGTAAAGATTTTTCAGATGTTTACCCAGAAGGAAATGAGTCGAAAGGTACCTACTCCCCAGAGTGCTTAGTATTTCAGCTTGAAACAGAAAGACATTAGTCCAATAATGAATGTCTGCTGATCAATGTTTAATACTGTAGCATGACTTCCCCTGATTAAACAAGACAAAAATGCACCCTCTCTCCCCAAAACTCCACATTATGCATAGAGGTCATTGCAGAGAGATCACTAATGATTTTATCAAATGGAGGCTTTTCCCTTTCTTTCATTATGCTGGCAAGGTTATAAGTTTCATTAGGACTTTATTCCATCACTTTCAATGAAAAATGATGAGTTCTTTTGAACATGTGAAAAACAGCCCTACCTTTATTCTGACAAACTGCACTTCTCAGAAGCAGGAGAGAGAGAGAGAGAGAGAGAGAGAGAGAGAGAGAGAGAGAGAGAGAGAGTGCATTGCACACACATGAAGTAATGGCAAACAGCAGCAATTATTTTGATATTAATATTTTTACATTCACATTTACAGTGTGTGGTAATGTGGTAAATAGTTTCGGCCACTAATTTGTACTGATAAAACCTGGGCAGTAAAGAGGAAGAAAAAAATTAAACTGATATACATACAAATAAAGCAGGAAGTCTTTTTAGAATTACATTAAAGTTGTTCTATGTTTCCCTGTCGGGACTGCCTTATGTTTTTATTTTAAATTGATTTGCTAGCAGCAAATCAATAAACCTCTACAGGTGAAGAGTATGGTAAAAAACAACAACAACCAATTTAGGACTTTATTTATTTTTACTATAAGCTTGTATGCTGTTGTTCTGCACAGGAGTCTCTTCTATGGGTCACCATAGAAAGCCAGACAGAGATTTGAGATAGGCTCTTTCCTATGTTATGGGACCCAGGTGGCGCTGTGGTTAAACCACTGAGCCTAGGGCTTGCTGATCAGAAGGTCGGTGGTTCGAATCCCTGTGACGGGGTGAGCTCCCGTTGCTTGGTCCCAGCTCCTGCCAACCTAGCAGTTCGAAAGCACGTCAAAATGCAAGTAGATAAATAGGAACCGCTACAGCGGGAAGGTAAACGGCGTTTCCGTGTGCTGCTCTGGTTTGTCAGAAGCGGCTTTGTCATGCTGGCCACATGACCTGGAAGCTATACGCCGGCTCCCTCGGCCAATAATGCGAGATGAGCGCGCAACCCCAGAATTGGTCACGACTGAACCTAATGGTCAGGGGTCCCTTTACCCTTTTACCTTTCCTATGTATGCCTCTGAAAGTCCTTTGCTGAGGTGGCACTGTCATTTAGACAACCAGAGTGCATTTTGAGGCTAACGTGATCTCTACCATAGATAATAAATAATAGGTAATAGATAGATATAGATATAGATGCATCAATAAACCCTACTGTGACTGCTATCCTACTATTCAAAATTAAGTAGCTTTTTACCAACATTGGATTACTTCCTTTCTCTGAATGCAAATTATAGACTTATCAAGCGTAGATTGAGCTCAACAGGCTTTGTATGTTGCTGGCAAGCTTGAGTTCTCAAGGCTGCAGAATTATGTACACTTACCTGGAAGTCAGCCTGGGCCAAGATGTCTTTCAGCCTGAGACATTATAGCAAATGTTGCATCCTTCCCCAGAGTGGCTGGGAAAACTCAGCCAGATGGGCATGGTATAATAATAATAATAATAATAATAATAATAATAATAATAATAATAATAATTGCCAATGTGTTGAGTATCTATGGCTTCCAACTTATCCTGGCATTTCAGACAAAAAAGGTCACATGGAAACAAAATGTATTTCAATAATAATAAATAACACACAATTTGCTGTTCTTTCATGACACTGCACATCAGCTTCCTGAGGTAGCTGTTTCACTCTACCTAGCAGTTGGATAAGGCCGAGCTGGAAGTAAGTGTCACAGAGCCTAGAACTTTAGGCCTGGGGGTCATATATGACCCTCTAGACCTCTCATTCCAGCCCTCTGGATTCTCCCTGGGCTCACCCTCTCCTCAGGCCATACCCCTTTCCCTATGTCACAGACATTTTGTCTTACTGAGATTTGTTCTTGGACTATGATAATTCATCTTGCTTGTTTGGAGAGGGATGCACGGATATGTGTCCATGTGTGGACTTTGTGTGGGTAGAATGCATCCTACAGTGCAGAAGGTAAGAGTCACATCCATTGCATTACCCACCTTTTCAACACACTTGGACTTTGGACCGACACACCACTGCCACTTGACGCCTGGAAGGTTGTCCCTGAGGGACTGCTATCTAGAATGGCTTGTTCTGGATAAAATGCATAGGACTGCACTAAGAAGTTAGTGGGGAACTTCATGTAAGTCCAGCTCCTTTTCCTCTCCCTGAATTGCTTCCAAACTGGTTTGCAATTTTCATTTTCTTTCCTATAACTTCTGTTTCCCCTTTTGTGTCATGACTTTCAGATTGTAAACCTGAAAGGTGTGAGGACTGCCTTGTTTTTTTAATTGATTTGCTAGCAGCTCTGGTATCCTCTACAGGTGAAGAGTGTGGTAAAAAAATTGAAAAAAAATAAAAGGTTAAATAAATAATTCTGCTTTCTTGGACCATCACAGCTATCTATTTCCCCCCGCCCCATGCCCTCACTCTTTATTTAGGACTTTATTTATTTATTTTTACGATAAATGCACTCACTGGTCTGCTGCTCAACTTGTTATAATCCTCGTCTGTCATCTTT
The DNA here is from genome assembly GCF_963506605.1 of Zootoca vivipara. Classification (NCBI taxonomy): domain Eukaryota; kingdom Metazoa; phylum Chordata; class Lepidosauria; order Squamata; family Lacertidae; genus Zootoca; species Zootoca vivipara. Next base: position 98,428,869 of record NC_083276.1, on the reverse strand, counting down.
CCTCCTTCTCAGTCCTCTCTTTCTTCCTTTGTCCTCTCCTTCTTCTACAGCATACACAGTAGAGACTATTTTTTCTGCTGGCATAAAACTAGTGGCTTTTTGTTTGGTTGTTGTGGTTGTTGTTGCTGTTGTTCAAAAAGGTACCTTGACAGTATGCATAGAAATCTATCATGAACAAATTTTATATACACCTTGTTTACTGCACATGCAAGTTAGAATTGTTAGCATGATGATTAAAATCAGTTAAAATCTTTAACAAAATGCATTAAAATGTGTGCACATTAATTTCTTGGCAGCTGTGGTAAATGACACCTGATGTATAAGTAATAGTAATAATAATAATAATAATAATAATAATAATAATAATAATATGCATATCTAATAATAACTGTCACAGGATCTTGATTTCTGTTATTCAGGTACTGCAAAATGCTTGATCTGAAAAATTCACTTGGGTGAACATATAATAAATAGTGTATTTTTATCACTAACATTTGTTACATCTATAGACACATTTTCACTCCTGCGATAAGATACCTATAAACCTCACTTCAAGATATGTGAATGATATACAGTGGTACCTCGGTTTAAGTACACAGTTGGTTCCGAAAGTCTGTACTTAACCTGAAGTGTACTTAACCTGAAGCGAACTTTCCCATTGAAAATAATGGAAAGTGGATTAATCCGTTCCAGACGGGTCCACGGAGTACTCAACCTGAAGCGTACTTAACCCGAAGTATGAGTGTAATTGGTTCTTGAAGTCCGTACTTAACCTGCAGCGTACTTAACCTGAAGCGAACTTGCCCACTGAAAGTAATGGAAAGTGGATTAATCCGTTCCAGGCGGGTCTGCGGAGTACTTAAACTGAGATGGCTGAAGTCCCCCCCCCCCTGCAGACCTGCAGGTTCTCTGCCGCTTCTGGCACAGAAGCACTTCTGGTATCATCTGAAACCATGCAAGTTCTTGCCTAAAACTATGGCAGTGGCAGGGCAGGTGGAGAAGCTGCACTGACAACAGGTATGGCAGTGGTGGGAGCAGCAAGGCAGGGAAAGGGATCTTCCGCCCCTGCACTTAGACACAACTTTACATCAAATTGTATGTAAAAGTTAGCTATATTATAGGTGAGGTGGGGGTGAAAAATTTGCATGTGGTGCTTTCTAGAAAACGAGCCTTTTTTAGTTTAAGTTTGGCTTAATATGATACTAGTTACTTATCTTTTACACCCAGATACAAAGGATGACTAAGACATCCTTAGTATCTTGATCTTAAATTAGATAATATGAAAAAGGGCCTTGTGTTAATTCTGCTTACCATAAACGCGTTAGAATATTGCATGAGTTTTTCAACAGACCTTCAATGTGTTTCAAGAATAATTGACACCTGTTTACTCAGCATTTCCTTTTCCAATTAAAGCTAAGTTAACAAAGGAAATACTGCTCATATTGTCCTGTACCTTTGTATCCCCCAGAGTGGCTGGGGGAACCCGGCCAGATGGGCGGGGTATAAATAATAAATTATTATTATTATTGTAGTCTGCTTTTCTGAGATGCTGATTATGCCATACTATCCTTGTACTGAGCCCTGTGGAGCTTAGGATTTAAAGCAATGTTCTTCTGCATACTGCTGGGCATTGTAATAGCAGAACTGCCTTTAGCTGAGACCGCACAAGCTTCTTCCCCCTCCTCCTCCACGTTGGGTATGAGAAATAATGCTGGAAGGTTTTGTTTTTTTCTAAGAGAGTGCAAGCTAATAGACATTCAAATTAAATTTTCCTTAGACGTATGAACATTATCTTCTTCACACACAAAAATCCTCATTTAGTTAAACCTTTCACTGGTTAATCCAAATCACTTAGATATTTATAGAATATACATCAATATCAAAATGTTACAATGTAAGCTGTTTAAATTCAAAGTAGCTAGCACAAGGCAACAAAAACACAGGTACATTGATCTCTGTCAACATCACCAGCAATTCTTATCGCATGCACAAATTATTATATCACAACTATTAGGCAAGCAACAGTCTTCTTGTTAGGGTAGTTTTCAGCTCAATGTTCTCAGTCACATTGTTTTTCATTTGAAGCCAAGTTTGAAATAAAGAAAGCTGTCATATCAATTCGGATTTAGGCGCCATCTACAGTGTTTCTCCTAAAATAAGACGTGCCTCTAAAATAAGCCATGGCACAATTTTCGAAAGGAAAAAAAAATAAGACATCCCCCAAAATAAGACGTGTTGGGGTATTGTCTCTCCCGGGTCCCGCTGGGTCTCGCTGAGTCGCTCCGCAGCGCTTTGCCCCACAGCGAGCCCTTCAAGGCGCCGCCGCCGCCGCTGGCCACCAGGTGCTGCTGCGGATGCGACGTCGGCTCCTCCTTCCGCCGGCCACCGCTCATTATCCTCTTCCGCCGCCGCCTCCCTCCCTCCCCGCCGGGCCGCTGCTGGGTTGGAGCTCGAGCGGGAGCCAGCAAAGACAGGCGCGCGCTGCTGTCTTTGCCGGCTCCCGCTCGAGCCCCGACCCAGCAGCGGCCCGGCGGGGAGGGAGGCGGCGGCGGTGCGCCTGTCTTTGCCGGCTCCCGCTCGAGCTCCAACCCAGCAGCGGCCCGGCGGGGAGGGAGGGAGGCGGCGGCGGTGCGCCTGTCTTTGCCGGCTCCCGCTCGAGCCCCGACCCGGCAGCGGCCCGGCGGGGAGGGAGGGAGGCGGCGGCGCGCCTGTCTTTGCCGGCGCCCGTTCGAGCCCCGACCCAGCAGCGGCCCAGCGGGGAGGGAGGCGGCGGCGGCGCGCCTGTCATTGCCGGCTCCCGCTCGAGCCCCGACCCAGCAGCGGCCCAGCGGGGAGGGAGGGAGGCGGCGGCGGCGCGCCTGTCATTGCCGGCTCCCGCTCAAGCCCCGACCCAGCAGCGGCCCGGGAGGGAGGGAGGGAGGCAGCGGCGTGCCTGTCTTTGCCGGCGCCCGTTCGAGCCCCGACCCAGCAGCGGCCCAGCGGGGAGGGAGGGAGGCGGCGGCGGTGCGCCTGTCTTTGCCGGCTCCCGCTCGAGCCCCGACCCAGCAGCGGCCCAGCGGGGAGGGAGGGAGGCGGCGGCGTGCCTGTCTTTGCCGGCGCCCGTTCGAGCCCCGACCCAGCAGCGGCCCGGCGGGGAGGGAGGGAGGCGGCGGCGGCGCGCCTGTCTTTGCCGGCTCCCGCTCGAGCCCCGACCCAGCAGCGGCCCAGCGGGGAGGGAGGGAGGCGGAGGCGGCGCGCCTGTCTTTGCCGGCGCCCGCTCGAGCCCCGACCCAGCAGCGGCCCAGCGGGGAGGGAGGGAGGCGGCGGCCGAAAAGGACAATGAGCGGCGGCCAGCGGAAGGAGGAGCCGACGTCGCATCCGCAGCAGCACCTGGTGGCCAACGGCGGTGGCGGCGGTGGCGGTGGTGGTGGCGCCTTGAAGGGCTCGCTGTGGGGCAAAGCGCTGCGGAGCGTTCTGCCTGGGAGGATGTCGGCTGCGGCAGCGGCGGGCCGAGCCTCCCAGGGTAGTAGCTTAAAAAAAAAAAGACATCCCCTGAAAATAAGCCATGTTGTGTTTTTTTGGCAGAAAAATAAATATAAGATGTGTCTTATTTTAGGAGAAACACGGTATTTGTCTGATGAAATTGTTAAGGAGAGCATGTGTAACAAAATATGTTTACTTTTTGGGTGGGTGCTTCTCTAGCTTTATACTGTGTGTTGATTCTGCTTTAGCCATAATATATTCTAACCTTGTCTGCAGAAGCAAGATTTGCTATGTATAATGCAGTAAAGGTGAATACAGTGTCATACATTGATTCACCTTTGTCCTGTCTGTATCTAGCTTTCAACTTGCATTGAAATCTTTTCAGCTGGAATAATAATGCTTTAGCAAATATGTTCAATAGTTCATAAATAAATGCTAGTACAATAAATAATTTTTTTTAAGGACTTGGGGGGAAAATACCAAGCTTGTGACTTCTGTATAAACATCTCTCAGGGTGTATACACAAGTTAGGAGCTAATTTAATTTATGTTCTGACATAAATCAGGTACGACTATCAGAACAGCTGGTGATAATCCTGGTGTGTTTAATGCATTGAGATGTCTTTGGCTGCAGGAAATGTGTGGGGACTGTCCATAAATGTTTTATTTTATAGGTTTATCTGTGTACTAAACACTAAGGCTGCTAACCCTGATCGTTATGTTAAATCTCCACTGTCGGACAGTTTGCTTTTGAATACCGGTTGCTAGAAACCTCAAGGAAGAGTGTGGTATATAATATACCACAATATCATCAAAAGAAAAAAGCAATTTACAGCAATAATACATAAAACATACAATAAAAACATATTAAAATGTTTAAAATGAATATCAATAAACCATTATGGAAAGATGTATTCTTCATTGTCTGTGTTGGCCTGGTGGAATGGAAGCATTTTCAGTAGGCATTTAAAAGATGGCACAAATTTATAGATATACATTATTTTCTCGTGATTCAGTCACCACAATTACTAATGTAATAACACTTTTATTTTCCATCCCTGTATTGGTGAAGGAAGAGTCAAACTGGTATATTAATTCTGTCATTTCATGTTAGAGTTTTCTCTTTACAGAGTTCCCTACTTGTGACCCACTAGCTCATTTTATATGCAAAAATGGAAGATGCATTAGTAGCAAGTGGCAGTGCGATTCTGGTAAGAACCAATAATTCAGTTTTTTTGACCATATGTATGTTTTTAACCTAAATGCTTTAGTGTATCAAGAGCACATTTTGCCACAGGACATGAGTATCTAATTATTTGAATAGTTAGTGGAACATCATATTTAATGAAACAATACCACAAAAATTTCCTTCCTTCTCTTTGTCTGCATTGTAAAGAAGTAATTATTCTCTATATCAGGCATCCCCAAACTCGGCCCTCCAGATGTTTTGGGACTACAACTTCCACCACCCCTAGCTAACAGGACCAGTGGTCAGGGATGATGGGAATTATAGTCCCAAAACATCTGGAGGGCTGAGTTTGGGAATGCCTGCTCTATATGGAGGGCAGAGTCTCATTTGGAAGGGGTAGAAATGTCCTTACTCTGGAAATTTTCTCAGATTGTTCAAGTGTCATGGTTTATATATATGCCTATTGTTCTGGTTCACTTGGGCTTTGTTTCAGCAGTTCCTAAAGTGAGAATCTTCTACATGTTGGGAGGCATCAAATGCACAAGGTCTCCATTCACACAGGGAATGTATTACATGACAGCACACACACACACACACACACAAACACACACACCATATACAGTGTATTGCGTGGCGATACCCCGATCCCTCCCGAAGTAATAAAGACACAGGACACGGTGAATAAGGTTAATGGGCATAAAAAGGCCACAACTTTATTGATTAGGGATGTAGAGAGGTATTGGCTTAGGCATTGGATCTAACCAACTATATCCAACTCCAGCCCGATGTGCTGGCAGTCTGGGAAGGGTTAACCACCATTGGGTGAGCCCTACGACGCAGATCAACTAGGAACTCACCCTGGGGCCACCAATAGGGGCCGTGCCTTAGGCCCTCACCTACCACGGCTTCGGACATGGCCACACCACCCGGACTCCTTAAGGGAGTGCCCTTCAGCATTTTGGGGGAGGTGATGGCAGCAACCTCCCCCCCACCGGTAACCTTTCAGCGATAATCCAATGCCTAACCGGCGGCTGGGGGCAGGACACAAGAGACTGAGCCCCCGGCCGCACGCTCACTTAAATCAGTGAGCCACGCTCCCCCAGGACATCCAGATTGGACGCACCAAGGAGCGTTGCCCCCGGGGCACAGCCAATGGCAATGAGGGATGACAGCCACACACACCCAGCACGTGAAGGGCCTGTGGTTGTCCGCAACCTCCCCTCCTGCTATGCCGGAAGGGACTTTGTCTCATGAAATTGAAAATGGTTATGCGAGTCAAGTGCATACACATGTATATGTGTACTATCTGTATTAGTTGCATTGTTTAAAGGTGAGGACTTTTGATCCACTTAAATGTACACAATTATTAGTTTGGTGAGTGTGTATTAACTTTGATTTGAAAAAGAGAAAATAATATGAATTAAAGGCTGGTTAAACTGAAGTGAGAACCCATCCTAAATTCTATTTTCTGCTTATAGCTCACAATACTACTTTAAGGCATGAGTAAAAATATTTACACATTTTTACAGATGATGACTGTGGGGATGGCAGTGATGAACTGAACTGTGCTCATTCATGCTTTGACAACCAGTTCAGATGTTCCAATGGCAGATGCATTCCAGGTCATTGGGCTTGTGATGGGGACAACGACTGTGGAGACTTCAGTGATGAAAACAAACCGAATTGCACCAAGGAAGGTTGGCATTATATATAATTTCTCTCCCCCATCTCCAAGTAGACACGCATGAGAACGTACTGCTAAACTGAATCAACACATATATGATATTTGGTATTGAAGAACTTCAAACTTGAGCCTGTATAAATGTATAAAAGAAGAGATGTACACAGCTCAGAACATCTGAAGGATTGTTAACAAATCTTAGTAAACATTCTGGACTTCCATTAGAAAAAAAGTCAAAATATAATATACCACGTGTTAAGGATGGGAACATTTTTATTATGACCATGCTTTTTCAGTCTTAGCACAGCAGCTGTAACTCTCTCTAGAGAAAATTGGCTGGCCCCCTCTTTGATCATGTGTGGTTTTTAAGTGCCAACTAAAACATTTTTATTCTTCGGTAGTTTATAATCTAATTACTAAATGCACACTATTATTATTATTATTATTATTATTATTATTATTATTATTATTATCTTTAAAGTAATTGTTTATATATTTTCAGTGCTTTCAGTTTTCACTGTATTGAGGTGTATGTTTATAGTAATTAACTGTCTTGTGGACCCCTTTCAGGACTGAAGGGCACTATATAAATACTTTTATAGATATTGCATTATGTTACTCTCTAAGATGATCTGTAAAAATCCATTCAAAGAATGCAGGCTCATGAGGGAGTGAATTTGCAACTCCCTTCATTCTGTGCTCTCGGGTTTCATCTGCTTGGATTGAATTTGTGTATGGTAAGCAGCAATGATGAACAAGCCAAACTATCAAGACCATTGACAGAAATGATGTTTCTGAGAAGTATGCTTTGCAATGACTTCTTATTTACGATACAGAAATTTAATTAATTGTGTGGCCCATGGGCTCTGTGTCTAAGAACTCTTGCGGCCCACTTGGTCTGAGAGGTTGGACTGCCCTGCTCCAGAAGCATGGATCATTTCCGTCTCCCTTTATGCTTTCAGTGTATGAGGTGCTGGAAAACCAGACTGGCTTGGGGGGGGGGGAGGAAATCACATGCATAATACATACACAAATTAAAATCTTCATTTTAAAAAATCACAACTTATCCTCACAGATTTCCCTTATCCTGATGCTTTTAGCACAAAAGAATTAATATTTAAACATTAAAAGCAACATGAATTATTTATAAATGTGTGTTTATCCTCAGGCTACATTTTAGCTTGAGGCCAAGCTGTCTGTGAGAATGTGATTTTAAATACTATACTTAAAATCTGGTTTGCAGCTCTTTATAAAATCTAGTTTGCCCTTTATGCAGACATTTCTGTTTGCACTGAATTATGTTGCTCTTTTAAGTATAGGAAAGATGCCATGCATACTGGAAAAAGACTAGAAACCCAAGTAGGTGCTGGCTGAAGAAAATCCTGAGGCGCTGTTGAGTAGACTCAATTTATTTCATTTTAATTGATTATTATGTTATTAACTAAAAATGTAAATTCCCTCCTTTCCATTTCACATTTAATTACTAAAACAGGGATTGGGGATCTGTGGCCCTCCAGATCCCCCAAATTATTGGACTACAACTCCCATAATCCCTGTCCATTGGCCATAGTGGCTGTGGCTGACAGGAGCTGGAGTACGCCAACATCTGAAGGGCATTTCTGTTTCTCCTTCCCATTTTCCCCCAGAAGTGTATTGTCCTTTAAATTTGTAAGACAGGATCTCTGTATCTCATTTTCTCTTTTTAATTTACAAAAACCACCCAGCTTGTGCACTTCCCCAAGGCATCTTCTTGGTCACTGTGAGATCAGAATGCCGGAGTAGGTGGGCTCTGGCCTGATCCAACAGGACTTCTTACGCATACAGTGGTACCTCGGTTTAAGTACGAACTTTCCCATTGAAAGAAATGGAAAGTGGATTAATCCGTTCCAGACTGGTCCGCAGAGTACTTAAACTGAAAGTCCCCAAACCGAAGCGTACTTAAACCGAGGTATGACTGTACTTAGTTTGTGGTAGAGCTTCTCATTCTTTTTTAAAAAAAATTGTGTATGCTAGCCACTTTGGGAGAGAATAATTGTCTGAAAAGCAAGATAAAAATAAAACAATAATGTAGTATTCCTGATTGGTCCAGGACTTTCCCTTGCAGGAGGAGTCATTTTCTCATAACTCAGTGCATAGGGGCACTTCACACAATTGCCAAACATGCAGCCAGATGTAAAAGCCAAGGCCAGTCAGTGTGGTCCTGTAACTTCAGTGTATGAGAAGGTTCATATGATTTCCCCCTCTCGCAAGAAGAGTGCCAAGAACAATCATTGCAATCAATGGTTAGATGAAAGATCGCTGAAGTTAGACTGCTCTCGGCTGGCCATAGAATATCAGCAGGGTCAAGGCTAAATGAATCTCATAGCAGGGCATTTCATATTGTGAGTGCTACAACAGATGAGGTATTTTCAAATATTCCCACCAATTGCACCTCAGATGGTATTGGGATATGGAAAACAGCCTCCCCAAGTGGACTGTAGATGAATAGTGTCAAACTGAAGAAGACACTCATTTTAAGCATCTCTGTTCCATGACATTTAGGCAAAGCTTCATAAATAGTGTAAAGGTTGCCTGTGCTCTGTTCCAAAGGTATATTGTTCCCACACTTCCTATGTTCATTCTGTGAATAAGCCCTCTGAAACATTATTAAACAAGTGGAGGAAATTAATCTGGTGCTAAGAAAATCATTTTTCTTTGTAGCCCTGACTCCAATCTGCTGAAGGGGAAGCTGCTGTTAGTATGGCAGAACTGGCTCAGAAACTTTTATGTTACATGTAACATAAACTTTTATGTTATGTGTGTAATGTTGGGAGCTTTGTTCTAGGTAGCAGGGGGGCCTCCTGAGATACCCAAGCAGGAGTAACAAAGGGAGAGGTTTTTTTGGATAAACTTTTTTTTTTCAAGGCAGATCGTAAGGCAAATTACTGAAGGCTTGATGCACTACAGATAAAATACCGGTAATACTTGCATGCACAGTGATGCTTCAGTATCAAGTGGTGTGGTGGGGAAAGTGCTGAAATCTGACTCCTTTTATAATCTGCTGGAAACCTGTGACAAAAGAGTGAAAGTGGGGATCCTCTGACACAGCATAAATCCAAAGCAAAATGAAATTCTCATTCAGTGACCATGACAAGGATTTACTGGGAGATGAGGGCAGAATCAAGCAACCAACCTAGAATAGTAAATGCCTGTTTGGAAAGTGGGCAAATGTTCAGGAAAAAGGTGCAGTGTTTAACATGTTTAGGGAAAGGAGAAGCTATGGGCAAAGTAGATGCCAACAGGGGCACTCCTAAGCAAAGAATGGCATCCAAATCTAGTTGTAGACTCAGGAAAAAAAGGAATAAAGATTTCCAGGTAAAAAAACAACAACTAGAGAGCAATTGTCTGTGTTTGTGGATAGAAGGACACTTGACTCTGCATCATTGGCAGGTAGTGAGGTGGAGTGACAGTGCTTACCTGACCTTCTGACAGCTGAGTCATTGCTACTTATGAGGAGGGGGGAAGCAAGACAGCAGGGAAGGCTGCATAATGCACCATTAACTCAAACTGCTTCAGAAGCTGCCTTCCCACCGGGTTCCAAACAGGGCATTCTGTCAACAGCAGGAAAGTTGGCTGCTGTTGGAGACTGCTGAGTTAAGAGAAAATTGAGTGACTTAATTACAAATAGGCTGTAAGATCTGCTTGGATGTCTTTGCCAAGTGGTTCTGCATGCAGTTTACCACTCGTCAAGTCCCACATAAATCCATGACTATGAATGGCTGGTCATTGGAATATCATTATGTGCTGGAAAGTTTGGAAATGAGCAACACATGCACACTTAGGTTTTAGACTCCTGAAAACCCAAATATCATTATATGATAGAAACTAGTCAGTTTCATTATAATTTCAGCAAATATCCTCATAAATAGCATTTTTTTCTCAGGGTACCAGCATACGTTCTTTATGCTTGAAAAGTCGGGATGAAATAAGCATTTGAGTTCTGTGTTGTGGAATATGTTGTATGTCGTGCTAAGGACACTTCACTGTGAAGCCACAAGCACAGATTTCTCCCTGCTTTGAAACTCAGTGATGTGATGACTTTGAGCAAGGATTGCTTGAAATTGCCTCAAAGTAACACCACAAAAATAGCAGTATAAAACTTCAAAGAGAACTAGGAGCAATTACACTGACAAACCTTGCAAAAGCTAAATTTATGGTACATTCATTTTTGTAAAACAACCATAGGTAGCCTTGAAGTTCTTTCAGTCTTTGAGTAAAATAAAGAAACAAGTTGCATCAGTGCAACAGTTTTCTGATCTTCTCGGCATCAATAGACTGAGTAAAGAAAATTAGTAACTGAAAAGGATGTCTCCAAGTTTAAAGAAAGCATAGGATTGTGACTATCACAGAGGAAGGAGGAGTAAGAACGAACTTAATTAAAATACATTTCTTTGCGGCAGAAGTATGAGACCTGGTTCAGAGTAGTGGGAGGTGAAGGTCCCCTCAATCTACTAGTCTCTCCCTCCTTACTACTGGGGTGAAATCAGAATAAATGGTGTGTAGGCGAATAATACTTGACCAGCAGCTCCTATCCTATTTCATCTCATTCTTGTTAATCCCACAGAGAATACTATCTGGTTAACAACAGAAGAGGGGTGAAGAATACATAAACCCATTCTAAGAAAAGAATGATGATAATTATATAGCCGGAAGTTGCTCCTCCAACTTGCTTATTTGGTCTTCAGAATGTATTGGATCTCTGAATAGTGTAGGGTGCTTGAGTCCTCCCACCCGCCATCTTTCTGTTACTCACTGGTTAGCTATACAACCATCAAGCTTGTGGTCTCAGGATGGGTTGAACCATGTAGTCCTGCTCCACTGAATTTTGGCACTAAAACTCTAGGAAGTCAAAATTGTTTTCACAGTTCATTCTAATCCACTGAAGGGAAACTAAAAAAAACACCCACTTCACTGCATCTGAGATCTTTAGGAAATGAGAGGGGTGTAGCACAACCCCCATTTGCATCTCGCCTCGGTATCCAGCAAAGGGCAGATACATTTGTGTTTGTTTATTTGCAGTTAATGAAACATGTGGAGTATTGGTACATGTGGACATGTCATCTTGACCATCTATTTGTATTATTATTATTATCACATTAGAAACAGCCTCTCTTGGAGGATGTAATGGGAAAGAATTTCAGTGCCACCCGGATGGAAACTGTATTCCTGACTTATGGCGCTGTGATGGAGAAAAGGACTGTGAGGATGGCAGTGACGAAAAGTTCTGTAATGGAACCATACGCCCATGTGATGCTAAAACAAAATTTTCCTGCAAGACCACAGGTACCAAAAAAACATGTTTTATTAAGAGTAAAGTAATATTTGTTTATTTGAAAGCAATATGCCAATTTTATATTGCGAAAACCAGAGATAATTTTTGGCTCTGCTAATATAAAAGTGGTCATGCTTCTCTTTAATGCTACTATCTGCTTTTCACTTAAAGCTGGATTCAGAACCGCTGGCCATGCCAACATGGGAGCTGCCAGGGTTACGGAGGATTCTGTGTTGGCAGGGATACTGGATCCAAAATCTTTCTGAAGTTTGGAAGGGAGGTCTGATACTATCCTGTGGCCCATGGGACAAGCTCCCAGGGACTGCTTGACTAAAAGCTACATTACTGCTTGAAATATTTTCTTTTTTATTACCTTAGTAGACCTTGTTCATGCACGGTGAGTGTCACTTCCTGTGAGCAGAAATGCTGATATATACACACAGTTATGCTGTGTTATTTTATAAATTACAGTGACCTCCCTCATTTAAAATTATTTCTGGAGTTTTGTTTGATGTGGTTTTATCTATTTCATTGTATTATTTCAATGTAAAACACTCCAGATGCAATTGGCAAAGAGTGCTATTAAATAAGAAATATAGCATAGTGTAAATATTTCAAAATGATTGAAAGCTTTGCAGGTAGAAGCTGTGTGTATGTAACAGCTATAAAAGCAAAGAATGGATTACTATAGGGCAGTTATTTAGAGAATAATACAGAATAAAACAGTGTCTAGGGGAAAAACCTTTTTTTTCATAAATAAGTATCAAAACATGCATAACAATAAAAGTTTACTTGTAGGCCTTTTCCTAGGTAGTGCAACAAAGATTAATGTGCTCACATATGCATTTTGTTTTAGATAATAGCAAGTGTCTAGCCTATCAGAGTGTAGGAAGAATATTCTATTATAGATTATTTTCTTTTCATCAAGGTGAAAAGAAGTCTAAACATATTTATTATGTGGTCACAAACCTGAACAAAATTAAATCAACAACCATACAAGTAAAATATCACAACATGCAAAGTACATTAAAATGGGTTGTACTACATATATGCTATATGATGTCAGGAATACTTAAAACATGTCTAAAATAAGCTATACAACATGATACCTTTAACTTACATATTTTAAGGTAAGTTTGTTTGTTTGTTTGTTTGTTTAAAAAACACCTTAACCCAATGAAAAATTGTAACAGCAGCTGGTTTAATCAATGGATATTTGTGTTTTTATAGGCAGAAGGAAATATCCATCCACAATCTCTGTTAATAATCTGTTCAGACCTGTCAAAAGTTAGACCAGATACCATTTGGAAGTCCTGCCTGGAATTTTTGAGATAATAGAGGTCACCAATGTCATTTTGTCATCTTTATATAAATTATGGGGAAAAGGTGAAAAAGAAGTCAAGGAAGTAGACTTATTCTAAAAGTGTATATATCTATAAAACAAAATTGAGGCAGTGTGTTATTATGGGAGCGAACTCAATTTACTTTGGGTTATTTCCAATTTACTTGGCATCAGTGGCTTTCATTAGCTCCCTGTTGGCCTAGACTGGGCAATTAAATAAAAACATCATGTTGGGCCAACAAGGCAACGGACTTGAAGAGAACAGAGGAGGAAATATGAGCAGCTTTGAAAAAAATAACAATTGTGAGATGTTGGATGAGACCTGAGAATATTGGGGGTGGGGATCAAACAAGGGGGGGGAGAGGAGCAGGATGTAGCAGGGAAAGTTGAATGTCATCATCTTTGAAATAGACAGTATGGGGCCTGCTGGCAGCTATAAAAGTTTGAATTTAGTGAGAGACAACAGCTGCTGTTCATTTGCAGATCTGGGGAGCTTTTCTGCCACTGAGTAGGGATGAGGAGGAATTCATACTTCCTGGAACAACACCTGAAGCAAAACACAGCTAGCTTTCAAAATACGCACTTCTCTGAATTTTATGATGCAGTTTACCAACAAAAAAAAGGTGTATATTTGGGGGAAGTGTGCATAACATTGTATATATTAATGAAAATACATAGTGAAGCTTGTATAGCGCTTCACTAATCCCAAACAGCAGGTTCCCGAGTGCCACTATTCATGTTTGAACCGGGATTGAGATACAGCTAATTACAGAATGATCACAGAAGGGCGATTAAAACGAAACCGGTGCTTCGGCAGTTCAATTGACTTGAAATAAATTTAGGAGCATATTAACTCCCAATATTTGCCTTTAATCTCAATAATTCAGATTTCTATTTTAATATTGCTTAAATAAAAATGTCAGTTTGAGAAAGAAAAGAAAAAGGCTGAAGGCAGAAAATGTCACCTGAATAAGCATGTCCCTATAGGGACATTTCTATACTTGATACCAGATATAGTGGTAACTTTTTGAAACATGGCAACCCTATTTGAGAGTGTCTCAGAGATATGAAGCTGGTTATAAGTATTCTATCTAAACAAATAACTGATCATAGATTACCCCTTCTTATTTTTTATTATTCAAAAATTATTATCCTTCATAAATTTGTTTCAGATTCATCTTGGAACGGGGGTGGTGGTAGTGGTACTTTGTTCCCTCTTCTATTCTTATTCATAATTCTGTTTTTACCTATTCACATTGCAAAGTGTAACCGTTCCCATAAAATTTCCTCCTCTTTTGCATTTAAAAATGCACTAAATAGGAAGAGGAACAAAGCTCACGTTTTAAATAACACTGCACGCACACACGTGTTTTCTCTATATACTCTCCTCAGACAGATAAAATGTTGAACTACTTCCATGCACTTTTGTTCCATCAAAGGCTTTTTAAATTTGACATTGGGGCAGGAAATGGCTGTTCTCAACTTTGTTGTAGGTGTTATAGGTGTTATTTTAAGATACGAAGCAAAGTTTTTCCAAACATTTTTGTTCAGAATATTTTCCTGCATTTGCTTTTGGTCTGATTCTGTGTGTTTATTTTGCTCTTTTCAAGGGAGATGCATTAGCAAAGCATGGCTGTGTGATGGGGACATTGACTGTGAGGATCGCTCTGATGAAGATCATTGTGAAGGGTATATGTGTGGACCACCAAAATACCCCTGCGCGAATGAAACTTCCATCTGCCTACAGCCAGAGAAGCTCTGCAATGGGATAAGAGATTGCCCGGATGGATCTGATGAAGATGTCCTTTGTGGTACTTCATGCTCTTTCCTATATTAAAAAGTTCCCTTTATCAGATTTACTGTGTATGCTTGCCTCTGCCCTTTGGAAACATTAATATTGTGAAAGCTTTGTGCATTATCACTTGAGCTTTTCATTATCCCTTTCCTTGTTACGCTTGAAATTGCACAACATTTCACTGAAATGGATCTGCACAATTTTCGTTTCCCCAGTTCTAGATGGTTGTAGCAGACATCCAAGCTCTGCATTCAGTGACACTTTTCACACTTTCAAAGTGAATACAGTGAAGTACCTCGGTTTAAGAACTTTGCCCCAGGATGAGACCAGAAATCGTGCAGTGGCAGCAGGAGGCCCCATTAGCTAAAGTGGTACCTCAGGTTATGAATGGTTTCAGGTTGAGAACGGACCTCTGGAATGAATTAAGTTTGTAACCAGAGGTACCACTGTATAAGCAAAAATCCTTATGTGTAGTAACATACTCCTCTTTTCCTTCCAATGCTAATAAAAGATGCAGTGAAATTAGTTTATACTGATTCCTGAGAAGTTCTATACATTAATTTTCTCTAGTCTCAATCCAGTACAATTTACTACCGATCTAAGTAGCCTTCTTTTAGTCTGCATTTTATGTCTGAAAAACACCAATTTCTGTTTTGTTTTCTTCAATTGCAGATGAATGCTTGCTTAACAATGGCGGTTGCAGCCACCAGTGTTCAATAGTTCCTGGAGGTAGAATTGTGTGTTCATGCTCACCAGGATTGTACCTGAGCTCAGACAATAAAACCTGTGAATTCATAGATCATTGTGCCAAACACCAGAAGTGCAGCCAAGTGTGTGAACAGCATAAAAATACTGTTAAGTGCTCCTGTTACGAAGGTTGGAAGCTCAATAAAGATGGAGAAAGCTGTGCTAATATTGGTAAGTTGACATTTACAGACTATTCACTACTGTAGAGCTCTATTTATGAAAATATAGGGGAACCAAAATAAGGCCTATTCACTTTGGAGAAGCAGTATGAGTCACTCAGGTTGTTTCATCTTTAACTCTTAAACACCTAGGATAACAAGGTTTTGAAAGTTTATTCACAAATTGTAGAGATGTACAAATTGCCATTCAATTAACAAAGCTTGACATTACAGATCTGATTGTTTATACTTGTATTTTTCACATGGGGGACATTCATAGTGTGAAGCATTGAGTAAGCTTGGATCTCGGTCCAGTATACCTGAAGGAGCATCTCCTCATCTCCTCCCCCATCGTTCTGCCCAGACACTGAGGTCCAGCACCAAGGGCCTTCTGGCGGTTCCCTCGCTACAAGAAGCCAAGTTACAGGGAACCAGGCAGAGGGCCTTCTCGGTAGTGGCACCCACCCTGTGGAATGCCCTCCGATCAGAGGTCAAAGAGAATAACAATTACCAGACTTTTAGAAGGCATCTCAAGGCAGCGCTGTTTAGGGAACCTTTTAATGTTTGATGGATTTCTGTATTTTAATATTTTGTTGGAAGCCGCCCAGAGTGGCTGGGGGAACCTGGCCAGATGGGCGGGGTATAATAAATTATTATTATTATTATTATTATTATTATTATTATTATTATTATTATCTGGGGATTATATAATCTTTGTTCTGACCTCTGTGTGAGTAACTGCCCTTCTGAGTAATAATGAGTGGAACACTGGATTAACATAGTTGGTCTGCCTCCTTTTAACATTTATAAACTTTCTCTTTTTTTACAAAATAAAACAGAGTTCTTTAAAACTCTTATAACAGCACTCCCTCTTTTACAGACTGCAAGCAACATCTACCTAGAGACATCCATACATGATTAAGCCAACAGTTCCTGTGGCCTAGATTACACCAAAGAACCCCATATATTTAAATCTGTTACGAGGAAAGGGGTTTATGATTCACAACTTCAGGGCTAGAGTTGGGGGTTTCAACTGGTTAACTATTATCTGATTATTATTTTTTAAAAAATAAAGCTGCTGCCATTAGGCATCCAACACTATAATATACATATTCATCTCCAATTTTCCTCTCATTCCAAATGGATGTTGAATTTAGATGGGTTATTACTTATAAATAAAAGTAATACAATTTTTATTTATCCTATTTTGTTTTCCTGTTTCTTGGTAAACCTGGCTAAAGTTGTTGCTGAGCCTGAAGATATGTTGACATATATGAAGTTTCTGGAACACTATTTCTATTCTGTAGTTGGGGTTGGGGTTGACCACGGTGGGGGCTTTCAGGGGTTCCTCCTCTGCCTGCCGCTGAGCCAGTTCCTTCAGCCGGCGTTTCTCCTCGGTCTGCTGGGGCGAGAAGGAAGACTCATGTGTAGTTCTAAAATTACTTCATTAGCAAACTATATACAGAGGCTCCATGATCACATCTGCTCTCTCTGCCACCATAGAACAGAATCACACTGAACTGTGACACACCAGAAGTGAAACTGAATACAGTTGAACCTCGGCTTACGCCTACCTCTGTTTATGAACGCCTCCGTTTATGAACGGCGCGGACCCGGAAGTGTTTACATCCGGGTTCCGCGGCGTCTGATGCACAGAAGCTGTGCAGCGCGCGCGTGCGCAGAAGTGCTCTATCGGCGCTTTGCGCTCCGCAGAAGCGTGCCTTTGGTGAGCGAACGCTTCGGCGAGTGAACACCTCGGCTGAACGGATTGCGTTCACAAACCGAGGTACCACTGTAATACAATAACACTCTCTGTAGGAAACAGATAAAACAGACTTCCATTCCCCACACTCTCTCAGACTCATGACACTCATGTGATATAAACAAATCACACCAGTCCTTGCTGAAGCAGCCCAGGATAGCAATAATCCTAACACTTATGTGTTAGTTCATAAAATGAAAATAAGCAAGGACTGAACATGCTTAGTAGCCTCCAGGAAGCATGGAATGTTGAAGGTGTAAGTTGTGGGGAGGGGAGAGAAGGAAACGGTAGGAAATGAGCCCTAGGCACCTGGAGGTGGTGGGACAGAGTGCCATGAAGTGCTTTCTAAAAACTCATCTGCAAATACAGTGAAGTTGCAGGAGGATAAAAGGACATGTTTTTCCTTTCCCACAATAGAATTGCCCCACACTTTCTACTATATATCAATAAAATGCTCAGCCCTTCAGGGCTAGATAGCAAAACACTGGGGAGGGTTCTAGAGAGAGGAAAATGAAAACTGTATTGTTTCCTTCCCTTGTCTTGAGGTGGTGGATTGCTCTGCCAGGCTGCACTTCTTACATGAGAGAAAGCACAATTGGGACACAGTTGGTTTTCCTTTTGAGTAGACATGTACAGGATTCTGCTGTGAATATTTCTGAACTGTCGCCAATGACAAATTTATGCTACTAGAGCTTCAGACCACAGTTAGATTGTTGAATCTAATTTTCATATTTGCAGTGTCAGTTCAATATTATTGTATCTGAATAAAGATTAGATTTAAGTGGCAATGTGTATTTTAGAAAAACAATACTACAAGAAATGTAATGCATAAGTATTTTACAATTATAATATTCTGTGAGGGTTAGTCTAATGAATGCCTTTTTATTACTGTCACAATAATGATCTAATCATTATATTTTATACAAATTGTACTTTTGTGATCCCAGATCCATTTGAAGCTTTCATAATTTTCTCTATTCGGCATGAGATCAGAAGGATCGATCTACAGAAACGGGATTACAGCCTATTAGTTCCTGGTTTGAGAAATACAATAGCCCTTGATTTTCACTTCAATCAGAGTTTACTGTACTGGACAGATGTGGTTGAAGATAAAATTTACAGAGGCAAGCTTTCTGAAACTGGAGGTATGAAATGAAGTTTAGATTTTTTTTAAATGATCTTGGTAAAAGCCAACTGGAGAAAACTGGTGAAATTATGTTGAATCCATGAAATTTGGGCAAATTATTTCTCCCCACATGCTATTAAATAATACAGTCCAAAATGGTTCTTATAATGTGATACTATTTTCCCCTTGTTTAACATTCTCCAAACTTTTTTTATTGTCACCTTTTGCTTGTGGTACTAGTGGGATAGAAAACCTGAAAAAAAATCCATCTGGCAACCAACGTCCCCCTTTGGTTTCAGATAGTACATGGGTAAACGAGTCTAAAAAGCCTGAGACATAAATTTTCACGGCCCTCTCATGGGCCAGAAGTAATTACCAGAAGTAATGTAGTTAGCATAAACTCTGGAAGTGTATACTCAATTCTGACCAAACTAAGCTTCCTAGGCAAACTTGAACCTCTATGTTTAGGGCCGTATGCCACTGAATATAGTTTGCTGAGAGGCAATAGTGAGGGAGAACTATTATAAGACCCTCTTATAAGCTCACCTGGTTGCTGTGGAAAACAGGGTTCTGCACTAGATGGATCCAGTAGGGTTATTGGTATGGCTGTTGTGTTAAACATAAGGCATCTCAAGCCTAGAATACGAAGCTGTTCAGAAAGTGGTTCTCAGAATATGGGGCGGTCCCACCGGGGGACACAATACAAAGGACATGACATTTTTGAGAAAGAGACCATTTGGAAGTAGGCAGAACGGCAGACACTTCCCTGCCAGACTGCAGAGGCTGCAACCCTATCTTCTGAGTAGGCATACACAGGATTCTGCTGTATCCAAATACATGCATTTTATGGCCTTTTGAAATGTGCATTATGGATACATTAAAGCACATACAATAGGCTTCTTTCTGAGTACCGGTAAATATGTTTTCTGAGTAAATATGTTTACTCAGATTGCTCTATTTCAGGCTCCATATCTACTGTTAAGCTTCAATTAACATAGGGGAGCTTTCTGCTCACAGCATTTCTTCTTTCTCCTCTGGAAGGAAAGCCTACCACCAGTAGAATAAATGATGCAGTTGATATGATTGATTTATGTTTAAAAACAAACAAACAAACAGAGACACACACATATACACTAAAATTTCCACAGGCCGAAATCCTGCATGCTGCTTGCACAGAGAACAGAGTGTGAAGTTTTTCCCGTAGGGCTCTAGTATAACCTCCCCTCTCCCACCAGACCCCTGCACGTGTCTCCACTCCTGCTTCTGCTGGGAGTAGCCTGCACACCATGGGCCTGGGGAAGAGCAGGCTCCAAATGCTTGAAGGTAAGATGGGGGAGGGTCTCAGCTGCTAGTGCAAATGGCATTGACCAGTCGAGTCACACGATGGCTTTTAGAATAGTAGAAGGCTTATGAACAGAGGCGACAGTGGGGGGCGGGAAGAGGACACGTGGAATCCATCCATACCATGCTCTCCATGCACACAGTGTGCAGGATTGTGGCCAAATTCTGCTCAGCCTTAATAGAAGGTTAGTTGACACTGCGCCACCCTTCCTGTGATGCACGCCAGAAATGTACTGTATTTTATAGTAAGAAAATAATATTAGTAAATCCTAATAGTTTGCGTATCGTACTATGCCTAGTGTGGTAATTTGCATATTAGAGGATTGGTCATGATAATTCCTGTTCCACAGTAAGTGTCTCACAGTGCAATCCTATACATGTCTACTGAGAAGTAGGCGTCATTGAATTCAGTGGGACTTGCTTCCAGTAATGTGTGTATAGGGTTACACACATTACTGGGAGCAAGTCCCACTGACACGGGGCCATTTTTTTAAAAAGGTGAATGTTGTTGCAAAAATAGCTCACCATTCTGAAATTAGTAAACTTCTCAGTTTTCTCCATAATTGCAAAGTTGTGAATGGGCTATAAACCTACTATTTTATAATGTTTTATAGTACTATATTTTAATTTTTTTAATATTTAATATTTAATATTTTAATTTTTCTAATGTTTTCCAGTATCGTTATTTTAAAAGTAAGTAGTTCTTCTGTTGCAGTGTCTACTTTGTGCAAGTTTAAACTTAATGCATTAATCATTTTAAGAACACTTCTAATATTTTCACAGGGGTAAGCTCCATTGAAGTAGTGGTCCAGCATGGTTTAGCTACCCCTGAAGGTCTTACTGTTGACTGGATTGCTGGAAATATATACTGGATAGACAGCAATTTGGACCAAATTGAAGTTGCTAAATTAGATGGTACACTGAGGACAACATTAATAGCAGGTGCCATGGAACATCCTAGGGCTATTGCTTTGGATCCTAGATATGGGTAATTAAATGTATTTGTGATTATTATTTACATTGAAACTGCGCAAATGTTTTTCATAGGTGCTGTGAGATGTGGTTTTTCATTTGTCCTTAGCACTGGTAATTTTGACCCACCCTACTATGAAACAAGTTATTAATCTTTTCTGGAAGACAGATTGTTTTTGAGATTAGCATGATGACTTCTCACTCGTCTATATATTTTTCT
Organism: Zootoca vivipara; assembly: GCF_963506605.1. Classification (NCBI taxonomy): domain Eukaryota; kingdom Metazoa; phylum Chordata; class Lepidosauria; order Squamata; family Lacertidae; genus Zootoca; species Zootoca vivipara. Next base: position 98,407,764 of record NC_083276.1, on the reverse strand, counting down.
GTTCCTGAGTATCTAATGTTCTGATGTGGAGATGATAATAATAATAATGTTAATAATAATAATTTAGGATAATAATAATAATGTTAATAAAATTAATACACACACACATTCATTTTCGTTTCCCATGTTTCTAGAGGTGGTAGTGTGTACTGTCAGAGCAACATGTTAATTAAATCAAGTAGGATATTTCAGGAGGAAAATTAAATAGTATAATTGCCAAAAGAGCCTTGTGTAATGTTATCAGCTATATATAATGTTCCCCCTTCATCCCATTTCCTCAGTGACACAAATTCCAAGGATTGCTTCATACCAGTTTAATGTATCTGAAGGCAGAGCAGCCATGTTCCCTTACATTTGGGGAAATGGATCTTTAATTCCCAAGTTGAACCTCTTTCACAATGAGACATATCCTTTATAGATTTAGAGCATGATCATTACTTTCTACCACTCCTCAAATGTGTTGCAATTATACGTCCAAATGCAATCAAATGCCCATTGCGTATCAGGTCTACATCCAATTAGCATTGATTATGCCTTAACATTACTCGCACTTATCTTGACACTGGAATGTAAAGCACCTGTCTCAAAATTCTATCCATATGCAATATTAGAAGAGGGAATAAGGGCACACTGCAGGGAAGAAAATCAGGTAGGGAGAAAATCAGTCTTATCAGTGCTTCAAAATGGTGAATTCCTGGTTAGGATCTTTTGCATCACCTCCTGCGCAACTCTAAAATGTTATCCCCCGCCCCTTGACATATTATTACTATCTTCCTGTGGATGTTGGAGTAAGATCAGATCTGAGCACACCCAAACACCATTTGGAGTCTAGGCTGAATGAAAATGTATCTATGCTTTCCAGTCCTTTCTGGCGCACTCCTTATTTCGCTTCCCTATCGTAAATGACAAGGACATGCTGGTGGCAAGGAGGGACTGAGATACTGTTTTGAGCATGTGTCTCCGCTACTGAGGCCATAGGAAATAGGGCAGAATTGGGTTTCTAATATAAATGGGCTATTTGTTCAACTTCATAGAATCACAGAATCGTAGAGTCGGAAGGGACCATGCAAGTCATCGAGTCCAACCTCCTGCCAATGCAGGAATCTTTTGCCCAACATGGAGCCTGAGATTAGGAGCCTCATGCTCTGTCGACTGAGCTATCCTGAGAAAAGTTTCATTTCCTTTCAGAATAGTTTCATTGTGTTAGAAAGTTAGGGAACTCCATGATTAAACTTTATAGCCGTTTTGGTAATGTCAAAAATGTATTCTACTTAGAATAACTAGCCCAGATTTGCTAATTTGATGGTATTTTTTAAAAAAACAACACCTGTACATATTATTTGTTTCATCTTTTAGTGTACATTTTGTTTTCTTTCTCTTTTTTTGCATCACTCAGAATTCTGTTTTGGACAGATTGGGATGCCAATTTTCCTCGCATTGAGTCTGCTTCCATGAGTGGAGCGGGAAGGAAGATAATATATAAAGACATGGATAGTGGAGCATGGCCTAATGGCCTCACCGTGGATCATTTTGAAAAACGAATAGTATGGACAGATGCCAGGTAACCATGTTTCCTGTGCTTTTTGTATGAGAAAAAGAAAAGTTGCAGAGCTGCATTTATTCTTTGTCTTCCCACCCCTGTAAGTAGGAATGAAGGCACAAGAAGTGTTTGGGGATAAATGGGAACAGCCCTATTAATTTTTACCAGATTTTCATCATAAGGAGACAGGTTAGCAACAAGCTAACATTCCTTTGGTGCAGGCTCGCTACACTTCATGTGAGAGCTGGGATTCTTCCTCTCCCACTCTCAACCTGGCATGAGTAATTCCACCCTGGGTCCAAGGGTGATCTATCCATCTCACTAAGCTATGCGCACAACAGACACCAGGCACTTCCACAGTGCCACAAAGGCAAGCCACTCATTGTGTTCAGACTCCCAGAACCCAACCTCTCAGGCAGCTCTGGGGCTGTGCTGCTTACAACCCCCACCAGCTGATCTCTATTGCACACCAGAACCAAAGAGGGAGGGGCTAAATGGTGGCGGGCGGTGCTATTTTTCTAGAAGAAGGGGAGCCAGAGCTCACCATAAGCTTCTCCCTTGTTCTCTTAGAATGGCAATGGTGCCCACCTGAACTCCTGTGAGCTCCAGCTGAAAAAAGCCCTGTTGGTGGGGCTCGTGTAATGTAAATGGATCGGAAGGAGAATTGGCCCTACTGACATTATTGCACTGCTCCAACCTCACTTCCTATACAACGCTTCCACTCACAGTCTCAGTGAATTGGCTAGAGGCACGTCAGATAAGGAAGCTGCCTTCACCGTGTCAGATTTCTTAGCCCAGGGTTGGGAACCATATTGCCTTCCAGATACTGCTAGATTAAACTTTCACCATCCCTAACTATAAACAGTGCTGACTGGGATTGAAGTGAGTTGAAACCCAATGACATCTGGATGACTGCTGATTAGCCACTCACTCATGCTTTAGTTCACTATTGTGTGCACTGACTGACAGCAGCTCTCCAAGGATTCAGGCCGCCCCTCGCCCTGCTCACCCACCCCACCCCCCAGTTGTTCCTGGAGATGCCAAGTATTGAATCTGGGACCCCTTTGCATGTATTTCTTTATTTTTTTATATTTTTACCACTGAGCTATGATCCTTTCCCAAACATTTGAATTACATTCCTTTCATATTTGTTTAATTTTCCAGAATATAGTTTCAAGGTCATAACTGCACTAAGCCCAGTTTCAGATTTATCTCACATCTGCTCTTTTTTCAAACAATGGATTTCTGTTTGGGGGGGTTATCTTTCAGGTCAGATGCTATTTATTCCGCACTGTATGATGGAACTGACATGATAGAAATTATACGAGGACATGAATATCTTTCTCATCCCTTTGCTGTCTCTTTATATGGGAGCGAAGTATATTGGACAGACTGGAGGACAAACACATTGTCAAAGGCCAACAAATGGACAGGTCAAAATGTTAGTGTGATACAAAAAACTAGTGCACAACCTTTTGATCTTCAGATCTATCACCCAAGTCGTCAACCACAAGGTAAATTAACACTTCTAATAAAGGTGTCATAGTCTTTTTGTTCATAGTCAGATTCTACATTACATACCAGCAGTATGAATGAATGCCTCTTAGCTAATAAGTATTATTATTTATATGACTGACTTGTTAAATTGACATTATGTGAGTACCACTTCAAATGCTTTTTAATGCTTCCTGTTTTGTGGTGCTTATATAAAGAAAAGGAACATTTCTGAGCAGCATTATTGTTGGCTAAATGACATCTTAAAACTTTAGCAATATTAAGAGCACTAAAGAAATCATAAACATTGAGTTAACAGCCCTTTGCATCTGCTTCAGTGAAGTATTACCAGCAATCGCTTGAAAATGGGAGACAGTAGATTTTTTTTAGCCCTAGGTCAGAACCATAACAAATATTGTTTTAGGCTGTGTTGATATATTGTATATGGCACTGACCTGGAACCTTCTCATGTTGCCATTATTTTTAATAGATCGGTATGGAATGGGGGCAAATGTTAACAGCTGCTTTTTCCTGTGGTTTATAAGGGCTATGGCAGCAGGAACACCTCTTGTGATTTGAGGCAGGGGAAGGGATTACAAGTATCTGCTTCCCTTTTACAAGCCTTTGCTGTAAATAATTGCAGTTCAAAAAGGCATCTCTTAGCATGCCATCCAAATTACCTTTGGTTACTACAATACAAGTCTTCAAATTAAGAAATATATGTAGTATTATTTTGCATCTATACAGAAACAGATCACTTACCAGCAGTGCTATTTTTCTAGGAAAGAGATGCCAGAACTCACCACGAACACCTCCCTCGTTCTCTTAAAATGGCAATGGCACCCTCCTGAGAGGTGCTGTAACTGAATTCTAGAGAGTTCCAGCTTTTTTTAAAAAAAAAGCCCTGCTTACCAGGGAGATAATTCTGAAGAGGTTATTCTGAAGCTTTAATGGCTTGAATCCAAAATTCCCATAAACAGAATGCAGTAGAGGAGAGGGATTTCCTTTTTCTCATCCCTCTTAGCTATTCCAGGGGGTTGGGGGTGCTTCAGAGCAGCGTGGAGTCAATGTAGGCAAACTGGTGAAGACTGCTTGACTTTAGGGAGCCTCCACAGGATCTCAATCTCTTCCAACCCACGTGAGTGAGTACACAATTCTGAACATAAGAAGAGCCTGCCAGATCAGGCTGGTGGCTCATCTAGTCCGACATTCCGTTCTTGCAGTAGCTAACCAGATGCCTAGGCTGCAAGAAGGACCAGAATGCAACAGCAGAGAATCACAGAATTTTGTAGAGTTGGAAGGGACCCTGAGAGTCACCTAGACCAACCCCCCTCCAATGCAGGAATCTCAACCGAAGCATCTGTGATAGATAGCCATCCAACCGCTGCTTTAAAACCTCCAATGAAGGCGATCTATCAGTGGTGAACTATTACTATATAATAAATTTGTTTGCCATTCTCTTCCCCTCCCCTCTTCTAATATCTATTTTTTCTCATTGTCAGCCTTCATTGGTCTCCTTCAGAATAGATTTATTAGTATGACTAACATGTTCAGTTTACATTTTTAATTCTAGCTCCCAATCCTTGCGCTGCTAACAATGGAAGAGGTCCTTGCTCTCATATGTGCCTGATCAATCACAACAGAAGTGCTGCATGCGCATGTCCTCACCTGATGAAGCTGTCTATAGACAGAAAAACATGCTATGGTAAGTTTCTCTCTCTCTCTCTCTCTCTCTCTCTCTCTCTCTCTCTCTCTCTCTCTCTCTCTCTCTCTCTCTCTTAACTACTTAAATTTCAGAGTAGGGGACATGTTGTTTACTGATAACTTTGAGGGTAACTCTTGTCTCGCATGAACCAACAAGACGCCCAAATGTATTTGGCTTGTCAAGCTTTGATATTTATTACTTTTGCTTTTTTGTTGTGGATGTGTCTAGTACGTTCACCGAACTTATCTCTGCAGAACAGGGAGGTTGGCAAGCAGAAAGGGCATCATCAGAAAATGATGAGGCGGGTAAAGTGCAGAATGAAAAAAAAAAGGACTTAACAGTTTTTAATCTCAGTGCACTCATCTTCTGAAATTGTCTTGATATCACTTTCAGAGTCTTAAGAACTAGCTCAGAAAGCAGCTTATAAGAAGAAATACTAAAAAAAAACTATAGTGATGCATTATGATGCAAACACATTGGCAGGAACGGCATATTGGTTTTGCTGGTGCATTTGCATCTCATCAACCTCACTACTATCTCACACCTTCCCCATTACATCCTAGTAAGCCAGGCATAGGCAAACTCAGCCCTCCAGATGTTTGGGGACTACAATTCCCATCATCCCTGACCACTGGTCCTGTTAGCTAGGGATTATGGGAGTTGTAGTCCCAAAACAGCTGGAGGGCCGAGTTTGCCTTTGCCTGTAGTAGGCCAATCTGATGCAGCTGATAAACACCACCTCCCCAGCACACTGCCTGCTACTGCCATTTAGAATTACCAAATAATGTTATGTCTTTTAACAATATTCTGAACTACAGATACTTGGATTTTAAACAATTTCTTAGTTTTTTGTCTGTTTAAAAACAAACATGGCTGACTTTTTACATATCGTGGACAATGTGAACTTTTTACGAATGACCAGATGAATGTGCTTACCTGCTTTGTACTAAATTATGTATGAATACCAGATTATAATATATAAATGTATAACTCAGATCATCATTAAAACGAAATACAGATTGTAATAATATTCCTTTGATCTGCATCTAATAAATGGCATACATATTTTTTACAGAAATGAAAAAATTTCTTCTTTATGCCAGACGTTCAGAAATAAGAGGTGTTGACATAGAGAACCCGTACTTCAACTACATAACAGCCTTCACGGTTCCTGATATCGATGATGTAACAGTTGTAGATTTTGATGCAGCAGAGGAGCGCTTATACTGGACTGATGTGAAAACGCAAACTATAAAACGAGCCTTCATTAATGGGACTGGTTTAGAAACTGTTATATCAAGAGGTAAACATATTTTAAATGCAACATTCCAAGTCTAGCTGGTGGACGGGGCTATCAAACTGAACTGTGGAGATTTGACAACACTTATGCCTAAAAGCATCTTGTTGCGATGTTTAATGTGCAAAACTAATTTTGATTATTTGGTACAATACAAGACACTTGTCAATTATTACATAATGCATGTATCTGATCTAGTTTGAATCATTCAGCACCCTAAGACTATATTGAGAAATAATTTTTCAGGTTAGAAATGGTGGTGTTGAGTAACTGCATTATAAGAGCAGGAAGGGCTGTAGATCACTGGTGGAGTATGTGCCTTGCACAGAGGAGGCCTCAGATTGAATCCTCAGCATCTCCACATAGATTTGAGACAGACTCTTGACCGAAACCCTGGGGAGCAGTCAAGTGCAAACCATACTGAGCTGGATGGACCAATGGGTCTGATGCAGTGTCAAAGAGCATCCTGTGTTCCTCAAGAGCCCTGCTGGATCAGGCCAATGGCCCGTCTAGTCCAGCATCCTGTTCTTACAGCAGCAAAGCAGATGCTTACGGGAAGCCCACAAGCAGAACATGAGCAATACACTAATCCCACTTGCAACTGGTGTTCAGAGACATACCATACTGGACATTTTACATGGTCACCGTGACCAGTGTTCCTGTGTAGCCTCATCCTTCATGAATATCTCTAACTTCTTTTTAAAGCCGTTCAAGTTAGTGGCCACCATTACATCCTGTGGCAGTTAACACTGTTCAACTATTTACTGAATTAAGTAGTAGTCCCTATTTAACTCCTGAATCTTCCAATGTTCCGCTTCATAGGATAATCCCAGATTCTTAGGTACTCGGGGGTGTTGCTCCAGCCCCTTGACCATTATGGCTTCTCTTTTTGTACCTTTTCTAGTTTTGCTGTATCTAGAACTTTACAAGTGCAGCTACGCTTTGGGTCTGTGTAGCAGCACTGTGATTTTAGCCATTTAAATTAAATCTTTTCCCTAACAATACCTAACATGGAATTCACCTTTTTCCACAACCACCATTTTAATTTAATTCTGCTGCCTTTTTAAAGCCTCCAACAAGTTCCCAGGAGAATATGGAATTTAAGCATTTTGAATTCACTCTTAATGATACATACCACAGCAGCAGTTTCATGTTTGTCAAATAATAAGAAACCATTGATGCAGCACTGGGATTTTGTAAGTAATTCTCAAGTTCTAATCCTTCTGCTCTGCATCATTAACGATGTTATGTTGGAGAGTTGTCATGGAATAGCTATGGCAATGGGTATATTATACTGTATGAACTTTAGGACCCATGTTTATGCATTGTAGTGGTTTTGCTAAGTGAATTCAGTTTCAGTCTAAGGGAAATTAGAACAAACAGTCCTTCAAAGATGCTTCAGGGGCAGAATCTTATTTGTAATAAGCAGATAAAGGTCATCGATTTCATACCTGCTTGTGAGCTGCAGGAGACATCTGGCCACTTTTGATAATAGAATAGAAGGCTAAGCTAGATGCATCTCGATCTGGTCCAACAAACCATTTCTTAAGTTCTTAAGTTCAATTTTCTCACCATGAAATTCAGCATTGAAGGGACAGATTCATAGTTTAAGGGCATTTTTTAAAAGAAAGAAAAGTAGATACTGCTACAGATCTATGAAAAAATAATGCTTAAATTTGTATTGTATGGGACCCTTTCACACATTTCCCACTTTGCAACCAACACAGTTTTCACAGGTGTGTGAACAATGCCTTTCTAAACGCAGAAAGATATAGGAAGATGTGGGCCATTAACCGTCCATAGTACTCTTCCACTGGAGGAAGGGAGGAGATAATTTCATAGACTTCCCCAATACCCTGTACCTCCATTGGGGGAAAAAGCTGCTCTGGAGAAGCATGGGACCCTCTAGAACAGTATTGGAGATGGCTCTGCAAGCTGCAGGATGAAATCACCCCAAATTGCCTTACAGTTCCTTCCACCAGTAGGAGGAGCCTCTGCTAGATCTCTGTCCCTTCCATTGATTGAAAAATTCTTTCTAATTACAAAATGGCAAATGCATCCATCCCATTACCTGTGTTTTGGTCTTCCTGTTTACAATTTCAGTGATATTTAAAGCCTTCTTAAAATGAGTGAAAACTTCTTGGCAGAGCTGATTAGGCAACTTATTTGCTGTTTGACATTTTGCAGACATTCAAAGCATTCGGGGACTGGCTGTGGATTGGTTATCCCGTAATTTATACTGGATTAGCTCAGAGTTTGATGAAACACAAATTAATGTGGCACATTTAGATGGCTCTTTAAAAACCTCAGTTATACATGGAATTGATAAACCACAGTGTCTTGCTGTTCATCCAGCTAAAGGGTAAAGTATGATTATTTACACCAATATTTTTGCAATTGTTTTTCAGGTGAAACGCAGGTTGATCTCATATTACATGAGGGTTACGTTCCTAGCTATTGTGTGTACAGTATAAGCAAAATCACTTAAAACCAGAACACTCCATAGAAAACCTTAAAAGCCTGGCAAATCCCTCCAACTTTCTCCGATGACTTGCCAACCTTTTCTGCAACCTCTCCAGCTTCTTCGGATCTCTCTCCAACTGCCTCCAAAGCTTGCTCCACCTTCCTCCAGTCTCTCTCTGCACTCTGCCAACTCTCCATCTATAGCCAAGTGTTCTCCCAGTAGCTGATGGGATTGCTGGCCATTTTCTTCCCGCTCTCCCATCCCCTTCTCCCATGCTCTATTTGCTTATTTATTTTGGGGTGATTTGCATATAGGTGCAATCACATAAGTGAAATTTATGTAAGATGAGCTCTGCTTGTACTAACTAGTAAATTAAGTTATGAAGTGATGCCTCTGTTCTTGTGCATCACCAGCTTCCTAATATAGATAACCCATTGTGGGAGTTGGAGGCCCCATGAATTTTCAGAATTCCACACCTACCAAAAGGGGGGGAGGGGAGTGTGGAAGAATAAATCACAAATGGGGTTTTCATGCATTCATCTCTGATGGGGATGCTATTTGTTTGAGGGGGAAGGTTCTGTGTTGCTTTTTCACCAATCTGTATTGTGACCCTTTGGCATGGTCAGTATATGATATTACCATACTTATTTATTTAACTAAGGGAAGAATGTGGTCAAAAAAGAATATTGTAGAATCTATACAGAGACACTCTGGATTCATGCGAATTTTAATTCCAATATGATAATGTAAAACAGAATAGGATTGCAGCTTGATCTTTTTGATGTAATTTTTGTTTCTTTTGTTTTGTAAAGAAAACTTTTTTGGACTGATGGAAACACCATTAATGTGGCAAATATGGATGGCAGCAACAGCAAAATTCTGTTTCAGAATCAAAAGGATCCAGTTGGTAAATATTACTATGATCACTCATTTTCATGTAAAGTTACTTTGGTGCAACTTTCTCTTAAATAAAATAAAAAAATCTTGCATAATATTCATAATTTATATGATTTTAAGGAGAAAAATAGGTCACAATGCCTAGTGTTTGGCTTGCTGGGTCACAGCTTGTTCAGGACTGAGGATGAGGAATCATGGGCAATCTGGCTTCCAGATTTCAATTTGCTATTGTATTGTTAGAATTGCTGTATGAGTTGTGGAGATACTCCAAGTAGCATGTGAGCTCTGTTATGAAAGGAACAAGTTAAGTGGATAATCAGGGAGGGAGGTCAGTACAGAAGCAAGTATACAGCACTATGGGTGAAAACCAGTGGTGTCTGTCTCTTAATGGAATGGACACCATTTGCAGAATGGATTTCTCTTCACCCCTGCAGCCCCACATGCAGCTCCAGAGGTGTAGGAGGTGGTGGAAGACCCAGGGGAAGTAAGCCTGCTCATGTGACATGGATTGTGTCACCTTATAAGTTTCACAGTAGTATCTTTTCAGTGTTCCCGAATCCAAACTACAGACCAAGTTTCAAATTCTCTATCCAATAAATCATTCTTGCCAGACTGATAGCATTGGTTTCAGCTCTCTTGCCATTCTGTAGCCAGTGACAAAAAGAGATGAAGGAAAATTTCTCTCTTGTGTTTCTAGATTGATGTATCCATGGATTTTGATTAATATATACTGTTGTTACTAGAGGCTACTGCTCAAACATTTTATCATTATGTAGTTCTAATAACTGTCTCCTGAATGCTGAAAATTATTCATATTGTCATGCACTCTTCCAATTGTATGCTACAAGGTCAGATTTGCTTTCTTCTAGAATCTTAACATTGTAGCATTCTTCATTTCTTATTTCATTCATCATTTATTATTGCTTTATAGCATCATGTTTGACAAGCACAGCACGTAATTAACAAGATTATCGTAAATATAATGTGCTTTTGAGTCTGAGAACTACCAGATAATCTCTTTGGATGTTCTCAGAGTTCTAGGAACACAAAATGATAAATTATGTCTAAATGTCTGTTTTTGGGAGATAGTTTAATTGACTTTTTATTGCTAAGTCCTAAAATATTCACTTGTGATCTATATCACTTAGAGCTATTTTAATGACGCTCATTCTTTCCATGGTCTGGTGATACATGAATGATAAAAGAAACAGTGGCTCATTATTCACACAGAGATAAAAGGGTCAGCAGCATTGAAATTTTAACCAAGACACAATCAGAGCATTTCTTGATTACGACATGTCAAATTGTACCCAATGCAGACTAATACATTGGTTTTTTTTTAAACAATTCTTTAAACAATTCTTATCTACATTATGCTGTCTGTTTTATGTGCAGGAAGTAGAATAAAATCATGAAATCTAAGTTGGGAAGGTGAAAAGTGAGCTTAGTAGTAGCGTGGGATGGGAATGGGATACTCTAGTCTAGAGGATTACTGCAGGGCAATGGTAGGGGTTTGGCTAGCAAGTTAGTGTTTTTAACAAGATATTAATGTTTATTGCAAGAGTATGTAGCACAGAAGCTTATGCAGTTAAATAATAATAATAATAATTTATTTATAGCCCGCCCATCTGGCTGTGTCTTTAAATAGGTACCGTGGTACCTTGACATACGAATGACTCGACTTCCGAAGGTTTCGACTTACGAAGTCGGCATACCCGGAAGTCTTTTCATCGTGTGTGCGTTCTGCGCCTGTGCAGAAGCGGCGTGCGTGGCCTGCGCATGTGCAAAGCGCAAAATAACACTTTGCGCTTGCGCACAATAGATAGTTCAACAACTGAAAGCTTCGGCTTACGAAGAGCGCCGCGGAACAGATCCCCTTCGTAAGTCGAGGCACCACTGTATCTACTTTGCTAACTTGTTACTTAAATACCGCCTATTTAATGCTACTATTACTAAACCAAGACAGCTTTGTGGAACCTTTTAAAAACACTTTTTCCAGATTGCCCTTCTATTTACTCCACCCCAGTTAAGCCTCATGAACACTGTCACTGCGGTCTTTCATTGAAGTCTCTGTTTCAACTCCTACTGACCTTTTGAAGCACATGCCTGGTTTTGCTGTCCTGGAATCTTCCTCTGGCTCTCTTACTAAACACCACAGCCTAGCATTCCCAGCTGCCTATCAGCACCCTAGATAGGTTCTCCTCTCCTCTCTTCAGCTTAAACCTAGTAATTTAGTCACCCCCAGCTCTGGATTTAGGGCAGTGCAGGTGCACAGGGCACCGAGCCAAAGGGGTGTGTTGGTGGTGGTGGTGGTGTTGACGTCATCATCATTATTATTACTATTACTACTATTCTATATTTATAAGTGTACCTACTGAGAAAATCCATTAAAAAAGCAACTGCACCAAAAGGAATTATTGTGAAAATGAGGAATATTTTTTTGGGGGACACTCCAAATTTTGTTCTCATTCAGGGCGCCATATTACCCCGGCAAGTTTTGGAGCCACCAAGCCACTCTGCCTTCCTTTCAGGTCTTTGTTTTCCTCCCTCCTTTTCCTGTGCTGTCTTCTTCTTTTGGCTACCCACCAGGAACACCGAGCAACAACCAACACTGACTGACCTCTGTCTGACTAGCACCCAGACTTATATTCACTTCTTCTGGCCAGTCTAGGCAAGCCCTAGCCAACCACTGTGCCTTACTAAGAATTCTAAACCTTCAACCGTCAATCAGAATATGCACACCTTTGTTCCTTTTTTTGCATACTGGCAATTCTATCTCCAACCCTCCTCGGTTGTAAGTTAATGTCCCCTGGGGACAGTTCAACTTAGGAAATCAGAGTACATATGATATTAATACTGTATTAGATGCACTGGTTACAAAATCAAGTAGATCTGTATTATCCAGCAGTTCTTAAATGCAAGAATGAAATCTGCCGAAGGTGTATTACACCGTCAGCAGTTACATTGCTCTGTTCCATATATTTTACTTATTCTGTATGGAGTTAAATACCACGGGGATAGGGTTCTAAAATAGTTTTCTTTAATGTCATCCAATATTAACCTTGGCAAATTCTTTATCCACATTCAGTTCCGCTCTATGTCTAAATCCTGGCATAAATATTTCCTTACCGACTTGTTCATAAATGTTCCTGGTGTATTAGATTTGTGACTTTGAGGTACTGTAGGTAGGTTGCTCCTGTGTCCAGTAAACGGGAAGATTTTCTGTTCTTGATGGGGTTGCATTTCCCTTAAAGGATCAAAGACATAGTTTGGGGATCCCCCTGGATCCAGTCTTGTCACTTGATGCCCTGGTGGCTTCAATGGCTAGGAGTGCCTATTTTTTTTATCTCCTGTGGGTTCAACAGCTATGACCATCCATAGATTAGGGTAGCCTCAGCAACCAATGTAGTAACCCTAGACCACGATAGCTTCAGTAATCCTTGCCCTTGAAACATTACAATCAATTGGTCTGTTATGATGCATTCTACATAGGATTACCCTTGAAAATGGTGTGCAAGCTATATTTGGTACAGAATGCTTTTGCCAGGCTTTTAAGCAGGTAACAAAAAGCGAGATCCAAAAAGAGCTGCTTGAAAGAGCAGCATATAATGTTTGTTGCCTTGCCCCATTCAAGGTGTTGGACGAAGGTGAGCTTTCTAATAGCATTAGTAAAGCCACAAAATCTAGAATTGTAAAGAAATAATGATTTATTTAATATGAAATCTTTCTTTTATTAGAGTTCACTGGATTGATTTTTTTAGAAAGAAAGTGTTCAATAATTGACTGGTTTATGTTTTGTTCTTGTTGGTTTTTAAAATCTTACTTACTTTGCCAGACCTTATAATCATAAGCAAATTTTGAAATACAAGTGCATCATAATCTTGTCAGAACACCCATCTTGCATTCTATGAGTGAGTACTGGTACTGAGTGAATAATTGCAGCCTTCAGGCAGTTTTGGCTGAATGAATTTTGCTGCTCTTAAATTCAAAGCTAATCCATTCTTTAATATTCCTAATTTAGATTTATGGCTTGATTTCAGAAGTATTAAGAGCAAAAGCTTGATTCATTAATTAAATGAACTCATTAATTAGAAGTATGTGGTTGGAGTCATTAATTTAAAGTATTTTCCAGTTTCCAGTTAAAGTATTTTCCAGTTTCCCTTTCCTGGTGTGAGTCCCCCCACCCCATCCCTGCCTCTAAAATCTGTTTTCAAATAAACATGTACCTTCCCTCACACATCTCAATCTTCCACTATGTATGTTTCTTACAATGTGCACTCTTTATGATATAGAGTAACCATAGTGGTGAATAGAATGCAAAAATACTGGCATAGACCAAAATTCTGAGCCAATAAAAATGAAGTTATTTAACCTAATACTATAAATTCAAAGTAATCAATTTCATATATCCTTGCTTTTTTGAAATAAGTTATTCTATGGATGGGCTCCAGAGTTCTCATGAGCAGAACTGTGGTCATAGGACAATTCCACTGTAGGAAGAAGGGGTCAGTTTTCACCCATTCTTTCTCCCCTACAGTTTCCTGAAAATGTGCCTCCACAAAGATGAATCAGTGTAGGCTATGACACACAGATCTGCAAGGGGACGATCCTCCTTCCCCTTATGACTGCACTGAGCCTCCACTGAATGTCAGTCTCTGGAGCCCTTCCATTCACAGAAGGAACAAGCACCCATTGTCTGCTAGCAGTGGAGAAGAGTAAGGAGCCATCCTCTGGTAGTCCTACGATGGCAATATTGCTAGGCCTCCATCTGACTGCGGTGATCCTAAATGAATTCCCTACATATTTCTGATCTGGTTGCCAAGGAAGGGAGGAAGGAAAGGAAAAAAATCCCATGCTCTCTGCTTGTGTGAGACCTGAGAAGAACCTTATACATCAGCCTTCACAAACCTGGCACCCTCCCGGTATTTTAGATTACAACTCTTATCAGCTCTAGCCAGCATCAAAACATCTAGGAGAGCACCCGTTTAGTGAAGGCTGCTATACAGAATGCTTTCATAGTACTATTGGGTTCTTATCCTAAAGTGTAATTATACTGCTACTGTCAAAATATGCTTTTATATCATATTTTCTATAAACCTGCGGCCTGCTTAGTATTTCAATCTCCATTTCCCCCCTAAAAATGCTAATCTAGAACACAGCAACAGTAATTAATACTAAGCAATCATATTAAGTACCCTTTTAGAAAGAATTGTATAGTGACCATGTGTTTTCTCAGAACAGTAGACAACATATTGTGGCACTCTACCCCAGTCTCAGAGCGATACAAGATTCCAGGGGTTCTAGGCGATCACCCAGGGTTTGTGTTTCCTTTTAGAAATGAGGCACAGCAGAGACTGTGGTGTCTTTAAGATGTATGATTTATTTGCACATACAGTGGTCCCTCAACTTACGAATTACTTGACATCTGTAGGTTACGAATTTTTCTACATCCGAACGGAAACCGTTGGCGGCTTTAAATGTGGCTTTTTTGACTTGCGAATTTTTACATGCGATTTTTTCAACTTACGAATTTTTCTGAATATTTTTTTTCCTATGGGAAGCCGCGTTTCGACTTCCGAACTTTTCGACCTACGAATGTGCATTCGGAACGGATTAAGTTCGTAAGTCAAGGGACCACTGTATATATAACCTGAGCCTGTTATGCTGGGGTTCACAGCATCAACACCCATCTTTTTTTCTCCTATAGCCATAGCCTTGGTGTGACATTTTTACTCTTTATCAACCCGACCCATCAAGGGTTAACTCAGATTCCGTGTTGACTGACTGGACATTCCATGAGGGGAGGGGAATGGTTGAATGTTTAAAGAGAAGGAACAGCTGTTTTGTCAGTTGAGAGGGTGCTGGGGGAACGGGAGTGTGAGGGTGGTTGTAAAGAAGATCTAGGAGAGTAGGTTAAGGTTAGGTAGTCGTTGGGTTATCCAGTACATGAGTAACAAGGTTATTACGATTGAAACCAAGCTTGTACAACAGGAATACCTTAAAGCAACCATTACGTTCTTGAGAAATAAAATTTCCAGTGTTAAAGTGCCAATCAGAAAATCGTCTGTGTTATTTTCCAGCCAAGGTACATGAAACTCATTCATGAGGACACCCATTAAAAAGACAACATTTCCTTCAATAGTGGAACTGTTAGTTTGTATCTTTGGGGTGCACAAAAGGGGGCGAGCCAGGCAGACAGACCCAGGGTGTCATAAAGTTACCTCAGGGAAGGGGCAAGCTTTTACAGAAAGGGATTCTTAGAGGCAGAACTTATGTCCTATACTGTGGACACAAGGGATAGTCTCAGATACAGCCCTAATAGGTACCTGGCCACAGTTGTGCTGGAAGAGGCCTCTCTTTTGTATAAAAGAAAAGGAAATAGAATAAAACCCTCGAGTGCATGAGGGAATACAGAAAGGCTAAGGGGAGCAATAGGGGGGAGGCTCGGTTTACCCCAGACCATCCCTGTTAGTTCTTTTAATAAGTGAGAGGTAGAATAAATAAGACGGAAGCAATATTTTTTTTCCTATGGGAAGCCGCGTTCCGACTTCCGAACTATTCAACCCACAAATGTGCATTCGGAATGGATTAAGTTCATAAATCGAGGGACCACTGTATATATAACCTGAGCCTGTGATGCTGGGGTTCACAGCATCAACACCCCATACGGTCTTTTTTCCCCTCCTATAGCCATAGCCTTGGATTCAAGTAGAAATCAGCCATGGCTCTCTCTCTCTCTGCCTTTCCATCCTGCAGCTTTTTGCATCTGGCTTCTAGCTCATATAACTCTTCTCAACTTTGGCTTTATCTGTTGAGGGAGGGGGCTCTACCCATTTGCCATCTAGCACGAGCCCTTTGATACTTTGTTGTTTTAATTAGCTATTAGCTTTTGTTGGATCCAGGGATTAGAAGTGTCTGGCACTCAGTTTGGCACCTGGAGCCTTGATTAAATTCTAACACTTAAAAGGATCCAGGAATTTAGAGGTCTAGCACCCACAAACTCACAACACTATTCAGCCAAATAAAAACTTACCTTGCTGTTTGCCACAAACAGTTCTTTACTTTTTAGATGTCTTACAATTTGTAGATAAATTTTGCTATTGTGTAAGCATTCAGAAAATAAAGCATAAGTTTTAAATTGTTTCAAATATGCTTCATGTATTGTATTTTTTCAGGTTTATCTATAGATTATGCAGAAAACAGGCTTTATTGGATCAGTTCAGGAAATGGAACCATAAACCGATGCAATTTAGATGGTGGCGGTTTTGACGTAATAGATTCAATGAAAGAAGAACTAACGAAAGCTACAGCCTTAACCATTATGGGTAAGTAAACAGCTAAATAAGCATGTTTGATATTCAGCATTTCATTTTCCTGTCAGCCTTTCAAAGTAACTCCCACGTTGCTCTGAAAGTACTTTCTTAGTATAATTTTTTGAAGTTAGCATCTTTTATTTTAATTTTTTTTGTTTAAACTATTGTTTGATGGATAAATTTCCATTGAGCTATAGTATAGAAATCTTCTTTTAAACTAGATGGTTTTAGAAACTTTGGAAGTTAGGTGATTTTGGGAGTGCATTATTTATCCGTGGGAGTCTCTCTGCTCCACAGTGAATATAACATTATCAGTTACAGCCCCTTTTCCATATTTGTAACAAACCTTTCCATACCTCCCTTTTTGGTATTGTGGAATATGCGGCTTTTAGTATTTAGCTATGCAAGTAAGTGAGGGCTGCTATTAAAGAATGAAGATCAGTTTCTAGAATTGTTAATTTAGGACTGGTACAGGTATACTATGCCTCATCCATTAAGGACAGGGACCAGAGGTAGAAGAACCTAGGACAGCTCAGCCGATAGAGCATTACACTATTAAACTTAGGTCTGTGGGTTCAAACTCCACATTGGGCAAAAGATTCCTGCATTGTAGGGGGTTGGACTAGATGACCCTCATGGTCCTTTCCAATGCTAGCATTCTATGATTCTTGCAAATTCTTGCTTGATATAAATACTGCTTTGAAAAAATTGAGGGTGGATCTACATTCATGTTTAACGCTAAAAAAAAGTTAAGGAATGGTTCTGATAACCATATAGCCATATGACATTCTTTTTAAACGTTAATAATGTGTTATTAAAATGTGACACCAGAGCGCTCTGCAGAGCAACTAGCTGTCATAAATTAGGTAGACCTTGTGGAAAGGAAGCAAAAGAGAAACCAAATGGGACTTATTTTGTCCTGATCTTTTATAACGATATTTCTAATATTGTTCTAATAACGTTTAAATGGTGAATGTAGATCCAGCCCCAGAAAGACGGACATCCCACCACACAAGCACACAATTTTGTAACAAGTTTTGGGGTTTTGTTTTGTTTTTTAAGGAGGAGACCATAGCACCATGGTATGCTTCAAATGAATTTCAAATCCTCGTTATAAATCCTGGCAATTGTGGCACCCTTGTTAGTAACCATGGCTTTAGTTGGTGTAGCCACACAATATTAGCCATGATAAATTGCTGCTGGTCACTGGAGGTGCTGCAGGCCTTTCTTAAACCTCAGAAGAGCAGGTAGCCCACTCCTTGATATCTGTAGTTAAAGGTAAATCCTTAGGATTTGCAGGGCTTGGAGAGGGATCTGGTGCTGGTGGGTCTGTGTTGGATGGACCAGGGAGTAGGTCCATTTCCTAAGAGCTGCTGCTTTTCAGGGACTCTGAATCCAAGGACTCTGCGTGTGCAGCTGTGATGGGGACAAAGGATGTTATGAACGTTGTGCAACCTCTCCTACCTCATCTTCCATAGGAGAATGCAGGGTAGCTTGCTGCTGTGTTGGTAACAAGTAGGGTTTGGGGGCATGCTGGTGTCATGTGTGGCAGTGGTTCGCCTCATTGCCTGTTCTGCACTTTGGGAGTGGAAATAAACGAGTCAGGGATGGTCATTTAATTGGACTGGCTAGGCCATAACTAGGCGTCACAGCTGCAGATACAGTAAAGGAGGGTCAAACTGTCATAATTCTTAAACATAAGGTTTTGTAGCTTGGGCATTTATATCTAATGCGAAGACCCATGCAATTATTTATAGCAATTAGTAACGAAGTATGTATAATTTGTGGTGGTTTGGCCAGTAAAAGTGGTGCTTCTGAGGAATAAACACATGTGACAAGTTATTTTAACCCCACCTGCATCTTACAATGTAATACTATGTAGTATCTGGAATTGGCAATGACCAGCAGTATTGGAGGTGATTTTAAAAAGCAACAACAACAAAACAGGCAGGAAAGGATCCATTACTCTTATTAAGAATAACTGTGTGGTTTTGCGTGGCATTGCAGTGATCCACTGATGAAACCAAACTGCTTTGTGAGATTTATTCATACAAAGTTAGAAGTCTAAGGCAAGTTTACCTTTTGTTTTTCTGTTATTCATGGAGTTTGAGGAACTGCAGAACGCTGCTTAGACTAAATCAGGCTTCCTCAACCTCGGCCCTCCAGATGTTTTGGGACTATAATTCCCATCATCCCTGACCACTGGTCCTGCTAGCTAGGGATAATGGGAGTTGTAGGCCAAAAACATCTGCAGGGCCGAGGTTGAGAAAGCCTGGACTAAATCCTTCCCTGTATCCACAAGGCAACTCTCCTCATTATGCTCAAAACATAATGTCATGTTCTCCACTGTACTATGAAGGATCCTGTATCGCAGGCATCCCCAAACTTCGGCCCTCCAGATGTTTTGGACTACAATTCCCATGATCCCTAGCTAACAGGACCAGTGGTCAGGGATGATGGGAATTGTAGTCCCAAAACATCTGGAGGGCCGAGGTTGAGGAAGCCTGATTTAGTCTAAGCAGCGTTCTGCAGTTCCTCAAACTCCATGAATAACAGAAAAACAAAAGGTAAACTTGCCTTAGACTTCTAACTTTGTATGAATAAATCTCATCTGGAGGGCCGAAGTTTGGGGATGCCTGCTGTATCGTGATGTCATCACATAGTACATTTTCCCAGCTCTAATGTAGCTTATTGGCAGCCACTGACAGGATTAGGAAAATGTACAATGAGGTGATGTCACAACAACATAGTGTAAGTGATCCTTCACATTACAGGAGAGATGGGGAAAGGGATCGTGAGGATGCGCTTCCCTGATTGGAGCTGACAGACAGGGCAGTAAAAGCAAATCACTATTTTTTTTTAAAGTTAGTTAAAAATGTGAAACTGGAAATGTTCAGAGTTTGGGTATTTAATCAGGGTTGTCAAACTGTGATCTGTTGCCAACTCAGTGATTCCAGACTGTGCTCTGCTACTTACTCCAACTGCTAACTTTGCCAGTCTCAGAGGTAGTGGTGGAAGGGGGAGAGTCTGTTGCTGCTGTGTTTAGTTTCTTCTGCCTGCATCAGTGAGGGTGTGTTTTAATTTTGGGGGAGCAGAGAACACAAACGGGCAGTGCTGCTGGTGCCAACTACCAGACTCTGCCTGCACCACTACCAGACCCATTTGGTTTGCCAGCACTATGGGCACATATGAGCCTGACGTCGGCACTGCCAAAGAGGCAGGAAGGATCAAAAACTGAACTATTTTAAATTAGTAATGATTATTACTTGTTGTCATGGGAGCTGGTAATGCTTTTAAAACTTAGGGTATTTTTTTTTAAGTTTTAAAAAACAATTCTGCAACAATTCACGATGCCTGGCTCTATGAGAAGGAGGGTTCCTTTGGCTCTAGTGTGGTGTAGTGGTTAAAAGCGGTAGACTCATAATCTGTGGAACCAGGTTCGCGTCTCTGCTCCTCCACATGCAGCTGTTGAGTGACCTTGGGCTAGTCACACTTCTTTGAAGTCTCTTAGCCCCACTCACCTCACATAGTGTTTGTTGTGGGTAAGGAAGGGAAAGGAGAATGTTAGCCACTTTGAGACTCCTTCGGGTAGTGATAAAGCGGGATATCAAATCCAAACTCTTCTTGTTGTTGAGAGCCCAGGTGCCTAGGGAGCTGTTGGTGAAGAACGTGTGTTTGTTTTGTTTTTAAAGTAATATAGAGGAGGAAGGAGGAGGAGGAGGATAGACAGCTCTGCTGCTGTAAGAAGTAGGATTAGTGGTGACTGGGGATCCCTGGATCATGCTGAAGACCCCTTGATGTTTGCCACTGGCCCTGCAAATTGTGATGGGTACTCTGATGGTGTCTGTGCAGGGGGAATGGTCTCACGTTCCATTGTCAGCATCACCAGTTAAAGAGCATAAATGGTAGGAGGACTGCATGCCAGAAACATAGTTGCCAGACAGAATAGGGCAGCACTGTGCTAGTCAAATTAATAGCTCAACTAAGTCTGAGGACGCGGGTGGCACTAAACCACAGAGCCTAGGGCTTGCCGATCATAAGTTTGGCGGTTCGAATCCCCGCAATGGGGTGAGCTCCTGTTATTCAGTCCCTGCTCCTGCCAACCTAGCAGTTCAAAAGCACATCAAAGTGCATGTAGGTAAATAGGTACCACTCCGACAGGAAGGTAAATGGCATTTCCATGCGCTGCTCTGGCTCGCCAGAAGCGGCTTAGTCATGCTGGCCACATGACCCGGAAGCTGTCTGCGGACAAACACCAGCTCCCTGGGCCTATAGAGTGAGAGGAGTGCCGCAACCCCAGAGTCATCTGCGACTGGACCTAATGGTCAGGGGTACCTTTACCTTTACCTAAGTCTAAGCAGCTAATTAAATTCATATTCCCCCAATAGCTGTTTCAATAGCTACCGTTTCTGTTGCTTACTAAGTAAAATGATGAAATTGCATCTTCTGTACATATTCAGAAGTGCTCACTTAGCCCTTAAATTTTTGTGCATCCTGCTGCCCATTTTTTGTAAGGAGAACAAATTCCCCTCATGCACCCTTTGCCTGAATCAAACTCCTCTTCCCAGTTAGCTTTCCTGGAGAAAGATGGGTCTGTAAGGGATTTTTCTTCTCACAAATATATCATCACTGAAGAACAATTAGCATGGCTTGCCTCACTTTACCTCTTATGGGTGGTCAGGAGTAGCCATGGGGAGCAGCAGCATTGCAGTGTCCTGGTAGCAGTGTCACTTTTGCATGCAGGGCCAGGGTGGGGATGGGGCAGGATTGCAGATGGCCTCTGTATGCAGAGAGGAAGACCCCAGCCCAGTTGGTGAAATCAACAATGAGTGGAGATAGAGTTATTCACTCTCTGTTTTTCATAAGTCTGGGCAACAATGCTGCAAGGCCAGTGTTGATGTGTTCCTCTCATATGTGAGTCCTGGGGCAGTTCCCTTCAGTTCCACCCCCCCCCCAGCTCCACTTCAGACATATTGCATTTTGTAGCAAGTAGCAATAAAGTTGAGAACCAACACCCTTCTTCCTTAGAAAGGCATCCTGATTTAGGCATTGATTTAGGCATTGATTTGGATTTTCTTAGACACTCTACATCTGGTGAACAGTGATGAGGTGTACAAAATCAATGCAGGTCACGGTGGATTTGCAAGGGGCAGAGGGGTCTTCTTTGGAGATGTTCTTTAGTCTTGTTCAAGCCCATCCCACATGTGACTAAAAAGTAATGTAAATATGTCAAACAAGCTTTTGTTAGTTAAGTGATAAATATAATATACTAGAACAAATAAACTAGGCACATAATTGATAAAATATGATACTGACTGTGCAAATTAGAATTAAGTATTGTTCCAGTAGTCAAACTTTCTGAAATGCACGTATCAGCTGTGCACTTTTATATACTCTTATGTAATGTAAAATTGCTCATATTCGTTGTGTACCATGCTGATTTTAACAAAGATTTAATGGAAAGGTTCCCTGTTTTCCCCCATCTCATTTTCTGTGATAACCACGGGCAAAGGCAAAAAGTTCCTTTCCAATTCTTCATGTTTGTTTTGTATATGCACCAGGATATGCATGCACCCTAGCAAAATTGCCATAGGATTTGATAACCAATAATTAAGACTGTAACTACTACAATGACATACATTTTTTATTGAATACAGAGGCAAGCAAATGACAAATACTTTGAATACCTGAAGTGTTTTACTTATTTCACACAGTATAGAAATGTAGAAAGTTGTAGCTTACATTTTAAATAAACTGATGCATGCATTACATTACATGATATATGATTATATTATATTAGACTTCACCTAAACAGATATCCATCTACATATTGTTTAGCAATTCAAGGAGTCTTGAATTGATTATAATGACAGGCAATATTCACTATAACAGATGTTAAATATATACAGTCGTACCTCCGCTTATGTATCCCTCTGCTTACGTAAACTTCGGGATACGTAAGCGGCAAACCCCAGAAGTATATTTTCTGGTTTTTGCTGCGCACACATGCACAGAAGTGCTCTACCGTCGCTCGTGTGTGTGCAGAAGTGGTCCCTCCGGTTGTGGAAACCTCAGGATTCAACCGGTGCTTCGGAATGGATCTCGTCCGCAACCGGGGGTACCGCTGTACACCTAAATTTTCTAACTGCCACAATATTCTTAAGCACATTAGCAGTAATATATGAAATATGTCTGGACAATTTGTCCAGTTTTAAGTACAGTATATGGTTGTCATCTCTTAAGGATTTAAACCATCATTAATGAAAATTAATGCCCCGTCAGAATCTGTATTCAAAGTATTGTTTCAACTCTTAAAGGAAAACATGTATCACTAAGTATAGAAGTGTTACTGTGTCTGTGTGTGTGTTTGTGTGTGTGTGCTCTCATACAGGTATGTATATATATATATATATATATATATATATATATATATATATATATATATACACACACACCTGTATATCATTATAAACCAACTACAGTAATAAGTTTATAATTAGCTACTGGAAAACACTGTTGGCATAAATCAATTATATATTTTTAAATGTAACATAATACTTAAAATATTAAAATAAAATAGCATGTGAATAGCACAGGTAGGTATTTTAATTTGATCTGTCTATTCTAATATTGATACACTTTAATATTATCCAGTTAATAAACTATTTAAGTGAAAACAAATGTCTGTGCTTAAGAATGTGCGAAGGACACTTAAAAAGTATACAAGTTTTCTGCTTACATAGCACACTTGCTGTCTGTATAAAATAGATGGAACTTAAGCTGTGTTATGCTATGTTTTCTCTGTTCCAACTGAATGGGAACAAACATTGCTCTTTAGCTTAAGGTTATGTATTTGGCAGGTGAGCATAGAAAATCTCCTTTTGAATAACTAGGCTCTTTTATTTCTTTACTTGCAAACATTGAAATGTCAAGTCTTCCTGGTTCCTCAAAATGTAGTTTATTGCCTAGGCTTTGTGTGACTGGGACTTTTAGTTCCTGAGCTTAGTCAAATTTATTAATGGTTTTCCCCCCCAATTTGACGAAATTACAGCTTCTACTGTAATTAAAAAAATAGTGGTACAAAGGAAATGACATTGGCTCACAGTTAGATTTTAATGGGATTTCTGCAGCCTAAGAAGGATTTTAGCCATTGTCACTGCAAAGATGAAAACAAGATAACAGCATGTGGCTATTTTTGAGAATTCTGTTTTGATTTTTTGAATTTTTTTTAATTGTATAGGTGCAGGAGACTGCAAAGAAGGCCAATACTCTAAGGGCTAGTGATGAGATAACCCTGTGCTGAATTGTCTTCTAATTCTAATGTCTGTTGTGAAAAATGATTCTGTGATCTGAGAACAAAGATAACAGGATTGTCTAATTACATGATTGGAATTAGCAGGAGAGGTAGGTGGACTAGAGACTATTTACTATTTATGCAAATAGCAACTATCTTAATTAGTAGCTCAATAGGCAGAAGAGCCTCGCCATTACATGTTCCTTTGGGGTATGCTGAAGACATGTTGCTCAGATTACACAGGGAAGCTCCCATTTGCAGAGTTACCTGGTACTGTATAGGACTTGACAGGGAGCAAGAATTTTGTTAGGCCTATTAGTCAAACAGTACTGTGAATATTCCGCTTATTAATTTCATAGGGAGTTACTATTAGAACACTTCTTTGTTTGATTGAAGTCAACAGAGTCTGACTCCTGATTGCCTCACTTTTGCAATGCTAGAACAGTGGAGGGTATGGCTAACATACTAAACAATATCTAGCAATGATACTGACCACAGCAAATATAGTCTCTCATTGCATGGATTGTTGGGTTCCCGTTACAGCATTTATATATGGGTAGCCTAGGCATGCAATATATATATATACAGTACTGTGAGTTTTGATGCATCATAAATAACGTAGGAAAGGTGAAAGTGTTTGTTATAGTGAGTATAATTTGTCTTCGTACTGGAGGAGGATAGTGTTGCCTACCTTTTTCTCTATTTGCATGTTGTTGTTCTGTATCCATCTAACAGAACTGGGCCAGGCTTGATGATCTGGTTCATAATTAGAAATTCTCTTTCATAGTTCCATCGTTTTATTTAATGCTGTTGCTGTCCCCATCTTATGTCCATGCCGGTGGCTGTAAATAAACACATTCATTGTACCTCTTCAGAAACATTTACAATAATAATGTGTATAGAACAATCTTTTCACAGAATTATTGGTTAGGAGATGCCATTATCATTTTATAAATTTATCATATTGCACAGGAAGTGGATACCATTACATTTGGACTTAATTATCCTGTTTAAAGTGTTAGAAAAAAATGCATTAGTTATTACTGCGGTTCAGTGAGGCATTCACAATGTATGCACAAAGCATCTGTATAGATTCCTAATAAACACTTTGAATTTCTATGCATTATGAGTAAGAAAAGAACGAGTGTGCCATTGGTTATTTATATATGAAATGACGTGATACATATATTTGGGCTCCAATCCTATACCTACTTCCTGGGTGATAACCCCCATTGAACTCAATGACTGGGATCCAGTTGATGCCCTTATGCTCACAGAAGGACCTTTGATCCAATGGATGCCTACTCCGACAGAAAAAGAGGGGAGGCATATTTTACTGATTCCCCTCAACCTTGCATCCCTGAAAACCAGCGTCAAATAATTAGGTGATTCTCCATAAGAGGGTGACATAGGGGAGGGGGAAAGACAAAATGATAATACTCCCTTCCCCTTTCAGCAGTAGACATGTCTGTTGGATCAAAAGGCTACCCCTTCCATGAGTGCAGTGGGATATATTGCTGAGTAGACATGTGTAAGATTGTTTTCTGTTAATCATAGCTGCTTTGATTTTCAGTTCTCATATTTGCTTCAAGAGAATTTTTTAAAAGTAAATTAATTATATGTAGATATGCCTGACTTACAAAATATCAGATATATATGGGATCAGCAGCCCACTTTATTGCACTATTGCAATATAGTGACTTCTAAGTTTAAAAAGCAATTGATGAGGTATTAAAGGGAATTGGCTTCAGTGGGAGTGGGTGGATGCCACTGATGTCCCCATAATGTCCTCGAGTTGTACTACAACAGGTCATTTGCAGGGAAGGGGTAGATTTGGCTGCCAAGAGAAGCTCTGTCACTCCCATGGTCAGCAGAGGTAGCATAAAGAAAAGGATTGAGAAGGACCACTGCACCATCACCAAGGATAAGCCCCCTGAATTTTTAAAAAAGAATTGGTTACAGGTAGGTAGCCGTGTTGGTCTGGATCGAAGTAAAATAAAAAAATTCCTTCAGTAGCACCTTAAACTTAGTTGGTCTTTAAGGTGCTACTGAAGGAATTTTTTTATTTAAAAAAGAATTTTAACCCTTCAAGTCATACCTATTTTCAGGAGAGTGATTTTGGCCCCTCCTAAAATTTGAGCCAAGTGTTCTGATTTGTGAACTATCAGCCCCATAAATTACTTTTTTCTTGGTTGATTCAATAAAAACACAAAAGTGGGGAGTGGGGAGGAGATTAAACCTTCGGTGAGGGTGTGTGTTTTGTGTGAGAGCGTGGAGAAAGGAGGCTGAGTATTATAGGTTGTTGGGCTATTGAGTTGTAAATTAATTAAAAGCAAGCAGCTCAGTGGAATTAGGGAACTGTTTAGACTTTGTTGTTCTCTGTGGAAAGCTGACCTAAGGCATTCTATGATGCAACAGGACTCTATCCCCTTGGCGACATTAGCATATCACTAGGTAGACCCAGGTGAAGGCGCTGACCTGGTATTCTGAGAGCATATTTTTTGCAATGTTAACTAGTGATAAGGGCTTATTGGTTGTCAGGCAATTCAGCAAACAATAAAAAAGGAGCTGGTCTTCTAATGGCTAGGATTTGTGCTATTAAATGACTTTGCTATTTAATTATTTATGACATGTGTTTGTTGCCTCATTGGTGATGTTTAGTCGTTTAGTCATGTCTGACTCTCCGTGACCAGAGCACACCAGGCACTCCTGTCTTCCACTGCCTCCCGCAGTTTGGTCAGACTCATGTTGGTAGCTTTGAATACATTGTCCAACCATCTCGTCCTCTGTCACCCCCTTCTCCTTGTGCCCTCGATTTTTTCCAACATCAGGGTCTTTTCCAGGGAATCTTTTCTTCTCATGAGGTGGCCAAAGTATTGGAGCCTCAGCTTCAGCATCCGTCCTTCCAGTGAGCACTCAGGACTAATTTCCTTAAGAATGGATAGGTTTGATCTTCTTGCAGTCCATGGGACTCTCAGGAGTCGCCTCCAGCACCATAATTCAAAAGCATCAGTTCTTCAGCGATCAGTCTTCTTTATGCTCCAGCTCTTACTTCTAGCTCCTTCATGGATCACTGCCTTGTCGTGGCAAAGGGGCTTGAATAACTCAGAGAAGCTATGAACTATGCCATGCAGGGCCACCCAAGATGGACAGGTCATAGTAGATAGTTTTGATTAAACGTGATCCACCTGGTGCAGGAACTGGCAAGCCACTCCATTATCCCTGCCAAGAAAACTCCATGTTGCCTCATTAGAAGAGAACACTTAAGCAGATATGTCAAGAGACAGCATCTTAATAAGACCTTAGGAGACACAACTGCTTCCTCTTCAGGAAGCCTGCCATTTTGCACCCTTGGCCAGCAGAGGGATGCCTGCCCCACGCCCTGCAGACTGACTGGTTGAGAGCCTACATTGGCTCAATCTGCCAGGGGAGTGGGGCTGACGAGGTCTTCTTTTTGGGGGGGGGGATGGCTTTGGAGGAATGACATCATGTTCCCTGGGGATGGCCTTGCCCTAATTGTTTAAAATGTTTTAAGTTGTTTTAACTGCTTTTTAGTGTGTGTGTGTGTGTGTTTTAATTTGGGGGTTTTTGCCTTTAAGTAAGGGAGGTAAGATGTGCCTGGGAAGAGGGGAGCTGGGGAGAGCAGTGGGGGACTCCACTTGCAATAGTTCTAAGCAATGGGAGGTATGGGGTGGGGCAGGCCTCATAAGGGGCACACAACCAACCAGATGCTTGTGTGAAACCCACAAGCAGGACCTGAGCACAATAACACTCTCCCCTCCTGTGGTTTACAGCAAGTGATATTCAGAAGCATATTGCCTCTGACCGTGGCAGCACAGCATAGTTATGGTACTAGGTAAAGGTAAAGGGACCCCTGACCATTAGGTCCAGTCGTGACTGACTCTGGGGTTGCGCGCTCATCTCGCATTATTGGCCGAGGGAGCCGGCGTATAGCTTCCAGGTCATGTGGCCAGCATGACAAAGCCGCTTCTGGCGAGCCAGAGCAGCACATGGAAATGCCATTTACCTTCCCGCTATAGCGGTTCCTATTTATCTACTTGCATTTTGATGTGCTTTCGAACTGGTACTAGCTATTGAATTTGTCTAACCCTTTCTTAGAAATCCATCTAAACTGGTGGCTGTCACTTCCTGCTTTGAGTTTAGCTATGTTCTGTGTGCTGAAGAACTGGATATTCCAACATACAACTTCACACGAATTGTAGTGTCATGAGAGAGGGAGGAGAAAAAAATTCTGTATCCACTTTCTGCACGCCATGAATCATTGTATAAACTTATGTCATGTCACTTCTTACCTTTCCTTCCGCACCAAAAAGCCATTCATGCTGCAATCTTTCCTCATAGGAGAATGGTTGTTTTCATTGCCCTTTTCAGAATCTTTTCCAACTCAAAAATATCCTTTTTGATGTAAGACAACAAGAACTGTACACATTATTCCAAATGCAGTTGCACCATAGATTTGTATAATTGTGTGATGATATAGGTTCTGTAGTTTTATTTTCAGTTCCTTTACTAATGATCCCAAGTATGGAATTTTCCTTTTTCACAGCTGTCAGTTGATTATTATTCATATTTAGAATTCCTGTGTGGACCCTTCAATAACATACTGATGATCCTGTGTTTTCTGATTGAAAATAATGAGCTTTTTTCAGCAAGAGAAAATACTAATTCATTTTACCTATTTTATTAATGTTTATTTAATGTATGCATTATTTAATTACATCCCACTTTTTGACCATATGATCTCTAAGGCAATTTATAACAATCAATTATTATTATTTTTTGAAAAAATCTTAGACAATTACATAAAACAGAACATATAGAACTTATATAAAGCAGACCACAGTAAGAGAACAATGGGTTTTATCCAACAAAGTCATCCCATTAGTGCAAGAGCTTTCCCCCCCCCAGGAAGTATTTGCTTAAATACTTCCTGGTTCCTCCAGCCTTCCCTAGGAGATTTGAGGGGCATGGGGTATGAGGAGAGGAGAGTGAAAGGAAGTCCCATTACAAATGTGGAAGTCCACATTAATATGACAATCTCCCAAATAAAGAGACAGGTAAAAATATGCGCCCCCTACAAAATGCAACAGTCCATATAAGAAAGACATCTTTCCCCATACATGTAAATTATGCTACAATACCTACAAGTATTGACCTACGGTCAATCCAGGATAGCAAAATCCACTTCCTTCACATGTGTGTTCTGGACACTTTTTTATTCTCCTAGGATTTTAAAAATATTTGGGCTTTTTAATAAGAACTAAGAAATTAATCCTAAGCCTGTGATCCTATGCACATTTACCAGGGAACTCAATTGTTCTTGCTTAAAGAGTAGCCTATGTATGTATAAGTATGTGCTGTAAAGGACTTTTACACTGTGTTTTTGTTTTTTAATGCTGCTTTTAACTGCATTCGGTTGTATTTTTGTATTGATAGAGTTTTATCATTTTATTTGTAAACTGCCTGGAAACCTGGTCTTGAAGGGTATGGTAGAAATTATTTAGTAAGATAAAGAAATGCATGGTGAGAAAGTAGGTGCCTGAATCCTAGTTTTGGTGGTGAACTTATTTGATTGTCTGGCATTTGCCTTAATAAAGAGTTACCCGTTCAAAAAATGAAAAAGCAACAGCAATAGACATGTCCTCTAAAATCTCTGCTCCTTCTTGCTTTTCCCCTTACCAGCCATTTTACCAGCACAAGTTGTCATAGGTTGCTAGGACTGGTCTCATAACTCCCAGGAAATAGTTCTGGAGCCATTGATAGTGCTGGCCTGCTCTGTGTTTTTAAAAGGCAACTTGCATGATGATTCTGTATATGATATCAGCCTTTGAGCCGTGCTTGTCCAGCTACAATGATTTTTGACAGAGGATGGGACTATTTATTTTAAGTTTAATTTTTATTGAGTGTAGATTGTACACATATACATATATTCTTGAGTTACTTACAACATAAATCCTTAAATTAATACATTATACATCTACTCATACAAATCTTCTTCCACCTGTGACTTCCCACCACCTCACTGCGGCTTCTCTTTTGCAGTCCCCCCCTTACTGTGTTATTTGTTCTTTATTTTGTTTAGGTCTCCCAATTCTTTCTCTTTCAGTAATACTCTTTGCAAGATTTAGTCAAAACATAAACAGGATATAGTTTGAAGACAATGTGTTTTTTCATGTAATCTCTTACACGCAGCCAATCTTTTTGGGCTTTTTGAGTGGGTTGGCTATATGGAACTATATTTTAGTGTTGGAGCTAGGGGATGAACCTCCACTTGTGCTGAGAGCCTGGTACCCAGTGTTATAATATAATGCCTTTCTTCAAAACATAATAGACTAATTTGGTCCCTTAGAGTTCCTGGAATAGTTTTGATTGTGAACAAAAAAACAATCAAAACAGTTTCCGGAACTCTAGGGTATGGTATTTTGCTTCATATATCTGTGGTGTAGCTCATACAGCATCATGCATTGCACTTAATTAAACAATATTACTTTCTAATTGTTACTTATCTTAATTATTATTAATAGGGTGACAGGGAATTGTAAAAAAAAGAGGCTTTA
Source organism: Zootoca vivipara (assembly GCF_963506605.1). Taxonomy (NCBI): domain Eukaryota; kingdom Metazoa; phylum Chordata; class Lepidosauria; order Squamata; family Lacertidae; genus Zootoca; species Zootoca vivipara. The sequence goes on along the minus strand of NC_083276.1, from coordinate 98,377,182 downwards.
GGTATTTGACAAATCTTTGCCATTTTTAGCACTGTAGTTGAACGTTATAGAACTGTCTTTGTTCATGGGTTGTTGTTTTTAATACATTGGATGGATGGTATTGTTTTTTGCTATTTGGCTATGTACCGGTATTTTGTGGATTTTTTGGTGTGTTTATGTTGTAAACTGCTTTGTGATCTTCGGATGAAGGGTGGTATATCAAATAAATAAATCCAACCACCCACATGCTATTATTTATTGTTCATTAAAAATGCTTAGGTATAGAGAAAAGGCATTTTTAAAATTAAATACAGTAATACATTAAAAACATTTTGCTTAATAAATAACTAAGTCACCAAATGGGAATCTATTTTTATATTAGAGTTGTTATATTAGTAAAGAAGTGTTTTTCCTTAATGATAAACATTGTCTTTACAGATCGGAAGCTATGGTGGGCAGACCAAAACTTAGGCCAGCTGGGCACCTGCAATAAGAAAGATGGACGAAATCCCACAGTTCTGCGAAACAAAACTGCAGGAGTTGTACATATGAAGGTGTATGATAAAGCAGCACAACAAGGTAAACTGTATTTTCCATGATTATGATCAGTTCAATGGTTTGCTCCAGTGATCCGTGAGCAGAACTCCACTCTTCTCTCACAAATAGAATCAAATAAATTATTTTCACCAGTTATTCTTTCCTGCTATTATTTCCTTGTGTCCCCTGAAATTTCCCCCCAAAAGGGTTCAGAAGCCCTCTGGAGCCTAATTAGAGTTAGGGGGGGGGATGCCAAATAGTTTGGAAAGCGGCCATGTGATTAAAATATTTTATTAGAGAAGGTTTTGATAACTTTTCTCTGTAAAATATTGAAAACCTCATGGTTTGAAGACTTTAAAAAGTACATAAATTTGAAATACAATTATGATTGACTGAAAATATAAAATATAAAACTTAAATTTCATAATTTTTAAGAAAAATATTTTTATTGAAACAAATTTAACAAAACGGTTTATCAATCAATATACCCAATTACATTCCCCCCATTTTAATCTCTCCCAGCCCTCCCTCTCCCACCCTCCATGGACTTCCCTCAGCTCCCCTCTCTGGTTTGTTTACACATATTGTTCTCTCCATGTTGTAAAATTGTACATACATCTGTTCCACTAATAAATTTGTGGATGTTTATTCAAAACCTGCCAAGGAGTCCGAATCCTTTTGCTGTCTTTTTAAATAATTTGTAAAAAGTTCCCATTCTTCCTTGAAGTCACAATTGTCCTTCTCCTGCAGTTTGTATGTTAACTTTGCCAGTTTCGCATAGTTCCTCAGTTTTCCTTGCCATTGTTCTTTCATTGGTATTTCCTCATTCTTCTTTGTGCTAACAAGACTCTTGGCGCTGTTATAGCATACATGAATAAGTTCTTTGTTTTCCTTGGCAGGTCTTGTCCTAAGATCCCTAACAAATATGCTTCAGGTTTTTTTACAAATGTAATTTTGGACATTGTTTTCAATTTATTATATATCATCTCCCAAAACTTGTTGACTTCTCTACATTCCCACCACATATGATATAAAGTACCTTCTTTTTCTTTATGTTGTATTTGACCCAGCTTTGTACATTTTTGCCATTTTCACTGGTGTAATATACAATAATAATAATAATAATAATAATAATAATAATAATAATAATAATAATTTATTTTTACCCCGCCCTCCCCAGTCAAAACCAGGCTCATTTTCATATAATCTTCCTTCAATAGAGAACAAACTGTGAATTTCAAACCTACCTTCCTTTCCTATGTATTTCCTGGAGACAAATTATATCCAATTTTTGTTTTGAAATTACATGTTCAATTCTGTTGTGTTTAACTTTGTCATTCAAACTGTTAACATTCCAAGTTAATATTTTAAGATTGGTCATTTTCAGAGTCATTTACAATATCCATCCCCCCCCCCGCTGCTCCTTCCAGTGACAGCCGCTCCAAAGCAGCCCTTTGTTCTGCTAGTGTTTTAATGTCATGTCTGGCATCTAGACTCTTCTGTATTTTTCATAAAATTCCAAGGCCTGATTTTCTGTTGTCAGCCTGTATCTCTTTTTCATAAATGTGAATGAGATCCCCTCTGGGTATTCCCATTTGTATTTTATGTCTGCTCTTATCAGAGCTGATGTCAAAAACCTGTATCTCTGTCTTCTGATTTTAAGTTTAAAAGGGATTTCCCTAAAAATGTCCACCTTCTGTCCAGCGACCACAAGATTGTCCTCAAAGTTTTTTTTTTTTTAAGGATTGCATTCCTTACTTTTTTTTCTTTGTAACAAGTGTTAAAAGGACATCTCCTGGTTGCTTTCTCTGTCTAGTTTCCCTCATGCGAACTTTGAAACAGCCATTTCCACCACCCACTCTTGGCTCTCCCCCATCCAATCTGAAATTGCCTTTGCAACGTATGTTTCTAAATTATGTTCTTCCTCTGAAATTGGTAATCCTCTTATTCCCACTGTTTCCCCCCCTCTCTTTTAGCTGCAAAAGAAGAACCTGGTCTTCTAAATCATTTTATCTCTCTTGAAGGCCTCCCACAGTCCCCATGACAGCTTTCTGTTCTTCTTTCAGATGGCCCAGTTCCTCACTATTTTTTTTCCAACTTGTCAACCTTGATTTCTATATTGTTAACCTTCTCACCCAGCTTCCCAAACTGTTTTGTCAAAAAGTTGGTAGATTTCTCCAAGTCTGAGTGCACTTGTTGCACCAGACTTTTCATTGACTGGGCCATCTCCTCCCTAAAATCAATAAATTGCTCTGTAAGAAAGTCAGTATAATCTGCCTTCATTGTTTTTTTTCTGTTATTGTCTCTTCCTGTAGACTTGCACGTTACTTCTCAATGGAGGCCTTCTTAGTAACAGCTCCCATATCATGTTTCACTTTTTTCACTTTTTACACTAGAGGGTTTCCCCACAGTTAGAATCTTTGTTATAGTCTGTTCAAGGCCACACCTGCATTTCTTAGTTCTTATTTTTCCACTCGCGAGCTGAACCAAAAAACTTCCCTTTACACTTTTGGGCCCTTTTCCCACCCCTGCAAATCTTTACAAAAAAGAAAAGAATGAACAAAAGGGAGAGAATCCAGCCAGCAAAAATAGAAATATATAGAAAAGTGAATGATATCTATCCCTTTCACCCAAAAATTAATTAATTAACTCGACCAAATCCTACGTATCAAGAATGGCAACCATATATCCAACAGGACACACATAAAACCAGAAAAAGTAAGCAAAACCAGCACAAATAGTCAATGCAGAATAATATACTTCTCTTCAGCGATTCCTGTCCTTTTCAAAAAGGTGGCGGTGAATGGAAAGTAGTCCTATTTTTTTAATTGTAATCCAATATGTTATAGTCCAGTTCTTTAGCTTTGTGATCCAAAATATTATAATCCAGATCTTCCAATTTTAAACTTTAAGAGCTATGCTTCCAAAGATATCAAAAGATGTTGAAGCATTACCTGTTGCAGGTAGTGTTGAAATAATTTCACCTGGTCTTCAGTAAGCATTTGTAATCCAATCCAACTCCAGCTATTCCAGGTTCTCTTTTCTTCCTGGGGGATTCCTGCCCCCAATATAGATAGAGAGTTCTCCTGCTTAGCTTTGGTTTTGTGCCTCCAAGTTCCAGGGTTTAGAGTTTTAGAGCCTATATTTCCAGTCTCTTCGTGCAAAAGTCTTTTTGCCTTCTTCTCTGCCAAATATCAATCTGTCAAATTGTATCTACCGACTGTCAACTTATATCACAAAGTTACCCTCTGAAGGGCAACCTGACACAACTGTAGCCAAAATGTATCCAAAAGAAAGACAGTCTCTTAAAACTTCAAGTTGCTAAAAAGTCTCCATTGGCAGCCACTACCATTCACAAAGGATTCCCTGCAGAGCCTGTCCCCAGAAATCAAAAGCTGACTCCCTTTTTGGCTTCCGTTTTACCAAATCAGATAATTTGCGCCTAATTTATTCTTTTTTAAAAAATTAAAAAACCTTTAATCGGAAGATCCAGTGCTTTTGGTGACAGTATGTGGCTTCGGCTGTAGGGTGCGATGGAGCTGTGAGTGCACTCAAGCCCCTTCCCCTCCCCCTCGCAACACCAGCGACGGGAAGATTGGGGTTAAGGCGAGTTCTCCTCGCTCTGCTGGGCCCCTGGAGTCTCCACTTGTCTGTGGGGGTTTTTTCCGGGGGGGTGGCACCTAGCCCTGGCACTCACCCCCCGAGCCCTAACAACCTGGACCGTGTCATCTTTTAGTCAGACGACACGGAGCACACCGCCATTCCGCTCCACAGTAGACCAGAAGTCCCTTAAATTTCATAATTAAATCAATTTGATGATTATTTTCCCACTGCAATATTTGCCCCCAAAAAGTGACCCTCCTTTTTAATTAAAATACTATATAAATATGTTTGTAATTCATGTCAGCATTACATGACTAAAGCCATAGTCCTACTTGTCTACTTCGAAGCAACTTCCCCTGGCCCCCAAATTGCCAGTGCTGGAGGCCCAATCTGGGTCAAGATCCTAGGGTGGTGCATAAGGTGCTTATGCTCCAGACTAAAACAATAAAATGTTTTTGCAATGCAAACTGTAGGTGTGGGTAGCCAACCCAGATTGGAACTCCAGTAGGGACAAATGGTTAAAGTGCCCCCTGCCCTGAAATTTAGGGCACCCATCTGGATCAAAGCTTTTACTCTGGTATTGTGGAACAGAACCTATACTCAAGGGCAGAATTAGGCAATTAAGGTCACGTGTAGTTTAGCCTTAACGTATTTTTATTTGACACATAAATGTTGCATTGTTTTCTATTTCACCCCCCTCCCCAACTCCATTGTATTATAGGTAGCAATTCATGTCAACACAGTAATGGAGGGTGTTCCCAGCTTTGCTTACCAACCTCAGAATCAACCCGGACATGCTTGTGTACAGTAGGCTATAACCTTCGGAAAAACCGTATGTCATGTCAAGGTACAGCTTCACTATTACAAAAAAATAAAATAAAATAATAATGCTTAGTAAAGGAAATAAATAAATAAAAACCACTGGAGTAATTTTCCTACTGCTTCATAGTTGGGAAATACAATGAATATTGTTACTCTGGATCAGGCATCCCCAAACTTCTGCCCTTCAGATGTTGTGGACTACAGTTCCCATCATCCCTGACCACTGGTCCTGTTAGCTAGGGATCATGGGAGTTGTAGGCCAAAACATCTGGAGGGCCGCAGTTTGGGGATGCCTGCTCTGGATCCTTCTGAGTGTATTTTTGGCATGTTATTGCTATTACAGGTTTTCCTATACTAACTTTATAGAATTTACAACATTAACTATGGTAATACAGGGATTTGTTGTAATTCCAATCTCTGCATTTTGATATTGATAACAGAAAGCTAGTTATTGCAGTTTCAGAAATAGTGATTTCGTAGCCTTTTGACATGTTGCTTCTAACAAACATATGGAAATATGCAAAACGCCCAAAGAAATTGTAACCAATGATTTCACTCTCTCTTTGTGTGTTTTCAAACTTTTCTATCAGCACTATATCAGTGTGTTAGTAAGTTGTACACATGCACTGAAATAATTGCTTGAAACAGCACTTTCAAATTATGTTCTTGGGAACACTAGGTTTCCTTGGAAGCTTATTGGGGTTTTTTATAAGAAAGGACATGATTTCTTGAAAGACAGCTTGTCTGCTATTATTGATGTTCCTCTTTAATGTTTGATTCATTCTCGGTTCACATAATCCTCTACAAGGCAAGAAAGTTAATGTGGGAAATGTTCTCTGAGTTTAGAAAGTTTGAAAACCATTGGCTCAAAGTAATCAGTATTTGTAGACATTTTACAGGGCTGTAGCATGACATACACAAACCATCCAATGTTCCAGGAGTTTCCTTGAAAATCAAGCTTTTATTAAGAAACCCTATTTAATATTTGCAGATATAAGGGGAAATGTGAAGGCAATATTCTGCCCAAGTGCTTAGTAAGGGTAAAATTCCTCCCACCTTGCCATTTTCTGTTTAAAGCCATGTAGAAATGCCTCTCAAAATGGGGGAAAATGTCAGCCACCATAGAGGTTTCTTTAGGGTGTGTGTGTGGAAATTAACATTTTAGAAATGTTGTAAAAAATTTTTTTGCTCAGCTCTAGTTTTATCCGATGAATGCAAATGGACTGGAGTAATTGAATTATAGTGCTATTTAGAAGTAGCTCACCAGCTGGGGTGTAGCCCCTTTGCTAGGTTCCCAGTAAGCCAGTCACTTATCATGAGGGAGAAGGGAAGATTGAGGGGCCAGGGAGGTGGGCATGGTGCAAATGAACTGTGAGAAGCACCAGATTAGTTCCAAAGTAAACCATTTGCCTCAGACTTACTCCTTGGTAAATGGGTGTAGAATTGTAGCATTAGGTGCTTATTTTTTCATACAACTTTTTTTGTAAGAATTTTTGTGTTCCATTTATAATATATATTCTATCATTAAACAGACAAGATCCCCAAACTGTTATTAGGCCATTAATGAGGTTTGATGTTTTTCCCTTTCCCTTCCAATGTCCCTTGAAGTCCCCATCATCCACCCTGGTTGCTGATACTCATAATTGTTTTTATCTTTACTGTTTCTGTGCATGTGTGCTTTCTTTAGGCATAGAAGCATTCCTGATGTATTCTGTTCATGACGGAATCAGAGGAGTTCCTCTTGATCCAAATGATAAGACAGACGCATTAATGCCTATATCAGGAGCCTCATTTGCTGTGGGTATAGATTTTCATGCAGGTGAATACAAATATTTATCTTTATATTAACATACCCAGATGGGTGGGGTATAAATAAATTATTATTATTATTATTATTATTATTATTATTATTATTATTATTATTATTATCTTGAGCAGTTTCAAAATATTGTCACCGTAATCTGTTTTGGAAGCGACTTGTGAGTTCGAGAAGGGAGTGGAAGTCTTGAATCTTTGATGCAACTGAACATGAAACCGTTTATCAGAGTTGATCTATACTTGCATCCCTAGATTAGGTCTATACTAACTAAACGTTGGAAAAACGAATGCTTATGTTACTGTTAGAAGGGACAAGGGGAAGGCAAGTGTGTGCAAAACTTAATACAGCAGTGGCTCATGGGAGTGGGGGTGGAGGTGTGTCATTTCTATGGGTGGAATGCCACCAACCCAGTGCCCCCAATCCCAAGGAAAGCAACACCACCTGGAGGATGCCCCTGTCCTACGCCCCTCAAGGGCCTCCTCTGAAAATTCAGGAAAAACATTCTGATACCTTTACATTTTGATTTGCTCTTTGTAATGATAGCTCAGCCCTCTTGTACCTGCTGCTTCTATTAATGCAACTGTCAATATGATGATGTGCATCAGAAGTAAAACCTGTTGAGTTCCGTCTTAATCACAAATAAGTGTCTGCAGCCAAATAGCATTGATTAATGCATGAGCATTGAAACGTCAGAAGACCAAACTTATACAACATCATAGCTTCTCATTTGATAAATAGCTCGACCTTTTATGAACAGTAAAAATGGATCTAGTTACAGGTAGATAGCCGTGTTGGTCTGCTGTAGTCGAAACAAAATAAAAAAAAAATCCTTCCAGTAGCACATTAGAGACCAACTAAGTTTGTTATTGTTATGAGCTTTCATGTGCATGCACACTTCTTCAGGTATCTGAAGAAGTATGCATGCACAAGAAAGCTCATACCAATAACAAACTTAGTTGGTCTCTAAGGTGCTACTGGAAGTAAAAATGGAAACCTATTCTTTTCCTGCTCACAGGAAACTGCCATGTGTATTCACACTGTCAATAAGACTGTTCATGAAGGACACTGCTTATGTGAGCAGTTGTTGGATTAGCTGGCTGCAGTTAACAGCCTTGTACTGACACACACACACCCGCCCAGTCTTGTAGAGTTACACAAATCACAGCAGCTATGTACACATCCCCCAGATGGAGGCACTGTTTCTCATCAATGACATCTCCATGCACTTGAGGTGGTAAGATGGGGGCCGCCATTAGAATGAGCCTGTTCCACAAGATCTTGTTTTATGTCAATTAATGGCATTTATTACAGATTTAAGGTTGTATTTTTGATAATTGCTAATTTTTAATATTTCTTTCATAGGAAATGATACAATATACTGGACAGACATGGGGTTCAACAAAATAAGCAGAGCTAGAAGGGACCAGACATGGAAGGAAGACATAATTACAAATGGTTTGGGAAGAGTAGAAGGCATTGCAGTGGATTGGATAGCGGGTAACACCAGTTCTTTATTTTTAATTCTTTAGGTTCATTTAGGTTTTGCTTGACTTTTCCTTTTTTTAATTACCTTTCATATGAAAAACATTATCAGTCCCATTTCACCCCCCCCCCAAAAAAAAGGAACAATAAATAGAATAGTACTGTGGCAATTTATATATATGAAACAAATGACAGCAAAAGTAGATTAATAAGATTGCACAAGAGAAGATCAAGAGCATGTCTGCACTTTGTCATTCCAGTAATGAAGAGAGAAAGATGCTCTTTGGTATGAACCGATTATTTTTCTCTCTCAGTCACATTGGTGAAGTTCACCATATAAACTGTATCCAATGTTTTCATGCATACGACCGTGGAATTGTTTTCCATCTGTTGGCAATAGTTAATGTGCTGCCATTAATAAATGTTATTACCATTTATCTGTCATCTGGTATTATCATGTTATTTAAATGTATGACTAAGCACAATCTTGGTTGATGAGACTGTACAAAGCAGCATGGCCACCACTGACCTCACAGCCCTGCTGTGGCCTTTGGTGGCCTTGGCAGAAAGTGGATGGAAGGTAGATTGCTGTGGCAACCTATAGCTCATGCAGCAGTTGAGCCTATATTTGACTTGGTGTTGCATGTGATAGCAGTGAAACCATTTCAAGAACCACAGCACCTGGGCCAGCTTAGAACCTCCCATTCCCTGCCACAGAATACCCCATTGCTGTTGGTGGGGATCCTACTGTCCACCCAGGAAAGTGCTGCACTGATCACTCCATTCTCGTTGGCTGTCCGAAGGCTGGCTTAGGTGGCAGAGCTCAGTAGAGGTGCACTTTCATCCAATCCACACACATTGATGGTTTGGATTGTTCTGCCACAGCAATTGGTTATTGATAAAACGGTGTTTCCATGTGCTGCTCTGGTTCGCCAGAAGCAGCTTTGTTATGCTGGCCACATGACCCGGAAGCTGTCTGCGGACAAACGCTGGCTCCCTCGGCCTATAGAGCGAGACGAGCGCCGCAACCCCAGATTCGGACACGACTGGACCTGATGGTCAGGGGCCCCTTTACCCTTTACCTTTTTAAGATGATGATGGTGATTTTCCATGTCTTCAACTACTGAATTGGTGCCCCCCCCAAAAGAACTTAATAATCTGTGGCTATCATGTCTTTTTCTTTTCTCCCAACGTTAAATCCTAACCATTCTGATTTGTTCATATTAACCTTACGGCCTGATATTAATGCAAATTCTGAGTGTATTTTTATCCCATTCTCAAACCTCTTTGCTGGGTCAAACAAAGTTTATTTGCTATCATCTGCATATAGTCTTGCCCTGCACTCTTTTAAAATGTTAACCCCTTTTAGTTCTGAACTTATTTAGATAAACTCTGTGAATTGTTTGATTGATAAAGCCAGTGCTTTTTTTTGCTGAAAATATGTTTAGGGGCCAAATTTAAGATTCACAAAATGTCTAGGGGTATGCATACCCCTGTGTCCCCCCAGAAAAAAAGAACTGGATAAAGCAAATACTAACAGAGATTGGGAAGCTCTGACACATCATCCTCTATAAAGATGGATAGTATCACAGCTCATTCCTTCTACTGTAACAAATGGCAGGGAGGTTGGATAGATCCATTTAATCGATTTGATAAATTTCTCTCCAAAGCTAAATTTAACATCTGATATAAATAACTCCATTCAATGCTATCAAATGCTTTTTAAAACAACCAATTATACTAGTCATTATTTCAAATCATAAGTTTACTTTGTAACCAAGGGAAAAATAGTAGGTTAGCTATGCTTGCATCTTTCAGTTTCCTTTTCAATATTCAGTGGGATGGATGCAAGCATAGGACTGGAAGGACTGGGTCCCTTCCAACCATGATTCTATGACTCCTTCCACTCATGGAAAAGGCATCAATCTAATGAAAGTGGGGTAAGAGACCCATAATATTCCTTCCCCCTGCAGCGTCCAACACTACCTTCCATGCTGTTCTAGAGAGTGCTCAATCCTCTAGAACAGCTTTTCAGGGGACAAAGTGGGCTGCTGGAAGAGCGACAAATCTGTGAAAATCACCTTGACTCCCTTTCTGCAGTGGACATCTCTACTCCACTCATGGGGAGTCTAGATCTAGCCACATTATTTTTGTTTGTTTTTATTCTGGATGTATTTGTTTTATTAACTCAGTAAGAAGCTCTGATGAACTCTGTTTACTTTTTTTTTGGGGGGGGGTAGATTGTTGTTCCTTGTGGCCTTTCCCTGAAGATTTATTTTAAACATTCTCTTAGCATTGTTAGGTATGAATTTGTAACAAGTATACTATACTATAATTTGACTGAATGATTATGATATGATATGATTGTTGATTTTGTTTATTAATAAGTAATAAGTCAGGCATAAAACTTACATTAATAGCCGTGTTAGTATAAGCATTCTTAAAGACTTATGTCACCATAACTGAATGGTGCTTCCCCCCCATTCCAGGTAATATATATTGGACAGATCATGGCTTCAACTATATTGAAGTTTCCAGACTGAATGGATCTTTTCGATATGTAGTCATTTCTCAGGGTCTGGACCAGCCAAGGTCTATAGCTGTACACCCAGAAAAAGGGTAACTTAAAAATTTATATGCATGCATTTGAACAAAATTATTGAAATAGTGGTTAAGTATTCATGTTCCCAGTTTAACTCTCAATTTATCCCTCAATTTCTTTGGCAATCTTATAAAAATGTAATTCTCTCAGCCTTAGTCTCCTATCAGTAATGGAGGTGTTTCTCATGTGGAACAAAGGGCAGCTGTTCAAGAAGCACAAGCCAAAAGCTTACATAAGTATGCTGAACCAACTGTTTAATAATTTGGATTTAGGCCATAGTTCATAGTCCCCTTTGGGCGAATGCTGGGAATCCAGTATGTGGTCCTATGATGTGATGCCATTAAGGGGTGGGTGCATTAATGAGTGTGTAGTAGCAAAAATTCTTACTCATGGAGCACATTTGTGAATACAGAAGCGTGTGTGAACAAAATAACGGATTGCAAGTTTGCAAACTTAGAAAACAAAACCTTAATTGAAAAATACATATATTGTACCCCTACCCCTTAATATACTAAGTTTATCATTCTTGCACAAGGTGCTTCTGTCTGATTTTTGCCCATTTTTACCTCCTATAGTAGCCCCTTATTTCCTATCCCACACCATTCATCCATTATACCCTCTGACTCTCAGAAACATATGTGAGAGATGCAGTGAACAGGCAGTGATGAGAACTTTCCTAAACCTTCTAATGCTCATAGTACTCAAGAACTAGCCCTGTGATCAATTTCAATAAACATAGATTTCATCCTATTTTTTCCCATGTTATAGATATTTATTCTGGACAGAATGGGGACAGGCACCCTGCATAGGCAAGGCACGTTTAGATGGATCAGAGAAGATGGTTCTTGTTGGCACTGGAATTACATGGCCTAATGGAATTTCTGTAGACCATGAGGTTGGTTCTGTGCCTTCTTCTAAATAGAGTCCATTTAATGCTATGCTATGCTAAAACATTTACACCACATAACATTCATTATTTTATTTTCCTAATAAAAGCTAGGATAAAAGTATTTGGAGCTTACCTTTCAATTGATCCATAGGAAAATAAATTGTACTGGTGTGATGCTCGAATGGACAAGATAGAAAGAATTGACCTTGAGAGTGGAAGGAATCGGGAGATTGTGCTGTCAGGAAGCAATGTGGATATGTTTTCAGTCGCAGTCTTCGGGGCTTACATCTACTGGTCTGACAGGTAATTTATTTTTCCATAAGTATTTGAGTCTCAAAATGTTATTTCTGTGCCAGATGCTTCACCCTTGTAGGATTAGCCATTCTTTAGCAAGGTCACTGAAAGGATCTCACAAAGCTATGTAATTTCCAGAGAAAAGGCACTTTTCGATATTCAAAGCTAAACCATATCAACATCACAGTCAAAAGTATGCTTTTTCACCTTCTGCTAGGCCAGATGTCTCCTGCATTTTACTGACTTAATTTATTTTAATTAGTTGAGATTTGTGGATCAGATATTTTCTTTTAAAAAAAAAATCTTTTTGGCAGAGCTCATGCAAATGGATCCATCAGACGAGGCCACAAAAACGATGCCACAGAGGCAGTATCCATGAGGACAGGTCTTGGAATAAACTTGAAGGAAGTGAAAGTCTTCAATAGAGGACGTGAGAAAGGTAAACTTTTGTTCAACACTTTAATGTTTGATTGTACCCTTCTCCCTCTTCCGCCCCCTTTTTTTGCATGAGAAACAAAATAGCAACTGTATTTTTGGAATGCAATGTTTTCATAAATTGCTAAATAGCAGTCACAAATACAAGACTTAAGTATATTATTGAAACAGTAAATAAACCAATATTCTAAAAGATGATTAAATAAGATAACCCCCTACATAATATTTATAAATATAGTTCAGGAAATGAAAAATAGGAGAAAGTACAGTATATGTAAAGATCATACAATATTCAGGCCAATATCATAGAAATGAACAATGTGAAATTAAAATGTACTACATTTTACCACAGTATGTTTGAAACAAAGTTTAGAATTAAAGTGAGCCACATTTCTATGACATTGAGTCCCACCTTACTTTGGACCTACATGGTGAAATATATTACAGTAAGTAGGTAAGTAAATAAATAAATATAGAATATATAGGAAATTTCTAAAGGTTACATAGTTTCAGTACTTAATATGCAGTCACTCAAAATGAAATTTATTGTATGATAGAAAGTAGAAAATGGACATTTTATAGCCATATTCTATAGAGAAGTTCTTTAGCACTTACGTAGCAACAAAAAAAATATTGTTTCCTGCTTTTGTTTTCAGTTTTTTTTTATGAGAGAGTGGCATATAAATGTTTTTAGAAATAAATAAATCATTCACCTTGGGCAACAAAATGTCTTAGGCCAGTCCTGACTGTTGTGATCAAGAAGGCATTACATAAACTGATATCGGGATGCAAGGAGCACCCTATTTTCCATACTGAGTGATAAATTCCGCTTAGAACTAGAGCTGAACTGAAAATGATCCTCCAAGTCCATCATAAACTTGGTGACTGCACTCAGGCTGAAACTAGTCTCACCCTAGAATTAGAAGCACTTGAAATTCTAGACAAGGAATCTGCAGTGAACAACGAACATTTCCACCTGCTTTGCTCCACCCTCCAACCCTAGGAGCCTTCATAACAGAGGTGTTTCCAAGAGACTTAGTCTGTTATTACGGGGTGGTTGGTTTCACCTGTGCTGCCCCACCTCCAGCCTGAGGAACTTTCAGGACTGAGTTGCTGTCGTAGGCATTATTTCTATGTGTCTTTAATGAACTGAATAGTGCCATGGATTAGTTGGATGCAGAGGAATGGTGGGAAGAACCAGCTGGAGAACCAACAAGGGAAGAGGTCTGAAACCCCAGGGAGCGGTGGTGGGACAACAACGAATGGTTAGAGGGAGAGGACTGGGAAGAGGGGATGTCAGATCCTAATGAGGTAACAGGGCTTAGTAAGCTGGAGGAATCTATGGAAGAGAGAAGTTCAGAATCAGAGGCAGAAGCCAAAGCCAAAGCAGGGGAGGAGGGATGCCAAGAGGCAGAGATGAGTCAAGTTGGTGAAGAGTCACAGGTGTCTCCCCCTCCTGCTATGACAAGCTCCCCTCCCTGCTGGCCTCCCAGAACCAGAAGAGGCATGAAACGGGTGGAGGAGAGGTAGGCTTCACACAGGCACAGTATCTGATTGCTTGGAAAAATCCCTGGAGAAGAGGGAAGTTGTACAGCTGTGGGGTGGTAGGAACTTACAGTCTCGGCCACTGAGCCATGGGGCAAGACCTACTGGGGATGAACTGCTGTGCTCATTAGGCTAGACTCTTGGTACTGACCACATTGTTGCTAATAAAGAGTTAAAACTTGCTACTGTCATAGAGTGAAATGAGTCACATGGCTGGGAAGTGTGTGTGTCTGAATTCAGCAGTGCTTAGTTTATTTTTTGGCTTTTAATATTGTTAATATTGGTTTATAGATAATGAATGCTGTAGTACTTTATGAATCCTATAAAATAAACCAGTACTGGGTTGATGGGAGATTTCCCAGGACATTTGAAGAAAATCATAGAGTTGGAAGAGACCACAAAGGCCATCCAGTCCAACCCCCTGCCAAGCAGGAAACACCATCAAAGCATTCTTGACATATGGCTGTCAAGCCTCCGCTGGGGGCTGCAGGGTAGAGGGAGAATTAATTAAAAATCCCTTGCTCTTGTTCTCCATTAAATGATGCTTCCTGCTGGATCAAAAGTTCCTGCACTCATGATAAGGGCATCAGTTGGATAAAACCCATTGTGATTATATTTTATTCTAATGTTACAAGAATATAGATGAACACAAATGTGATGATTTTGTATTGGACACACATCCATTTTCCCTACTAGGTCTGGTAACAGAGAACTATAATTGTACATACACAATACACATAAAATTTCAGGGATACAAAAGGTCTTGCTTGTCTTTGTTTACTCATGGTAACTATAGATGCAATGACTCAATATGCTGCATCCACTTGAGATATAACAATTAAAACTGTGCAATATTTCATGGTATGAAAACTGTGGAATATTCATGGTATGAGCTTTCACGGTCCTCAGGTCACATCCTGAAATAGTGCAATAAATCTGTTAGTCTTTAAATATGCCACACAATGGTTTGCTGTTGTTTCCTGCTGCAAACTAACATGGCTAACGCTCTAGAAGGTTTGTTGTTGTTGTTGTTGTTGTTGTTGTTGTTGTTGTTGTTATTTGCTTTGATAGATGGTTGGTGCCCACTTCTGTTCATGTGACCTTTAGAAATAAAAATATTTGCATGTTTGTGTGTTGTGCCTTAAAAATTATATCTCCCAGCTGAATTAGTAAGTTTTAATGCCTGTTTGCTTCAAGAGGGCTTTATGCTTCTTTTGGACAGTTTTATTCTGGTGAATGGTGCCTGTGCTACAACTTGATTGCGCTAGATGAAATAATATTGGGGGTAAGGGAGAATAATGAAGTAACATGCTAGAATTCGATGGCTGACAGTTTGAAAAAAAAATCATATCTGCATGATATTAATACACTTTTCACATTTTACCAGGCAACATGTCTGGGGGTTGGGGGGGGGCTGTCAGTGAGCCAGCAAGACAAAGGGGGGGCAGGAGAAAATATTTTGAAATGTTTTCTATCTCATTTCAACTATTTTTTTAAAAGTAAGTTTTATTAAGATAGAAGTAATTAACTTAGGTCTAAAGCTGTAATGCATTGGCACAGACATAATTTCATTGTTCACAAAACACCTGTTTTATCCTTTAACAAGTACTGACCCTCTAATGTGACCTTCTAGCACAGATGCCCACATCTTCATTGTCAGCAAGATCCTAAGTACTGATAGGATTAACTTCATTTTTAGATAGTGGGTCTTAATTGAATGCATGGTTAAAAGGGCATTTAAAATCAGTGAAAAAGTAGTTGAAGCCAAAAGTCAGGTTTTCATTTGCACAGAGTCCCATTAAGGTCACTCAGGGTGTGTAAAGTTGTTGTAAAGAAACTAAAAATATAACAGGAATGCCAGTATTTGTGTCCCTATGAGGTCAGTTGGTGCTGTTAACACAGTACTTTGACTTAGCTTCCACAGGCACACTCAGTGGTCTCTTGAGACAGATGAAGACCAACAACAGAAAGGCATTACAACAATCAAAGATGATCCAAAATATGTAACACTATTAAATATGTTTACTGATTAAGTGGCATATACACCCTTCCACAGCACATATTAACCTTTCTAGCCTCTAGAACATTAATGATTGTAAAATTATGTCTCCAAGATATTTGATATTATTTGCATGATTGCACAAGTCTTTCCATCTAAAAGAAACAATTACTGTAAGTATTTCTCGGTTGCTATACTATAATAAGTAGTATAAACTGAATCTGAAGAAGTGTGCATGCACACGAAAGCTCATACCAAAATATAAACTTAGTTGGTCTTTAAGGTGCTACTGAAGGAATTTTTTTATTTTAGTATAAACTTAGTAACTGACATCAGCATAAGTTGAATGTGTTATGCTAGGTAACTAGAAGCTTGTTTGTGGCATTTGTTGTGCTAACTGCAGAGATGGAGAGGAGACCACAGATAGATCAATTTTTGAGATAACATTTTAATTTGCAAACAACCATTGCATGATTCACTGCATACTGGGTTTTCTGACAGAGAGCAACTTCTTGGTGGGGGAGCTGCTATTCGGAAAAGGAAGAAATGATTCAGGTCAACTTACAAGCTCTTTAAAGCTGTATTTAAAACTTCCTTTTAAATCAATGGGGTTCAAAGTGCTTAACATGGCTGGGTTCTGCCCAAAGGAAAGGGCCTTTCTGTTCATATACTGTACACATCCATAGACTTGCACATAGAGGCTCATTGGATTGCTTGGCAAGGAAAGCTGTTGCATGTGCTTAGATATACAGTGGTACCTCTAGTTACAAACTTAATTCGTTCTGGAGCTGGCACATTATTTCCGTTCTCAACTCAAGGTAACTATTCCAGGTTGGTGGAGTTTGTAACTCGACTTTACTTATAAAGTAAAGTCTACTTACTAATTTAATGCGTTCTGAATATGCATTCGTAAGTCGAAAAAAATTGTAAGTCGAATCCCATAGGAATGCATTGGGAGAAAAAATTCATAAGTCAAAGCAACCCTATCTAAAAATTTGTAAGTAGAAAAAATCCTATCTAAACCACATCCAAGATGGTGGACGGAGCTCCGTTCGTAAGTAGAAACATTCGTTTCTGTACCACTGTATTGGGGACATGTAGTGTAATCTACAAGTTCACTCTGTTTTGTTGTAATGGCCGCTTTTTTACCTCCCTCGCTCCCCCATACTACACAGGCATCTGATACTTAAGCAAACCCCGGGCATACCTTACCGCAAGGCCAAAAGTCATGGCCAGGGCTTTTGTTTTAGCACCTCTCAGGCAGGTGCCATTGTCATTATAATAGAACAAAGGAGGTGTTCATGGTGAGTTCTGCCACCTCTTTTCCTAGAAAAATAGCACTGGTCATGGCACTGGAACTAACCCATATTTCACTGGGAGATGTTAATGCTAGAACAGTTGCAAAAGCTCCCAGCAAGGAACAAGATATTATCAGGGTAAATATTATAGCAAGAGCTGTCAACTTTTGAACTGTTCTGTAGTTGGTCTTAACAGCTATTTGATTTGCAGCAATTTAGTAATGTGTACTTTTTGTGTCATGAAAAGCTTCACCTACTAATTTCTCCATATCAGTCTGCTGTGTTACAGAGGCAAGGGAAAAGCCAGGCAATTTTTATGGCCACATGGCAACAGATTATGGTGTGTGAGATACTGAAATAAAAAATTAGTCTCAGCTGCTTTGTGTTGGTGGGAAAGGTTACATCAGCAGTGGGGAGCACCTCTGTGAATTGTGCCTTTGGTTTCTCTCCCATTAGCAGTGCACCAAAATTACTGGAATGTGTTTACATATAAACAGTATCCGCTCGCCCCCTCCCTTGGGTGGGCGGGGTTTGCAACACTGCGTGGGCTCCTGGGACAGGTGAGCCACCCACCTGCTTCCATCTCGGCAGGCCTATGGGCAGCCAGCTGGGGATGGGGCGAGGGCAAGCATAAGGGGCCAATGCCCCTCGGCCCAGGCTCACTTGTTTTCCTTCCAGGTTCCAGGACCTTTGCTGGTGAGTATTTCCTTTAGCGGTGTGTGTGTGCAGTAAGGTCGCTGGTGCCGTCTGTTAGACCTTAGTTTAGCAATCTAACTGTTTGATTTCAGTTTGCTCCCACAGTGTTACATCGTCAAGCAGCATTAGTCCTTGTTTTCACACGCTGGTTTTACCATCAGGTCTCACGCTATGGCAACTGAATGTGGTGATATCTCCCCCCCCCCTTGCATGCGTAGGTGCACAGTGAGGGACACCCCTAGTAGTGCTGTGCAGGCAGCTAATAAGGTCAAGAAAAGGGTCCTGTCTACTGGAAGGAAGGTCGCCCCTACCCCACATGCCTCAGCCAAGGGCAAACACTCCTTCCTAGATGGCCCACCCTAGGCGGGGGCTGGACCTAACAGAAGGGGGCCGTCTAGACAAGAAGGCGGCCACTCGCCACCAGCGTGGTGATACCTTATCACCTTCCTACTCACCCACCTCATGTGTCCCAGCTAGGGGCAAGGGGACGTACATCCAGCTAGATAGCCCCTCCTCTTTGGGCCTGGGTCCTAGCAAGAAAAAACGTCCAATTAAGAAGCTGGCCACCGGCTGTCGGTGGCAGAATAGTTTGTCACCTGATGTCTACTGGAATGAACAATAATTGATAGACTTCTTTAAAACAGTGAACAGTCAGAGACACCTAAAATGTTAATAGTAAACATTAGTTCCTTAAATCATTTGAATCAGGATTGAATTTGTAATCAAATCATTATGTTTTCATTACTATTTTCTTCTTCTTTTTGTCTATGGAAGAATGCAGAAAAGCAAATATTTATTGCACAGTTAGAAGGGCTGAGGCAATCTTTTACCAATTCCTTCTCCCTAAAGCCCCGCTGTTGTTCTAGTGGCGTCCTCCAACCACCTGGAGCCAGTTTTCAAGGATGGGGCTGCATAGGGATAGGGAAATCAACCAAAATCAGCCCTCATTCACGAGTGGGAGCATCCCATTAGAAAAACACCATTCATAAGATTCTCCCAACAGCAGGAGCAAATTCAGGATCCAAGCCATAATTAGAAACTCTGTGCTAACATCAGAAGTACAAATTAAAATTAATAGTTGAAATATGTTTTGACAACTATGTTAGTAACAGGTTGGACTCCCAACATGAGGTACTTAAAAGTTGTTACTTTGACAGTTGGTCCTTAAATCATTCATTTTTGCCTGATTTAACAAATATTACAATGAACATTTATAACCAACCAGACCACTTAAAACAAAAGTCTGTGCTTTTGATTATGTTTATATATACTTAAGTATATATATAATTTCTATATAAACTATTGTTTTATACTGTTTTCAGATACTTTAAAATAGCATGGCTGTTTCAATCTCTGTGTTTTTTAAACAAAACAAAAAACAAAAACAAACCACACTTGTTTTAAATTATATTGAAATTTATTTCCAAGTACAGTTGTTTAAATAAGCATTTCTTAATATTTCATAGATCTCTTCTAATACCTCTAAAATAATAAAATATGACCTTGTATGAAATGTTTGAACATTCATAGCTGATATATATATCTATAACAGTAACCCTTAGCAATTGTACAGAAATCTCAACAATTCTTTCAATTATTGATTAATGACTGTGGTAAATAATAGCTCCAGCAGAAAGATAGAGAGGTCATTTTCTTGATTCTGCCTTTCCCACTGTTCTAGAGGATCCCCCAACCCTCCATAGCTTATTTTGGGGTACAAAATGAGCTGCAAATGGAAGGGAAAATCAGGTGGGTGGGATCCTCTCCTTCCATTGGTGGTATAAGAGCCATTTAATTTAATTATGTAATAGTTATATTACTGTAAGTGCATGGATGAATAACATTTCTGGTGTGTGATATGAACATGATCAAAATCACTGTGACATGGTAAGTTATAAAAATCAGAATATTTATTGTTTTCCCTCCAGGAACCAACATTTGTGCCAAGAACAATGGTGGATGTCAGCAACTTTGCCTTTTTCGAGGAAATATGCAGAGAACATGTGCTTGTGCACATGGCTACCTAGCTGAGGATGGAGTTACATGCCTGAGACATGATGGCTATTTGCTTTATTCAGGAAGAACAATATTTAAAAGTATACATCTTTCGGATGAAACAAATTTAAATTCACCAATACAACCTTATGAAAATCCTGAATATTTCAAAAATGTGATAGCACTGACTTTTGACTACAGCCAAAAAGGAAGAGGTACTAACCGAATCTTCTTCAGTGATGCACACTTTGGAAACATACAACTTATTAAAGACGATTGGTCTGGCAGAAAAGTTGTAGTTGAAAGTAAGTATACTTATGCATGGTTGTTTTTTGAATCCACTTGTATTTTAGTTATTTTTAACCCCCCCCCAAAAAAGTGCAACCATCTCATGCCCTTAATTATAACTGCAATAAATGAAGCTTTACAGTACAATGCTTACTCACTGGGACTTTATCTTTTGTACGTATTTTTAGATCGCAGCCTTAATTGGTTTAATTTGTGGGATGGCAAGTTTAAGGGTGCACTTTTTTACTGCCATGTTCATAGCTGCCTGTTCCCATAACAGGGAATGAAAAAAACACACATTCCAGCTAGATTTTCTTGTTAGCAGTGAGTGGTAGCTTTTGTTTATTAAATTGTAATGATCTTATAGTTTGTTTAGACTCTCCAAACGCAATTTGTTGAGTTTTGGGTAATACACAATATTAGCTTAATGTAAATGGTTAAATGGTTAATAGGTAAGTGATTAATTACTGAATTTTAATTGAT
This sequence comes from Zootoca vivipara, assembly GCF_963506605.1. NCBI lineage: Eukaryota > Metazoa > Chordata > Lepidosauria > Squamata > Lacertidae > Zootoca > Zootoca vivipara. The sequence continues at coordinate 98,356,416 of NC_083276.1, read as the reverse complement.
TGGAAGCTGTAATAATAAATTGGGCATCTTAAGTATTTCTTAATCCAAATATATTCTATAAGGTTTTAGGATATCATCTGATACTGAAGCACTGGTTGCAGTTGAACTTTTTATAAAAAAAATATTTGCCTTCATTCACAATTGCTATTTAAGTAGCATTGAGCACTGGCTTCCAATTTCAACTAAGTGATGTTTACCTCAAAGGAAAACCATGGTAAATCCAAAAAACAAAATTTGTATCTGGCTGCTGTATATTCAAGCAAATAGCTAAAGTATTTCATTGAAACACTCAATAATAAAATTGGTGAATCTGAAGATACATTTCTACTTCACAGAAACCTTTATTACTTAAAAAGACACTATTTATTGATGGATTTTACACATCCCTAAAAGCAAATGGTTACCCAAATCCTACACATAATTTAACATTTTCTTTGCGCAGAAACCAAATTTATGACTTGTAAGGAGTCTTCCGTTAAACTGGTTTCCAGTTCACTAAATCAGATTAACAACTCACTAGCACCCCATTCTCTAACATGTTTTCACCTCACTGGATACAGATTTACTACTTAGAAACAACCCATTATCTAGTATGTTTCCAGTTCACTGGAAACAGATTTACTACTCATACACAAACCATTATCAAACATAGTTCCAACTCACTGAATATTGATTTAGAATTCATAAACAGCCCATTATCTGACAAACTTTCAGCTCACTGAACAGATTTGCAACTCATAAACAACCCATTATCTAACACATTTCCAGCTCACTGAAAGTAGATTTACAGTGTATAAACAACCCATTATCTAACATGTTTCCAGTTCACTGAAAACAGATTTAAAACTCACAAGGATATCAGTCACTGACAAGTTTTAACCACCATAAATAAATATAAGAAGAGTTTAACTCACCATATGTTCGGTCAACTGTCATGTATGCTGCATTCACTTTTTCAAATTAAATACTATATTGTAAGCATCGGATTAATATAATAAAGGGGTGTGTGCTTGTGTATGTTTAACATGTAAGATCAGCTGCATTGTCATCTTGTGATCTCTTGCACATGAACGTTACTAGATTACTCTCCAACATTGGGTATTTTAGATGTGAAATTATTATGGTTTTTAGATGGTTTTTAAGACTAAATTAGTGGTTGGTCATTAATAAACCTGGTATTGGTTGTTGTTACTTTATTAGATTATTTACCTGTAGTGGTGCATAAGTAACTATATAAGAGCAAGTTAAAACTGACTGCATCTTCTCCTTTTATGTTTGAATTATATTAGTAAAGTTCTTCAGTCTGAATGTCCATAAGAATGCACTGCATCCTTTCCAACATGGATTATGCATGGACTGGCGTGGGGGCGAGGATGAGGAGAGAGCTTGCAAAAGCCACAAACCAGGATAGGAGAAGTGGGAGATAGGCTTTTATTAAAATATAATTATCATTTTTAAATGGGGGGGTTATAGTTAGATGTCATTTACATCTTAGATTGGAGGCAAGGACTTATCTTTTATGCCCATGTAACTCTGTAAGGCACCATGCACTATGATGGTGTTAAATAAAAAAATATCATTGCTTTATCACTGAAACAACAACAACAACATTTATATACCACCTTTCATCTGAGGATCACAGAGCAGTTTACAGTATTCTTTTGACTGTCCTGACAAAACTTTAAAAGCTGCTGTTTTAGAATTGTTTTGCTGATGGTAACAACTGGGGATACAAGTTGCATTTTCATTTGTATTTGGTTTAAAATTATGATGAGTTGGAGCCAGACTTGGGGTTAATGGAGCTCCACTTGCAATGGAGGAAAGGGATGGAGAGATGGATTCCCTCGGTTCTCCTTTCCCCTTTTATTACTTACTATTCAGCCTTACTAACGGGAGTTGACTAACAACACTCCTACAGATGATCTCAATCATCAAGTTTGGATAAATAGGTCCAGATTGTCCATAAAGTAACTAGGATTAAGTTGTTCAGAACCGTGCAAACTAACCATAAGCCTGACCTGGTAGTGGGTGGGAAGCCAGTGTAGGTTTGTTTGTTTGTAACAACGATGCCACTGCATTCTGCATTCCACTGCATTCCTCCAATACACCACTGCATTTAGATCGGAGTTTTGACAGCCTCTTCTGATTCATATGCTACAGAGAAATAGAACTGTGTGTCATCAATGTGTTGGTGACACTTTGCTCCAAAACTTCTAATGGCTGCTCTCAACAGCTTTATCAGCTTATCTACTGGACTCCAGTTCCTTTCAACTCCTATACCATGATGTAGTTATGAAGCCAATACATATCTTTTTTTTAAAATCTGACAGAAAGAGGAAAGGATATTAAAGGACTGAGAGAGAAAAGCTAGTATTAATTCAGTGTCTAGCATATGGAAAATGGTATTGATTTGCTTTTGTCAGTTTGTCACATTTTTCATAATATTAGTGTTCTGAATTGAAAGGCTGCCTAGACTATTTGTACCTTTAAGCAATAGGAGTTATAGAATAAAAGTCAATTTATCCCTAACACAAAGTGACTGGCTTTGTAATATATTGCATATCTCTCCATTGAGGTTGTTCAAATGTGGGTTACTGTTCCTTTTGGTTAAGTGGTTCCTATGTAACTGTCAGACAAAAGCATCTAGGTTAGCATTTATCTTATTGAGTATTAATCATGATATATATTTTAGGTTCCCTTAATATTTTTAGGCTTCTGTACAATAACTTTTTTCTATAATAAAATCCTAAGATCTTTATATCATTTTTGTAATTTCACCATGAGTTGAATAAAATATGAAGTCTGAAAATCCAGGGGGGGGAAGTATTAAATGTTTTGTGTTTTTTACTAATAGGCTCCTTAGAAATTGCCTAATATTTAACTTTCTTTTGGGTCTATAAAGAGTTCCGCAAATAGCATGTGTCATTATAGTGTTAAATCTCTATTTGTTTGTTTGTTGATGAGTTCAGTAAGTGCCACATTTTCTAATTTTACAAATTGCATATGCATACCTATTTTCTCATACTTAGCATGAGAAAATAGGTATGCATATGCATCTTTCTTTTAATGTTTGCAAAAAGGATCTAATCAGACAATCAAACAATATGTCAGTCAGGAGACAAATTCTTCATCCTGCCAATTTATTCATTTCTTTTACACCTTATTATTACATGTTGGGGGTGGGGGTAGGCAATTGATGGTTTGTTGCTTTGTGACTATCTTAGGAACCCACTGAAAGAGTAAAGAATTAATTAGTGCTCTCATTGTGCCATTTATAATTTGTGTGAACTGTTGAATCATATCCTCATATGGTTTATTGCTTCAAAACACTGCTTTAATATCAGTCACCAAATGGTGACCACCTGTTGTCTGTTACAAATATTCTGTGTGAACAGATTGTCAGAAACCAACCTCATTCCCAGCATCTGGGCTAGGAAAGCAATTGACAGACTCTTCCTGAAAAGGTAAATTGCGTGAACACAATGAGTGAGCACAGTAAACAAGAAAACAAGCAGTAAATGCATAATATGGTTAAAATACCCCCAAAAATTCATTGACCACAACTCAGCTCACTATATTCTTTATGGATATACTTTAGGCCATACACCTAATTATGCATGGCCATTATTAGTTCCCAGTTTTAGCATATACAGTGGTGAGAGAACAGATTGTATTTGCTGAAATCTGTGCTGCATAACCATCCGTTAGTCTTGTATAACCACCACCACCACTACGCTTTTTTTCATTACCCGATGGAAAGATTTATGTAGGAACTTTTTGTGTGTGAAAACAAGGAACGTGCATCAAGCTGTTCAGCTGCTTTCAGTTCAACAACCCCCAATATTGTTTTTTTTCCCCAAATTCAAGGGGCCAGGGCAAATGGCAAAATGTCCTGGGCCAACCCTGCATGGGGCATAATAGGTTTCATCTACCTTATTCACCATGTCTTAGAGGGCTGAGGTGGAGGAGGAATAGCTGTGCCTTCCGGTTTTGTAGGATATTTTAAGAATAGAATCTTAAGAACAAGAAACGTAATACGTTGAATGAACTGTCAACTTAAAATGGGGGGAAATATTTACAATCTCTCTGTGTGTGTTTTTCTGGTTTAAACTAACCAGTTATAAAAGTGTCAATTGCAATGGCTGGTGTTTTTTAGTTGTTTGCATTGTCTATGCACAAGAAAGGATGTTTCATGTGATTTCATCAGTTACTTTTGTTATTTATTTGCTATTCCGTTTTCCAGGCAAGTCAGATGAAGAGCAGCAGGGTAGTATTCATGGGCTGCATCTCATTGGTGGGATGCAATCCATCTTCGTTAAGTTCAGTAAAAGTGATAGATGGCATTTGGCAATGTAATGATGTGATCACTGTACCATTGCCTCTGTAAATCATAAGCTGTTGCTTTCCGTTGTGTAGACAGTTAATCAGTTATATACCATATTACTGATTTAATTCAGATTGTCAGGAGCAGGTGAATAATGTGAGTGTTTGTATATTAATATCATATTGTATTAGTGCTCACTTCATTTGAAACTCATAAACTGTTGCTTCATGAATGATATGAAATAAATATAATTGGTGCTCTCTGTATTGAATGCCATCGGTGCTTTAATTTAGGCACTAAAGTGTGGGGTGAAGAGATAGTGATCTGGCCCACTAGCCTAAAAAGGTTCCCCACCCTGATTTAGTGTGTCAGGGCAGAAAATATTATATAGATGGATATATAATTCCTGTGCATTATTACAGATCGAGAAAATCAGTGTATGGCATTGATTTTCATGTTATCAAAATATTATTTGACACTTCAGATGACAATGAAAAATATTTATCATGAGTTTGTTGGCAAATAATTAGTGCATGACAGTTGCTAAGGGTTTCATATCTATCTTTAATGGCTATTTCCAATAGGCTACATTACAGTTGAAATCAATGGACTTGCAGCAGTCTCCATTCTCCCATGACTTCTGAAGGGGTCATTTTATGTACTCACTTTCCCTGATAGTTCTGCAAACCCCCACAAATCACCCCCTACTACATTTACAAACCACTATTTATAAACTGCATTTATGTCCCCCTGCTACATGTACAAACTACTCTGATTGCTGTGTATGTTGGGAACGTTTGTTGTCCCAGCTGCCTGGCAATATATGTTGGAAGCATTCTGTGTATGTATGGAAGCTTTGCAGTATCCAGTAGCTGGATGATATTCAACATTAGTCGTACCCCAAGTAGAGCCTTTAAAAACTCTGCATATGACTTAGTTGGCTGTCACCCTTTATTCTTGATTCAAGATAACTCACCACCACTACCACCCCACACACCTTCCTACTTTGTATAAGACCAGCATCTTTAATTGGAAGAGAGAACAACCACAAAGGTAGAAGTCCACAAGTCTAGTGTAGGAAAATAGTCAACCAGCAAAATTAATTTCTCAAGGACCGTAAATCTCTTATCTGTCTGTTTCTAAATGAAAAATAGAATTTTAGAGCACAAAATTTATTATATTGTTTCCGTTATTCATGACATTTTTGCACTTTTTGTGTGCTTTAAGACATCATGCACACATTCAGTGAGCATCCAATAAAAATGATATAATCAGAAAGCTGCTATTATCTAACAATGGTAAAATATATCTATTTGAATCAAACTTAATGTTACATTCCAATTGTTGTATTTATCCACTGCTGTTAATTTGAACTATTATTTAACAAGCATATCCAATCATGTTCAATCATATTTAAGTCTTATTCAACCATTATTTTCCAGAATAATAATTAAAACATTCATGTGTCCATTAGCATTGCACAGGTAGCTTATTTTTGTAATTACAATTTTTTTTTTGCATATGTGACAATGACAGTTTTACACAATTCTATTTTGGAGCGTGCTCACTTGATTTAAATATGGAATATGTGTTCTCTATCAGATGTCGGTTCTGTGGAGGGTCTTGCATATCATAGAACATGGGATACTTTGTACTGGACCAGCTCTACTACATCTTCTATCACAAGACACACAGTTGATCAGAAACGGAGAGGTGCTTTCAACAGAGAAGCAGTCATAACTATGTCTGAAGATGATCATCCACATGTATTAGCTCTTGATGAATGCCAAAAGTAAGTGCCATAGTCATATTCATTACTGTATGACAAACTTTACTTTGTCAAGTTAGGTTCCTCTTGGATGCATTAGGAAACAAACAGTGTTGTGTGTGTATATGTTTCTAATATGAGATCATTCCAATCAATCATAGCCTGTGGGACTACCAAAGAATAAGTGCACCTTATTGTTTTTTTATGGATTTTGTCCAAAATGTCTTGATTTCTACAATTTCCTGTCGGTATTGGATAGTGTTCTTTATCTTTTTGCTTAATTTTTGATGCTTGTAAAAAGACTGAAGTCGTGTGGGGCAAGGGCATGTATCATTCGTTTTTATATATGTTGCCTATGCAGGGTTCGAGTGTTTTATTTCCCACGCCAGTCTGAAGGACTCGTCAAATGGACACCTTCCTGTTGGCTCCTAAAGTATCGCCACAGTACGGTGGCGATAGTAGGAAGTGTTTCTCCCCGATTCCTCCTCTTGTATCCTAACACATTGGAGAGTGCATTATAACTGGCAGAGCAGTTGAGTTTGGCCCTTGGGAATCTCTATACAGGCATTGTGGCCTGTAGTCTCAAGACCCAGGCCTGAGTTATGGACCAAGGAGCACTTCAAGACAAATGAGTGGAAAGAAGAAAAAATAATATGTCTTTGCTGCTACTGCTACCTCCTACTTGTGGGAAAATAAAGAGAAGGGTTCTTGAGGGACTGGTAGCTATGGGGGAAAGGAATGCCATACTGTACTGTACTGTACTGTACTGTACTGAATGGCATATTGTACTGCTCTTCTTCCAAGTTGGAGATGTGACAGTTTCCAGGCTTCTTGAAATCTCTCTTTTAAAGTCTTCTTCTCCAGACATTTGTTTTCAAGTCAAGCTTGGATGAATATCCATGGCAGGCATCCCCAAACTTCGGCCCTCCGGATGTTTTGGACTACAATTTCCATCATCCCTGACCACTGGTCCTGTTAGCTAGGGATCATGGGAGTTGTAGACCAAAACATCTGGAGGGCCGCAGTTTGGGGATGCCTGATCCATAGCATCTCTACCCTAAGATTAGATTGTTAGAATCCCTGAACAGAAGCGGCACTTCACCATCCTAATGTGGGGATTTGTGTGTGTGCATGTGTGTATAGATTGCATTTCCGCTTTTGATGGTGGGGTTAGCCAAAATATTTGGGTGGAGTGTCACTTAGCTTGATGTTTTAAACAGTAGCACAAGAGTTAAGCACATTTTCGCTGTCTCTCACTGCCAGCCAAAGTCCCCCCACCCCACCCTGACAGGAGTTGACAGCAACAGCACTTACATCCCGACACAATGCTGTTGCCATCATGTCACCTCCTAAGGAAAACATATCCTACAGCGACTGAGCAGAGAGAGGGACCATGTGGGTGGGGGTGGGGAGACCTTTTAATGCTTGTACTACATATTTTAAAAGATGTCAAGGAAAGCTCCCACTCCCAAAACGTCTAGACGATTTACCCTCAACGCTGGAACCTTTCATCCTATTTCAGTACTTGTTTCACCATTCCCTTAATCTAAAGAAGTGCCGCTGATGTAGGTGCGATTTTATGGTGATTACAAGGACCTGTTTTAAATAATTCCATCAGCTTTAAAAGCAGAACCACTGCTGCATTATATGTCCATTTATGTGGCTGAAATGTCCATTTTAAGATAAGGGAATTGTGTCTGTCTTTCAACCTTTTTTTCTGTAGTTTAATGTTTTGGACTAATTGGAATGAGCAGCATCCAAGCATCATGAGAGCTACATTGTATGGCAAAAATGCACAAGTTGTTATTAGCACTGACCTCCTGACACCAAATGGACTTGCGATTGATCACAGTGCAGAGAAATTGTACTTTTCCGATGGCAGCTTGGGGAAAATAGAAAGGTGTGAATATGATGGATCACACAGAAATGTGAGTAAGATCATAATGCTGATTTCTAGAAATATGCTGATTCTTTCTGTCTAACTAAAGAAAAGTAATTTACAATAATATTGCCTTCACCATTCAATATCCTTTAATCCTTATTGATGTGGGGAAAATAATGTGTGACTTTTAATTATCCAAATGCAACTACATTGCTATAGAAATGCAACTATCTTCTGAACTATTTTGTATGCCAATGACACCAATGATGCCAGCATGCCAAGAACTGATACGTAACATCCCAACTACTTTTTTATATAATTTATATATATAACAACAATTATTCATTCAAACTCTGACTCCCTTCCTCCTCTTTCTGTGGTTCTTTAAATTTCTCGTCATCTTCCCGCATACTCCAATTATCTCAACATATTATTTTATATATCTATTCCCATATATATCCCATATATATATTGAAACTGCAGGTTTTTACATTAATCCTGCCAATGTCTTAATCTGTTTACAGTTTGCTTGTAAAGACTCAATAAGCCATTTTCTTCCTTTGTTATCTTGATTTCCTATTCTTCCGGTAAGTTTCGCCATTTCTGCATGGTCCATTAACTTTTGTAGCCATTCTTCTCTCAGCGGGACCTCTTATTCCTTCCATTTTTGGGCAAATAACATTCTTGCAACTGTGGTTGCATACATAAATAAATTTCTATACTGTTTACATAGTTCTGATCACATAATTTTCAAAAGGAAATCTTCTGGTTTTTTATAAATAAATGTTATCTTCAACATCTTTTTCTGTCCATTATATATCATTTCCCAGTAAGCTTTAACCTTATTACAAGACCACCACATATGAAAAAACTTAACTTAATTCTCTTTGCATTTCCAGCACATATTCGATTTGGATTTATACATTTTATCCATTTTTCTAGGTTTTAGGTTCCATCTATATAACGTTTTCATATAGTTTTCTCTTAAACTATAACATCTTGTAAATTTTATATCCATGTTCCATAAATGTTCCTATGCATCCATTTCTATATTATGACCAATATCTATTGCCCAGTGTATCATTGAAGGTTTCACTTGTCCGTCCTTTGTCTCCCATTCCAATAACATCTTATAAATTTTAAATATCACTTTAACATTACAGTTTAACAGGTCACTTTCTCGTTGTGATGTTTGTTCCCCAAATCCCCACTTCATATCCTTTTTAAATACTTCATTCAAATGATGATATTGTAACCATGTTGTTAACATCTCTGATAAATCCTTAAATTCTTTAAATTTAAATTCTTCACCTTCTCTTAATAAATTTCTATAAATTGCCCAATTTTCCATCATATTTTTTCCCCCACCTCTATGGCTTCCAAAGGTGAAAGCCATAGTGGTGTTCTGGTCTCCAACAAGTTTTTATACTTATCCCATACTCAATACACATTTTTTCCTGGTTTGTAAAACCTTTATGAACTTTCACCTTTTCATACCACAAGTAAGCATTCCAACCAAAAATATTGTTGTGACCTTCCAAATCTAAAATACTGTATGTGATTTCTTCAATAACAACCATTCCTTCAACCAGCACAGACAATCTGCTTCGTAATATAATCCCGTATCCAGCAGGGAGAAACCTCCTCTCTCTTTCACATCTATCAATACTTTATATTTTATGGTTTATCCCTTGCCAGATATCTTTGGAAATATCTTTTTGCCATTTGTTGAAACAATCTGTCTTGCCGAGTGCCAGTATTGATTGAAACAAAAATAACATCCTGTGGAAGAAATGAAATAGACAAACAGCAGGAGTATAAATATACATTCAATTGATGTCTATTTCCTTTTCTAACCAGGTGATTGTCAAATCTGGACCTGGCACCTTTCTCAGTCTGGCTGTTTATGATGACTGGATCTTCTGGACCGACTGGGTGAGAAGAGCTATTCTGCGATCCAATAAATACACAGGTGGAGATACAAAAATTCTTAGATCTGACATACCACATCAACCAATGGGCATCATAGCTGTTGCTAATGACACTAACAGCTGTAAGTTACCAAACACACCATTCATATTTATTTATTGGCAGATAGTTATTTTTTTAAAAAAAATTAAGTAAAAGGGTTATTTTTGTAGTTTATCATACTGTAATTCCTTATTTAGTTATACAGTAACCTTTTATAGGACAGGAAAGTCACATACCAAATGGGGCTGCAAGTTTAACTAAAGCATTTGTTGACAAGTGCTAATCTTCACAAGATGATGGGTTTGCAGTGTTCCTTTGGATAAAAAAAAATGAAGAATTCTCTTCAAGCCTTGTGCAAACACCTGAAAAGTTATAACCATAATCAGACTTGCCCAGCATGGCCACTTTTAACTTCATAGGCTAATGCACAATGCATCTTGGTATGGCTTGGAATTTGCAGGAAGGTCTTTGGAACTCACTGTTTGATAGAGATCCATTTCAAACTTCTTTGGGGTGAATGTCCCATAGTCTAAATTGCTCTCTAAGACAGTGTAGTACTAGGCATTTATGACATCATGCACTAGGGATGGGGATAATTTTAATTCAGTTTGCATTGATATGCATTTACAATTTGTACAACTGTGTATTTTAACACAGTGTGCTAACTGAAGCACAGCTTTCTGTCAAAATCTGAACTTCTCTGAATTTTGCAATGCAGTAGTCCAGCAAAGTATAAAGATTTATAGACTAAAGTGTGCCAAACAATGCTCACATTAGTGAAAATTGCATATATAAATGCACCATTTTAGGGGAAATAACATGCAAAATGTAAAATTGCATGCAAAGCTTTGGAGAGTCACTCTGAAATGCTCATGAATTGTCAAGACCTTTTTAAAAATGAATTCACAACATGATGTGGAAAACTGAACTTAAGAGTGGGAAAAATGAGAAACTGGGGTAAACAGAAATTGACAAGTTTGCCCATCTGTATCACACACCATTATAGTGTCATAATTCAGGATATCTGAAGAACTGTGCATGCACACGAAAGCTCATACCAATGACAAAGCTTATACCAATGACAAACTTAGTTGGTCTCTAAGGTGCTACTGGAAGAATTTTTTTATTTTGTTTCGACTACGCCAGACCAATACGACTACCTACCTGTAACTCATAATAATGGGGTTAGACACAGACTTCATGAAGGAACTAATGCCACCCAATTCAACATACCTAATTCTTCTAATATAGTTACTATTGGCCTGCTCATTAGACTGCTCCATTAACTCTCTCTGTGTGTGTAGAGTCATCCCCCGCCCCGCTCCCCACATCACTGCTGTTTACCTGGACCGTCCTGGGGCAGGGCAGCTCCTAAATTGAGGTTTGTGTTGGATTGGCAGCAGCACTCCCACCAATGCAACCATATGGTGCTACCCTCACCACCACTTAGGAGTGTGCAAGAAATTCTGCTTGGTTCTCATTTTAATGCAAATCTACATGATTTGCACTTCCTAAAACAGTACATGATCTGAAGGACAGCTTTTTTTTTTTTGAGACCCACACTTCTCATAATTTCGCAATACAGTTCTTCATCTAAAAATGCATATAAAATGCCTATTATTAGTGTTGTTGTTTAGTTGTTTAGTCATGTCTGACTCTTCGTGACCCCATGGACCAGAGCACGCCAGGCACTCCTGTCTTCCACTGCCTCCCACAGTTTGGTCAAACTCATGTTGGTAGCTTCAAGAACACTGTCCAACCATCTCGTCCTCTGCCATCCCCTTTTGCTAGTGCCCTCAATCTTTCCCAACATCAGGGTCTTTTCTAGGGAATTATTAGTGTTAAATGTGCATATAAATGCATTGTATTAGAGAAAACTAATTGCAGAAATGTGCACTAGCAGAAGCCAGCACAAGGATTCCTGCTAACATAATGGGACTTGGCACACAATACTGTCCCCAAGTCTTCTCTGGAGCATTGAGACAACCCCCAGAACAGATTGAGGGGGGCATGGGGAAAAGAGAAGGGTGCAAGGTTCTGCTATGCAAAGAAAATCATTTTTTAAAAACTGCAATATTTTTATTTATATATACAGTTTTGAAGGTATCAAAATACAGTCACAGATAAAGCACCTTACAGCTTCCTATTTCCCATTTTTTCCTCTATGTACTAAGAGCAAAGCTTAAAATTAATTTGTGTTTCCTTAGGTGTCCCATAATTTTGTTAAGATTTAAATCAGTCAAGATTGAGTGACTGGGGAAACCCAGCCAGATGGGCGGGGCATCATCATCATCATTATTATTATTATCAAGAGTTTCTGAACAATGAAGCAAGTAGTTCCAATGTCAATATTAGATTACTTCTTTTTTATGGTTTTATATTATAATGTCTCTCTTTTTCTCTTTTTTAGGTGAATTATCCCCTTGTGCCCAGATGAATGGGGGCTGTCAAGACTTATGTCTTCTGACCCCTGATGGCCGTGTTAATTGTTCATGTAGGGGTGAACGAATACTTACAGATGACAACAGATGTGTGCGTAAGTAATATTTTTTTTTGTAAATATTTTTTATTAAGGATTTCTTGAATTACAAAGGTGTGTGCAGTGTCTCTCATATTTTAACATGTATCATTTTTGCAAATCAGTTTCATTTGTTGAGACACTAAGAAGAAAGAGGGAAAACGAGGTAGATAGGGATTGGGAGGGTGGATGGGGTAATATTAATTGATAATAGCAGCAATTGGCAGCGGAGCTTGTCTCCACGCTGCCCGGGGAGTGTGTGTGTATTGTGCACCTCAGGGGCGGGGCGAGAGATGGAGGGCAAACGAAGGCAACCACGGCTGCTTAGCTCCGCCACTGGAATGGCACCAGGAACAAAAGAAGGCATGAAAGCCATAGATAGGGAATTTTGAACTGCAATCAGGTGAAGCAGGTTCTGACAGGGTAATTTCATAGTAAAATTTAGTTAGATTGAAATCCTACAGCATATCTAGATCCAGCAGTATTTTGCTTGTATCTGCTAAATTGTCTGGAAAATATATTGATGAAAGCTTTTGAAGCATTTCTTTTATATATATGTAAGTGCTTGAATTTGCCCTTGTGTGTTCCATGAATTATGTATGCCTTACAATTACACATAACCATGGGAGGAGTACCCAAACTTTTTCACTGCACCCTTTATCTTCTGTCTTAACTTATTTGTCTGCCGAATGTATGACTCAGTGTAAAACTGTAGGGTAAAATGTTGGTTATAAATCAAATCAGTACTAATTGTTATTTGTGCATATCAACTGCACAAATGTCAAAGAGTCATGACTAGTGGCAAATAGTGGAACCACCCCTCACAGCCTCCGAACTCTCCACATACCCATTACTCTCATAAAGTGAGCAATCTAAAACCACCAGCTAGAAATGTGAAGCAGTATTTTGAAACATCCAGCAAGTTAGCTGAGAAATGTAAGCCTTCTGCCTTTACCATTCTCTAAAATTTAGGACCATTATCCAATGAAATTTTCAGTGTTTTCTAAGAATCTTTAAGTGCTGCTTACAACTGTAAACGTCAATTAAATTTACATCAATTTTTATATTTCCATATTTTGTTACATTAATTGTATTTAATAATGTATATGATTTATTTGAATACTTCACATCAAGAGGCTATTTAAAGAGCATAGGTGACTGCTGGAATTAAAATGTTTAAAACTTTGGAATTGTGCATGTAGAGTTTATCTAAAGCAGATTTTCTTAAATAAATTAAAGTGACTATACTATACATATGCAGTCCTTGTTGCATTGGTGCTCCTGTTTGGCATTATAATTAAGATAAATTGACTCCTACAGATGATTTACAGTGATAAAAAGCATGTTAATTAAAGCTCTAGCACAGTTGCAGTGTACCACAATCTTAGAATAGCTGTGAAACTCATATCCTGTAGAGATCAATTGATATTGTATGGACAGGCACCTGATTTGCAATGGTCCCAAGTTAATGTAATTAAAACATTAGTATTTCTTATTAACAGCTTATTTCAGTATAGACTTGGAACCGCTAATAACAAACCATCAGCATATCACTGAGAACACCTCACACAGCTGATTTGCAGTAAGTTCGAAACTGGAATTAATTTGGCAACATGTTCAAGTATTTTTACTTCCCAAAGGTATTAAGTTGATTAACTCAGACAGCTTTAGTATAGATCTCACCACTGGTTGTTAGGTAACAGATACACTACATTGTAATACAGTGGTACCTCTAGTTATGAACTTAATTCATTCTGGAGGTCCATTCTTAACCTGAAACTGTTCTTAACAAGAGGTGTGCTTTCGCTAATGGGGCCTCTTGCTGCTGCTGCGCCGCCGGCACACGATTTCCGTTCTCATCCTGGGGCAAAGTTCTCAACTCGAGGTAGCTGTTCCAGGTTAGCGGAGCTTGTAACCTGAAGCGTTTGTAACTCGAGGTACCACTGTATTTACATCTTTCCCAAGTATGCTTAAATTTTTTCATGTGTAGAGAAATGAAGGCAAGAGCATACTTTTACTGTTTTGGTATACTAAATTACCTCCAATTTAGTCTTCTGTTCTGATCCAAATTCATTGCTTTCAGTTCAGGTCTTGTTAATTGACAGTATGGAATCAGTAGTAGACAGTAGTAATCTGTGGTTGGCACAAATGTGTGTGTGTGGTGTTTTTTTTTTTTAAATGGCTGGCATCAAAGGGTGGAATTGAACACATTGCTAAGCTGGTTATTCCATCAATTCAAGCATTTAAGTTGGCCAGAGAGGCCCATCTCCCCTCTCCTTCCCCTTCTTCTGATCCTCCCAGAACTGATTGGTGGGCACACAGGGGAAAGAGAGAGGAGTCTCTTTGCTGTGGCTCCTGCTAGTGCAACTATTTAGTTGAAGAGCCGCCCCCTCCCAACTCTGCTGTTCTATGATTCTATTATTCCTAAACTAGTCTTTCTTAATTGGATAGAAATTGAAATGATTCAGGGTTTCAGAACATCATGAAGTTGGAAATTACAAAAAAAGAAAGAAAAAGGTTTTCATAGCAGCATGGCTTCTATTTCCCCATGGCTTGGGTCCAGAGCATCTAGTGTATGAGCTTGTATTATAACATCAGCAGCTCTAAGTGGAATATTTGCAGTCTGAAATACACAAGATTTATGTAATATATATTTAGTTAGTTACATAATTGCCATTGGCTGTTTCCCTATTCACTTTGAACTTCTGTATCTTCTTTTAACACTTGTTTTGATCTTCTTTCTTTCTTTCTTTCTCTTTCTTTCTTTCTTTCTCTTTCTTTCTTTCTTTCTTTCTTTCTTTCTTTCTTTCTTTCTTTCTTTCTTTCTTTTTTGCTTAGACTGTGTATATTTCCACCCTGGCAACTTTGGGAGAAGGGCAGATTATGCATACTTTAAATAAATAAATAAACTCCTGCTTGCTTTTCTGTTGTTCACTCTTTCAGCTAAAAACTCCTCATGCAACTTCTACTCTGAGTTTGAATGCGGAAATGGAGAATGCATTGATTACCAGCTGTCCTGCGATGGCATCACCCATTGTAAAGACAAGTCTGATGAGAAGTTATTTTATTGTGGTAAGATTCTTTCACCTTATTGGGTTACATTGCCATATCTTGTTTCCATATAGTGTTTCTGACTAGCCATATAAGCTGATTCATAGCTCATTGACTCTGCTCCAAATTCCAAACCTTGCTCTCATCTAGCCATGTTAATAGGAAGGTTATGTAAATAAAATAATAGTCTTTGTATTTTAATTTACCAGAAAATAGAAGCTGTCGAAGAGGCTTTAAACCCTGTTCTAACCGCCGCTGTATTACAACAGATCAAGTGTGCAATGGCAAAAATGACTGCGGTGATGGGTCTGATGAAATAGGCTGTGAAGGTACATTTGGGGGGGTTTCTTTTCTTGCAGTATAATGTTTATGAATTTTAGTATTTATTAAATTTCAAGAATCTGTGAGTGCCCTGAACCAATGACCAAATATTTATTTTCACTGACTACCAATAAAAGTCACATCTGAACTCCAGAATTATAATTCAATCCCACCATCCCACCCCCAATTCCAGTCAAATATTTTAGTCAACATATTTTGTCAAATATATAGTATATAAATCACGTTAAACAAAAACAAAAATCATTCCAGTAGCACCTTAGAGACCAGACCCTTATAAAAAGTGAGAGGCTGGGGAGGGGTATTACTCAGAAGGGTGGTGAGAATGGGTAATTGGCTGATAGGTGTGGTAAACCTGTTGATGACCGTTAACAACTGATTGGTTTTACAGGAAAAAGCAAGGGGTGAGATGGCTAAAAATAGCATTATCATGTATAATGAGATAAGAATCCAATGTCTCTACAGTGGTACCTCTGGTTAAGAACTTAATTCTTTTCAGACGTCCGTTCTTAACCTGAAGCACCACTTTAGCTAATGGGGCCTCCTGCTGCCGCTACGCCGCCAGAGCACGATTTCTGTTCTCATCCTGAAGCAAAGTTCTTAACCTGAGGTACTATTTCTGAGATAGTGGAGTTTGTAACCTGAAGCGTTTGTAACCTGAAGCGTTTGTAACCTGAGGTACCACTGTATTCAGACCAGGTCTCTCCATGGTTTTAAGTTTGGTAATAAGTTGCAATTCAGCATTATACATGATCACCCATTCCCACCACCCTTCTGAGTAATACCCCTCCCCACCCTCTCACTTTATATAAGGGTCTGGTGCACACGAAAGCTCATACCAATGACAAACTTAGTTGGTCTCTAAGGTGCTACTGGAAGGATTTTTTTATCATGTTAAACAAATAAGCCTAGTCTAGAAGTGACAATTTGTATGTAGAAATAAGCATCTGCAGACGTTTTTCACTTTCAGCAGCAGTCCTATGTGTGCAAAATAGGCCTCTGTAGGTGAAAATTGAGCAGTTCAGAGTGCAAACGCAATGCTCCTACATTGTGCACTGTTTACCAATGTTGTGTGAGATTGATTTCAGATATCCCCGAATCTCCAACCCAGTGATTAGTACTTTCAAAATTGTGAATATTGTCACTGGCTCAATTTCTGATGTGTCTACTGTAGTTCTCAGACACTTACCTTATTTCTATCCTATAATTCTATCTTACTTCATTTAATCTCTGTCTGGCTTAACCAATGAAACAGCAGGTTCAAGACTGTGACTGTGGCGAATCACCTTTTTTCTTTTTTAGTGCGCAAAGTGCAAAGGCATTGTGAAATGATAGGTTTGTAGAACGTACAGAAAATAAAACCAATTCTGTGAGCTGAAATATCTAAAAATAAAGTAACGTAAGGCAACTTGCATATGATAATATTTAAAGCATCTCAAATCAATTGGTTATAGTTGGATGGGGAAGAGAATAACTAGGACCACTGCTTCATCAGCGATTCTTCAGGCAGGGCACGTTGGCACACTCCAGTGCTGGCTTGCAAAAAATGTGTTATGCTTTCCCCTTTGTTTTTTTGCTTTACAATTGTTTGCTGAGACTCTTGCCATGATCTCAATTAGTCTCACAGAAAGCAGCACAAGATCGCAGAAAAATCCCAAGCAGTTTATATATAAATGGCAGACATAATGCCATCTATCTTAATCCACCATGGATGCTCTGCTAAACCTATCATAACTGCTGGGTATTTAGGCCAAGTAGGGCCCAGATTAGCACAATTGGATACACATTCTTTTACAGAAGCTCAAAAATTTGTGTGTGCAGTTTTAAAGTCCCTTTTCAGCTTCTCTCAGCTCAAGCTGATCAATATCGCTGCTTTTCTTTTCAGACTTGGAGGTAGAGACTTAATAATGCACAGCACCTTCCTTAAACATGCAAAAAAGGCTGCAATTAGAAACATAGGATCATAGAATTGTAGAGGTGGACAGGGCTATGAGGGTCATCTGGTCCAACCCCCTACAATGCAGAGATCTTTCGACCAGGAAAATAATGGACTGTGGGATGAAGAAGCAAGGGGTATATAAAACGCCACAAGGGTATTATTGGCTTGCATCTTGAACAGGCCAACCCTCAAATGTGCTTTTCTGGGCTGTGGTCATGATGTGTGTGACTTGTTACTTTTAAACAACACACATTTAAGCATTGTAATTAATTTAGTAGCAACTTTAAACTTAAATATCTCAAACCATGCAAGTTATGTTTATATCTTTCTTCCTCCCCACCCACCAAACACTTCACCCTGTAGTTTCAGGATGTACTTCAACAGAATTTCACTGTGCAGATGGAACTTGTATTGCAAAATCAGCACAATGCAATCAGATTGTGGACTGTTTGGATGCTTCTGACGAGAAAAAGTGCAGTAAGGAATTTAGTTATTTTTTCATTTGTAACGATTTGTTTCTTATACTATACTAATATATAACTGTAAGTTTAATTAATTTGTGTGATGTAATTTAATTGGTAACAGGCAATGCTGTGATTGTGGAAGCTAAATTAAGCAACCACTGTCAAAGAAATCACAGTGATGAGATCCACACTGAAAAGAATATATTCTAATGTATGCCCATTCCGTTTTGTGTACCTCAGATAGCACAGACTGTGCTCACTTCTATAAACTTGGAGTCAAATCTTCAGGATTTATTAGCTGTAATTTTACATCACTTTGTATACTACCAGAATGGATGTGTGATGGATCTAATGACTGTGGAGATTACACAGATGAACTTAAATGCCCAGGTAATTATGGAAATAAAAATAATTTCTATATTTATTCATGATAAATAATTATTCATTAGTTGGATTGTTTCTTCATTGTATGTTGAGTTTCTCTTTGATAATCCTGCATATGGAACACTCCTGCATATAGGAGGAAGTGGCAATGTTGGTGATTCCTTCAGTGCCCTGAGAAACTCGTCTGGACAGCTGAGGAACTGTCCAAAGAATGCACAATGTGGCATGGCTGCATGGGGAAGAGAAAATGGGCAAATATTGCCTCTTTTTCCTGTGGGAGCCTTTGCTGAATCAAAACCCATTCCATGAATGGAAGGAGACCTTCTATTCAGTGAATCTAACCCAGATGATCTTTTCTATGTATATTTCATCCAAAATTCAATGACTACCAGAAACAAATTGCTTCTTTTATTTTATTTGCAGTTCGAAACAAGCATACCTGTGAAGAAAATTATTTTAGTTGTCCAAGTGGGAGGTGTATTCTGAATACCTGGGCGTGTGATGGTCAAAAAGATTGTGAAGATGGAAGTGATGAATTGCACTGTGGTTAGTATCTTACCTCACTGTTGTTAGTATCTTATCTTTGAACCATGGATGTTTGTGCAAAGGAGGTGTCAGTTGAAATCTCTGCAAGAAAAAGAATACAATTAAACTAAACTAAACTGGTATTTTTACAAATCTCAATGAACAGCTTGAAATCCTTGCAAATTATATAGGCATGTTACATAGCAAACACGTTATTCTATAATTTGGTCATTTAGGCTATAATCATATACATATATACCTAGATTGTAGTCTAGGATAGCTCCGTAATGAGTGATCCAGTTAGGATGCAGTCCAGCCCCCTGCAAAGACCATCAGAGAGCAGCATAAAATAAGTAGTATAACATCTGGTAATGGTAGTGTGGGAGGGAGGAGAGAAAAAATGCTGCGTGCTGCGCAACTGAAATACATGGTGGCTTTTAAAGGAGGGGTGCAAGAAGACCATTCATTCCAGAGTCTAAAATTACCTAGGTGCTGAGTCTGAAGTGACATGTATAGGATTCTGCTGTTAGATTCCTTTCCTAGAGATCAACAGACTTATAAATATATTTTGGTGTGATTAGAGTATGCAGAGGAGGTGGCGGGGAAAGAGGCGATTTCCACAAATTATTCAGTCTTCTGAAAAGCTGTTCCAGGGGGGTGGAGAACTTTCTGGAACAATGAAGGACATGTCAGTGGAGGCTGCAGAAGGACAGATAATCAAAATCTGCCTTGCTGCAGGACTCCTCTGCAATTTCAATGAGTTTGATATGTTTTACTATGGTGGAATGTCCCTCACTGAATATTTAGTCACTCAAAGAACTTTGCCATTTTTCTTGTGAGAGCCTATATATTCAAGCTGTTAAGAAAGTTTGTAATTATTTTGATCTTAGAGCTATTTTGTTTTTTTACAATATGTTCATGAAAACTTAAAATACCTTTAGTAGTGGGCAAAAGTATTCACATAATTTGTTGTAGGATATTTGTTTACCATAAAATTACATTTTTAAATGCTTGTTGGAAGGCATGGATATGTGTCTTTTCCTCTACGTAGCTGTGTGCTCTGTGTGGTATGCTTTTATGAATAGTAGAACAAGAATTGTTTTTATTTACATTTGTTAAAGATGGGAGGTAGTTTATAATGTGATTTAAAAATATAAAAACAAGCTTAAGATCATACTAACAATGCCTGGAGAAGCTGAGCAAAATTCCATTGGCGCTTTAGGAATTTTGGAGGGAATTTCCAGATGGGCAATATGTGAAATGAACTTCATCAGAAATTTCTAGGAAGAATTTTGCTTGTCAGTGGGGGGGGGCATGCTAGAGCTTTTCTTATAGTGTTGATATTGAATCTGTTCCTATTGAACATATGCAACACCTATCATTTACATGCCCTTGCAGATTCCTCTTGTTCATGGAATCAGTTTGCTTGCTCTGAAAATAAGTGTATCTCTAAACAATGGACTTGTGATGGGGAGGATGATTGTGGAAATGGCTTGGATGAAAGCAAACCTATATGTGGTGAGTACTACAATGATACAAATATGAGCTTGGGGTGCACATGTCAAAATTACTTGGCCCTAGACTCTTCATTCGGTCAACTCAATGGACAATAAGTATTGGATCTTATTCTGTATGAGATAAGAAATATATGTAATATTTGGTATCCCTTATAAGACATATAGTATTGTGCAGTAATAACAACTTGATGAGCAATATCCAAGTTCCTTGAACCAGTAGTGGGGCTGTGCAGGAGTAGCTGTGTTGCTCTTCTGCGCATCACTGCCAGTTACTGAGAAGGAAGGAAAAGGCACTAAGGAGCTCAGCACAGTGTGGCACAGAAGTGGACACAACCCTCCAGTCTCAATGTTACGCCTGCACTGTCCCTGCTGAGCAATGCAGTCCCACCCGTGCATGTCCCTGACTGTTACTGACACAAATGTGACTTGAGATTTTAGAAATCATTAAAGAAAATTGTAGTATATATTATTTTATTTTTTAACTAGTCACTTCAGAATATAACTTTCGTACGTAGCAAATAAAATTAAAATCATACCAATATTTTCCCCCCAGGCTCCGTAACCTGTGCCTCAGACATGTTCAGCTGCTTAGGTTCCTATGCCTGTGTTCCTCAGCACTGGCTTTGTGATGGTGAAAGAGATTGTCCGAATGGAAGTGATGAGCTTGCTACAGCAGGATGTGGTATGAACCATTTTGCAACATACATAAATAAGATGAGGGGTTGCTGTATTTATCTGTACCACTGTATTGGTGGCTGACAATAACTTGACATTTGTCCTTTAGAAGTTGGTGGTTCACTGTCTTCCGTTCCATTTTTTTTCTTAGCTCCTAATAATACTTGTGACGAAAATACTTTCACATGCCACAATAAAGTCTGCATTCCCAAGCAGTTTGTATGTGACCATGATAATGACTGTGGAGATGGATCGGATGAATCACTAGAATGTGGCAAGTATTGTTTTTTACACCTGAAAGCTTCAGCAAAGAAGGAGGCACTCTTAAGATACTTTTGGGCCTATGTCATTTGGGGCTTTAATGTGAGCACCATGAAGTGGGTGTGGACACAAACTGACAACCAGCACAGCTGTTTTAAAACTGGAGCTATATGAGTTTGAAATTAAATAATAGACAGTAATTTGGCTGCTTCATTTTGAACCAGTTGAAATTTCCAAGTTCCCAAAGAAAGATGTTCCGAAGGAATTGTGTTTACTTTTGCTTTTTCTAATATATTTCCCCCTAAAACATTTTTCCATAAAATATTTCCCCCTAAAATAAGGCATTAGTAGTAGTACATTGATTCACTATAAATGGAGCATTGTGAGAAGCTTAGGCTGCAATCCTATGCACACCTGGAAGAAAGTCTGTTAAGTTCAATGTGAGTTACTCAGGACACCTGTATGAGATTGCACTGTTAATTTCTGATACAGAGACGGGTCTTAATGCTGAAGTTTGTGTGCTCTGCATTTGTCTGTTGACAAGGATAAACTCCCCACAAATAGAATAAAATCGTTTGAAGAAAGTAAGTTAACAGGTTTTTAATTTCTTCTTCTTCTAAGGAAGCAATGCTCATACTCCTTTAAGATTTCTGTAGAGAAAATATTTGCCTTTTCAGAGCAATTTGTCAATGTATTAAAACGGTTTCTAAGAAGCAACAGATATTTGATCTTTTCAATATGTCTAATTTGACAAAATGTGGAATCCAGTCGACTTTGAATAGGCCATGGAGTTATCATTTATAAATAAGTCGCTATGTATTTCTCTTGAAAACATACATTTCACACTTAAAACATATATTCCACACAGTAAAATCAAAGAACAAGGGGGTAAATAGATATTTCTTTGCTGTGGATAGAGTATTGGATTTGGAAATTTCAGAGCTTGGGATCAAATTGGAATTGAGCCATAATATTTATTGGGTGGCTTCAGCCAGGTTACTGCTTAACTCACAATGGAATAATTTTGAGTAAAGAACTCTAAACTGACAAATGTATTGGATAGTATCTCTTAGAGTGGTGAATGGCACTATTTAGCAGGAAGAAATCACAGTGAAAATCCTTGTTATTATATATTTTATATGGCTGTTTATTTGTATATAGTTTAAAATTTTATATATGAATATTTTATGATGGCCTATACTTGTAATGCCTAATAAAGGTTTGGCAAAGTACAGTAAGAAAATTTATTGTTCTAAACTCAAACCCTTTATATTTGTCAGATCAGACACATTTCTAGTCTGTCTTCAAAAACTAGTTTCAGTGTAGAATTCTAGACATTTCCCAACCCTATCATATTTAGCAGAGATCCAGAAACTGCTAAATCTGCTACTGTAGTCATGAAGAATTGTAAGCCCTGTGTGCTCTGTTTCATGGCTGGGGACTGTTCTGCTTTGTCAGAGTAGTTACAACAGCTTCCAGCCATGGAATAGGGTGTGGTGGCCCTGTAGCTCCTTGCTGAAAGCTGTTGAAACTGCTCCTTTTGGCCATACCGTGGTCACCTGTGGATAGTTCGGTCACCACTATGGCTGAAGTTTGCATCTGCTAAGGAAGACACCTGCAAAGTACTTGCAAATGTTCTATGGATCAGCTCCTGTTTGAAAAAGATAGTAGTACCTTTTTTGGAATATAAATTTTAGAGGTCTACATTATTAATGTTTGGCCACTCTTTTTTAGGCTATCGTCACTGTAATCCTGGAGAATTCAGCTGTGCTGATGGAAGGTGTCTGTTAAATTCTCAGTGGCAATGTGATGGAGATTTTGATTGTCCAGACCATTCTGATGAACATCCAATTAACATAAAATGCAGAAGTGCAGGTTCAGCCTTTAAAATATTTTTACAATTAAATATATGTGTATAATAATTTAGCATTGTTGTTAAATAATGCTGTACGTAGTTTTCAGTAAAATTTGGTATTTGTGGAGTGTGGAGAGAACATTCAGGCCATGAAGAACTAAGGGGAGGATCAGGCTCTCAAATTGTCCAACCCAGGTTTAGTAATGTGATTGCACAGCAAAACTGTAAACCTTGCCCTCTCTCTGTTCAAAATCTTGAACGTCAAAACTACAATTGCATCCTGAAAACTGCAGGTGTGCAAATTTGCATATTTACAAGGAACACAAGTAGTTCCTCCACCCTCAGAAGCTCAGGGGTTGGTGACCGAGAATGTGGCATTCTCTGTGGCAGCCCCAAAGCTAGGGAACCCCAACCCCCACAGAGATGAATCCGGTGCCTTGTTTATACAGCTTCCAGTTAATGATGAAGATGTACCTCTTTACCCTGACTTTTGACATTTGAGGTGTATATTTTTAGGACACACCTTACTTCTGTGATTATAAGTTATTTAGAGCTGTTTTTAGTATAGTGTTTTAATGTTGGAATCTGTCCTGGAACTATAAGGTGAAGGGTGGGTCATCACCATCTTTAGTGAGACAGTTTGGTACTGAATCTCCCTTGGTCACCCTGATGGATAATCTCTGTTAGAAGGCAGCGGGAGTAGAACCCTGTTGCTGTTACAAGATCTCTCCTTGGCTTTCGACCCTCCTGGACTGTGTATGGGAGATGGATATCAAAGGCATTGATCTGTAGTGGTTCTGGTCTTGTCTGCAGAGGAAGTTCCAGAAAGGAGCACTGGATGAGAATTTCTCAGCCCCCTGGATCTTAAGCTGTGGGGTACTGCAGGGGTTGTTGTTGTTTTATTACTCCCCCTATGCTTTGATCTTCCTGCAGAGGCAGGACCCACTGTTCCATATTTTGCAACATGAAGGCCTTTTCCCTCTTTATGCTAAATAGTTGATAGACAGAAGGGAACTCAAAAAGGCCAGATAAAATCCAGCTGAGGGCCACACTTGGGTATACATATAGGTGTTGGACGAAAGGAAATATAGGCAGAACTTGCATTTACTATTTGAAACAAACCAGCAGTATGTTTATGACTATTCATAGTTACACTGACTGGTGATGCAATCCAGTGAAAATGATGGCAAACTTTCTGCTGTGGGATATGTAAACATAATATGGAAGGGCTGGACTGAATTTTCACGAATGATCTGTTTATAAATTAATATGTAGACCACATGTTACTTCTGACACATCTCAACGTGTATATTGCAATCCATTTGTGTCCTTTCCCTCTTGTTTCTTATTTTTAGAACAGTCATGCAACAGTTCCTTTTTTATGTGCAAAAATGGCAAGTGCATTCCCCAAGAAAATGTTTGTGATACTAAACAAGATTGTGGTGATGGATCGGATGAGAGAAACTGCCATATTAATGAATGCTTGAGTAAGAAAGTCAGTGGCTGTTCTCAAGATTGCCAAGATCTTCCTGTTGGGTACAAGGTTGGTAGTCCTGGTGTGTAAAATAGTACATTATAAATAGAGCTTTAAATCTAAAATTTGACTTGCATATGTACCATAAACATTAGATTTTGACACTTCCTGGAAAAGAGAGCACACCTTGTGCCCCCCAGCTTTTGCTATTCCATTAATTTAATTTTGTTTTATATGTCTTGGGGGGGGGATGTTTCATGGAAAGCCAAATAAGCTGAAATATGTCTGAATATCTTGATATGCCTTTCTTTTGGTCAGAATAAAGGATTATTCTAAACCCTTAAAATCTGGGACACTGCACAGCAAACTGTGTAGTGCAAAGCAGGGGCAGGAAAACTGTGACCCTCCTAATGTTTTTGGACTGTAGCTCCCATCAGTCCCCCTCCCACCATGGGAATTGTAGTGCAGCAACATCCAGAACACAGGTTCCCCCCTCTAATTTAAGGCTATGAGCTAAATATTTTGGTGGTAGTAGTGAGAAAAGGAGAAACAGACTGAGGGAAGCAGCAGAGAAAAAACGTATAGCAATGTTAAAGGTAAAGGGACCCCTGACCATTAGGTCCAGTCGTGACCGACTCTGGGGTTGCGCGCTCATCTCGCATTATTGGCCGAGGGAGCCGGCGTATAGCTTCCAGGTCATGTGGCCAGCATGACAAAGCCACTTCTGGCAAACCAGAGCAGCACATGGAAACGCCGTTTACCTTCCCGCTGTAGCGGTTCCTATTTATCTACTTGCATTTTGACGTGCTTTCGAACTGCTAGGTTGGCAGGAGCTGGGACCAAGCAACGGGAGCTCACCCCGTCACAGGGATTCGAACCGCCGACCTTCTGATCAGCAAGCCCTAGGCTCAGTGGTTTAACCACAGCGCCACCTGGGTCCCATTAGCAATGTTAACATAGCAATGTTAGTCATCTTAAAAATATTTTAATTGTTCACCATTTTACTTTTAAATGTTAATTTCCCACAAATTTTTGTTCAGAAGTTCACAATTAAAAGAACATTAAAACAACTACAAAATCATGTGAAACTAGTCCCATCACACTGAATAACCAGCAAAAATATCAAAATTACACCAATGAAATAATTATATGACAAATAAAAAATGTTTTTAGAGCTTTTGTAAATTAGCATGAAGACTGAGCTTGATTATGCTCACCTTTTTGAAGCGGGAGGGGGAAATGAAATTTCACATTACTAGCCCATTGGCTTCCCCGAGAACTTTGTATGAATGCTTCTAGCATCCCATGTCTAATGGCTGGGAAATGGAGAAAAGTATGAGAGAAAAGTAGAAGAGAAAAGATGAGGAGGAAAGAATTGGAGGTGGCATGAGGAATATTTTTCCCTAAGGTTCTTTAAAGCATCTAAGGCAGGCATCCCCAAACTTTGGCCCTCCAGATTTTTGGACTACAATTCCCATCTTCCCCGTCCACTGGTCCTGTTAGGTAGGGATCATGGGAGTTGTAAAGGAAGGTCTATCTGCACGTGTGTGTATGTATGTGATGGGGGGAGCAGAAGCTGCTGAAAAATCTTTCTACCTGCTAGCCGAGTATGACTGGTATGAAAAGTTACGTTCCTCTCTGCCCTGCTTTGGCCATGGAAAGAGCAGGATGGTAAATATTAGTGTAGCATTTAAATATTAGTGTAGCATTACCAATGGAGATCACAGTCATCTGTATGCTTTGGGTATATCTTCCCAGTCCACCTCTAACTTGTATCCTCAAACCTTGCTACCTCTTCTCCTTCATAAAGTGGGCTTCAGAATTTCTTACAAAAACATGCATCAGAAATATAAAACTTCTGTTATGGAAAACCACCTGGAGAGGAAGACTTGGTCTGAATTGTCTTTTAAAAGTTATTTTAGATGTTATATTACTAGGTTTTAAACAACATTTGTATCACATTGATACCATGCCTGTGCAGGGAAGAAAGCAGCTACCCTTAGGGTGTCTGGTGCATAATTTGCTTTTATTTTTCTTTGTAGTGTAAATGTTGGCCTGGCTTCTACATGAAGGATGATGGCAAAACATGTGTGGATATTGATGAATGTTTGTCTGGCTTTCCGTGCAGCCAGCAGTGCGTCAATACGTATGGCACCTACAAATGTTTGTGTGCAGATGGTTATGAAGCGCAACCTAATAACCCAAATGGCTGCAAGTCTCTTTCAGGTATCATTTGCTTACTTGGCTTCCGGAATTTTACTGTCTCAGTGCAGTTAAGCTTAGTCATAACTAAGTCCCATGGAAAGCAATGCAACTTAAGTTAGTTTTAAAATTTCCTTTAGTCATCCTAAACATACTTTTTTCAAACAAAATTAGCTGTGCAACGCACAATGCATTAAACTAACCAAACTGTCTTAAGGCATACTTAGGTAAAAATAGATGTTTGTCCAGATGTGAGCATATTGTCCCACCCTTTGTTTCACATTATGGGATTGGAAATGTAGAAAAGCATGTGGAATGGGGCTGGAGAAAGCTGGCTTTCCTCCCCTCCTTTGCCCCAGTAGCTGCTCCATAAATCCTCTCCTGAGGGTCAGCTAAATGGGGCCTGCTGAATGGGACAGCCTGTGGTGTGGGGGCTGCGGAGGAAGGAGGGTCCCTGGAAATTGGACGGATGCACCTTTCACAAGCAGGAGATGGCTAGTGGGAATAGAATTGATGCAAATGTTCTTTAATGTTCAGTAGGCCCAGTTGCAAGAGGCATATATTGTTGGGAAATTACAGGGAAACATTCCACAAAATACACTGCACTGGAAGGATCAGGCCAGGAGTGATCATGGCAACACCGACTTTCTGTATGCCATTTGAGTAGCCCGGAACTGATTTGGAAAACTGTCACTCTGAAAATCTGTCACTCTGAAAATCAGGGCTTAGAGTCGTTTGAATTTGCTAGGCATTCCTATTATTGTAAATTTCTTAAATATTATTCTAAGGTTGTGCTGAGAATAACTTACTAGGAAGCTCCAATAAAATTAATGGGACTTCTTTGTGATTGCACCTGTATAGTATCACACTATAAATGTATTTTTTTAATGCACAGTAGCTCCAAGTATGCTTCACGTGCACTTCATTTACAGAAATTTTGAATTATTAAAATGTAAGTTAAATGTATTTTCAGAACTATCCAGCTCACTACTTGTTGAAAATTCTGGCATGCATTCATTTGGACCTTTCTGACTTTTGAATTTTCCCCTTTCTTAATGTCAACTGTTACTTATCACCTATTTGTCCCTTAAAAGCCAAGCTGAGTAGCTGTGCTTAAATTCATTTTGGAATTGAAATTATTGAGAGTGCTAATACATTTTCTGTATTACAAAGGCTAAATTAAAGTACTCTGAAAGAAATGCTAATTGAATCTCTTGTTCAGATTATGACGCATCATTGATCTTACTTGAAATATTATGCTTTTAATGTTTCCTTCATCCACAACACTGTTCACAGCATGTAGCATTTTATTTTTCACTACTTGTATTTCTGTTCTTGAAGTTCCATAAATTAACTTAAATGCTAGCATAGTATTTTTTCCCCTTTCGCTATATTTAGATGAAGAACCTTTTTTAATTCTTGCTGATCATCATGAAATCAGAAAAATCAGTACTGACGGATCCAACTACACTTCATTGAAACAGGTACAATTCCAATTATCATCTAATTAAAACTTAATAATCTTAATACTCATTGCTCTTTAGAATGCTTGATGAGCATAAAACCACAGTCTTTACTGCAACCCATAGCACAATATAAGCTATGGACAGGGTTGGCTGTGAGCATTAAAAGTCTGTAATTCAGTTGTTGTATTTCTAGTAACTGTAAAGGGCTATAATAAATGAGGTTTCTCTTTATTACACTTTCCTTTGTCACCTTACTTAATTATGTGAATGGACCACTCGACCTGATAAGAATATGTATAATAGGTTAAATCTAATTACTATTAAGGTCCCAATATCCTGAGTAGCCATACCTGCTGAAATGTTTTTTCCCCCTACAAATAAAGTTCCACTGCCAGTGCCTATTTTCATGAGCACCAGTCATCATGATATAATGTGTTATCCTACTCGTAATAAGACCCATATTTCTACTGTGAATCGCATCCCATTTTGTAAATGTATAATCCGGTAAGTATTTCTGCTAGAAATACTGGACCATGTATTCCAAATGCACAGTTTTTAATGGACTTTTTTCTGGAGGGCATAAATATTAAAGTATCAGTTGACTGGAATTAGAATATGCTAAAATTATGAGTTTGTTTGTTTGTTTGTTTTTTAAGTTGACCAACGTTTAAGTTGTTTCAATGCCTCCTATTGACTCTCTTTATATTTGGAATCTGCTTCTCTCTTTAAGAATTAGTAAAGCACCTAAGCCAGCTTGGCATACTCAAAGATGAATTCTTTCAAAATCCTGTCAAGAACATTTGATTCATTAACTGTGAGATGCTATGAACAGCATGTATTCTCCCTTCCCAGAGAACCCCCCTCCCCCCCAGAGCTTGTTCTCAGAAACTACATCTGAGAGTTCCCAATTTGAGTGATATGTGATCTAACTTCACACTTCTAATGGAATCCTGAATATTCTCCTGCACCTGCTTTTGCGCCCCAATAGGCAAAGAGGCAGACACACAAGATGGGGTTGAACTGGGACACTTTTATTTAGATCTTAAATTGAAATCAGTAGAGGGGGGTGACCAATGGGACAATAACTAACTTAACTGTATAACTGCCATTGGGCGACCCACCCTTGCCTAAGGAATTAGGGCACGGCTTCCTAGCCTGCCCCAATTCCCGGTGAGGAGACCTTACCCCTGGGACTGTAGAACCCCAGGTGGAGGCTCCTGTCTCACCTCTGAACCACAGAATCCGAGAAGTGAGCCTTGGGGGCCAACCCATCCCCTAAAGGTGCCTAAAGCACGTCAACATGCCTAACCAAACTATTTATTTTCTGCACCTAAACTGCCACTGAATGGGTGACAAATGAGCCAGTGTGGTGGTGTGGTTAAGAGCGGTAGACTCGTAATCTGGGGAACCGGGTTCGCGTCTCCGCTCCTCCACATGCAGCTGCTGGGTGATCTTGGGCTAGTCACACTTCTCTGGAGTCTCTCAGCCTCACTCACTTTGATTCCTGTTGTATATATTTTTAAAAATCCAGAATGTGGATCATAGATTTTGTTAGTGATGCTGCAATAATAATAATAAGAAGAACTTTGTGAGATCAAAGGTCTTGGAAAATGGCCTTGCAGCCAAATTAGACTCCACCACCCCTCCACAGAAATTGTGGAATTCCAGGTGTTTAGTAGATGTGCTTCAATGTGCTTTTTAAAAATACAAACCTTACTGCTTTCTGACTTGAATTTGTAACACATATATTAACTCAAATGGGGAGTTAATTTCAGGTTATTTATATTTATCAGTTTAAATAACATGTGGGTGTCACAATTGAGCAGTCTCATTTCAGCATCATGTTCTATTAAAAGATATAAATCAAACTTGAAAATATACAAGACATATATTATACCAGTTATATACACTTTTGATTAATCTTTGATTATTTATCTTGTCAGAGTTGCCATCTTTGTTGTATTAAATAGCTTATGGAAAAACCTGGTTAATTATTTTTTTCCTTTTCAGGGTCTGAACAATGTGATTGCAGTAGACTTTGATTACAAAGAGGAGTTCATCTATTGGATTGATTCCAGCAGGCCAAATGGCAGTAGAATAAACAGAATGAATCTGAATGGAAATGATGTCAAGGTGACTGGAAAGTAATCATGGAATTATAAACATTATTTGGGTTCCTACTTAATATTATTATATATGCCAAATAGGGTTATGCATTTGCACAACTTATGCCAGTAAGAACTATTATAAATACAAAATAGCATATCTGTTCTATTTTTTTACTAGAGATCAACTGGGCTCAAATTGTGCAAATAGTTTATTCAGCTAATACATGTCCAGTTAAATGTGTAGTTAGGTAATTCTAATAGCAAATAAAAATAAATATGCTGTTACAAAACTGTATGTTGTATGTCACAATGTGATTGAATTAAGTCAAAGTAGCTTGTTTTATTTGATTGTTTAGAAAAGTCCTTTAAGGATGCTGATTGAATTTCTCCCCGTATGTTTGCAACTTATTTTTCTTAACAAGTTATTAGTGCAAACAGTTTTTTAAAGCCCCGTGCCTTGCTTGCAGGGCTCTGGGACAGTTGTACAAGGTCTCAGGACACTCCTGTGATCAGTGCTTTTTCCCAGGTGGTACTCAAGGGCACACAGTACCGGCACCTCTTTTGTTTATGTTAAAAAGTGTGACGCTTACTGTAACAACTTCATGGTGAGTGCCAGCACCTATTTTTCAGGAGGGGCAGGGAACACTGCCTGTGACACCTTGTAATAATAATAATACTAATACTAATAATAATTTATTATTTATTATTTATACCCCGCCCATCTGGCTAGGCTTCCCCTGCCACTCTGGGTGGCTTCCAACAAACATTAAAATACATCAAAGATTACAGGTGTGCTCTGTGTGGGATGAGGAATGTGTGACCTTACCATTAGGTGCAGAAGTTGTACATGAAGTGGCAGTGGTACAGCCCATCCCATGCAAGGGCACAGCTGTAACTGGATAGTTATCCTTGATAGCTTCAGTATCCTGGGCCCTGACTGCAGCAACTACCCAGTCGGAAACTTCACTGGGGCATTCCATGGCAAGTGAGCCAACCTTTTTACCTTATGTCATCCAATTTCCTTAATGTTTTGTACACTTGTTCAATGATCAAAACTAAGTTCAAATCTAAAATTTTATTTTTTAAAATCTCATCCCGTTTTTGAGTTACGAGGGTTTGAATTTTTTTTTTTTTAAAAGGAAAATTTTGGCCTTGCTGGACTACACAAAAGCCTTAAAAACTCAGCCCGGACATTTCAAAACTAAAAATGCACGCAGTGAAAGAGAAGGCCCAACACTGCGAGCAAAGGATATATAGCCTCTGGGCTGTCCATCAAAATCACAACATAGAAATCTCCCCAACAACCCAGAAGACACCAATCACAGTCATGGCCATCTAGACGATTCCGCCCAGCAGCAGAGGGGTGTCTTGCTAGACCCCACCGCAACCTGCTTTCTCAAACCAAGCTGGGTTTTAATTTAGGCTCTTCTTTGTTGTTTTTAATACTCTTTAAGAAATGCATAATTTCCCTCAAATATCTTGGGAAATTTGGTCTGTAATCTTATATACTCTCTTTGAGCGCAACAAAACTTACTTCTGAGTAGATATACAATTAATTGTGCTGCCAATTATGAAATCACATTTGTCAGTGTAATATCATTTGTTTCTCTCTTGCATCTTTTAAATATTTTTCAAGAATAAGAAATGGATTCTGCTCTTGTTTTTCTGTGTATTCCACTACTTATACAATTTTAATTTCTCTAGGTAGTTCATAACACAGCTGTTCCTAATGCACTTGCAGTTGACTGGGTTGGAAAGAATCTCTATTGGTCTGACACAGAAAAAAGGATTATTGAAGTATCAAAAGTCAATGGCCTATATCCCACCGTTCTTGTGAGCAAAAGGGTGAAGTTCCCAAGAGATCTCTGTTTAGATCCTCAAGCTGGGTATGGAACTATATTACAAACTAATTATGTTAATTGATCACATCTGATTAGGAGAATGTGCGTTATGTAATATATGTCTCTCTCTTTTCACCAAAAGCTGCTCTGAAGTTAGTTTATGAATGTGTTTAACGGTTACAAAAGACAACTGAAGTATTTGCGTATCGAGGGTACTAGACATCCCCCCTAATAACTCACACAGCACTCAGAATTTTAGTTTGGGTTTTGGCATTAATTTGGCCACAACTTTATTTAAATACAAATTAAATGTGAGTGTTGGCTTAGGCATTGGTTACCCCATCTGTCCCCCGCCTGGGACAGATCAGCTCCGACTTCCCTATCTGTATCGGGAAGTCAAGTAAACACCCCATGGGAGAGGAGGTAGCTGTGTCCAGGCACTCTCCCCTCGACCAGAAATGCTCCCCAAGGCATTTCTGTAGTGGCCCCAGCCCCGCCCATTGCGGGGGTGTATGGACTAGAGCCCCGGAGCCCCAGGATTCCTTTAACGGAATACTTCTATGTGGAGCGACAATTTTAATGAGGGGTAGGCACCTCCATGCCAAACCCCTCCACCAACCAGAATTATTAACCAATGCCTAACCGCCAACCTAACACGTTGTGACGGTTTGCTAAGCAGTAGGCAAAAACCAATGGCAAGAGCCAATCAGCCAATTGGCAGAGTTCCCGCTGGGCCCTTGCAAAGCAAGCGACCCCATGACAGGCAAAGCAATGTCAGGTTAACCATTAAGAAAAGGCAGTGGGCGGGAGGGAGATCCGATGCTCTTTGCAAAAGTGAAACAAACTGGAGGACGCTGAGGATTTAAGGGTCAGTACCAGGTGGCGCTGTGGTTAAACCACTGAGCCTAGGGCTTGCTGATCAGAAGGTCGGCGGTTTGAATCCCTGTGACGGGGTGAGCTCCCGTTGCTTGGTCCCAGCTCCTGCCGACCTAGCAGTTCGAAAGCATGTCAAAATGCAAGTAGATAAATAGGAACCGCTACAGCGGGAAGGTAAACGGCGTTTCCATGTGCTGCTCTGGTTTGCCAGAAGCGGCTTTGTCATGCTGGCCACATGACCTGGAAGCTATACGCCGGCTCCCTCGGCCAATAATGCGAGATGAGCGCGCAACCCCAGAGTCGGTCACGACTGGGCCTAATGGTCAGGGGTCCCTTTACCTTTACCTTACCTGCCAATCAAACATGCTACATGCTTTTCTCCCCAGCAACCAAAAAGGGTCCTATTACATACACTCCTTCTTCACCAACACCACCCCCAATCCTGGGGATGTCTTTAACCCCTTCCGCAACCCTCACGGAAAATTGAAATATCCTCTTCTCCTCTGAAGGCAGAAGGAGGGTTAGTTATGTGACCTGGCAGAGATAAATTTGCAATAAGTTAAAACTTTACAGCAAAATATCATTAAGAGATGAAACATCCTTAAATAAGATAATAAAGCAGTAAAGCTTCCCCTATATTTAAACAGCTATGCTTCAGAATAAGGAATTTTTCTTTACAATTAACAAGCAGATAGATCCCTCCCTACAAAGATCCAGTAGATCTTAAGAATTTGGTAAAGCTTTTTTGTTCCTTGACAAGATGTTTTACTCTGAATTATACCCAGTGACATATTTTCTTTGGGCATTATTTCTCTGGATGTTACAAGTCAGGACTGTAGCTTTTTATTAGAGATATCAGCGAAGCCAGCTTTGGTCTAGCCTAGAAATTAGCTTTGGGAGCTCTCATCTCAAAGAACAGGTGAGCAATAGTGTTCACATCAAAGAACAGGCAAGCAGTAGGATTTCCTGATTGACTCTGCCAAGCACCCAGCCATCCCTTTGACATCTGGTAGGGGAGAGAAAAGGGGCCTTCAGCGGTGGCTTGCTGTTTCTCACCCAACAGCTTTTGGAGCTGCAGCGTCTTGAAATCAATAGTGATGTCTTTATTCATTATACATCTTTAGGCACCAGGTGAAAATGTTCCTCTTCAACCAGGTCTTTGTCTGATTAACATTCTAGGACTCTATGTCCTTTTAAATGTGTGTGGGGGGGAGCGAGGGGTGTTATTGCTTTGTTTTGTTCTTGTTCTTATTATGTATT
Source organism: Zootoca vivipara (assembly GCF_963506605.1). NCBI lineage: Eukaryota > Metazoa > Chordata > Lepidosauria > Squamata > Lacertidae > Zootoca > Zootoca vivipara. Next base: position 98,321,716 of record NC_083276.1, on the reverse strand, counting down.
TGTGTTTTTATGCTCTGAACTGCCCATTGATTTCAGTATGCAGATTTAAAGCCTGGATGTGTAACATTGCATATAGATAACAAAAAGTGTTCTTTTGTTTTCAACTGCCCCTGACCAATATTTTAATTGGCCTGAATAAATTTTGATTAAGTGCACTTTATAAATCTTATTTTTGTTTCTGCAGTAGTGTCTATCCTCCTCCCCTCCTCAGAAATGAGCAGAGGCCTTTTCTGATTTTGGGGGCTGGCAGTGGTGGAAATAGCTCGCCTTATCTTATGTGACCCGTGATCCACATCTGGGTCACTTGTTTTTCTTTTCTAATGCAAAATATCAATATTTGTGAACTTGTCATTTGATTGATGAAGTCAGGATCTCCCTGCAGAATCATTTGCTCGAGCAACAATAACAGCCCTGCAATATGTGATTCTGTTTTCTGAGACAGTACAGCCAAACTAGGTCTTATAGGGACATCATTCATATGCTCATGACATCCATATAAATTGGGGTGGGGATATTTTATTAACAACAAAATTAAGAGGTGGGTGAAGGGCACTGAACCCTTTTCTTTCCCAAACCACATTCCACCTTAATCCTTTGCTCCAACTGAGGGGAAGAGGACATAGGAAAATGCATGTCTCTTATTGTAACATTAAGATTGCTACTACCGCCATAGAGTCTAGTTTGCCCCATAGTTTGTAGATTTTCACTCTTTTGACAAGTAATATAATCAGTGAGCTCTATATTTACTAACCAGCAATAGTACTTCCTAGTTAGAATGTTTAGGATTGCAGTAATAGAATAATTATTGATCCCCTGATGATACACATATTTTTTTCTGATGAATACATTTGTATCAATAAACAAAATAGTTATCTTATTTTATTTCCTAGATATTTGTACTGGATTGATTGCTGTGAGTATCCTCACATTGGCCGAGCTGGCATGGATGGCTCTGATCAGACAATTGTGATAGAAACACAGATATCTAGACCAATGGCTCTTACAATAGATTATGTCAACAGAAGACTCTACTGGGCTGATGAAAGCCATATTGAATTTTCTAACATGGATGGCTCTCATAGAAATAAAGGTCAGTTGCTCTCAAAGTTCAGAAATTTTGTTTTTTCGCTAGGTTTTTTATGCTCATTATGGAAGTGAATGTATTTCTATCTACTACATTTTCACCAATAATGTATGCTAAGAAATCAGAACACTGCATATCAAAGAGGATGGAAAACATGAGACTGTAGCTGTTTTTTTAAAGCACTACTCAATTATCCTATCCAAAGCTAAAAATACTTAATACAGACATAAAAGGGGAGAAAATCACCAGTACAAGCATAAAACATTTATTTCCATTCATTAATAAAAGAGCAGCCATTAGTTCTTTTAAAATGACAGTACATATGTGATTCAAGAATATGTAACTTAGGAATATACAAAGACCAATGAGTGAGAATATATAAAGACCAATTAATGGAGTGTATTTACTATTTTTTTCTATTCCTATCTATCTTTCTCTAGTATAAAAATCCAGTGAAATAGAATTTTTAAAATCCAGTCATTTTTTATATTTCGTTTACTGGGTTCCATTAGTGCAAGTGCCCTCCAGATGTTATTGGACTATGATTCCCATCAGACCCAATCAGCATTGCCCCTGATTAGTTGTAGTTCAACAACATCTGGAGGGCAGCATGCTGGCTACTTCTGGCTAGTGTAGTTCTGGAGATCTTCACCTCCTTAATCAACTGTAGTGATTTGAGAATTACTGCTGTGACACTGACTCCTGTACTAAACTTCTTGATATATATATTCACAGCAAATGTACATGCACATGTGTAAGTACCAAATGTTTTTATTTGCTACTAGGCAAGCTTGGGGGATTATTGCTACTAAAATGAGAACCCAGGCAGCAAATGGTTGACAGATTGAGCTGCTAATTAAAATGAATACTTCCCTGATTTGAATCTCGCCTTATTAGTTGTTATCTGGGAATTGACTGTCTCATAGCATCAGGTCACATCTAGAATAAAGGAGTAATAATATTGTCTATCAGGATTATAATGGGAATCACTTTTCACATATTTACCAATTTATTTCTTGTGAGCACGGTTTGATTTTTGTGTATATATTGTCAAAACTGGGGAAGTTCAAATGGGGAGTTAGCTCTCAACTTCAAAGCGCCCTATTCCTAACCTCATAGTGCTTGAGAAATGAGAGAGTTGTCTCCCAACTTGGCTTCTATTCATGAGGCCAGCTCTATAAATACTACTTCTGCAGCTGACATGAAATAGTTAAAGCTCTATGGAAGACAATGGAGGGTCATACATATGAGCAATGATGGACTTTTCTGAATTCATCTACCTTTAACATTTTTTTATTCAAATCTCACAAGTACTGTATTCAAAATCATATTAAAAACATCAATATTAGTTTATTAATGAAATATTAATCGATATTGACCTGTCTGCAAATTTTTAAAAAATATAAGAAGAAAGTACACAGGTTGTCATAAAGAGTATATAATTTAATGAGCGAGATTCAGAGCATAATTTTTATAAAATGGTAAATTGTATATGAACTCTTGATTAAACCTTTGACAAAATACTCTATATTCTTCTCTCTTCTCTTTGGCAATCACTTGTATCTGAGTAAGATTGTCTTCCATAAACACGGTTTTAACAATCGGTCTGTAAGTGACTGTGGAGGCCAATTCTGGATCCACACGTCCTTCCACCGTGGGGACATTGGTTTCCGGGGGGGGGGGGGGGAGTTGATCACAGTGTGGATTTGCCAAGCGTGACTTCCTCTTAGCATGTTTCTCCCTTGCGTCCTGAGTTTGAGTGTCTTCAAAGTCCATGACACCTTTGGTAAAGGCTGGTCTCCAACTGGAGTGCTAGATAATTTTATGAACTGTGAATGACTATTTTACATGCTTGTTACTAGTAATGGGTGAACTTAAACCAGCATGCAAAGGGACACTGACCTAAACATACAAAGTGGTCTGAACAAAGCTCTGAAGTTGAGGGGGGGGGGGACATGAGAGGATGATTTGCCATTAATGTACAGTGCCACTCTGAAAACAAAATCAGTTAATTTGGAATCTCAATCCCAAAATGAGGGAGAAGTTCAGATAGAAATGAAATACTGTAACAAAATTGCTGGAGAAGTGGGTTACTCACTATCTTGAACATGAACTCAAGCTGTGTGGAAAGCAACAGCCTTTTGTACATGCCCAGAAAGTATGGTAATAGGCTCTGTTCTGACACTCTTTCTTCTTCTTCTTCTTCTTCTTCTTCTTCTTCTTCTTCTTCTTCTTCTTCTTCTTCTTCTTCTTCTTCTTCTTCTTCTTCTTCTTCTTTGGTGGTGACTTGAAGCGCACCATATCCATGCCTAGACACAGTGTAACCAAAACAATATGCCCTTGAAGTGCCTTTTTAAATAGAACAATAACCTTGCATGATGAAACTAAACTGCATCCAAAGAATTAAGGAATCCCTGCAGAAGCTATAAATTACATCCAGCCTACAATTTGTGCAAGAACTTTCAAATCTGCATGTGGCAGCGCACAAATAGTCTCCTGCTATCGGTTCCCTGGGACCCAGCTGTTTCTTTCACTATGGTTAGGCCAACAGAGTTTAGCCAAGTGGGGTTGATGTATCTAATCTTAATCCTAGATACTTTAAACTGGTAACAAAGAGCCTCCAGGTTTGACAGGTTGTCACAGCCATTATTCACAAGAAGTTATGCAGTCCTTGTCTTTGTCAGCTTTTGCAGTATGGAATATTTTAGCTGGCAGTCTTCCAAAACTGAACATTAATCTTACATTCTGTTGCAGTTCCTAATCAACATATTCTAGGCGTGATTGCTCTCACATTATTTGAAGACTACATCTACTGGACTGATGGAAAAACCAAGACAGTCAACCGTGCCCATAAAACCTCTGGAGCAGATAAAGTAGCACTGATTAACTCGTGGCATGCCATAACTGATATCCAAGTGTATCATTCATACAGACAGCCTGATGGTAAATATTTTCTGTAAAGAGCATTCTGAATTCATTAGAGTTCTGAAGACTTTGCTTAGTGATTAAACTAAGCAGTTTTATACTGGATTGCTAAAGAAGTATGACAGAAATAAGAGCAAAATATTAGAAGTATGGTTAGTTTCACTGAAGGTCTGACACTGAAGGTCCATTACATAAGCAGCCTTTGTTGGCTTTGTGAACCGCCTCAGTTCTCACTCAATTTTTGTAATGGGTGCTGGAAAGAAGTAAACTCTTACTGAGCCCGCAACCACTGCCAGTAAGTCTCTACTGGACCCCAGGAAAGAGTTCACGGTTGCACAGGGTCCAGAATTCTCTGCTAGTTCAGAGTATTTTTTGAATTTCAGGAATCCCTCAGGCTTGTCAATTGGCTGAATTAGTCTGAACTAATATACCGGTAATATGACGTAAACTGTATTTTATAGACAGTTTGAATCAATGCAGTTTAAAGGCTTTTTGTACCTTTTTGTGTGTGTGTATCCTAGGAACAAGTAAAAAAAGGTACAAAAGGACTTTAAATTGTGTTCATTCAAACCCACACAGGGCCTGCCGGCCTGCCCATGACGCAGCCTAAGGCAGCTGCCTCTGGCATCAGGACACAAAATGGAGGTGCCTAGGTGGGTACCCTACCTCATCGCCTCCACCACTGGAGGAGAAGTGGCAGTGACACAGGCTTCTTCTGGCAAGATCTCACTGAAATCTCGTGCACTCCATGAGATCTTGCTGGAACTGCCGCATGACCCAGATAAGGGAGGACTTGGTGGGCAGCACCTTTCCATTTTGCCTCGGGTGGCGAAATGGGATGTGCCGCCCCTGGAAAAAATTACTTTCATTCATATAGACAGTCTGATGATAATATTTATATGCATATTTATTTATTTATTTTTAGCCATACCAAGGTACCTCTATTTGCCAGACGTTTATCTGGGGGAAAGCCAGCTATGTTGCTTTTCATGTGAATCACCTTAGCACATTTTAATTGTTTCCTCTTTTGCATTCCTAGTGCCTAAACATCTTTGTGCATTGACTAACGGTGGCTGTAGTCACCTGTGCCTCCTGGCCCCAGGCAAAACACACACCTGTGCCTGCCCCACCAACTTTTACCTCGCAGCAGATAATAAGACTTGCTTATCAAACTGCACAGCCAGTCAAGTAAGTAGAATGTGTATATTGTAACATTTATAAGGATTACTTATTAATGTATTTAGAGACTTTGAAGCAGTGTAAAGACTTGTGAGAGTTTTGAGATTAAGGGGGGGAGGGCACTAATAGTTTTAAATGGCAATGAATGAAGGTACTATTGATTAGGAACTTTGTTGCTGTTGTTTTTTAAATATATATATATATATATATATATATATATATATATATATATATCAGAAAAATCTGGTTTATGGTGTTACAGTTATGTTGAAGCCTAAATTATCTATCTTTATATTCCTTGTTTGGATAAATTTCATTAAGGTACATCAACAAAGTTATTCCCCCACCCCAACTTGACTGATATATGTTGGCTTGGATCCTGATTTCCAAAGTTCTATTCATGGAACAGGCTCTTCCATCTCTCATTTGCTTTTATAGCCCACTGTCTCCCTCTGTTTCTGAACTGGCATGCTGTGGAATTTCCAAAGATACCTCCCTCCCCCAACCCATGAGAATGGAAGTGCCTTCCACTCACTCAAGTATGCCTATGAATCCAGATCATTAATACCTTTAGTGGGGAAGAAACTAATTTCAAAGAACAGCAGACTCCATATTCTGGCTTTGGGCTCTGATTTCTTATAAATTATTTTCCGATTTGCAAAAAAAAAAATCATGTTATTTCAATAAAAACTGTTAACACTTTAAGGTTTTCTATATAATACCTTTCTCCTGCAGTTCCGCTGCAAAACTGACAAATGTATTCCATTCTGGTGGAAATGTGACACTGTAGATGATTGTGGGGATGGATCAGATGAACCTGAAGAATGCCGTAAGTATTTTAGCAAGTTGCATTAACCTAGCATTTTCATACTGTAAGAGTCAATGTGGTACAGTGGTTAAGAGGGTTGGAGTAGGATTCAGGTCTCCACTTGGCCATGAAATTTGCTGGATGACTTTAGGCCAATCTCTCAGCCTAATCTACCTCAGAGGTTTGTTGTTTGAATACAATGGGAAGATAGAGAACCATGAATGCCGCCTTGAGCTTCTTGGAGGAAGGTGGGATATAAATTTGTCGTTGTTGTTGAGTCAATAAAATCTACAAGACTGCCACAGAGTGAATAAACAATTTATATAATAACTTAATTATCTGGAGAAATAGAACTTTTTCTAAGCGTTTCTGCTGCAAGTTGGTATAATATTTAACTTTTTAAATAATTTCCTAATAGCTCCCTTATTTATATTATAGCTTTTACAAATAATACAAAAGAAGATTAGCAGCAGTCTGGCAATCACTAGAGATTTCATAAGATGTACTGCTGCTTAGCACTTTAATAACACTGCTGCAGGATCCTGAATGTGCTGTAAAATCTGCAGATATTTTGATAGGCTCATAGTTCATGCACCTGCCACAATACTCCTGTCATTTTTTTAAAAGTAAACAATGTTTGCAGCAGGTACAAGTATGCCTGCTATAATTTTGCCATGACAGATGAATACGTGACAGGTGAATACAAATATATTATATTCATGAAAACAGGCTTGCGTAGCTTTGCATTTTCTGCATGGTAATTCATAGTGGAGACTTTTCTACTGCTTTTCTGCTGCACATGGCTTACATTGGTTGGTACACACTCTTCAGATCTCTTCATTCTCAATTTTTTAAACAAACTAGGCCAGTAGGTTTTTTTTAATCAGCATACTAAAAGCTTCCTAGAGCTCCAGTGCAACAGCAGAAGCAAAACAGGATCCCCAGCAGGTCACTTTCTTACCATTACAATTAACAGTATTCCTTCATCTGGTTATGTTGGAAGTCTGTCAGGCAGTTACTAGGCAACAACCAAATGCTGTCCGCCAGTAAAAAGCATGTAGCGGATCAGCAAAGCAGCAGGGAAGATGGCATTGGGCTAACACACCAGCAGAACCATGGTCACCCCGTGGCATTTTGGCAAACTACAGAATGGCACCCCCCTTCCTTGCCAGGGGAGGAGGGAGAGAAGACTGGCATCAGGAACAAATAAACATTGCAGATCCTGCCACCTTAGGCGGTCACCTCACCTTGCATCATGCATAGGCCAGCCCTGGGCGGAACCAATCTAGCTTTACTGCTGGCGCATCTTCGCTGGGCCAACACTGCCTCATTCTTCCTCTCCGTAAGCAGCAGCAACTCAGCTGTCAAGAGTGAATGCTGCCACTCGATCACACTGATTGCTGCTGCGTATAGGTATGTTTATACATGCGGGTCAATTCAAATGGAGTTTAGGTGATTTCTCACTATAATTTGAAACCCAGACTGGATTACTCGGGAGGAAACTAGTTATGTTTAACTGCCTTTGCTTCCCAGGGCCAACAGTTGTGTGTCAAGACCCCCAAGCCAACCCCCCTGTTAGAATAAAGGCACTTCACACAGACACTGAATTTTAAGTTTAAGGTTATTGGGCAAATTTTGGCCACAACTTATTGATTACAAATGTGAGCGGTATTGGCTTAGGCATTGGCTAAAGACTATACAGTCATACCTCGGGTTATGTATGCTTCAGGTTGTGTACTTTCAATTTAAGTACTCCACGGACCCGTCTGGAATGGATTAATCCACTTTTCATTACTTTCAATGGGAAAGTTCACCAGGTTAAGTATGCTTCAGGTTAAGTACGTACTTCCAGAACCAATTAAGTACTTAACCTGAGGTACCACTGTATCTGACTCCTGCCCCATTTGCAGGAAGTCTATAAGGGTAAACCACCCAAAGGGTAGAATGCTTCGGTGGACCCCACCTGCATCTCCCTGGTGTTCCCTGAGGCATGGCATGGCCCTAGCCTCTCAAACGGACTTCGGACAGGATCCAGGCCCTGGATTCCTTTAACGGAATACCCTTGTACCATGGCAGGGGCAGGTAATGACTGACCTCCCCTCCCCCACTCAAAATTAAGTGAATGCCTAACCGCCAAACCTTACAAAGTTCTGACGATTGCTAAGAGGTAGGCAAAAACCAAGTGGCCTGTACCAATTTTGCCAAATGGAAAAATTCCTACCCGGTCCCCGTCCCAAGGCGGGCAACCAAACGAAGTTCAAAGCAAGGCCAGAAGACATCTAAAACAACACAACAAAAAGGGGAGGGTGGGCGGGTGTTTGGCAGCGCGAAGCAAATGCTTGGCATGCGTCACACTGCTGCCTTTAAACTACTCATCACAATTACCCTTCAGATTGATTGGGCAATTGGCCCTGGGTAATTGTGGTGCCACCCTGGCATGAGGGTAATAACTCCTCCCATGCCAGGGGGGAGTGGCTTGAGGGCCTGCCCGCAACCAGGACCATCCATTAAGATGACCCCACTTGTCAAATTTCAATCAAATCTCTGAGGTCTAGAGCTCAAAGTATCCTCCTCTGCTGCAGAGGAAATGTAAGCAAGGTTAACGGTGACCTGAGAAGAGTGGCTTGCTACTTAGAAGGAGTGAAGTCACTACTGGTAATGCCATGATAAAGAACAAATATGACTCACACTGAGGATTAGGATGGAGAAAGGCTTCCCAAATGTGCAACCCTTACTATTTTTGGGAGAGAATGTTTTATTAAATCTTCCATTAATTTAGAAAACACTGGAAATGTAGAATTTTAAAAATGAATCAATAAAATTAAGAACTCATGGACCACAATATTAAATGCACATACTGCAGCAAGTACCAATGGATGATGCTGTGGGATTCATTTCTGAGTAAGCATGCATAGGACTGTGGTGTCATAGTAGTGATTTGTAGCAGTCCCATAGCATAGCAGTCGTAATTCCAGCCTAGAACATCTTCTTCCTATGGATGCCGAGAATCTTGCTAATAATTTTGGAGTTGGCTAGATTCTATTTAAACAAGCTAGTTTCACACTCACAGAGAGGCAAATTTCAGTTTTACTTATTAACCTAGGCATACACATACTTATTTTAGCTGCCCCTGTTTCTTGTTTTGTATTCAGAAGGTCTTTGTGCTTTGTGTATCAATATTATCATCCAGATATTCACAGTAAATACTGGTGCATTAAGTAGTTTGAATGCAGTCATTTTGCTGGTCTGTACTTGCAATCTGATGTCCTGAGGAACATCAGAATGCAGGAAATCCCACAGTTTACAGTTGCTGAGAAATTCAGCTTCCATGCCAATTAGCTTCCACTTCTCCTGCTTGGATGTCATATAGTTGTGGGAGAAAGGTGTAGCTGTGAATTTGTAAATTAAGAGTCATCTGGCTGAAACAATTTTAGTACAGCTAAGAGAAAATACATTTAATTGCTTCATTGAGGAAAGAGAAGCAATTAGAATCACCCAGTTTCTGATAGTTCTCACGTTGCTTTAAAAATTACAAAGTAGAGGCATGCATCCTTGTTAATTGCAAAACATTTTATATGCATTTGATTAAAAAAACACTGACTTATAATGGAACACATTCATTAACGTACTTGGACTGAGAGATAGACACTTTACATATCTACTGTATTTATTAGTAAACAAATATATGATAGCTTTTTCATAAGCCTAGAAATGCTATGAAAGGCTGTTGTGTTGTTGCTGTTGTTTTTTTAAAAAACTTATTACCATATGCAGATGTTCAACACTTGATCCTTTTTTCCAGCTGAATTTAAATGTCAGCCTGGCAGATTTCAGTGTGGAACTGGACTCTGTGTTTTACCAGCATTTATATGTGACGGAGAGAATGACTGTGGAGACAACTCTGATGAACTCAATTGTGGTAAGCATTATATGGCATGAGACTGCTTTGAGGTTGCTGTTGTCGTCTACAATCAAGTGGTATATAATTTTTTGAAATCAAAGAAATCAAAGAAAAAGCTTTTTAGAGAATCTGATGCTATAGTCTGCCATTCATCAGCTGCAGCACAGTGTCATGTACTGTGTTCCAGTTTCATTCTTCCCTTGTAAAAGGGCTGCCAGCATTTCATATCTCCTACCCAGTGGCTGGTTTAGTCTTCAATGCTATTGCACCAGGATGAGGACAGTCCTGTTTAAGATGCAGAAGTGCTGTGCAAGGGTTTAGAAAAGGTGTGGGGGAAGTGAAACCACACAAATATCCCAGCACAACATTCTAAGAACTGAAGGAGAAACCTCCCTAGTGTTTCTATAACTTACTGTTGCCACAAGAGTACTAAGGAGATCTGATACAATGCTAGAAATCTGTAAAACGGGACGAGTCTGTCTCTTTAACTGATATAGAGAATATGCCATTTTATCAGCTGTTGTGCATCCAGGTGTTTGAGTTTCCCTAGCTAAAATTCTGAATAGTACCAGGCTGCCAGTAATGTTTAGCTCTTAAGAATCATTAAGAAGTTGGAAGATAATTACAAAGAGTGTATCACTCTAATATTATTATAAGATGACTGATAACAGCTATCAGGAGAGTTACAAGAAAACGATGACCTCTTTAAACACTCTTCTTTGTTTGGTGAAAAGGCTGTCTGGCAATAAACCCTGGAGAAAATGGATGTACAAGAGGAATGAAAAAGAGTGATAGAGAAGGGAAAACATAATTACACGAAGGAGATGTTATGATGTATTGTCAGCTTGTCATTTCAAAATGCACTTGGAATTACTGTGTGTGTGTGTGTGTGTGCGCGCACACACACACACACACACACACCAAGTTTCGGGTTGTAAGATAAACGTGAAGAAGTCTGAACTTAAAACTACTTTAATGAACAGTTCAAACAAGATTCAAAGAGCCAATTCAATATCAAATATGATTGCCCAAAATGCAATAGTTAACCTCAAATCTCTTTATTTTGGGTAATGGTTGATTTTTAGGTAAGCAAATATGCCAAGCACTGCAAATCAGAACCAAGTAACAGCTCAGCTCCCACTGAAAAGTTGTGGCAGCCATGCTGTAGCAGCAGGTGTTGCTACCTGCCTTGTCCAGTCTGATTCAAGGCAAGAAGAGTGACTGGTGGCAGCATACAGTGATGGTGATGACAGCAGTGCCAGTAGTAGCATGTAGCAACACTAGGTAGAGATCCAGGTGGGGACTTATTGCAAACATCATGCTGAGTGCTCACTGAAGTCTGGTACCAGCCCTGATAATGAGGCTTTCAAAACAGCAGTAATATAGTTGAGCAATATAAAATGAGAATCACCTGAGTTTTCTGTCCTGAGTCTTCTTATTTGTTTGTCCTCAGATACACATGTCTGCCTGTCAGGTCAATTCAAGTGCACCAAAAATCAAAAGTGCATTCCAATAAATCTCAGGTGTAACGGACAGGATGATTGCGGTGATGAAGAAGATGAAAGAGATTGTCGTAAGTTACTTATGCAGAAACTCCAAAATTGCATTATTTGTGGTCAGTCAAACAGACTATACACATTGTTGTTTTGGTGAATTCTTTTGAATAATACAATTTTAATAATGTAGGAAGTGGAGATAAGACATTGGTTTTTTTGTTGGGTTTTGTTTGTTTGTTTGGAGAATTTAGAGAAAGCTAGTTTAAAATAGCTTTGATTTGTTTTAATTAGAATTTCTGAATGTTAGAAAACAGTTTCTGTACTTAAAGTAGCTCATTTTCTTTAAAGCGGAAAACAGCTGTTCTCCTGACCATTTTCAGTGTAAAACAACAAAGCACTGCATTTCTAAACTATGGGTTTGTGATGAGGATCCTGATTGTGCTGATGGGTCTGATGAGGCAAACTGTGGTGAGTATCCTGTATACTACTGGCAAATGCGATTCTCTAGTGCCTGCCCCATGTACAAGAGTGAAATATCAGCAGGTAGAAATTCAGGGTTTGCAGACATACCAAACGAGAGAGAGAGAAATCATGAAGTGGTGAGAGAAGCCAACAGGCCAAAGACCACTGAGCATACTCATTGTCCATTGAATACAGCCTACCTCTCGGATGAAAAACCATGTGAGATTGGGAATGGAATTGAGCATGCCATCTCTTTGTAACCATGTACAGGAGCAATTTTTGTTGTAAGGCTTGTAAGAATTATTATTTTTAATTACAGGTAGGTGACAAACTTAGTTGGTCTCTAAGGTGCTGCTGGAAGGAATTCTTTTTATTTTTTTTATTTTTAAAATACTCTTACTAAATTTATTACCCACCCTTCACCAGTAGGTCCCAGGGTGATTTGCAGCTATTTAAAATTAATATTTTAAAACAGTTGAAACCAAGGAAATGAGTGGGTCCTGAAAAAAACCCCAAGAATATTAAGTGTTTCATCACAACTAGTGGTAATAAAGTCAGTTCATATTGGAATCATTTCATATTAGAATGACTCCTTCTTGCAGAAAAGGGGTTTTGATCCAGTGGAGAATCCCACTGACGAAAGAGGAGAGGAGGGACTTTTTGTTGATTCTATCCTCCCTCTGCTGCCTTGCCTATTCTAGACAATCCCTAAATCATCTGAAGCAAGTTTTCTGAGGGCACAAGAGGCTGCAGCAGTGGGGGGGGGTCTTAAATTGCTTCCTCCCTTCTACTGGCAGAAGTGCCTCTTGTGAAAAGTTCTGTTTCGGATTTTCCCACCAGCCACATCCAAGTTTGGATCCAAGCAAATAATTATCCCCACCCCTGAGGAAATAATAATATGGTAAAAATAAAATGCATTCTGACATAGCAGCAGATAATTAATTCAGGACCTTTGCTAGTGAAACATAGTTTAATATGGTATAGATAATAATCTGGCATGCATTTTTCAGAATGATTAACTACCTTAGATTATTAGAATAAAAGCAGTATCTGTCTTGGTTACAGATAAAAAAACTTGTGGGCCTCATGAATACCAATGTAAGAACAGCAACTGCATTCCAGATCACTGGAGGTGTGACAGCCAAAATGATTGTGGTGACAATTCTGATGAAGAAAACTGCAGTAAGTAATTTCTGAAAGTACATGTGAAAGGGGATCTAGGGGTCTTAGTGGACCACAAGCTTAACATGAGTCAACAGCGTGATGCAGCTACAACAAAAAAGCTAATGCTATTCTATGCTGCATCAACAGAAGTAGATCAAGTCCAGATCTATTCTGCCTTGGTCAGACCACATTATTATTATTATTGCAGAAGCTTGTGCAAGATGAGGTTTCCCCTTCCTCTGCCTCCCCTACCCCCGTATGTCCCTATGCCTTCCCAAATTGACCAGGGGGGGGGAGCAGGAGAATACCCAGAACAGCATACAGCGGGGGGTGGGGAGAGGAAAAGGAGGGAGATAATTTCATCAGACAAGCAGAAATGCTCGAACTGATGGAGTGATCTCCTTAGCACTACATTGAATTCCTCTTTTTAAAACTTTGGCCTACATTGTAGTAACATCAAAAGCTTTGGGGAAGCTTTTGATAGTTAAAATAGTCCCTTTTAAAAATGCATATGTTCTTATATGGAACTAAAAAGTGGAGAGCCTCTGTGGGTATGTAAGAGTAAAATACCTTTTATCAATAGTTTCTGAATTTCAAGCATACTTATTTTAAATATGTATGAGCATACCCCTCCCCCCCATTTTTAAGCTGGAATTTTTTTTGAAAAAATAGTAATAATGTCACAATATTATTACACACCACCCCAATCTCTGCCGAGCAGCTGCATAATATTCCAGGGGTTGCAGGCATTCCCTACCCAGGGTTAGTGTTTCCTTCAGGAATAAGGCTCAACAGAGGCTAGTTTATTCACACACACACACACACACACACACACACACACACACACACACTATATATATATATATATATGCTGTATATATACATAAGCTGGAGTTCCAATGGAGGGGCTCACAGCAGCAGCAGCCCAAAACACACCAGAGTATTCCATGGCAGCAGCAACAACAAGCCCAGCACAACCCAGCTTCCTGGTTACATCACTCCAGCCCTAACCCCCATAGCCTAAGTTCTGGTCTCTTTTATAACCCAGGGGAAGACCCTTCCTTTGATGTCCTAAAACTCATTGCCTGAAAAGGGATTAGCTTTTCACATTTATTCACACTTAGCCCTTGAGAGAGGGAGGAAACCAGCACATTTGCAAATGAGACCTACCCTTTCATTCTTTTGTTTCACCTAAATGGCTTATCCCCAGGTGGTCACCGCACAAGGAAATTACCTCAGCTAATTAGCTTTTAGACTTGTTGATTCTACAGGATTACAATGTCAAATACACAACCCAGGAAGTGTGCTTAGGTTAATTAACTCTTCGCATATTAACAGCTGCCAGCCCACATCTTGAATACACACGAATCCAGCTATTATGGGTCCTCACATACCAGTTCTAATTAAATTCTAATATTTATTAAACCCAATTAGCACCCTCGGATGTATAACATTATAAATAATATAAAGGGAGAACACAAAATTAATGGGACCAGGAAACAGTTCTGATTCCAGTTCTTAGTGCATCAAGGGTAAGCTTGGGAAAGTTAAATCAAACTAAGAAAATAGTTCTCTAACTTGTGTTTAGTTCGAATCTGAAACATTTCTTCTTTCAGAACCACAGACATGCGCTCAGAAAGACTTTCACTGCTCAAATGGAGACTGTATGTCTGCAAGATTTTGGTGTGACGGTGATTATGATTGTGCAGATGGCTCAGATGAGGTAGGGCTTTGCAAGAGATTGGTTTTGATACTTACCACCTACTGTATATATGATGGGGTACTAGGGGCAGGGGATGAATTGCCTTTTCCACCTCAATACCCCCCAGACATCCATGCTTGGGCTTATATACTGATGCACACACCACCTAAAACCATGTGATCAATACTCTACGTAAGATCCAGGATTAATAACTTGGTTTGAATCTACAAGTATTGGTCCCGGTTCCCCTTCATAGCTGCTGCGCAAGCAGACCCAAAGGCAGTATAGAAATATATGGCAAGAGTGGCAAATGACTTTAAACCCACTCCTTTACATTGTGTAATTGGTAAGACAGAAGAACATACTGCCAAAAATTCAGTTTTAGTATTAGTTTTTGCCTAAAGAAAATTTAGGCTCAAGTGTAAGACTTTAGAGGCTCAAACGTAAGAATTTCTAGAAAGTTAAAAGTAAGGTTGAGTCAACATGGTCTCACAAAATTCTTCACGTCATTGGTACACTGCAGAATTGGGGTCAATTAACTTTGCTTAAAGAACTAGATTGCAGGAAATATCCTTATCTACTGAGGGAAGTTATTCAGTAGTTTGCATTGGGGGGGGGCTATAGTACAAGAAACAACTAGCCAGTAAGACCTGTGCATAAGGAAGTCAGCATTTTAGGACACTTGTTTGCACAGAATAAAATGTCATCATAGCCTGCTCAGTTGAGGAAAAGCAAGCTACCATACTTGGTATCAGAAATGATGAGTAAAACATTGCTTCCCAACAGCAATATGGTTTCTTGTTTTTTTCCAAAGCAGAAACATCAGGGATAACTTTCTGACTCCCTCAGAAGGTGGTAGACTCTCCTTCCTTGACGTTTTTAAGTAGAGGTTGGATGACAGTTGGTCATGGATGCTTTAGTTAAGATTCCTGCACTGCAGGGGCTTGAACTAAATGAACTTTGGGTCCCATCCAATTCTTTGATTCAATGCATAATCAAGCCTCATCTTAATCTCTTTTAAGTCCAGGTCCAAACTACTGTGAAGCTTTGTAACTTTGGAATTAAGAGTTCTGAAAATTCTAACCTTGCAAAAATTTGACTGCTGTTTAATATGTGCCCTGTCATGTGGTCTCAATATTCCATGAGGTGGAAATATCACAGAAAATAATAAGAAAGGTTTCATATATCCCTATTTTTAGCTGAAATTTGAAGTGATAATTCTGAATGTACTTAAAGAAAAATGTCACCGTATTTGAGGTGGCCATGTCCATGACTGTCCATGACTATCACTCAATCAAATTGATAAAATTGTTACTATACCCGCTATCCAGTTGTGATTACTATTCCATTTTATAACTTCTGCTACTTTTGTATAACTTTGGAAATGATTGTTTTATTACTGGAGAATTCACAAATGCTGTTCGTTTTCAGGCATAATCTTCTTTTTTCATTTCATATTGTATATTACTTCAATTAGTTGCATTATTTTGTTTATGACAGAGATACTGTGATTCTGGCTGCCTAAAAGACCAGTTCCAATGCTCCAATGGTCAGTGCATTTCCGCAAAGTGGAAATGTGATGGACACGATGACTGCATTCTTGGGGAAGATGAGAAAAATTGTGAACCAGGTAAATCTTTATCTGGAGGGGGGGGGTTAATAGAATTACTAACTGCAATGAAAAACACTGTTAGTAATTCGAGTGATAGGTTTGCAACATTGTCACACATTTCATAATAATTGTTAATGCCACAATTATTTTTCTGTTCTATACCTCAGTCCAAAACTCAGTAAGACTAAAATTTAAAATGTCTAGATTGACTTCTGTGAAAATTGACAGAAATCAGTCACTGGAAAGATGACTTATATAAAATATATTTTGCCCTTACCAAACATGCCACTCTGTAGTTCTGTATTTTACCAAATGCCAAGCTTACAGTGCACTGCCTTTCTCTAATGCCAAATATATTTCTGAAATAGCATCTCCAACCTGCTCTTCGAGTGAGTATGTGTGTGCCAGTGGAGGGTGTATCTCAGCATCTTTCAGATGTAATGGAGAATACGACTGTCCTGACGGCTCTGATGAGGTAAGCAGTGAATTAGTCTTCACCTGACCTAAAGCTTTGGCTAGCAAATTTAGAAATTTGAATTTAAAGTAGCAAATATTATGGAATTTCATTCTACCCCAGAGGTTTCCTTGTACAGAAAATAATGGGGTAGTTGAATCTTTCATTGATTTGCATAGCTGTAGGGTCCTTTCAGTTCTGGCCCCCAAATTCTGGAATTACCTCATGTCAGAGGTTCACCAGATCTGTTTCTTGTCTGTGGCGCTTGAAAGAGAAGCTTGAAAGATCAGACAACCACTTGAGTTGTAGACGCCCAGGCTTGCTGTTTTAATTGTTGCATTTAAAAACCAATATGCAACTGGATGCAACAATTTAATCCTTACATTTTCACATTGTGACCCACTTTGATGGCTTTGGTCAAAAAGCAAGTTATACATCCATAAAGAAATAAATATTGGGAATTTCATAAGAACAGTGGTGCTCTGTGGGCTGGTTAATGAGCTGTACCCAAAAGTGTTTTGTGCTTCTGCAAGGGCACTTCCATTCACAAAACATAGATCCCTCCTTCAATTCTTTTTATACCCCTTCCTCCTCCAACCCCTGAGCTCTTTCCCAGGTCCCAACTTTCTATACTCACAAAAAGTCTTGCTTGAAAGCTGGAGAGGTGGAAAAGCCCAGTGCACAGTCACACTGCTACTCCTGTAACTTTGGATGCTAAGGAGTGGTTTTAGGGCAAAGGTGTCGATCTCATGCCCCCTCCTTTATAACTCAAAATGTTGTTGTCTGCATTTGTAGTTATTTACATTCAGTGTTAATTGTAACTTTTCTGTCACTAAGAGAAAAATGACCTACCTTTGGATTAATTTTATCAGTTTTGCCGAATTCTACTTGATCTGTCTATAACTCTGTTGCTTTTGTTTATAAATACTGCCGCATATAAATGTATTTAAACAGATGGATTGTGTAACAGAATGTAAGGAAGATCAGTTTCGATGTAAAAATAAGGCCCACTGTATCCCTATCAGATGGCTTTGTGATGGGATCCAAGACTGTGTGGATAGCAGTGATGAACAACATTGTGACAGAGGTGAGTCATTATGTTCTTCCCCACTTTTTAATTAATTGATTAATAATTTATTTATACCCCTACCATAACAGTCCATGTCAGTACTGTAATGATTTTTTCTTTCTTTTGCCATTATATGCGCGCCCACAGGATAATCCTATGCATGTTTAACCAGAATGAACCTCCCCAGTGCTTAATTGGCTGTAATCAAAACACACTGGAAGTAAAACCCATTGAACTCAATGGGATTTGATTCAGAGTAGATATGGGTAAAATTGTATTGCATAAGACTGAATACAAACAAAATAATTCTTATTTGCCCTTATTTTTATTTATTTTTGCTATAAGAATGTACAAGGAAAAGAGGCTGCCTCTGAGTAAGAGGTCACCATGGGGGGGGGGGGGGAATCTACAATAGAACTATATTTGTTCTATTGGCACAAGCCCTGTTGAACTGAAGGGGAGCTTGCAATTTGGCCTTATGACTACAGCCTTCAACTCTTTTCAGGTTGCTGTCCAAATGTTCAAGTGATATAACTTGCACAAAAGGAGAAAAAGCTGGTAGCAACAGAGGTGGTTGACGATACTCCCACCCCCTTTACCTTAACCTGCAGAATGTCACATTTTGTTCAATAGAATAGACTTTCTTCCTTGGCTGTTAGCACAACTTGGCATTTTTGTAACTGTCACTATTTTCTTCAGAAAAGCCATAGAATTATGACTTGTAGTAATCCCTTAAAATATAGAGCAATATTATCTCATTGAGGCTGCCTTTTCACAAATCTAGTTCATCCTAAACCTAGGCAATCACAGGAATAATCCCAATTTCCATATCTGAAGTGTATGTTCTGTGAAGGCTGTGTTTATAATTAAACTATCTGCTGATTTTTGGATTTGTTCTTTTATCAATCCTTCTGTGTTTGCATTAAGCCCACCTATTTTTTGAGATCTATAATTCTGAAGAAAAACACTGTTTCCTCTATTAAGTTAATTTTTCATTTTAGAAAAAGCGTATTATTTTAGAAGATTTAGGCAAATCAGATTTAGGAAGTGACCATAATAAAACCATATTGAAAATAGGCTATTTTATCTAAATGACGTGCTTCAAAATAGGATTTAAATTGTTGCCCTACTGGTGTCACTTCCACTTCCAATTGGCAGCAGCAATCAGTCAATCAATCAATCAATCAATCAATCAAGTCCATGGATTAAAACACAACACTGAATCATATATATGGGGTGGGGTTATTGGGTTGTTGTTTTTATTTCTATTTTATTCTATTCTTTGAGCTGCCCTGAGACCTCCAGGTATAGGGCAGTATAATAATAATATATACGCACACCACCCCAATCTCCAAGCAGTGCAACATTCTAGCGGGTCCAGGCACTTACCCAGGGCTCATTTTCCTTGGCATGAGGGACAGCAGAGATTGCGGTACTGCACCTCTATTACATATGGTTTAGTTAAACATATATACAATCTGAGCGTACAATGTAGGGAGTCACAGCATTAACACCTCCAGAAGGTCTTGCTTCTCCCATATCCACAGCCTAGGATCCGAGCAGAAATCAGGCATGGCTTTGTCTGTCTGCTGCCCAGGCTGCTGCCCGCTTCTAGCCTCTAGCTCACATGCATAACTCCGGCCTGTCCTTCACAGTAACAGCCTGGTGAGGGAGGGGAGCCCACTCATTTGTCCTCTGGCACAGAGCCAATTCCCGTTACCTGAACAACCCATATTCAGGGGTCCTTACTAAGAAACGTCTGACTAGTCCAGCAATTGAATCCTTATTTGATCCAGGAATTAGAAAGGACTCTGGCATACAGCAAGAGCCCCCAAATGCATAAACAAACAAGATAACAGTTTCCCAGTAGAAAAATATCATACACATTATACACACAATTAAAGCATCAACATATGTGTATAAACTATTTTGGCTTTTCCATGTTTTTCAGGAGGGAATATATGTAGATCGGATGAGTTTCTTTGCAACAATTCACTCTGTAAACTGCATTTTTGGGTTTGTGATGGAGAAGATGACTGTGGAGATAACTCTGATGAACTCCCTGAAATATGTGGTAAGTTTCATTTCCTACAGTATGGTTTGTTGATTTGACTACCTTTAGACCACTTAGTTTTCTGTTTTGCGTGGTCACTTGTTTTGTTTTGTTTTGTCTTGTTTTGTTCTGTTTTGTTTTC
Organism: Zootoca vivipara; assembly: GCF_963506605.1. Lineage (NCBI taxonomy): Eukaryota > Metazoa > Chordata > Lepidosauria > Squamata > Lacertidae > Zootoca > Zootoca vivipara. The sequence goes on along the minus strand of NC_083276.1, from coordinate 98,301,665 downwards.
ATACTGTACACATTGTGGGCAGGATTCAACTAAGTTGTTGAGTGGCATAGAACAAGGTCTGCTTGCACAATATTAATCCCTACTCTGTAAAAATGGCTTGGGGTGTGTGCAGCAGGAACAGTAGAAAATTCCCATTGTGTGACCCTGTTCCCTGCATGAATACCCCACTTAGCGCTATGTTGAATTCCACCCAATATTGCTAAAGCACATTCAAAGCACATTTTCCTTCTTAAAGAATACTGTGATCTGTTGTTTATTAAGGGGTTGCTGGGAATTGTAACTGTGAGGGATAAACTGCAGAGCTCAGAATTCTTTGAGGGGAAGTATGTGTTTGGAAGGTTCTTTAAAGGTATAGTGTGTATGCAGCCAATGTCTTTATAGTAAACGTTGCAAATACTACATTTGAAAGAAGCAAGTTAAAACACAGTAGTGTTGTTGCATGGTCCCTCCAAACGTTCCAAGAGGTTTTTTTTTATAGTTGAGCTAGAGTGAGAACATTTCAACAATACTTTTTCTTCTAAATCTGGCAGATTTAAAGCCATAGTATATACATGCAGTAAAGGCCTGGTTAAATGTTTAAGGGGCTGAATCCCTTAAATCTACTGGTACAACAGACTTCTGTGTCCACAGCTGAGTCTTTGCTTCCCCTCCTGTCCCATCTAACCCACCCCAGGTGGGTAGGAGGAAAGGGGGAACCTCCAGAGCAAGGGGTGGGGTAGAAGAGTGAATGGAACTCCCATTGCAACAGCAGAACTACACACATGGATCACTGGATACAATCCAAGGTTATACAGTATCTGGCATGTAATCACTTTTGCCTCTCTATTCAAAGCGGATACATTGCATCCATAATGAGCATTATAGCATTAGTTTTTTTCTCCCCTTTCCACAGTAAAATTTCCATGTCCCCCAACAAGGCCTCACCGATGCAGAAATAACCGAGTCTGTCTGAGACATGAGCAGATTTGCAATGGGATTGATGATTGTGGTGATGACTCAGATGAAGACCATTGTGGTGGGTAATTTTTTTTCTTTGGATTATCATGACCAAAGTTCTCATTTTATTTATGAAAATGTGTGGATTATATCTTGTCATCAACACTGTGCAGACGTTGTGTACTGTCCTTAAAAGATTCGGAGGCCTACAGGGTGAGACCATGTTAAGTAATGGGACGAACTGTATGGGATCATTAGCAGTTAATTGGATGATATTCATAGAATCAGAGTTGGAAGGGACCATAAGGATCATCTTCTCCAACTTTCTGCAATGCAAGAATCTTTTGCCCAACGACCCTTAGATTAAGAGTCTCGTGCTCTAACAACTGAGCTATGTATGCAGACTAGGTAGGTAGCAGGGCAGTAGCAATATATAACCCTAAGGCTAACAACTGTATCCAGTGAAATGCTAACATCTCTTACATGTTAAGGATATCCCATAAAGTCCAGGTCTTTGACACAATCACCTGGACTTCATAGGACCATTGTGATCATTTTGCCCTGATAAGTACCAAAGTCTGTACTGTCCAAGTCATGTCTGGTTCACTGAGTGAGGCCTTGACTCCCAGTGGAATAGAGAACTGAAATTAAAGGAATGAGTAGCAGAATTGACTGCAGCTAAAGCATCAGCGTGGCAACAACAGCCACCACTCCTTTGCTAGTTTCTGTCTCTTGTCCTATACACTCTGTATACAGTGCAGTGGTACTCCATGCTGTTTGTAGGCATAGGCACAGGAGGACCATAGGTGGGACCAGCATATTCCATCTTCCTTTTCCCACTCCTTGCTTCACATGATACTCAGTGAAAACAGCCTGACAATGAGGGCCAAGCTCATTCCCAAGTAGAAAACAAGAAAATGAGGTAGGGGAGTGTATGCCAACTCAGACTGCTCCCTCCTCTTGGTTTTGTGTTTTCTCACCGCCTCTTGAAGCATCAAGTGCAGACACTGTATTTCTCTGTGTAATTGTAGCATTCACATGTGCATCCTGGGATGCTGAATTCTCCCATGGGAGAAATGGAAATCTTCTGGTTGTCATATTTCATGGGCTGCTGCAAGTATATAGTAGGTCTCTACATATCCAGGGAACAGTATTTTTTTACTGGTAGTGTTTCATTGTTAAATGCACTTGTTCCATTAATGATAATAATAGCAAAGGGAGAAAAATCTGATTGCTCACTTGTAACATTTTGCAGACAAAACTACATATAAGGCAAGGCCTTGTAAAAAGGATGAATTTGCTTGTAGCAATAAGCGGTGTGTACCGGTGGAACTGGAGTGTGATCAGTTTGATGACTGTGGTGATGGTTCAGATGAGCAAGGCTGTAAAACAAGTAAGTTTGATTTAGAAGTTGAAAGTTTGCCATTCTCAGAATAAATAAAAAAAGAATGTGTGCTTATATTATATAGAACCTGATATGTGTAATCTTATAGAATTTAAATTAGCATCAACCAAACAGTATCTAACTCGGCTAGGAGAGGAGCACACCATCTGTGACCTTATCCAAGGGCCTGGACATTCACATGGTGCCAATAAACCAGAGTTTGGCTTACATGTGAAAGTGGCCACTGAGCCAAAGTTGACATTGCTTCTTGTTAATTTATTAGCTGATCAGGATCATAAAGTGCATTGTATGTTAAAAATGTGGGGAATACATAAATATCTATATTAAAATGATTTAAAGAACTCACTTCCCTTTTGCAAATACAGCTTCCAATCTGCAATCTGAAGCAGTCTTTTATGTAATAAGGGAATGAGATACATTGACAGGGCTCACCCACACTTCCCTTGCTGCTCGTCCCACCACTTTCACTCAGGAAAACCCACTCTTTACCGCTGAATTGGAGCAAACATCAACTGGGTTTTCCTCAGATTAATGTTTGCTCCGATTCAGCAGAAAGGAGAAGATTTCCCGGGGAAAGCTATGGGAGAAGCAGCACATCTCTCAGATCTGTGCTTTCTAGGAACAGGATGAGTGGAAGTGTGGAGGAGCCATTGTTGCATTTAGCCTTGAGAAAAAAATATTTATTATGTTTACATACCGTCTTTATCTTCCAAGGAGCTCAAGGTAGTGTACACAGTTCTCCTCACTGTTTCCTCCTCACAACAACCATGTGAGGTAGGTTAGGCTAATAAATGGTGACTGGCCCAAGTTCACCCAGTGATCTTCAAGGCTGAGTGGGGATTTGAACCCTGGTCTTCCAAGATTATAGTCCAACACTCTAACCATTACACCACACTGGCTCTACAAAGTTCATCTTGGACACTATCTCTTGTTTGCTTGTTTCCTACTAATAAACCTATTTAAATACTGTAAAACTGTAGTGGAAAATATTGTGACAGTTTTTCTAGAAGAAAGGGATGTATTTTTAATTGTTTCTGGGCAGTAAGAGGTGGGGGAAACATGCTTAGACGAGCTTGGCTGTGAGTCCTGGAAGACCACCTCCATTAGGGTGGGTCATAAAAAACTTTTTTGGGAAAATGTTTCCTCCCTTGATCTTATATCAGGCGTATGGTATAAATATAGTGAAATATCAAATTTGGGACAAATCGGTTAATATTTAGACCCTGCTCCTACAGATTGAAATTTTGCCTCACCACGCGTGATGAAAACATAGGAATTTGACTCATTTATTCTCAGTATGTTAAATTGTGAACTAATAAACATAAATTTTAGATTTTATGTAGAGCAATAATAGTTGCATACTATTATTTTATGCAATATTTATTCATTTAAAATAAAACATGTTGATAATTTACATGAAAAACCAATGGTTTTGAACAAATTATATGGAACAATTAAGCAAACTGTGTACTAAACAAGTAAACATAAACAATAAAACACCACTCATATTATGTGTTGCGTCAAAACATCACATTATACTTAATTACTTAGGTATAAATTGTACTAAATGCTTACATTTTGTGTAATAATAAAATTTAACAGAGGAGCATATTTCAATTGTTTCATTGCCTGATGGAAATTACATTGGTGGTCATGTTACACCGGTTGATAGCAAGGTGAAATCTATTGCAAATTCTCTTAACTCATTTCTCAGAGAAAAAGACCTAGTGTGAGTCAACTTGCAGCAGTTGCTTGTGATGGGACAAACACAAGCATAGGTGCCCCGGGAGGAATTAAGCATCTTATTGAAATAGACATTGGCCGACCATTGCAATGGAATATTTGCCTCCTTCCTGCCAATGAACTGCCTCTACAACATCTCATCATTGAACTAGATGGACCCACATCTGGGGCTAACACCTTTTCAGGGCATATTTGGAAATTACTGCCCAGTGTCAACGATTTGCCAGTTGTTGAATATAAATGCTTTGCACAGTCAGATTCAATCCCAGAAATGCCATAAGTAGTTTGGAAAAATCAATCTACTGACAAAAAGTATTTGTGGCAAGTTACATCTGCACGCATCTCTGGAGAATTCAGCAGTGACTTACAGCTGCTCAAAATTGGCCCATAGCAGGTGGCTCCCTAGTGCCTGACATATCTGCCGGCTGTATGGAACAAATGATAAAATGGTCGTAAACTTAAAACATATGAGCCACCAATAATCAGGAACATGACAAACAATGAACTGTTAAATATTGTGACCACTCCATTAACAATTCCAAAATTCAAGTGCCATTTGAAAATGGTTGAACGTGCAGTGAAGGGGGTTACTAGAGCATCTAGGATAGTTATTGGAGAGAAAAGACGTGATGCTACCATCAAAACAACAATGAACAATCACTCTAAATTCCCAAAACAAGAGACAAATAAGGACTTTGCATCAAAATAGACGTTTAGTGTAAGGCATAAAAGCATATTTTTAGCATGATATAATATGGTGTACATGTACCATGTATGATATTGCAGAAGGCAAAATTTTATTAATTACACAAAATGTAAGCATTTAGTACAATTTATACCTAAGTAATTAAGTATAATGTGATGTTTTGACGCAACACATAATATGAGTTGTGTTTTATTGTTTAATGTTTATGTTTACTTGTTTAGTACACCATTTGCTTAATTTATCCATATAATTTGTTCAAAACCATTGGTTTTTCATGTAAATTATCAACATGTTTTATCTTAAATAAATAAATATTGCATAAAATAATAGTATGCAACTATTATTGCTCTACATAAAATCTAAAAATTATGTTTATAAGTTCACAATTTAACATACTGAGAATAAATGAGTCAAATTCCTATGTTTTCATCACGCGTAGTGAGGCAAAATTTCAATCTGTAGGAGCAGGGTCTAAATATTAACCGATTTGTCCCAAATTTGAAATTTGACTATGTTTATACCATACGCCTGATATAAGATCAAGGGAGGAAACATTTTCCAAAAAAAGTTTTTTATGACCCACCCTATTCTCCATGCCTTGCAGGCCTTTTTCCACCTGGCCTGGGAGGACAGGGCCCTGACTGACTCCAGCTCCAAACACTGAGGCTCCTGAACAGATTATTGGACTGGGGTGTTTGTTCATTGTTTGCAATCATGTATTTTTTTCCCACGTTGTAAACCTATTTGAGCATGGTTTTAGCTATGGAAAGGCAGTATAAAAATAAAATTATGTCTATATGTAGAATACAAACTGAAGTTGGTTTGGAGGGCTCACTCAAATATGGCGTTATCAAATGAAGTAAGAACCAAGCTGATTATGGGAAAGGAGGATGGGTCTCATTCTTGATGCTCCAAACCATGAAGGATTGGAAACATGGCATTACAGTATATACATCCATATACAATATCAGGACTAACTTACTTCAAAACAAAAATTAAAGCTGACTTTCTTTGGAGACAAAATTCTTCATCAGCTATGAATGAAGACACTGGCTATGGATGTTCTGTATCAAACATGGAAATAAACTAAAATCCATTTGATTTTGCATCTTTTGTTATTTCCAAAATTTCCTATTTTGTTATTTCTAGGCTTAACTGAATATAGCTGCGAAAACAATGTGAACCCTTGTGGTGATGATGCATACTGTAATAAAACGAAAACACCTCTTTTCTGTCAGTGTAAGCCTGGATTTCAAAGGAACAGAAGGAACTGGCAATGTGAAGGTATTTGTGTAGAAACTGCTTTGAAATCCTTATGTTCAAAAACATTCCATTAAAATGAATAGCAACATTAAATGTCAAAAGATGGCCTTCAATTATTTTTGTTTTATGTATTCAAAAGCATTCTAAACCACTTAGTATTTAAAAATCCCCAAGTGGTATACAAAAACATGAATTGAAAACAGTAGAACAGTATAACAGAAACAGAGGTACAACACAAAAACCAGTAAAATAGTATTATAAAAGCAGATAAAAAAACAGAAATTCAGTTATAAAAAGGTCCAAAGTTACTGTATATATTTACAATGAATCTGAAACAGCTGACAAATAACAATCAAGAATGGTTATGAGATGTCCACTTTGGGGGTCTGAAATTAATAACAACAAAACCTTTTATTTTGAAGTAGGAAGTTAACCATTCATAATAAAATTCTTGTGTTTTTAAGCTCCTGCAAAATTATTAAGAATTTGGCTGCCTTTGTTATGCCTCCCCACCCCCTTAACAGATACAGATTAAAATAAATAATACCACAAATTTTCCAGAAATGAAGGTACTTAATTGCAGGGATTCCAAGAATCTATGAGACCACCAGCATTAGTCTGCCTTGTACTCCTTAACTAATCTGGTCTGTGGGCAAGTGAGGTACTATCAGAAAAGTGAATGAGAGAGGTAGATTGGGGCTTGCTTTCACCTAGGAGGGTAACTCCCCAACTGCACAGGGGACTATCGTATCCTTCCTTGTGTCACATTTCCAACAGGATACCTTTGTGACAGCAGCCCCATAGCATTAATATCTCACATTTATTTCCATACCTCAACCAACACTCTTCTCATCAAGGAAAGCAATTTATTTTTTCCATGCTTATAAACTCTGGAACTATAGGTTTACAGATAAAAGCAGTTATAGAGAACACCTAAGTCTGGCATTTTATTTGGGCCATCGTAATTCAACTTGGGGAAAGGAGGGACAGTCTGAAGTAAATAAAAAGGAACTCCATTCATTATGTGACTAAAGCATGATGTAAGGGTGCAGATCAGGCAGCAAACAGATGAAGCGGTTTTGCTCTAGTTTTAAAGGTAGGCGAAAGAATGTTGCAATAAATAAATAAATAAATAAACAAATAAACAAAAGTCCCAGTGGAAGACAACATAAATAAAACAGAGACCAAGCGAAAGAAAGCTAGAGAGAAAGGCAACTTTCAAAGTTGCTCTTACTCGGCTACAGCCCAACTTCATTACCCAACTTATCTCTCAGTTTTAACAGAGATTCTTTGGATTGGTTTTGAACAGTCTCATATGTCTACTTGGTGTCCTGAAGGGACTGCCTATAAGTTGCCAACTGCCCATCTTGACTGCTTAAACTCTTTTCAATAGCTAGAATAATATGCCAGAACTCAAATCTGAGCATCTTTTGCTTAGTCTAGGAGTCTAAGGTTAAACCTGTAGACTGAGCTAATAGCTATTTTCTTTTTTTAACAGTTGAATTGCTTTGGGCTTTTAAAAACCTTAGTTCCAGTTTTATTGTTATCTGTCACGACCTTTGACAATGAATTGAAAAAGAAATGATAAAGGCTTTTCTTTCCTAGATATCAATGAATGTGCAATATTTGGCATCTGCTCCCAACTTTGTATCAATGTGAAAGGATCATACAAATGTACTTGTGAAAAAAATTATAAAGAACGAAACAGCAGATGCATTGCAAAAGGTAAGATGACAAAACAAATTGAATATACTAGTGGACATATTGGCCATGATCCTTTCCCACAGAAGTCCACAGTGCTCATGAGCAAATGAATCCCTGTACAACTCAACAGACAATTCCTTCTCTTCTCCCCATCCCTACCCCCACTCCCCTCCCATATGCATATGGAAACAGTGCACCAGGACAGTCTAGTCATTGGGAAGTCTCTGCAAACCTCCAATATCCTTATCAAGCCCTCCCAATTCTGCATATCTCAAGTTGCTTAAAACCTGGCACCATACTGAATTAACGGCTTGTGGAGGTGTACATCCTATTCTGCAGTCCAAGTGCATTGCTTTCATGTGTTGCTATTTATATCACTGGGGAGGGAGAGACAGAACATTATTGAGCCTTCTGGGATATCTCTATGATATGTGCTGAAAAGAATAACACCCTAAGTGAAGAGATAATTACAGCTTTGTGCTTGCATCTCTTACGCTTGAAAAGAGAGGCATTTATGGAAACAGCTTTTTCTCAGTATCATATTCCAGATTGAAAAACCTTGAACTGTTGCTACTGAAGTGCAGAATGCCAAGTCACATAATATGCTGTTTAAGAAGAGATAAACTTTCAACTCAGAAGTACACTGTGGTTGATAGCCTCAAAATTAATTGATACAGCAAGGACACCACCTTCTCTAGCTTCCACAGGAGCACTAGTCGTATTAACTGGGAAATCTCCAAGATCATTTAAGAACTTGTCAGCTTCCACAAATCTATGGAAGTGGGTCATCATAATGGGCCTAAAACCTCCACAGAGAGAAGTAGCCACAGTAAGACAAAACTCACTGTGACAACCATGAAAAGAGTATGAATATACTTTCCTCTAAAATACACTTGTTTTGTAGCTAGGACTAGTAATATACTAAGAAAGACCCATGGTTGTCACAGTGGTCATGAAATTCTTAGCCAGCTGTGATAAGGCAGTTTTGGCTTGAATGTTGAAGTCCCACATAACAGTAATCCTGGGGAGGTTACTCAATATACCTACATATGAGACACTTGTTGCTAACATTAGATTATATTTTATTTGTAGGAAAGCCATAGGTTTATAGGGTTTCATTCCACACTACTCTTACCTCTGGAATTATTTTGAAACTGCCCCATTGACTTCAGTGGGGTTTAAAAGTATCCAAAGCTAAGTGGGGTGTGGATGGCAACAGGAGTACCCAAATAAATATGAAAATTTAACATACATGAAGCACATTACTTCTTAGTAGTTGAAATTTACTTTATTTTTGTATTTCATTACAATAATCTCCAGGCTCTGAAGATCAAGTTCTCTACATTGCTAATGACACTGATATCCTGGGTTTTGTATATCCATTCAACTACAGTGATGTTCATCAACAGATTGCACACATTGAACATAATTCAAGAATAACTGGAATGGATCTATATTATCAAGGGGAAATTATAATTTGGAGTACTCAGTTTAATCCAGGAGGCATTTTCTATACAAAGATCCATGAGGGAGAAAGGAGACAAAGCAGTAATGGTGTGATAGTAAGTAAACTAAGCATATATTTTTGCTCATTTTTAATTTGGAACTGGATTCCCCCCCCCCTTGGTTTTTGTATACTACATGTGGTAATTTTGAAATATAAAAAGTGCCCATTAATCAAGATTGATTACCTACTATTCAGATTAGCCTAGGTTAGTAATAATATGAAGGGGGCTCCCGCAGGGGTTTGTTTTTCATTCTGAAAAGCAGTCCTGGGACTACTGCCTCCTTTGACATCAACCTGCTGAATGTTATGATCATCTTCACAGATCCTCCACTAAATCCCTCTACGTTTTGAAATGAGGTGCGTTGTGACCATAGAAAGGGCCTTTTCAGTTGTGCTGCCTTCCCAGGGTGGCATATAAATAATTCAAATAAAGAGACTAATAAAACTTCAAACATAAATAAAGCATGTTGTGAATCACAATACCTCCCACAGGTTATTTCAGCTGACAGACTTCAGTCATTCAGCTTAAGACTTCAGGGGAATCTATTATAATTTTTTAAAAATTAGCTAAACGTTACATGCAACCAAAACAAGAGCCCAATGACCTGCTTCTGTGCTGCACAGCAGCACTGATACTGGGTAAATCAGAGCAAAGAAGCAGCAGGGGGCGGCAGGGTTAGCAGTAAAGACAAAAAGCACAGTGTATTGGTGGTTGGAGAAAAGCACATCTAGGTCATCAAGGTGGCAAGGCATGGAGTTCAGAGGATCCAGGCCTATTTTTATATTTATTTGTAGTTATTTAACAAAGACTTGCTGCTATTGAAGAGTGTTCAAATATGTTTGGAAATTGTTCTCCAATTTGCATTTTTATGGATAGTCCCCTAAATTCAAACTCTGTTTTGGTCCATGCATTTTGGAAACTGTTGTGCCAAACAGTAATACCATTAGGTCTTTGTTACTATCATATATCAGATCCATTTGTCTTATGCAAATAATTGAAAGCATTTATGAGTAACATAAGAACTCAGATTGTCTAACGCAGAAGCCTGGAATACCGCAGAAGCCCAATTCTTTAGATAAAGTCATTGCCCATGTGATGATCTCAAAGCAACATTGTTATGATGATATTGTGAGTTCTTCTTCAATACTCATTTAAATAGGGAGGGTAGTTTTCTCATTTTTCAAGGATTAAGTGTGTGTGTGTGTGTGTGTGTGTGTGTGTGTGTATGTACACACACACACACACACACAGAGAGAGAGAGAGAGAGAGAGAGAGAGAGAGAGAGAGAGAGAGAGAGAGAGATTTCGCCATGCAGTCCTTATCATATCACTTGGAGATTGAACTGACCTTTTGCTTTATGAAAAGAATTTCTTTAAATGTTTTCTGTGTACAATATATCACTTTGAATGCAAAGATATTATTCTGTTTTTTCCCCAGCTCATTTTTGAAACAATATAATACGCTCACTAGTGGTCATAGCTGCCAAGTTCTCCCTTTTTTTAAGGGAAATTCCCTTATGCTGAATAGGCTTCCTCGTGAGAAAAGGGGAAACTTGGCAGCTATGCTAGTGGTGGTATACCTGAAAAATTGAGAGCGAAACATTCTAGGGGAAGGGTCAGGGCTATAAACAAGAATACTTAGTTCAGTTCGGGGTCTGATAATCAGATAAAGCAGGTCTGCCCTGTGTTTTATACAACCATCAGGAGCTTGATAAATAAAATATCTGTTTTTTTTCTACTTGGCTGAATTGCAAAAAGAAAATTGTTAAGTATTTTGACAGATCAAAATATAACACCAGTAGGCTAAAAACCATTTGCTGGACCACGAAATGTGCAGGTCTGCAATTTCAAGGAATGTTCTTTACCAATTATGCTCCCTACAGTGAAAAACTGGGCTCCTGAACTGCTTGTCTGGTAGTGTCTAAACTTAGTGAGCTGAGCAAACAGGATCGTCCTGGGACTGCTACCTACTCTTCTATGCTTTTGCAGACAGAGCTACTGCACCCCATTTGCTCTTTCATCACCTGAAGATTTTGCTAGACTTTTCCTCCATCACCCCACTTTTGGGCTACTTGTTGTCTGCCTTGCTTTCATTGTCAGTTGGGTTCCACCTCCCGACTGCTTCATTGCTGCTGCATGGTACCTCAGTAGTTGCCAATTATTCATTTACAGTTATTAGCAAAATCCATAATGAATGTTTTCCGGACACCACAAAGCACAGGTGCCTAAATAGCTACCTGTTGTGCTGTGGGACGGAAAGCTTGCCAATTGTGACATATCACAAAGCAACCATCTGGCAACCCTCCTACCTATTATTCATATTTTCCCTACAGCAATTTATTGTAGTCATATGGAACTTGCAAAAAAAAAGTGGAGAAGCTTTGGTGACTGCTGATGTTAAACCTCAGAATATATTTGTTGATACTGATTTTTCCATGTTTAATTGTATGATATTGCAGACTATTGAAATCAATGCCTTTTTAATTCTTTATTTCAAAAGTTCATTTGAACTCAGTATTAAAATGTTGGTTTTAAAATATGAGAAATGTATGCCCTTTTAAATTTAAAATCTGATGTGTTTTTTCCTAGTGTCCTGAATTCAAAAGGCCTAGAGATATTGCTGTTGACTGGATAGCTGGAAATATTTACTGGACTGATCATTCTAGAATGCACTGGTTCAGCTATTATACAACTCACTGGACAAGTTTAAGATATTCCATCAATGTAGGACAGATAAATGGACCAAACTGCACAAGGCTCCTTACAAATATGGCAGGAGAACCATATGCAATTGCAGTAAATCCTCCGAAAGGGTAGGTTGTTAAGAAGACTTTTTGATCTATTTTTGTTCTATGAGTTTGAAACCTAACTTTGTACATGTTATCGTTGGCTTTAGGAAATTTATCTTACTAGATCATTCAGTGTGGTTTCTGTGTCTTGGATGACTTTTGTTCAGAATGTGGGAAATAATTGTTACACATCTTTCCTCCACATTCTAAGCTACATACTTAGCCAATGCTAAGACATATCCTGCACACAACAGCCTATGTGAATAATATGTTAAGTGGTTCACCTGAGTCACATAGGTCCTACTCAAGCTTTAAATGAAGTTTAAACAAGTTTTTGTTTTAAGATCTCACTTATAAAAACAAACACAATTCTAGTGTGGCTCCAGAGAACTTACTTCAGACTAGCTCAAAGGTTTGGTTGAATTATTTTACAGGGTTTTGGTTGTTGTTGTTCAGCAGCAGACTCCCTGTGCCATACTGGGTAGTGCTGTTTAAGAAACTGCAACCCAAAGCCCAGTTGAAAATATGGAACTTGTAGGTTGGATCTTTGGAGATTTTGGAGATTTGCCAGAGGCAAGAAGAGAATATGCACACTGGAATCATGCACATTTATTTAACAGAACCCCACCCCTCAAAGTTAGAATAGCAGAGAATATGATTAATTCAACCAAACTGGAATGTACCTGGAAAAACAAAGCATGCCTCAACAACAAATTGGTGATCTTAGCCAAGGAAACCTTGAAATGATGGCAGCTCAGGTACACTAGTCAACAAGGGAACACACAATGTATTAAGAGGTCACCACTGACTGACAATTGCAGGGTAAGGATCACTTGTGTCATTGCCAGGCAGTGTCACAATATGGTGGCAGAGACATCACCATGAATGATCAAAGCTACTCACTGGCAAACAACATAGATATCACATAGATGTGCCAATATGAGATATACCTTGCACAGTGCTGAGCCACTCTCTGTACTCTTTACTGCTGCCATAGAATGCCTGCTTGTACAGGTTTGGGCCCTCCTATTTATAGGGTGCAAGATGCCTTTACATGATTATGGTAAATGCTAGGGCATCTGCATTTAATGTTTGGCATATAGGATGTTATGATATAGTTGGCATATAGCTGATGTTCAAAAGAAAATGTTTGCATTCTTAGTTGAAACCAACGGAAGATGTTGACAAAGTTCAGTTGGCATCCTCTACTGTTTATGTAAGCTTGTCATTTAGATGTGTTTTCGTGTTTGCTCTTTCCAGCATGATGTACTGGACAGTAATTGGAGACCATTCTCATATAGAAGAAGCAGCAATGGATGGGACCTTGAGGAGGATATTAGTACAAAAAAATTTGCAAAGACCAACAGGTACGGAAAACATTGATTTATTATACCCTCTCTTAAGTAAATTCTTTTCCAAAGACTCAATGTGTTAAATGATTTTTTTAATCTGTCACAAGGATACTGACAAGGGTACTACAGTACATGAGTTAAAAATGGTTGTTATATTTTAAATATTCTTACCCATACTAGAATTAACTTTAATGCATTCTAATTCAGCTAAGAATAATTAAGACATTCTGTAGTTCATTCAGAGGTAGTGAAGGTGCTGATTGTGCATTACGTCCCATTCAGTAGACCACTGTATGCTGCACCGGATAGCGTCATTCCTTTCCTTTTGTCCCCCCTGTCATTTTTTGATGCTGCAGATATGTATCTCTTTCACCTATCCAGAATTAAGCCTTTCACAATTTCCTCTTTTTCTCCCGGTGGAAGATCAATTTTGTACTTTCAGAAGATCTTTTGTTGCTATATATAACTTGCAGTATTTGATTTACGCTTATTACCTCAGTAGAAATAATAAAAAACCCTTTCATTCTTATAAAATGTCAAATTGTTACAGCAGCAGCAAGAAATTAAACCATTTTATGGTTCAAATGTTTTTACCATCTGCAGCTCTTAACATGACTCAGATCATCAAAGTAATCATTTAATCATTCCTTACTAAACCATGGCCTATTAGATTTCACTGTAATGTCATTGCCTACAGGCTGATAAGGCACAGTTCATCATTGTTCTTGGAAGCTGTGGACCTCCAGATAATTGTTTGACTACAGCCCCCATCACCCCCCCCCCCCGGTGTGCCTGGCCAATGGTCAGGGACAGCAGGAGTTGCAGTGGGGGCCAAAAGTTCTAATTCCCTGTCTTAGAAATGCTAATACTTATAAACTGTGAAGAAATGTGCATAGGATCAACACTATGTTAATAGAAGTAGCTTCTCATCAAAAAAATTTTTGGGGTGAATTATATATAGTGGTTTGCAGTATCCAAAGGGACCTTAATTCTGCAGTGCAGCATGTCAATGAAAAAAACAACAACAAGGAGGAAAGGGAATTTTCTCTAATTAATTGACCCCTAACTTTCATCACTAGATGATCTCAGGGCAGGTCACACAACAAAACAGAAATACAGTAACATAAAATCAAACATAAAATACACAGTAAGCGCATCACTATGTAAAATAATATACATGATCCCGCAACTGTCACACTCTGATACAAAGACCAATGTTGTTCGCTTAAAAGCCCAAAATAAATATTTTCACCTGACACCAAAAACTAGCTAATGTTGGCACCATTCTAATCTATGAGGAAGTGTGCTCCACAATCTGAATGCGAACACCAAAAAGGCCTTATTAAGAGACCAGATTTGTTAGATAATGGAATAAATGGTCTCCCTGGTGAATCTCAAGTTGCAGACAGGATAGCATAGGGGGAGGTAGAAGAATTAAGGATTCTGTTTATTAGCCCTCATTCAGCTTCCAAGCACCAATTAAGCACCTGCAGAGTTTCACATTATTCCAGTAGATAGAGCTGGATGTCATCAACATACTGGTGACAGCTCACACCAAATCTCTGTATGATCACTCCCAACGGTTTCATATATATATTAAATAACATGGGGGACTAGATCTTTGATCTACCACAACATTCAAGTGGTCAGTCAGTGCTATTTTCTGGAACCAGTCCCATAGGCAAGAGTGGAACCACTGTAATAATGTGCCTCGAGCTCAGAGAGTTGGTGAAGAAGGGCTGATGGTACTGAAAGCCACTGAAAGATCAAGTAGAATGAGCAAGGTCCCACTCTGCCACTTCTTCTGCTATAAAACATAAGATTAAAATAGGTCCAAATAATGTGATATGATTCTTGTTCCTGTTCTTCTGTGGTAGAATTGTCAACAATATTGATTCCTACTGTTCTTACCTGGCCATATGAGTGCTCTTGCATGGATAGATCAACAATGTAGCTATGTTTTAAACATTAAAGTACTTATTGCTGTCAAAGAAAGTGTATCTTCCAATACACATATATAAACCTAGAACTGCAGTCCTCTATACATTTAACTGGGAGTGAGTCCCATTGAACTCAAGGATATGCATAAGCAACCAGCAGCATATTGCGTGGATGAAATGATTGAGAACATCCTACTACAGTTCTTTGCATGTCATTCTATCAAAGTTTGACCAAACACTAGATGGTTGTCATACCCATTATAGTCACAAGCCTAATCCAGAGAATATCCCAGGATGATTACAGCTCAATAAGTGAAATCAGCATTGCTAAGCAGATTAAATGATCTGTTACAAACAGACAGGAGGTTATAATGCAACTAAAGTTGGTTCCCGGAATTTTTGTTTAATCGCACATAGCCTGTGCTGAAAAGTTATACAAAAGTAAAGGTAGTTTGGATCATTTTTTGATCACTTTATGGTGTTATGCAGTACTGGATATGAGGACTGACACAGAGTAAAGATACTGGATAGTATTCAATGAAGTTTTGCACAGAGTAGGCCCACTGAAATTAATAAACATGGATAAGTTAGCTCCATTAATTTCAATTGGTCTACTCTGCGTGAAATTTTGTTAACTATATAAAAACCTAACCTTACAAGCAAACTTCTAAAACAGTGTTTGTGTTCTTGCTATGTACCGAGTATGTGCTATTTTTCTTTTCTTACTATTTTTCAAGAGAATTGTTTTGAGAAAAATGTTGTTTTTTGCAGGTCTTGTAGTTGATCTCTTCAGTCAGCGCTTGTTCTGGGCTGATTTTGAATTATCTGTAATTGGAAGTGTCCTTTTTGATGGATCTGATTTGGTCATATGTGTGACCAGTAAGCAAGGTATGTATAATTTGAATCAATTGGCCACAGGCCCTAAATTGAATCACAACGTATATAAAAATGCTGCTTTAAAGTTTATTTCATCTTTTTAAAACTAGCTTACCATCTTTGGAACGGTTATTGCAATCTAAGGCAGCACAAAATGGGATTTATAATTTATATTCTACAAGCAGTAAACCAAATTCTTTGCTTAAACTACACCATGCAAATACATTTAGTCTTATAGATAAGTCTGCAGCATAGGGAACCAGACAGAGGGCCTTCTCGGTAGTGGCACCCGCCCTGTGGAACGCCCTCCCAGCAGATGTCAAGGCAATAAGCAACTATTTTACTTTTAGAAGACAACTGTTTAGGGAAGTTTTTGATGTTTGATGCTGTACTGTTTTTAATATTCGGTTGGAAGCCGCCCAGAGTGTCTGGGGAAACCCAGCCAGATGGGCGGGGTATAAATAATAAATTGTTGTTGTTGTGCTTGAAAAACAAGTTTTCAAATTATAATTTAGACAAAGTTAGGCTAAAGTAAATTCTTCTTTAGTGCAGGGCTTGTGATATGAACAAGATGTTCTTGGGTATTTGTACATGTATGAGTCTTTGAAACTATTAGAAAGTAACACTTGAACATCTCCTCCTGGCATAACAGGATTGGGCTGTGGCTCTGGTCATGAGGGAGAAGAAGAAACTCCCTGGGAAAGTGGGAAGCTCCCAATCAGTTTTTTGCTCCTGCCTGAACAAAGCAGTCACTTTGCAAGGGAGATGGACTCTTCTCCCACTCTTTCAGTACAAACTGCTTAGATCTAAGATGCCCCTCAGGGGCTAAGCTAGAGATGCCAGGCTTCCTACTTTCCCTGATCTATTCTGACTTCAAAGAGACAGGGCTGCAGGGAATCCCCAAATCCCACTCACTCTGCCTTCTCCTGGCACAGACCTAATCTAATTGGCAGACCTGGAAGAAGAGGAATGGAGTGAAGTGGACATCTCAGAGGAACAGTCCCTAGAATGCCCACTACCTACCTTTACAAGTCCTTAGCAGCCTTAGGCTTGAATACTACGCTTCCTGAGTCTCCCTGCCCAAAGGACAGTGATCCTCCCAGAAACTCAACCATCCACCAGATCTGTGCCAAACCTAACAGTGGTGAAGAAAGCACTCTATGATGAGGGCTGTGGTGCACTCCAAATACTGTAATCAGTTTTTGTCTCCTGATACATTCCTCCAGAATCCTGCAGCAGATTGATGGGTGCCTATCGCTAGCAGGGAAATCTTGTAAACCCTTCATCGCTTGGGCACTCCAAATTCTGCTTATATCAACTAGCAATATGTTGTTACCAGATGATAGCATCTAAATTGACATGTACACATTTCTTCTTCTTTAAGGATTACTCCATCCCCATAGAATTGATATTTTTGAAAATTATATATATGGAGCAGGACCTAAAAATGGTGCATTTAGAGTACAAAAATTTGGTCACGGCTCCGTAGAATATCTAAATACGGAGACAGATAAGACAAAAAGTGCCTTGATTTCACATCACTACAAACAAACATACTGTGAGTATATTTTGTTACTTTTCAATGCAATATTTTAAGATCTTTATAAATTTAAGACATCATATATGGAATATATATATGAACAAGTGATCACTTCATAGGTGTTATGCATGCCGTCAACGTGTACTCAAGTGAGTTACTTTCTGGCGTCCTGGGGATAAGTGGATCTACTGGATCTACCTTTGGGTGGTGCAGATTGCTCTTTAACTGATACTGATAGCCAAGTGTGTTGTGGTTGATGAGAAAAGGGGGAAGAGGAGAGAAGGGGTGTGGTGGGGGTAGGAAGCATTTCATGGGGGAAAAACTAAAGGTAACCAGTACACTTGCAATAATAGACCAACTGCCTTCTTTCCTCAATGCAGTTTGTCTGATTTTGGGTCTCCCCATCGAGCATGAATATTCAGCAAAGAGTTGGGTGTGCACTTTTAATGTTGCCAATTAATTGGCTTTGTTATCTTGTAATAGTCATAATTCAGTTGCCAGGTATGTTTGTGGGGTGAAATTAATTAAGATAAACTTATCTTTGGATTGACTGTATTTTCCAAGTAAAATTGTTGAAATATTTTAAAATTAAGTTGTCTTTTAAATTAAAAAGTCTTTATTTTACAAAGCACCGTTAACTAAAAAAATCTATTCTGTATAAATACTTCAGACATAAGAATATATCTTTTTTTATTTCACCACAGCATATCATATAAAGTGAAGAAGATTACTCCCAATAGTTATACTGAAAGAAGAATATTAAGTTGGGAAACCTAATTGCCCATTTTGATACCTAGCCAAAGCACTTTGGTTCAGTGCTCTTTTTATTCCGGAAAGTCTACTGGGACTTTTAGATCTTGATCAAGCAGAGATAATACCCAATTTAGGGTCTTAAAACATACTCTTAGTTAATTATAAGTATATTTCTAAGTGCTTGAAACATAACAGACAGCGTGATTGATGCACACCTATAGAACTGTGGAATAAATATAAATTATTCTTCTAAAGCATAGAACCCAGTTGGAGAGCTTAAGATATGGCCTGCTATCAAATATTATAATTCCCCATGCTCAGCCCTACCACATGATAACTATGGAGCTGAGTGCACAAAAGGAGGAAAATACAGATATTAAAGGATTAGGAGAAAGGGTCTGGGATGATGCAATAAGTAAGTAAATATATGCAGCAAAATACCAAAGCTAATGCTCCTCAGTGTCACAGCCCATGCGGCTAAAATGTGACCACAGCTCAAGGTTTAGGGGTATCAGCTTTGTTTTCATTTATGCAATGGATGCCCAATTATATCATTAAGAGAGATAAAATGCAGTCTTAAACATCTCAGCTCAGAAGCAAGTCCCATTGAATTTAATCTGAAGAGACAGGTATATGATTGTGTTGTCAGTTATGTGCTTTAATGCCTCCTGTTGAAATCAATATACTTAAAAATTATTTTGACTGGATTGTTTTCTAAGTAGAAAATTCTCCAACCTGTCATTTTTCTGTATCACAAGTTTCTGATTTTCTGCACCACAGGATTTTAAAGGAACATTAATCTTAATTAGTTGATGATGATTATTAATAATACTTATTAAAATAGTAATAGAACAGCAGATTGCTTTAGAAAATATTCACTGACAAAAATACTATTTCTGGAATTAAATGCATTGCTAATTAAATAAAGCACAAGTTGATTCATAGAGATTTGTTCAGGGCATGACTTAATTAATTTAAGGCCTTGGCACATTTGTTTATTCTTTATTTCAGAAATAATCCATTTATGCATTTCTGATTTTCCTCCCTCTTCAAACAGCACTCAATCCTTGTTTGGAGTTTACCTGCGAGTTCCTCTGTTTACTCAACCCTTCAGGTGCCGCTTGTGTATGTCCTGAAGGAAAGTCATTGTTTAATGGAACATGCACTGATTTAAGCATTTTAGGTGGGTATTATGATTTACTGTACTCAAGAAAAGATTGTGAATGTACAAGCTGCTAACTTGTTTGTCTCCTTTTCGGCAAATGGCCAACAGGAGAACCTTGCAGAATTCTGAATTTCATTTCCTTTGTTTTTGTATATAAAGGTCTTAGAACTGATGCAGGCATAGGCCAAAGTCAAAATTCTTTATTGCGTTAGCGATTAGCCATAGCAAAAACCCGACCAACATCAACAAGTAATGCCGAATACAAACAATAAGATGATAAAATACATAAATAGCACTGAGCTACAAGCATAACATAACAAAATAAAACATGAATTACAATAACAGATAGGGCTAGTATTTAAAACTCCTAAGGCCGATTATAGAATTACTGGTAGAGACCAAGCAGCTAAGAACAGGGATGGACTTGAATTAATATGTGCTGGAAATGTATAAGTGTGTTAATTGTCCTGTTCTAGATCACAGTCCCTATCAAGGAATCCCTACGTTTCAATGCCAGCACAATAAAAACAGCCACCACATGTTATTTGAGGATTTGCATCTACTAATAAGAATTTCAAGCAGTTGTCTTTAGATACAATGGAGGGCAGGATCCAGGAAAGAAGTTTAGATCTTATTGAATCGTATAGGGGGCACTGAAATAAGAAATGTAGAAGGTCCTTTCATACTGCAGGAGCAGAGGCGCTGATCGATAGGGATTTTAAGATATATACTGCAGGCATTGGCAAACTCGGCCCTCCAGATGTTTTGGGGCTACAACTCCCATCATCCCTAACCACTGGTCCTGTTAGCTAGGGATGGTGGGAGTTATAGTCCCAAAACATCTGAGGGTCTAGTTTGCCTATGCCTGAACTAATGGATGAGTTTCCAAAAACACTAACATTTCAAAAACTGTAACAACTTCAGAAAAAAACTTACTAAATTGCATGAAATGCATGGAGAATTGAAAAGTGTTAACTCTGATTTGTGCTTCTCTGCTAAAATCTGAAATTGCACATTCATTTCAGTCGTTGAGCAGAGCAAGAAATATTATTATTTCCTACAGCCATATCATGTTATGGATATGGAAATGTAACCGTGTTAGGAGGCACTAACAGAATCATTCCTGTTGCACCAATGCATATTTTTGCCAAGGTGAAAAGTAGCTGACATACGTTATTTGTAAAGGCAAATATGCACATTTTTGCAAGATTTCTGAAATGCTTATAGCTCACATGATTCACATCATTCTAGCATTCATTTTCTTTCAATGCCTGGATTAACATTTATAGGAATTTGATCTGCATGTTTATGCTTTAAGTACAGATGATACATGTAAGCTGACTTGTGAAAATGGAGGAAGGTGTGTTATTAATGAAAAGGGAGATCAAAGATGTTACTGTTGGCCAAGTTATTCAGGGGAAAGATGCGAAACTAACCACTGTAACAACTATTGCCAAAATGGAGGAACCTGTGTAGCTTCTGTCCTTGGTGAGTATTTAAACCATTTTTAAGTGAAAGCTGTTTTTTTTAAAAAAAAAAAAGTTTCAGTAGTTGATGAAATACATGCATTATACAGGAATAAATAATCCTGATAAAAGAATGTACATGCACAGGAATAGCTTCCATATCTTTGGATTCTTCCAATGTGCCCCAAGAAAAAAATGTTGCAATGAGAGTATAGAGCACCCAAAACCGGCAGCAAGGCTTAATTAGAAAGGGTCTCCCCTTTGGAAACAGGAGTGAAATTCAGAGGGCCTTTCCCATTTCATGTCAGGTAGAACAGGGAGGTCTACAAATGATACTGCACCTGTCGATCTATGGATCAGACATATTACTTGGTATAACAACAAGTAAACAATTAGGCAGATCACAAGTTATTATTCATTGTGTGCTGGGGATTAAAATTGTGCTACACAATCTTGTAAATTATAGATCTTCATTATCTGGACACAAATGTTAATTTGTTAAACAAATCTCACCGGCAACTCTGAGATTTATTCATTAGTGGTTTACTTACAGTTAAGCCCTTTGGTAAATTCCTCTGTGGACATCATGCAAGTAGAGTTTGGGGCTGTTTTAATTAAAATGTATAAATTCGTGACAGTTGTATTGAACTCTTATAAGTGACCGAAGAAAATGTCATCTGTTAATTAAAAGCATAGCTCTGACAAACATAATTAAAACCTAAAGCTGTAATACTATTTTCAAGAAAACCAAAACTAGTAGGAATTTTGAAGAACAATAGCAAAAGTTCATGAAAAATGTACTCTATTTTTCAAGAATTAGTGTCCAAAATGCAACAGTAGAAATGAATTTATTGAACTGATTAACATATAGGATTAGATCCACATATTTGTAACAAATAGGGGGAGGGCAGAAGCTGACTGTCCTGCCCCCTACTCTCCTTGGTACCCCTTGGACACGTAAATCCCTCAAAAGGACAGAGACCTATTGAATGGGGTCAGTTGTGGTATGAGGAGCTGAGAGGGAAAGGGTATAACGGAGAAGCAGGTAGAGGGAGCCAGGAGCTCAGAGTTATCTGGGAGTAAGTACCATTGAGCTGAATGAGACTTATTCCTAAGTACACATGCATAGGATTGGATGTTGAAGCTATAATCTTATATTTTGTTACCAGTTATCAGCTGAGAATGCCACACCTGTGTGCCCAAAACCGAAACACCCATGATGCACAAGGATTTTGTGGAAGGTTTTTTGTGAGAAATGGTTGACACATTGATTCCCAATCCCAACTACAGCACAAGCCTCCATTTATTTCTATAGAAAGCTCTCATTTTTATCCCTTGAAGGGAGACACTGTTTATAAGTCTGTATATGCTAATGCTAGAAACCTCCATACCAAGATAGATGAAGTGAAGACCTTGGTCTTGGATGACAGCATTGATAGAGGGGGCATAAATTGAAACCTGGTAGAAAGGAAAGAACCAGCAGGGCTATCTCTGAATATAAACTCAATGGGAAGGACAGACTGGAGATAGTATTGCTAAGTCAAATAGGGTATTGAGTCCAGAAAGCTAGAAATGCCGAAACTGGCAGACTCCTCTACAGTATTGTGGTTGGTGATACCACCAGAGTAATTTAGTGAGTGTAGTTTGCCCCTAGGGGACCATCGTCTGATGCCTAGTGTGCCTCATTAGGCCTGTAGGCCATAGGTCCTTCCCTGCTGTCTTAGGGGGTAGGGATACTACAACATTTTGCGTGTGGAGGTCCCCAAATCACCCCTAAATAAATCACAACGTACACAGAATTAAGTTTAATGGTTTTTGGCATGAATTTGGCCACAACTTTATTAAAATCCAAAACAATGTGTGAGTGGTTGCGTAGGCATTGGTTCCCAACTGTCACCTAAGGACAGAACTGATAATAAGATAAACTTGCCTTGTCAACACGGGGAAATCCCCACAGGGAGAGACGGGGACCGGGTGTACAGAACTCTCCCCTCTCCCTTCAGGCTCCCAGAGGCTTCAATATGCCGTCCTGGCCCCTACCTCGGGGTTACGGACACAGCATAGAGCCACTGTATACCTGTCCAGGATTTCCCCACCACTCAGGCATAAACTTGGGGCCAACTAATCTTTAAGACCCTTAATACAAACATCATAACCAATGCCTAACCGCCACCAGAGCCGAAGGCTCGACCGCCAAAACCACTCACAGACCCAACCAAGACTGCAAACAGCCTCTGATTGATTCCAACCATAAAACATTACCCATTGTGGAAAGATGAACCCCATCGAGACGATAAACCTGGGCAGCGTCAAAAGAAATATGGGGATGAGCAATGATCAGCCCTCCCAATTCCCTGATTAAGTTAACTACCGCCCAATCCACCCGTCTCCTAGCCCGTCCGGTGGCAGCGAGGGATCGACTCCCCCGCCACTCTCTTCTCTGGAATAGACGGGACCAAATTTATCGTGTAGCTGGCAGCAGGGCACTCAATTCATGGATGTCATCACAAATTGAAAACCGCCATGTGCGACAGTCCATGGTAGGCAAATCATTTTCACCAAACTGCACCACAATTGCCGAGGGGAGTCCATCAGCGTGCAACTGCTTGTGCATCAATGGGAGAAATTCGCCCCACAACATCCCTCTCCTGGCCAGCCAAGACACATGCATGTGCAACGGGCGTCCGAGACTGGAACCAAGGCCCAACTCCTGAGCTCTGGAAATAAATTACTGGAGGAGCTATGACCCCCCCCCCGCAAAGTTCCTGGGCTGTCGTATTCACTTCTTTAGTGGCAGCTGGGCAGCGGGTACCTTGCCGCACATTTGGTCGCCCAAATTAAAATTAAATTTTCTTTATCCCGGGGGCACTGCCAACAGCTCATCCAAGTCCGCTTGCTGCAGGACGCAAACTTACTCCGGGCGAAGACGGCAAAACATTCCCACCCAGATCATCACTAGCGCTACGGGAGGACCGTTACAGGCCACTCAACCGCCCAGCTGCCCATCACCGCTGCAGGAGGACCCTCGCATGTCACACTCGACTGCACCAAAGGAATGAAATCCTCCTAAAGCATTCCCAATCTGGACATCCAAGATACACTTGCAAAGGCAAGCGGCCGAGACGGCACCCCAGTCCAGACTTGTCAGCGGGCTTGCCAGCCCCAGTGCAAGAAGCTGCGGCAGACAATCCAGTTCACAGCAATGGTCCTATGAAAACACAAGGAAAATAACAGACAGGCATTAGCTCAGGCATTACTACGACACTTCCCAACTTAAACCTTTATCCGTGTCACCCTTCCAATGAACCGTATGCACAATCCTGTCCCCTGACAGGTCCCCAGTGCCCAACCTTTGTAGCAGCCCTGCTTGGAAGGAATGAGGCACGTTCAGCGAAGGGCAAGCATAAAGCAGAATAACTGCCACACTAGGTGAGCAATAATGCCTGGTTAACGGGAAACCTTTTAATCTTTGCACTGGGAGCAGGCCAGTCCCCCCAAGAGGATGAAGAGCGCGATATTTCAGGTATCCCTAACTGGGCAAGGGCCCACTCCACCTGTGACCAGAAGCCTGATGATGGTACCCCTGCCCGCTAGGTCCGTCTTAGAGCTCCTGACTCTTAACGGCAAGCTCCAAGGCTGTGAAGGAAAGTCCTGAAGCAATAAGCCTCCAGACTCTCAACCCCGTGCAGGCTCCGACACACTTACCCCAACCCTTAATGCTCCAAAATGCAATGGCATGAGAAGGGGGGGGGTCCGCCTAGATACTTAACCCACAGACAATCTTAGCTATAGCTGTGGGATACTATAAAGAGGACAAAATGACTGGCTTCCCATCTGACGTCTAGTGAGGTTGGAACCTATCCCAACCCTCCAAAGCCCTGCGCATGACAAACCATTTGCAAGGGTCTCTGAATAAAAGCCGCACGATAACAGACATAGCAGGGCTGAATATGGGTAGTCTCCTGATCACCGCCATTCTGCAGCAAGTAAGCCATGACTTGCAGGACCTGCTCAGAAGGAGAGGACAAATACCTCCGAATGTCCGTGGACTGCCAGCTAAATGCCATAAGAGCAGTCCAGGCCTTCATTAAGACCTGAAGCTGAAGGGAAAATGGAAGCTATACCTTGTAATTAGTAATTATTATCAAAGTGACACAGGTAGGTTGGAAATTACAGCAATAACTGAGGGACCTGAGCCCAGGATCCAAGGCGCTTCCTAAGCAGGCTGAAAGGAATACCAGCCATATCATTAGAGGATCCTGGAATAAAGCGAGCAGCAGCACAAGAAGTATATGAAAGGCAGTGATATTCGCTGTAGCGTGAGGGCTGTTAAGCCAAAATGCTCACCACTACCAGGTATCGCACCAAAAGCGGACCGCCAATCACTGGGCTCCCTGGGTCCAAATGTGCACTGCTACTACAATGGGGGGGATTAAGGAAAGTTATGACAAACGATTATGTCACCACCCCAAGGGCGAAGCCATACCTGCATCCCCCCTGAAATAGGACCAAAAGTCAAGAACTTAGCATCATAGTGAACCTGAAGCACTGAGCCGGTTCAAGGCATAATGCCATGGTGAACTACCATAGCATTAACATAGGAATTGCAACCTGGGCATGGGTTCCACCCCGTTTCCTGTAGAACAGAAGTGGCAACCAGGGGCAACCACACTCATTGCAAGATACAGACCACCCATCCAGAGCAGATCTGACAAGCATCACTCGCTACAAAGGAAGTATTACAAAATAACTTCCTCCAGGGCAGACAGCCCCTCCAAAGGCAAATGGAATATTCAAGCATTGATGACCCATTGGTTTCCTAATTAAAAGGAAGGTCATCGGGCCCTCTGTCTAACCGCCGCCCACAGAACCCCCGACTCCTCAGTGGGGAAGAAGAGGCGACCAGGGAGGCTGTGCCGATGCAGGTGACACCTGATCTAGCCCAGAAAGCAAACAAACGTTATAATGGGTCACCCCAGTGAACCATGCCAAACTTGAGAGGCCCTATGAAGGAAAGTACCAAAAGGACTAGAATACAGCACAAGCGATTGCGCAGCCCATTGGCATCACCTTACAATAGAAAAGCTATGTCCCACTGAGAGTGCCGTGTTGCCTTAAATGTGCTCAACCACCTGATCCAAGGACTTCCACTGGAATGGAGTCGGTTGGGGGGGGGGCTGTGCGATGCAATCAATAATGGATCAGGCAGAAGGCAGAAGGGATATACTAGGTATAATCCCAAAGGGGACAAATAAAATCAAAGATGAATAAAATCAGTGGGGTGCCACCAAGGGCAAGGGATATTGACACATGTTTATCAACCTCGGATCAGCCTGGGGAGGAGGTGATTTGGGTTGCTGCAGGGGGGGGCACTCTATCAAAAGCATGGTGGGGGCCCTGCTGATAGGGCAAGCAGTGTATGACTGATACCCAAGGGCACCTCCCACACAGCTGCGTATGTATAAATATATATACATATACATATACATATATATACATATATATATATATATATATATGTATATATATATATATATACACACACACACACACACACACAGGGCCATGGCTAACAAGAACCGCTATTGCAGACCCAAATTCTGCTGCTAAACCGGCTTCCAGCACGTCTGCCTCACTCATAATGCTCAGGGGAAGCCATTCAAGAGGTGGAGCCCCATCGGAAGTCCACCCAACCTTGTCCCCAAGACCCCTGCAGGGCGCGTTTTGGGGAAAGTAAGCGTAACCCTGTAATATTTGAAAGCCATTAAGCCAAGACTTTAAAGATTTCCCCACCTGCGATGGGCCTGAAGGGAGGGGATGGCCCCCCCAGACCCCTGTAGAGGTCCAAGGTACCAACTGAATCGCATCATAGCCCATGAGGGATATACATGCCAAGGTATTGGAATCGCCATCCCCACCCCTCAATATACTCATCTTGGATCACCGACACCGCTGCCGCTTCCTTCCCGAAGATGGCACCCGGTGTACCAACAAGCATCCTCTTCTGGGATGCAACCTCTGGAGATGTCAGTGGTTTCCACCTGGATACATTCTAGCCGGGACTTGGAGACTGTCAACTGCCAAAGACTCATATACAGGATCCTGTCTGGAGGTGCCTGGGCAAGAGCATGTTGGTAATTTTAGAAGTCGGCGTAAGAATTGGCTTTGAAGCGACTCAAAAGGTGAGAGATTTGCAAAGGCCGCCCATAAAGGTGCAGCATAGGCCATTGTGGCCAACACTTTGATGCTATACACTTTCAAGGTCGCAGGGATGAATAAGGACTGGGCGAGAGTTGCATATGCTGCCCGAAAATGTTCCGGCCGGCACTGGCAGAGTGTCTTCCGCCAAAGACCCAGATCCTTGATCCTGTCTCAACATGCCAGGGCAAGACGACGCTGATGCCACTTCCCTCCAGAAGATGGTGCCCGGCGGACCAGCAAGTCATCCTCTGCATGAGATGCAACCTCTAGAGACCTGGGAGAGACTGGCACAGACTGACGATGAAGTGGAATCATCGTCCCCGCTCCTCTTTGCCTCCTTCTGGATCACTGCCTCCGATGACGCTTCCTTCCTTCCTTTGGGAGAGGCAACCTCTGGAAGCATCTGAAAAGGCCCCACCATAATCTGCAAAGAACTAAAAACATGTGAGGAACCAGCGACACCAACCCTTCAATGCACCTTCAATGTATTTTAATCTTTGTTGGAAGCCGCCCAAAGTGGCTGGGGAAACCCAACCGGATGGGCGGGATACAAATAAATGATAATAATAATAACCATAACAATTATTATCATTATTATTACTACCACCACTACTACCATTATCATCAGGGCAAAACATACTTTAAGAAAATAAACTGGCTCAGAAATAGCATAGTTAAAGAGCATACACAGAGTGCTCATAGTCATTGAAGGCACAGAGAGTCACTGGCTCCACTCTGTCTGCCACAGATATGCATTAGCAACAACAGCACATTCAGGCAGTTACACACACACACTGAGCCTGCAAGCAAACAGATACATTTTAGAGAGAGCACAGTAGCAGGCTTAGGCTTGAATGATCTGTATGGGCCGTGTAGGCCTCACTGCTTCTGCTCTTAAGAATCTTTGTCTCATGACAAGCCTCACACCCAATGGCGATGGCTGCGAAAAGAAGCAGCCCAAAATGGTACTCAAGCCCCAAGGCAAAATTAAAATTCAGCCAACAAATGCTGCACACACCCAAAATAAAGCCAACCTTAGGAATACTATAAACAAAAGAGATTCCAGCCAGGCTTGGAACAGCCCTGACTAGCCTACAATTATAAAACGGGCAAAATGGGGGGGGCACCTTTTTGCAAGAAAGCCCCTATCAGGAAAGGCAAACCAAGGAGGGTAACGCATGGGTAGTGCTCAGAGGTACAGGGAGAATCTTCCCAAAGGCCAGGTAAGAGGCCAAACAGCACTCCTGGGGTGACAAAGACCCCACCAGGGGAGGGGTGGGAAATCAAGCAGAAAAAAGGGGGGGAAGGGGAGTTAAATTAATTAAGGGACTGGAGAGGATTAGAACAAAGGGGAAAATAACAAAATGTAACCAGACAATGAGAAGATTGCTCCACTGTCCTCCAGAAGTGCTTCGAGTGATCAGAAACGCAGCCAAAGAGAAGGGTCCAGAAAAACCAACGTTAAGCTTAAATACACCCCAAGGTTTGATTCACAAAATGATACATACCAATTTGCCCAACAACAGCCCTTAACCAATCAAACGGTGGCCACTCATGCCCCCACCTTTGCCATAGGCGTGGTTTTCAGCCCCCACCGCAAATCGTGCTCTCTGTAATGGGGAACCCGTCCTATCATAGTTGCAGCTGCTTATTTTGTAATAATGAAGCACACATTTAAAATGAATTGACTATCATTTAAGACACTAGATCTGTAATAAAAAAGTGACTCATTGAGGCCCTGTACATTCTGTTCAGCAAAAAAAAAAAAAAACCCATACTTTATAACCCTTAAATGTTAAATGAATTTCAGAAGAAAATTTAGAATTTGCGTAACATAAACAGGGGCCAAAATCACTTATTGTTCCTCCATTTCACCTATGGACCTGCTGCTATTCTTTCTGCTAATGTTATTAAATTTAAGTTTCCTTTATTTGAGTGGGACCCAGGTGGCGCTGTGGTTAAACCACTGAGCCTAGGACTTGCTGATCAGAAGGTCGGCAGTTCGAATCCCTGTGACGGGGTGAGCTCCCGTTGCTTGGTCCCAGCTCCTGCCAACCTAGCAGTTCGAAAGCACGTCAAAATGCAAGTAGATAAATAGGAACCGCTACAGCGGGAAGGTAAACGGCGTTTCCATGTGCTGCTCTGGTTTGCCAGAAGCGGCTTTGTCATGCTGGCCACATGACCTGGAAGCTATACGCCGGCTCCCTCGGCCAATAATGCGAGATGAGCGCGCAACTCCAGAGTCGGTCACGACTGGACCTAATGGTCAGGGGTCCCTTTACCTTTACCTTATTTGAGTAGTAATTATAAAATGTTTAGTTGTGCATGGCATGAATGATAATTGGTCTGTAACATACATTTTTTTCCTTAACTGCACTTGTATATTTTTCAGTCAAAAATACATACTTAGTTTTACAAATTCAATTTCTGTCTTCTAGGAAGGCCTACATGCAGCTGTACAGTGGGCTTTACAGGTCCAAACTGCAACAAAACAGTTTGTGATCATTTTTGCCAAAATGGGGGGACCTGCACTGTCACCGCTGGAAATCAGCCCCGTTGCCATTGTCAGCCTGAATATACTGGTGACAGATGCCAATATTGTAAGTATTATCAATATAAGGCAGCAAACTTAAAGCTTTGCAAGTTTAAAACATGAATAGCAACCTGCGCGAACTGCATTTTTTTATTTTAAAAAATGATAGCTTCTTCTAGACACTTGAGGGCAGCCAGCATGCGGAATTAAACCGTATAATTAAAATTTACGTTGTAATAAAAAGCAACCCTAACCAGACAATCAAAATAGTAACAGAACCATCATCAAGCAGCCAGTGCTATTATGTACAATTTCAAAGCTCCAGAAAGGCCTGCTGAAACCAGCTTTACAAAGCTTTCTAAAATAAGCAGGAATGAACACACACTGGACAGAGCATTCCAGAGCTTTTAGAGCCACCCTCTGAAAAAGTGCTTTCTGTGCCTTGCATTGTTTTCATAACCTTCAAAGAGGAGGCTCTTATTTATATTTTTGATTATATCCACATCATGGCATGTCACTCGTTACAGCCATAATTTAAATCCATGGGCATAGCCAGGGGGGGCAGGGGGGACACCTGCCTGCCTAAATCAAAATCAATACAAATCAGAGGTTCTGCCCCCCACTAACAAAAATCTTGGCTATGCCCATTTTTAAATCACAACATCCACCATTAATAAAAAGCACAAAAACAAAGTTGCAAACTAATAAAAAGATTCAACAAAGCCACGAAGTATTTAATTTTTTTCTTACTGTAAAATTGGAAGAGCCAGAAGAAAACCGTGGAACAGTTCTGATAAAATGAGTTATTATATTATACTCAAGTGTTTCATTTGTATACAGCAAGATCTGTCAAACAGCAAAAGAAAGAAAGAAAATCACATGCATCTTAAATAGAATTTCCATTGAGCACATTTATAGTAGGCAGACTATTAAATAAATACAAAGCTTTTAATGAAAACCCCCCAGCAATAATTGTGATTCTGTTCTTCTTGGTATTGAATAAACTCTATGGATCCTAAAATAACTTGAATTGGGTATTTGAAAACAATATAGTACATAAATCAATGCAGACAGACACACAGATTAAGAAAAAAATATTTACTTGAGGCTTACTCAAAAGCCAGACAAATTGTTTCTGGTTGACTGCTTCTGCAAACATCATTTTTTTAAAAAAAAGAATTCATTTAAATGTAAATTTAAGGGTACTTGCTACACTGTGTGTTGATTATCAGATTTGAATGTCTGCTGACATAGTCTAAAATAACAGCGTATTTCAGATAAACTAAATCCATTAATGAGCAAATAAAAGTAAGGAGAAGGAAGGGGTGTTATTTATTTAATGCTTCCAAGGATTTGAGAATTATTTATGGTAAACAGTTGTTGCCTAAATATATATTAGACTTTGTGGCTTAAGGTAGAGAACAATTACCTCCAAATAGGCTTATGTAGCTTATCACTTATTCATTATAATAAACAACACTTACAACACCATTATGGCCTTGGTATGTTCCTCATGCATTGTTGGAGTAATTTTACAAGAATCTTGTAATCCAGGCCAGTAGTATTATCCCTTAAATAGGAGAGGAGCAAAATTTTAAATCAAAATTTTGAGAGAGAGAGTCAGTGTGTTATACAGTGAGGATGGGAGGCCAGCGTTCAAATTTCTGCACCAGCATGAAGCTCACTGAGTGACCTTGGGCCAGTCATAATCTCTCAGCTTTTGTGTGGAAACCACTGCACACTGTCCTAAATGTGTACCTACACCACCCCTTACAAACACACTCTCAAAGATTACACAGAAGCATGACTTATTATAAGAGAAAGTACACACAAACTAAATGCACAGTAATTAATGTAAATTTGCCATATATTATATATGCAGGACAGCAATTATAACAAACACATTCACACACAATGAAGAGAATAAGCCCTTGTCTATAAGAGAAAGCAAAGTGGTTTGAGCATAGCCTTGTGTTTTTAAAACCCAAGATGACTGCCATGTAAGCAAAGTTTACCTATTCTAGCTCTTGATAGGCTGATCCTGTAACAATGGGAAATGTTAGGGCAATGCTTGAGAGCAGTGTGGAAGGTACAGGAAATTGTTGGAACTGTGTCAACTAGCCAAACACGGCCAAAAATATGGGTAGCTCTTAAGTGAGTTTTCAAATTGTATGGATGGGCCTGTATTAAGGAGGGGTTTGATGAGGTGTAGATATCCTATTTTTATTACTTGCAATGTATGAAATGTTTATTCGTTGCAGATGTTTGCCATCATTATTGTGTTAATTCTGAATCCTGCACCATTGCTGATGATGGCAATGTAGAATGTGTCTGTCCTCTACGATATGAAGGTCCAAAGTGTGAAACAGACAAATGTATAAAATGCCATGGAGGGCAGTGCATTCTGGACAAGGAAAGCGATGACATAATGTGCAAGTAAGTCTACATTATGATAAATAGTTAAATAGGAGGAAAATATTTTAACAGTGCAATGCATGCAGAGTTAATCGACATGTATCAAAGTAGTGGCACACAGTGTGACTACTTGCATATCAAGTCAGTGGTTCAAATGTACTTGAACTTGAGTTGGTGCCATACATATGAGATTTTAAAATACACATATATACCAATTGTTCCGATTGACACAGAGATTCAAAACAAGCCAGAAGGCAAGAAGAAGAAATATCCCAGGAAATTCTCTCTCTCTGTGTGTGTCTGTGAGAATGGGAGGGATGGAAATCATTAGTACCTTCACTTCCCTGCTAAAAATGTGACATATTAATCAGTGACTTCTGTTTCTTACCTGGATATAAATTCACATTGTTCAATCATTCATCTCAGAATAAGGACCAGTCTGCTGTTTTCATATCACAACAATTAGGATAATTGGCATGTGTTTTACTATGGAACTGTCAGGACCATCCAGATATGAACAATTTGCTTATCTTCGTATATTTATTTTTTATCCAAGGGCTTCTGACCTTCCTATGCATTATCTTTTTTTCAACCTTGTAGAATCAAATAACTGACAATGTAAACATGGGTTGGGAGTGACTATTTTATGACTTTGGTTTCTAGAATCTGCATTCAACAGTAATAGTGTATCTAACAGTAATGATGTTTCTCCTATAGCTGCACAAATGGAAAGATTGCATCCAGTTGTCAATTATGTGATGGCTATTGCTACAATGGTGGTATATGTCAGTTGGATCCAGAGACAAACATACCCGTCTGTCTGTGAGTATGCTGCTGTATCTGACAATTATTAGAACATTTTTACACTCAATCAATTCCTTGTGCCATTTTATCTTCTTTTCTTACCAAGTGTGGTGGTAATGAATTTTTTGCTGATCCAGGTCTTTTTTGGGGTTTTGACAGTTTTCAGAGTTTTAACTGGAAATGATAGAGGGGTGATTGGCATCTTTAATTACATAGTATATGTTATAACTGCTCTTTGTACCCACTTGAATTAGTGCATAGATAGATATGCTGAGCCTATTTTCTCCTTGTACGTTTTAGCATCAAATGTGGTATATCTATCTATCTACTATCTATGCATTTGAAATATGTTCGGCAAAAAAAGGCAGAATATTTATTTATTTAGCTGTATTTTACTGAAATTCTGCAGATGCTCTGTGGGATTTAAAAGTCAGCGCTGTGACCAGAAAGTGAACCCTTGTGATTACTACTGTCAGAATGAGGGAATTTGCACTTTAACTGCGTTTAATGAACCGAGATGCAAGTAGGTTTAACCTTCCACTTAATGCTGCGCATTTTGTGACATCATTTCAGGCCACAGTTCATTGGTTCACATCATGCACATCCATATACATTTCACAATTTATACTTAATCTCAGGGTTCATTTGTGCAATAAAATGTAGCTTTTGTGTAGTCTTGAGCTAATGAGTGTATTAAAATAGTGTCAGATATACTATTGCTATATTATTGGAACATGATATTATACTACTATTTATCTACATAATGACAAGAAGGTGACATGTCAGGAGGTTCATAAATACGTCTATATTTAAATAGCTTGAAGTTTATAAAAAATGCCAAACTACACATAAATACATCATTTGATATTCTGAAACCTTAACTTTAATTCTACAATGTACAGATTAATTGAACAAGGAAAGCAGACAGTTTGTCAGCTGTTGGAAGTGATAAACATCTTAATCAATGTAATAGAAAAGAATTTTTAAAGCAATTACTCCAAACAACAAATTAGAAGATCTGCCTTATCTCTTTACTATGTACAATTTATCTTCATTTATTCCCAAATTTTAATCACAATTCAGATATGCAGATCAAAAACATGAAGCTACACTTGTCTTGTGCAACAGGAAAATGAATTATCTTGAATTTGAAACTGAGACTAGGTGCAATCCCACACCATATCTGCCAAGTTTTCCCTTTTCTTGTGAGAAAGCCTATTCAGCATAAGGGAATTTCCCTTAGGGGAGAACTTGGCAGCTATGTCCCACATACAATTAAGTATGCTTAAACCAAGTGATAGAAACAAGCAGAAAGCAGAAAGCATACACTGTGTTTTGTGGGCATAATTTAGGGCTGCCGCATATCACTGAAAGCAACATTTTGTTATGGTGGGGCCACTGTGGTCCGCTAATGTTTGAAAGCTGCTTCCCATCTGGATTGCTTGAGGAGCATGGAGAACCTTACACACAATGTGACACATTCCCAATGGGTGCACCTATGTGCTCATGCCAATCCATACACTTAGCAGTCTTAAAGAGCATTGTAATGCTGCTGCTGCTGCTGCTACAAATAAACAGTTCTCAACTTGGCCATTTTCATTTTTCACAGTTCAAACATTCTGCCAGCAGCCTGCTGGAAGTATGGCATTTCTCTTTCCTTCTTTATATATGGCTCTCCTTTGGGTAAAGACTATCGGTGAATGAGTTTAGTAAGAAAAAGATTCTGTTTTTAAGATGTGAACTAGACACATCATGATCCTCCGTTCTTCCCTCCCCCCGCCCGCAGATCCGCCGGTGCGGGGGTGTTTTGCAGGCTGCGTTCCCCTTGGCTTGGGGAAGGCAGCCGGTAAAACTGCCCCTGCATCGGCGCGCTTCGGCCCCTTCACCCGGAGTGCATCGATGCGGGGGTGTTTCGCCGCCCCCGCAAAAGCAGGCTTGCTAGCCGCCATTCCAACGACGCCTAGCAAGCCTGCCCAGGTGAGGGGGTGGGCGGCAGGAGCAGTGCCCGAAAGGGCTCCTTTCGGGCGCTGCTCCCACCGCCCCCCTTCACAACAGCAGGCTTGCTAGCTGCCGTTCCAACGGCGCCTAGCAAGCCCCTGTCTGGCGGTGGGGGGGAAAGCGCAGGATCCTCAGCTTTCCCCCCCAACACAGTGCCCGGGATCGGACGAGGCTTCTCCAGCCTCATCCAATCCCCGCAGTGGTGGTGGGGAGCGGAGGATCCTCCGCTTCCCCCCCAGGCGGCGGGGGGGAAGAATCCACTTCTCCCCCCTTCTTCCCACGCTACAGCCTTTGTGTTCCGCTAGTCTCTGCCGGTTGCCCCTCACCGGCAGAGACCAGCAGAACACAAAGGGGAACGAGCTGCAGCGCAGGAAGAAGGCAAAGGAAGATCAGCTGAGAGGCAGTGACAGCTGTCAGCGCCTCTCAGCTGATCTTCCTTTGCCTACTTCCTGTGCTGCAGCCCGTTCCCCTTTTGCTAGAGGAATGCCCTGTAGGTTTTGTGATCCGAGGTTTTTATGGCCATGCTTCAGAAGACGAAGCGGCGGCCATAGAAAAAAAACCTCGTCTTGCGAGGCAACCTCCGATCGCAAAACCTATTCGCATAGCGGAAAATTCGTCTAACAGGGCATTCGTCTAGCGAGGCACCACTGTATACTGATATATCACAATCATCACAATGTCTGAAACTTTGCAGGGGCACTGGCAGTCTTAACGGGTTTCCCCCACATCCTAATTTTTGCTGGTG
Source organism: Zootoca vivipara (assembly GCF_963506605.1). Lineage (NCBI taxonomy): Eukaryota > Metazoa > Chordata > Lepidosauria > Squamata > Lacertidae > Zootoca > Zootoca vivipara. Next base: position 98,265,824 of record NC_083276.1, on the reverse strand, counting down.
CCTGCTCTTGTGATTCTCTACCTGCTGCAAGAGGCAGCGAAGAGCTGAGCAAGCAGAGTTAACAGGGGCTGCAGGAATCAAAATCTCATAGTTTTCCTCACATTGTGACTTTGCATAGCGCACACATCATGATATACTGCTAGATCAAAGAATATCATGACATGGACTTCAAACTGGTTTTGGACAATATATTGATATTTCGCCCAGCCCTACCAGGCAGGGAGCATTATTCTAATTCAAGGATGCATTCCAGACAGCCAAAAGGACTTAAGGATGATGTGGAGCAGAACTGGGGTGAGGGGGTGGTCCTGAGGAGGTGGTGTGGCCAGGCAGAAAGGTATGGAGGGCTACTTTCATTTCCTGAGCTCGAGACTGTTCACCCCTATTTTATTTGCAGTAGCTCCCAGTATTTTGCCATGACCCAAAGCATAAGCATGACAGAGTTTGGGATGTTTTAAGGGATATTAAGCAAGGAATATATTCCTAAAAGCTGGAGTTCACATACATGGGTGTGTGTTATAGATGGATTGATAGATCCCTCCCCAAGACAGCAGGTCTAATAAGATAATTTTAAAAAGTACCATGAACCAAATTGGGCATCTTTCCTAGAAAATGGAAGGACTATTCAGCCAAAGAATAGAACTACAAAAGTTATATAAGATCCCAGTTTAGGATTCCACTGATTCAATTTGATATTTTTCAAGTCACACAAGAAGGTAGCAATGCTGAATTAAAAAATCCGTCTTAAGGCTATACCATTATTAGGCCAGCCACAATATCACCATGTGTGAGCACCTACAGAACCTCAATGAAATGTCTGCTGCCTCTTCTCACATTCTGTCTTAAGACTTACCAAACCACAGTCTGAGATCCATGGCTTTATCACCATGCACTTACCCATCCCCCAGCCCTCTTGCTTTGTTACTCTAGCTTGATGAAGATTTCCAGAAAACTCATAAGCTTGCACACTACAGTGGTACATTAGGTTAAGAACTTAATTCATTCCGGAGGTCCGTTTTTAACCTGAAACTGTTCTTAACCTGAGGTACCACTTTAGCTACCAGTAATGGGGACTCCTGCTGCTACCACCGCACAATTTCTCTTCTCATCCTGAATCAAAGTTCTTAACCCGAGGTACTATTTCTAGGTTAGCGGAGTCTGTAACCTGAAGCGTCTGTAACCCGAGGTACCACTGTATTTGCAACATTTTGGCCTAATAAAGGTACTGCCCTAAGATAAGAGGTTTATTATTGAATCTCATAGAATGTTGTCTTTCATCATCTGTTCTTTATAAAATGATATGTAAACAGGCAATATTGAGTTATACTTCCTCTTTGAAGCTAAAAGCAATAAAAAGGCTCTCTAATATGGTTCATCTAAACATACGTGGCTGCCCAAATAAATCCAAGGCACACAGATCCAAAATAGACCACTCTTTCTGTCTCCCTTATAAACACTGCCATTGCTTCCTGAAGCAGCATCATCATTATTTTACATTAACCAGCTCATTTCATTTGTCCTAAGCCATATCATCCTGAAGATATAAATCTACTCTACTCAAATGTGAAGAAAGGTTGAAGACCAACCAAGACACATTAGTTACCTAATGTAATCAAAAACAGAGACTGATCTTAGGCATTATCTTAGACTGAACTCATTGGGACCTGTTGTTCAGTGGATATGTACAGGACTGCCCCGTTAAATCATTCGATAGCTCAGATATCAGTGAATCACAAATATATGCAAAACACTCCTTTTACGAATGCCACTTTAGTTACCGTGAGTACACTGCAGAATGGCAAAATGCCATCAGTGCTTCAGCCTACAATGTGGATTGATTGAATATTTACCCTTAAAAATGGATATGGCTCTTGTAGAAAACTATTGTTCTCATCAAACAATTGATATTTTATGAATGATATGAAACATCCATATGCATTCATCTATACCTCCGTCAAGTGACAGAACTGTATAATACAACAACAATCACTAACATTTTCTTAACCATTTCTTAACCATTTTCTTTTGAAAAATACTACTCTGCAGCGTACTGAACTATAACAAGTTTATAAGAACATTTTAAAATTAAACAATATCATCAAAAATATTTTGATTTTTTCCTTCAAAATCAGGTCCTTTAAAATGTACAATTTTTAGTCTAGAATAGGCACACACCTTTTTCCAGCATAAATTCTGCAGAATCTTTTCAGATAACACCAATCACAAAACTCTGTTTCTGTAAGCACTGATTCAAGTGAATCTATGAATATATTTCAGAAAATTATTCTAAGGATAAAATGCTCTAATCATGTGATTGCAGTATGTAAATAATAGGTTGGATTCAAAAGGTTCCCTTTTGACACAGAAAAGTGTTGGAAGTAACATTCTGAGGGGAATACAAGGCAAGGATAGTACCATTACAAGGAACCCTTTGCTGCAACTAGTCTTCTGTTTACAGAAAGTGGTCTAAACCACAACCAACAATTCTAATATACTTTATTTGAGAATTTTAGTTTTTATTACATATATGAAGTCTTCATGAACAGTGGAAAAGTCAGGGGGAGAAGGAATGAAAGATATAGGGCAAGTGTAGATTGCTGTGTCAGAACAGGTACTGTTGTTCATAAGTAAGTAAAGCAAGGGCTTTACTTGATGCCCAAAGTTCTCAACATTTCACCCACTAATGCAGATTTTGAGAAGAGGAAAGCACAATTAATTATTAATCTTATCCACACTTCACCATTACAGGATTGGTTACAGCAATTTATAATTCAATATTTTTTTATTTAAAAAAGTTCAAAAATAATTACAGGCAGAGGGATATTTGGCAGTGGGTCCTAAAATATATGTCTGAAGGGTCAAAGGCCAGAGTAGAGAGAATGTCTTCAGCATACAAAGGTATCTTTAGCCCAACCAATCCTTCACACTAGGAGAAGCCAGTGCAAGAGATCCCACTAGTGCAATAGGAGTTCTCCCTCTGCACCTCCACACCTCCGCCAGATCCATTCTGGAGGGTCAAGAGAACCCCCAGAACAGCATGCAGGAGAAGAAAAAGGGGACTTTACTGTCTAGCAAGAATAAATGATTGTGCTTAAAGAAAGAGCAGATGAATTCCTCCTTATAAAATGAAGGAGCCAGATGCACCTCCATAGGGAGGGAATGCCACAACTGCCACAGATGATGTCTTCACCTGCACCCTTCAAAAAGCAAACACTACTGAGGGCAGTGGAACTACCAATTGTATACTGTATGGGGTTAAAATTCGTTTTGTTTAGATGGACTCCTTCAGGCAAGGATATACTGTAAGTTGAAATAATAATAATAATAATAATAATAATAATAATAATAATAATAATACAAAGTAGGGCCCCTCTATTGATCTTAAGCTACAAGAGCATCTGCAGGGAACGATCTGGTATTTCAGATATTTTGGGCTTAATTTGTTTAGGGCTTTAAACACTAATATGAGCACCTTGTATTAGCCCCAGAACCAAACTCGCAACCAATCCAGCTACCATTAAGCACTTTCAAGAATAGTTATGGGTAGAGATCCTATGGTAATTTATAGGAGATAGAAATGTTAGTCTTAGCTAGATTTGTGCCTAATGTGTTCACCATTTATAATAATAATATAATAATAATTTATAACCAGCTACCCAATTTCACTGTTTTCGAAGTTAAGGTACTAAGATTTGACGTATGAAAGATTTTTCTCCAAATTAAGGTTCTGTGATTTACAGCACATCCACAGATAGATGGACATATATCTTCTACTGCCGCCATACTATAATATGCCATTTCCCCCGTTTTTGAGTATTTGCGCCTACATCATTCAAAGGTGTTGAAATGAGTATTGCTAGTACCAGGAACACAGTCTGTTAGTTATAACAATAGATAGCTACTCTGGCTTTAATTATTATTTTTCAACATTAATTTAGGCTACATACCCTGTTTCTCCGAAAATAAGACGTAGTCATAAAATAAGCCATAGCTTTCAAGGAATATAAGCCATACCCCCAAAATAAGCCATACTGATATACAGGTTAACCTTGTAGGTTAAACTGTACCATACTTAATAAAAAATAAGACATCCCCTGAAAATAAGCCATAGTGGGTTTTTTGAGGAAAAATAAATATAAGATGGTGTCTTATTTTTGGAGAAACACGGTAGTATGATTTTCTGCTTTTCTGTTTTGTGTTGTCATCAGGTGTGGACTCAGCACATGTCGTATGCTATTACAAATGGTGTTTTATTTATCACCTGTGAAAGCTAAATGTTATTGTAAACCAAAGTGATATTTGCTGCACTGTACTTTATGGATTTTTAAAGCAAGAAATATAACTTTGTAAATTTTCAGTTAAGTGTACAGATATTCCAGAAATAAGTTTAGAACTTAAAATCTGGAAGCACTTTATCACATACATCAGTGCTAAATTAGTTGTGGTATTATGACTTATAGCCAGCACAATTTAAAGAAAGTAGCAAGTTATTTATGTGTGTTGCTACGTAGAAATGAATCTGTTGCCATCAAGCATAAGTAACATGTAAACTGTCCCATACAAGCTACAAATATGTAAAGGATTTTAAAAATTTGTATTTTCAGAAATACGGTCAGATACTCACTGCAGAAATATAGAATATAAACACTTTCATATTTCTTCACTGGAATGTATCCAAACTTTTACTATATTTATCTTTTTATCTTCTCAACTCTCTTATACCAAGTATGCTTCCAAAAACTATAGTTTCTATCTGATGGTCTATTGCGCCCCAAGGCTCCCAAGGCCCTCCCCAAGTAAATAACTTCACACTGACATGTAGTTTTGGGCAAAATTTAGGCCACAACATTTTTGGTTACAGCAAAGTGAGCGGTATTGGCTTAGGACTGACAAACTATCACTGACTCCTGCCCTCCCAGCAAACCAAACGAGGGAGCAACATCGATGAAGATCAACCAAAGCTCACCCCGGGGTTCCTGTGGTCCTGGCATGGCCCTAGCCCCCCAAGCGGACCGGGTGAGATCCAGGACCCCCAGATTCCTTTACCAGAATACCCTTATTCATGGAGGGGCAGGTGATGGCCACACCTCCCCTCCCACACACCATTAAGCCAATGCCTAACTGCCAAACCTTACACAGTTGTGACGATTGCTAAGGGGGTAGGTGAAAACCAAGTGGCCACTGCCAATTTGCCATATGGAAAAATTCCTACCCGGCCTGTTCCAAAACAGGCGACCAACCAATATCTGAAGCAAGGCCAAAGTAGCAACGCCTACAAATAGGGATGGGAGGGCGGGTGTTTGGCAGCGCAAAGCAAGTGCCTCAGCCTCCATCAATCATGCCACCTGCACTGATTGGCTCAGACAGCCTGGTGTGATTGTGGGGCTATACAGACAAGGCCTGGGCCACGCCAAGCACCTTCAACCTGGCGGGGGTTCTCTCAGGGGCCTGTGCAGAACCAGGACCCTCGTTAAAGAGGATCCCATTTGCAGGTAAGTTAGGCCTGCTTTATAGACCTGAAAAATTGAATAGTGGTGCTCCCCCTCTCCCCAGATGCACATGCACACACACATGCAGTGCAGCCATATAACAGATTGCACCATCCTTTCAGTCATGCAGAACCTTCCTGGGGTTGCACGGTGACTGCAGGCAAAGCCAGAACCTGCATACACATCCCATTCCACGCAGTCTCTTTTCCAACAGTCTGCTGCTATTAGCAATATTCTTAGAAACCATAGATTAATTGCATTTCTCTATATAGGATAGAACCAGATGTGATACTAAGGCAAGTTTTTTCCAATGGTTAACATGTTTGGGATGGAGATACAACAGTGCAAAGGTATACAGGACAGATGGCAGCAAATATTATGACAGATGATAGCAAACACTTGTACTATTAGCTTAAATTTAACTTTGAAGATTTCTTTGATGAAAGGTAACTTTCATGCAAGTATGAAAATAGAGTTGCTTTTAATACTTTTTATGCTGAATTGATCAAGTGTGTGTAGTTCACAGTGTGCAAAGATCAGGCTAATCGACTTGAACACTGCATCACTACAAATTCTATTTCAGCGTTAATGAACCTCCTTGCCTGAGGAAGTGTTTGTGTGTGTGTGTGTGTGTGTGTGTGTGTGTGTGTGTGTGTGTGTGTGTGTGTGTATAGACACACACACACACACACACACAGTATATCAGTCTGTAGGCAGATTTTACTAAAACAAAAGCTAGGCGTATACTTTTCTTTGGATAAGAAAAATTACACCATACAACATGCTAATCATTTTTTCTCATCTTAAGAAGAGGAACATTAAAATGTCCTGCTTTACTCTTGCCTTTATGATGAAAAGGGGGCTCAAGTACTGGCAGATAGAATACCTGTCTTCCATCCATGAGATGTAGAAAAGTTTAAGGCTTTGTTACAGTATTGCCTTCTTTTTTACTCCTTTCAATCAATTGACAAGAATAATTAACTAGTTTGCTCCTGAGCATTGTCTCATAAAATTTATATCTGGCATGATATAAAGCAGACAATGTATATGTGCCCACATGATCAGAAACAAGGTATATCTCTATGTCAGTCCCCTTCAGGCATCTTCCTAGATGCTCCCCCCCCCCATTGCCAGACATCTCTGAGGTAGAATTAGTTTTCACTCTGTTATCTCATTTGGCATTGCTTCTCTGGAATCCATTCCACCCCCACCCCAAATCAATTAATGCAGGAGTATCAAACATGGTGTCTTCCATATGTTGTTGGACTCCAAAGCTCAGCAACCCCTGCCATTATGTCCAAAGGTTGATAGCTGTAGCCCAAAAACAGCTGGAGGGGGCACCAGGTTGACTACCCATGAAAATCAGCCAATTAAAATAATGCAGCTCAGGTCTCACCCAAGCTTAATGGATAACAAGTAACTCATTTCAGAATATTCCATTTTTAATAGCTTTTCATTTCTGCTTGTGGCCTGTTCATAAAAAGCACAATTATTGTACAGGAACAGAAATAATAGCTATTTATATGTCTAGGATTCCTATTTTGGCGCTTCTATTAGTCTAAAGTCAATACATTTTAGGTTAAGACATTTTGCAAAAGACACAGGAGAGAATAGTAAAATGAAAACAGTTTTGAAAGTAAAAAATGAAACTTCCCAGTTTGTGAATGTTTAATGTCATCAGTCTCTTCTAACAAGAGACTTTATATTTAGTTATTATTTGTGGCTTTCATTGCAGGTTTTGATACCCAATGTTAACAGTACAAACTGGCATTGTTGTATTACCACATAACTATTTTATAAATTTTTGATACTGAAGAAATGAAAATGGTTAGCATCATTACACCTTATTGGTGTTTACTCTAGATCATGATTTTTTGCTCATTAAGGTGGGTTATGTCTGTTTAATATATTTTTGTATAATTTGTAGGTGTGAGTTGATTTTATTATATTAATTGGGTTGTTTTAGATGCTCCACCAACTGGTCTGGTACACAGTGTGAGAGGCCAGCTCCCAAAAGCAGCAAATCTGACAATATCAGTACAAGTAAGTTTTTTTGAATAACAATGCTAATATAATTTAAGCCATTATTTAAGGAACAAAGCATATTTTGATAGCACTGGAAGTTATTGGAATTGGCATTTTGCTACTATTATTGACATTAATTTATTGTATCTTTATTTTTACATCTTATGATTTAAGTGGAAATTGTTCAATTTGGTTGTGTTTTTTTTGATATTTTCTTTCTTGTTTATGACTACTTTTGTTGTGTTTGTAATGTAAATATTCTCATGTTGTAAGCCGCCTTGAGCATGGTTTTAACTTTCAAAAGGCAGCATACAAATAAAATGATGATGATAATTGACCATTCCTGTGGACATGTGGGTCACTCTAGTATGAAAAGTATGGGGCAACTCTTAGAGCCTATGTGAAATGTTTATTATGTAGTTTGCCTTTGCAAACATTTTCTTTTACAAATTGACAGCATGGAAGCTCACAATTTGGAACAGGACACTGGAAAGGGGGAGGTTAATTGTTTACACCGACGCAGACTTCATATGGATTGGGGGCCCTGCACATAGCTGTCAAGTTCTCCCTTTTTTAAGGGAAATTCCCTTATGCTGAATAGGCTTCTTCGTGAGAAAAGGGAAAACTTGACAGCTATGGCCCTGCAGCTGCAATTTACATTGGACCATTTAATCAACTGGGAGATTCTTCTCCCTTGCCATGACATTTGCAGGATTAGGGGAGGGGTACAGATCTCAATCAGGATCAAATAAGGGTAAAGGTTAAAGCTCTGCTACCCCTCCATGCCTGAATCACAATCTGAATCAAGGTCCCCACAATGGCAGGTAATTTGTGAACTAAAAAGCATGACATCTAGTATGGCCATAAGAAGACAATAGGAGGAAAGTTAACAAGTGATGAATAAAGTTTGGTTTCAGTTAGGAGAATTGCAGAATAAATCAAAATTAATGGAAAACTAGGTTTTGAAAAAGCACTTGACAGAAAATAAAGTGCACCAAATCAAAGGTAGTTATTTAACTATAAGGAAATTCACTTTTAAAAAGAATTAAGTGCTTCTTGCACACAATCTGGGCTATTGTGTCCAAGAGGATAACCAGGCAGGACCTGTTTGTGCTCAACAAGTAAGATATACATATGCAGAAACATGTATTTGCATTTGTATACTCTCTAACTGGGTTAGAGACCTATTTAGACAAGTCGGTGGTTAATAAGTAGTTAAGAAAAAGTTAAGTATGATCCATAGGTCATACTTACATTTGAAAAGTCAAATGTAATGTTTAAGCAAATAAACATGTTTGGCATGTCCTGTGCTTGGCAGACTAGTATTTGGTTACAAACTTTAACCATATGGTATGGTGTCATGAACACTATCCAGAAGGCTTGTAATCTACTTTAACAAACTGAAACTGGGATAGAATAATAGAATTGTAGAGTTGGGAGAGTCCAGCCCCCTGCAATGCAGGAATATGGTTCTGCCTCACATGGTAATCAGACCTGCAACCTTGGCATCATTAGCACCACACTCTAACCAACTGAGCTACCGGTATCTAGGAGACTGGTGACAGATTGACACACAAATAGGGACTGGAGTATGACTGTCAGGTGGCAGTGAAATGGCTAATAAAGAGAAATTAAATAGTTCAACAAATGGCTTAAGTAAAATGTCAGCTTTGAGAAAGGACTTTAGGAATGACAGGCAGGCCAACTGCTGGAACTTAATAGTAGAAGAAATCTACATTTTCCATCTTGTCATATAGAGAAAGAGACTTCTCAGTAGAATATTTTAGAATCAGAACATTGGAATATAATGAACAACTCATGGAATGACTGTTTAGGTCAGTCAGTGACCTGGTTCGGACATCAGTTTGAAACGCAATTAAACTGAACTATAGTTTAAAAGGTGAACATAATGCTTTCCCCTGTTCAGGCTGCTTCCACACTGCTGGGAGCTAAGATATGCTCCTGCTTAGTATCATCTCCAAACAAACCCACGAGCTGTAACCAAGGTTTATTCTTGGCTCACAGCTTTTTGGGAGGAACAAAACTACAACTCAGGTTTCAGGTGACACAAAAACCATTAAACAGCTTCCAGTATTCCATTCCTACCTTACCTTATCTATTTGTTAAAACCTGATCTACAGTACAATCAAAGTTTCATGTCACTCTGCTTACTGAGGTATTATCAAAGTTTCCTTGCCAAGTGTTAAATTTTCAAATAGTCAAACCTGTTTCTCTTATTTGTTGCAGGAAGCATTGCAATCATTGTTCCACTCGTCCTCTTGGTGACCTTGGTTACTACATTGGTAATAGGTTTGCTACTTTGTAAAAGAAAGCGAAGGTAAGAAATTTCCATTGATGGAAGAAGCAACAATTTACTGGATAGGTTCTAAGGACTACCAACCTTGGATGGTGATGATGGTTGTGTAATTTCAGTCCAATCCTATCTCTGCATGGCACCATGTGCAGATACAAATAATTTGCAATATGAAATAGCCAATGGGGAATATAACAGGAACAGAGGTGGGAGAGTCAATGGTAGGGCTTGATGAATTTGAGCAAATGTGGTTCACTTACTTAAAGCTTGATCATAGTTGGGAACTGGGATTAAGAAGATGAGTCAAAGGCCACATAGAAAAGGTGCATTTTCAGATGGGCCTTGAAGGAAAGGAACAAAATGACACCAGCTACATGTTCATGGCAAAAGTTAAACAAAGCAAAAAGAAGGGAGAATGGGTGTGACTGTTTAAGGCAGTAAGAGAGAGCTAGTGGAGCGGACAGCATGGGCATCAACAAATCAAGACCAACAGATACGATAGGTAAGGACAAGATATTTAGGCTGGGTACACAAAGGGACAGCTTGTGAAGTGGGGGGATATACTACTACTGCTACTAACAACAACAACAATTTATTTGTACCCAGCCAGATGGGTTGGGTACAAATTTATATTTATATTTAATTTATATTTATATTGCCCTAGCCACTCTGGGCAGCTTCCAACATATATAAAAAACAGTAAAATATAAAACCTTAAAAAGTTTCCCTATACAGGGCTGCCTTCAGATGTTTCTTAAATGTTATATAATTACTCATATCCTTAACATCTGGTGGGAGGGCATTCCACTGAGTGGGCACAACTACTGAAAGGCCCTCTGCCGGGTTCAGATAATTAATTGTCATACCATCTGAATGTGGCAGAGGGCCTTTTTGGTAGTGGTGGACTTAGGTATGAAAGAAGGGCAGAGAAACGCTTGTGCAACGTGGAAGATAACCCATTTACAAAACAGAGTTTATCAAAGGAAACAAAGAGAAATTGAAAGCACTGTTGTGCAGGAAGAAGTGACATAACTTTGGCAAATATTTAGATATAGCGTACAAAGAGAGACATGAAAGCTGTTTACCAAGGAGACCAGACATAGACTAAAGAAAGGAAGGCTTGGGAGGAAAGAGAAATAGTTCTGGCTTGGACTTGCTGACCTTGATATTGCAATTAGACAACCTAGTGGAGTAGTAGTAGTAGTAGTAGTAGTAGTAGTATTTGTATTCCACCCTTCATCCAAAGATCACTGGGCGATTCACACAAAAAATACAAAATGAGAACACAACATAAATAGTAATAACAAAACAAAACAATAACTCCCTTCCCAGAATCAATTAGAGCAATTGGCAGACAGCGAGACTGGAAAGCTGTGGGGTATATATAGAGGTAACAGGGGCAACATATGAGGTAAACTGAAAGTCATAGGAATTAATATGTTTTTCAAGGAGAGAGTTTAGTAAGAGAACAGTAAGAAACTAAGCACAGAACTGTCAAGGGATAGTTGAGTGCAGGGGGTGTGTGCAGAGGAAAAGCTTCCCACTCCCCTTGGAAACATTGAAAATTAAGCTGGCAAGGCAATATCTCTCCCCCCCCCCCAAAAAAATCACGTCTTCTTTTCACATATTGTCAATTTATATTATATATATGCACACACACACACACACACACACAACCAATATAGAGATTAATTTATTCACTCTTTCCCTTGTGATATATTTTAGGGCAAAAACAATCCGACGACAACCAATTATAAATGGAGGAATCAATGTAGAGATTGGAAATCCATCATATAATATGTATGAGGTGGGCCATAATCACAACGAAAGAAGTCTTTCAGATTTTACATTAAATCCAGAAAAGGTAAAATCAAGTATTTGTTTCCTAATTCAAATAATTATGTTTTAAATAATAGTAAAATATTATTGTTGGGTAGGATCCAAAGGTCTTCTTCCATTTGCAAAAAGAAGCTCCAGCTAATAGACAAGGAGGGGGTCAATTTTTACGAATATCTCTTCTCCCCTACAGCCCTCCTAAGTACTTCCCACACTATTGTGTTCCAAAGCTCTTTGGAGGAGGGGGGGGAGAAAATGGGTGAAAATGCCTCTGCTTATTCAGTGGTGGCTGGTAGCTTTTTGACTTGGTAGGGCTGAATTTTTTAACCTGCTCTTTCATCACGATAGGATTTTGACAGCACTTATTTAAGCAGCTTGCCATTATATGTGTACAGAGTGACACTGACACTTTTTCTCTGCACATCTTTGGACAGGGAAAGTGTTTCCTTGTAAGAGGGTCTAAGTAGCATTTTCAGACAAGATTGACGCCACACCTCTTAGAAATTCAGCCATACCACATGACTTAAGTTTTTGAATTTATGTATTGTTTACACCTATACATCCATTGCCAGTAAACAAACACATAAAAACTTACACAGGTTTCCTCTCTCCAAAATCAATTTAACTATTCATTATCCAAAATATGTTTCTCTAAATTAAAACAAAAAAACCCCAAAAGTATTCCAACTGTCGGGGGATGGGGGACAGGACAGTTGAGCCATAACATATTTGCAATGCATGGATTAGTCCTGAAAATGTGAAGTACCGTAATAATCTCTGCTCATGTGCAAAAGCTCATTACACCACACTAATCAGAATTAACCTATGCTATGTCTGAGGTTTAGGAGAATATCTTCCAGATTTGGTGAAGTATGTGGAGTCATGTCCAGACAGGCACGGTGCCCTAACGTTTCATTTCAGAAGTCCACTGACAAACGTAGGGTAGAAAGGTAGAAATAATATGGACATAATGTGTGGCTTCGAGATTTTGAGAAGGGATTTTTAATTACGTGACATTTTCAGTGGAAGGGCTGTGGACCAGCCTCCACCACCTTACTGATCAGGGCCTCTTCTGAAATGGAAAGACTCATTTGAATCCAACTCATTATTTCTAGAATGCTTAATCTATAAGTCACAAATGCAAACATTCATGTGTGAAACCAGCTCAGTATTATACATTGTAACAATTGTGAGTTGTTCCTAATAAATATTGATTGTTTTCAATTGAAGAACCGTAATGCTTTCTTATCCCCACCAGGTATTTGAAATCTTCACTAACCATATGTTTTTACCTAATTAATTTTGAAGACCTGTGATGGGAAAACACACTCTTTCCCGCTGCTGCAAAATATCTCATGCTTGAGACTGCTCAATGACTTATTTTACATAATGATGATTGTACCATTGCCAAATTGTTCAATGGTGATGCTGGAATGATAGCAAGATAGTGAGCAAACAGTGTAAAAACTTAAGAACTGCCTGGAACATTATAGGGATTTAAGTTATTTTAATGATTATCACTGCCTGGATGGGTCAGAGTTAATGGTTTATCTAGCCCAGTGTTCTGTTTCTAGCAGTGTATCTAGAAAAATCACATATGGAATGAAGGTGTCAAAATCTGTTCCTCAGAGACCTAGAGGTTCAATTTATTTAATGCTGGCAGTAATTGATCCATTCATGGAAAATAGATCTTATTCTTTTGAAATTCATCAGACATAGCAGCCATCTGCACATCTCAGTGTCAATGACTGTTGTTTTTTCAAATGTTCTGGCATTATGCGAAAGGGATTTCTATACATGCAACTTCATCAATCCTTAATTGTTTCTTTCTAGACTAAAAAGACCTACCAGTATATACTGAAGTGATTCTTTGTATGGAAAGTGCAATAACCCTTAACTGTTTTCACTTTACTTTCCTGTACCTTTTCCAAATCTGTAATATCCTTTCTTAACATGGGGCGACCTAATGGTACTGGTAGAGGCTTCTTTCAGCTTGTACATGTGAAGTATTTTGAGGCACATAACAATTCTGACCATTCTCTTTGTTACGTGCCAAATGAACAGGTCTCTCCCCCCCCTCAGTTGCATACCTAACACTAGCAAAGCAGTTTTGCTAAGTTTTCAAAGAATCTCCCCAGCACTTAAAAGGAAACACTCCTGTTGTTCCAAATTACCATCATCTGTACAAGACCTTGAAGAATTATTTCAATACTATGATGTATTGTATAAAGTTCTCTATGACAGAGGAATAGCTGGATTATGAATAGTTTTTAGGAATGGCCAAGTGTGTCCTAATCAATTAATCACATGTATAAACAATAAATTAGGGCTAGCCCCTAGGCCATTTGACAAATTGAAGATTACTCTAGAACAGAAATGCTTCCTGTACTAATGAAAGTATTTTTTTTTAATTTGTATGCATTAAAAATATATTTGGGAAAAAGATAAAGTTCAAGTATGTGGTTTTACTCATTACTTGTTCAATACTATTTCAAAGTGTAGAAGGAAAATGCAATATTTTAAAAACAAGAACTAAATGGAAAAAATTGCTGTATTTAAATGCAGGCCAGGTATATAGGGGGAGGGTCCACAGTCTTCAAGCTTCCCCACACAGCACCGCCAATCTACTTAAACTCTGACCTGAAAGGACCTTTAACAGCAGGGGTGAGAAACTGCCATTCATTTTCCATGCTCATTCTACCATAGCCCCCTACTCAAGAGTTAGAAATGATTTGTATGAGTTTACAACTGATAAAGGTAGCACTAATATGCAAACAAGTATTTAATGAATGGTGTATTAATTTAAAATAGCCATACAATATAACATGAAACAGTATCAATGAATCTAGACCTGATGTTAAAAGTGAAAATGCAATTAATGTGCACATTTATTATGTGAATAACAGCTGCAGGGAAGCCTGGGGTAACTGTGGGCTGCAAATATATATACAAATATATATACAGCTGCAAATGGGAGCTTCCTTAGAAACACAAGTAGCAGCTTCGAAGAGGTGATTTTGTGGCAGGCAGATAAAGAATTTAAATTCTGCTCCCCACCCTCACAATTCTGCTATTTAGATACATGCACATTAATTGTATTGACACAGCTTCATGTCACATCTAGTTTGGCCCTGGAAATAAAGCAATAATAAGAAGGAAACTTATTCATAGATAAGTCATGTTTTGCTATGTAGCATCAGAGCAGCATATGGATTGTTTGCTTCTTCAGAAAAATTAAAACAGACATGGCTCCCATCACAGTAAAACAAAGAAAAGAAGGAAAGGTACCCAAAACAGTAAGTAACCAAATGAAAGCATAACCAAAGATGAGCATCAGCAAATTATTACCCAATGACCTTTGAGTATTATAATACTTCTTCAGGTCTTTCAAAGAGAAATTGTCCAAAACTGTCTTCCACAGATGATGTGGTGGCCACCTCTGAAGAAGAGTTATAATCCTCAAAAGGAACTGGACACTACGTTGTTGTCAGTGCCATCTTTGAAACTTCAAATCGGTTAGCTCTACCCCATTATGGTGCAGCCAGGTCCAGCTAAGAAATAATTTCAAATATTCTGTCATATTTAGACAGTAGTGTCGAAGGTGATGCTTTGGCATCTGTTTTCACAGAAACCAGCGTTTGCACCTTTTTGCTACTAATTCTAAGAGAAACTTCAGGCAGATAGTAAGCAAGCATAACCAACAGGCAGATAGTAAGCAAGCATAACCATATCACACTAAAAGAAACTGACAGGAGCAAAAAATGCACAAATTTATGACAAAATTATTTCTCTGGCAAATAAATAAATGTAGTCAATTTTTCATTAACATTAGGATCAACTGGCCACTTTATATTAATACCCTGCATCAGACAATTGGTTTATCTGGAGTATTATTTGCTGCTCAAAATAATGTGACAGTAACATTGCACAATATTTAATTGTGTCTTAATAAGCAAAATGGTATGCCCAATTAGATGTGTTCTCTGTACCTGATTGTGTCCTGGATTGTGTAAAAGATTTTAGGGCAGTGGAACACATTTATGGGCACAAGGCACAGAATCGAAATAAAGTTAGTGGTAAACTTAAAAGGCATAAAAATTATTAGTAAGTAGTTGGACATGAATGTTCCCAACATTCTCTAAATTTCATCTGCTGGACTGGATCCAGACTTTGCTCCCTGCCGGTGAAAATATTCCAAGTGGCATTCCACTCAGGGTATGCTCCAGTTAAGTAGAAGAGGGAAGGTGAATTTTGCTAATTCTCTCCCACACTCTTCCCGAGGGTTAGGGACCCTCCAGAACAGTGGGGGAGGGGTGACACTGCTGGCAGCAAAGTGAGAGGGAAATTGAAAAAAATTAACCTCCCCCTGCCACTCTTCCTCATAGATCACAAGGTTTCCGTGGACAGAACAAGTCTTTATGTCCACAAGTCAAGACTGACTCCAACCCATAATTTTTGAGTAATGAATCAAAAAGCTTTAAACTTTCTTAAACATCAGTGACATTATTATTAATGATCATATTCATATGCAAGGATGCATGTATTTATATGAAATCATTTACACTCATTTGTAATGTGGTTTCTGCAACTGGATATCATTTTGCATGTATTGCACCAAAATGTTCATAGGACGTTGGAGAGTTGGAAATTATTATTATTATTATTATTATTTTATTTTATTTTATTTTACAATATACAGCATGAGACAAACAGACTGGACAGACCCATTCACTGGGCCTTTATAGGGGCTTAATTGTGAGCTTATCTGGCCATGAAAAATGGAGCTCAAGCCAATTTCATAGACTATGGTTATATCACACAACATTCAGCCCAATGCTATGTGTGTTTACACAACAATAATTCTACTAAGTTTAGTATAAATTAGGTATGCATAAGGTTGCTGCCTTAATAATCCAGAACTTTCCTTTAACCATATCACAATGGTGATAATTATCTAATATTTTCATTCATGCTTCAAGCATATTCTGATTTTGTAAATAAAATGATACAGAAGCTGTAAATACATTACTATAGGGGGGGGAAGCATCTATGGACAACCATCTTGAAAAAATGCTCATAATTAAACCATAACGAAGTCTAATGAATAGATCTGTCCAATAATTGTCTATGGACTCAATGTCAAGGTGGTCTTGATGATCTGGTAGCTTTTATATTCAGTATAATTACCAAGTGAAATATTGAACTGTATGAATAGGATATTTAGAACTTAGGGGAACAGTTTATTTAAGTCTGATCTAGTTGCCCTTTGAAACATGTGCATATGACTATCTCCATCAACTATCCTCATACAAGTGGAGAACTTAGCTTGAGAGTCACTTCATGTGCCTGTGGAACATGTATCCAAATGGACTGCACACATGTGAATATATGTGTCTGTACATAGTAAGAAGGCAGGCTTTTAAAACACTATTCATTGACTCAGATCAACATCCAGGCTGGAGAGGCACCCATTATTGTCACTAAAGCACTCTGTCCATTACTAACTTTTAAATCGGAATACTGCAGTGGCAGCTGGGCTGAAGAGAAGGTATCCTAACATGCTATGGAGTTTGTAAGCATTTCCACAGCAGTATCCCTTGAGAGTTGTGGTCATTCCAAGGGTAACTGCCATTCATATTCTCCATAACAGGATCATATGAAAATATAAGAAACTGAGAAATGAATTGGCATAGTTTTCATATGTTCCCCACCCATATTTCCAATAAACTTGATTTCCCCTCAGTGTTTTTCCCCTTGAAAAATAGGTGTCGGTACTCGCCATGATGTTGTTACAGTAAGTGCCACACTTTTTAACAAAAAGAGGAGCCAGTACTGTGTACTCTTGAGTACCCCCTGAAAAAAAAAACAGTTTCCCTTCATGTTGCATGTCATCAGTTATATTAAAAGCATGTCCCATTAGATATTTAACAACTCTTTGTGATTTGCGTGAGCCAAGGCAATGAATAATCATGTCCCGATTTGTTCCTATGTGTGCATGTTGTATGATGTATTAAAACGAGAGGTTTCTTGATTTTTGTGCTTGAGCTATTCTAAATATCACATATTTATCTCTTTTCAGCCAACAAACTACTCCAATCCAGTGTATGCAAAGTTGTATATGGATGGGCAAAATTGTCGAAACTCCTTAGCCAGTGTTGATGAGCGGAAAGAACTCCTTCCAAAGAAAATAGAAATTGGCATAAGGGAGACTGTGGCATAATCCATTGTAACCTTTTGTATACTGTATAAATGTATAAAATATAATGATTACTTTTCTATGTACCAACAGTATTATAATTGTTTTAGCATCAGCATTACCTCTGGATTATTCTTTTTCTGTTTGGTTGGTGGTTTTCTGGGTTTTTCTTTTGCTGATGACTTGACTGACCATTTGTATGGTATTTTTATGGGGGGGGGGAATCTGCACTACAGTAAAATTTACAACAATGCTGCTGATATAACACACATTGAATTTGTTACAAATTTAAAAAAATCCTTTGTAGTGTGAATATGAGCAATCTATTTTGTATGAACCTTTTCCTTTGGTTTTACTTAATCAATTGATGAAGATGATATCTGCACTTTTCCATTATATGGTCTGAAGGCTGTAGTACAGTGTGTGAATTTGTTTATCTTTTAAATGGTGGAAGTATGGATGGTCTACTCTCTTTATGCCCATTAAAAATCCACTTCAGAATGTTTAAATTTTAGGAAACCTAATTTCACAAATAAAACATAACTTCCTTTTACAGTTAGCTTTAGGTTGCCGAGAAGTTATGAGTACTATAGAGAACATCTAATGGTCTGCATGAACACAGATTTTTCCGTTTTTGGAGATTCAGTGGTCGTCCAAGCTATACTAAACATATATACCATGTAAAAAACCTTCGTATTTAGTAAAACCGTATAGAACTTAGTGATATACGACTTGCAAGTGGAAAGACCTTAATTGATGTGTGCTATAAGGCCTATTCTGCAGTCCTGTATACAGTAGCTTACCTGGAGCACAAGAGGGCATCGCCTACACACATATTATATATTTATTTACTCAGCCATATGCATTATTTGTATATGATGAATTCCCCCATGGTGTAAGGAGAGCAAAAAGCCATAAGCACACACATCAATAAAAGAATTCTTAAAGGGAAGAGTGGGGAAAACCCATACTTGCCTAAAAATATTAAATTAACCCAGTCTTCATCATTTTGTTATCTGTTTAAAAGCTACTGTGGATTATTTTTAAAATTTCTTCAACAAACCTCAAAATCACATTCTCAATAGTGGGTGGAGAGCGTTCAATGTAAAGAGTTTCCAGCACTTTCTCTGGTACGGTATTAGCTTATTTTATGTTGTTATGAAGAATAAAAAGAAAAAAGAAAAATCAATACAATTTGCCTTTTTTCAATTGTGACAGAAATACGTATTGCAATTTCTCTAGGTTGTTAAGGGAAAAAAACAATCCTTGAAATATTTTATACATAACTTTAAAGGCACAAAAAAGATTTCACACACCTGTACACAAAGAATGGGGGTGGGGGCTTTTGTTCTTCTGCTACACATTACTGATTTTTAGCTGTCATGAGATATTAATCTAACAGATTAAATATGTTTGTGGTGGCTCTTTTTTCCCTTTGTACGAACATTGCAAAAAAAATACAGCTGTTTTATAAAAAGATTTTGTTGTATTATGTGCATGCATACTACCTATTTCTAAACTTTGCCATGTTGAGGCCTTTATTAAAAAGAACTTGATTCATGTAATACTAGTGCAGTTGTGCTTGAACGATGTTATACATATCACAACCCTTTTTGAGTATTGGTTAAAACTATTTTTAATAGAATAATATATTTCATTTGGTTAAAAAGTCATTTTGCCTATGTTTTTTAAAAAAAATGAAGTCCTACATACTTCACAAAAATGCTGACTTCTATTTACTCAAATGAAACTCTAACACTCTAACAACCGTGTTGAGGAGTTTCAAAAACATATTTCTTGAGCAATGTCAAGAAACAAAGATCCATTAATACTAAACGTGGGGAGCAAAATGTCAAACTTTCAATTTCTATGTCATATTTTGCCCTCAACACAAAGTTGTACAAAATGTCAAACTCTACTACTTCTTTTTAAGAAGAGTCAAAGTTGGTAAAGAAACATGGTGGCTCTGCTCCACGACAAAGACAAAGTAACCAAACTGAAAACACAAAGCCTTTTTTTAAAAAAAGCTGAAATTTCACTAGTCGGATGGAAGAAAAGTGAAAAAGTTGCAGGAGGAAGCTGAATCCTGTCTCCCTACTCGCCCTTCTGAATAATGAACGGCACATTTCAGAGGTTTTTAAATGGCTAGTACCCATGGTTCTAGTTGCTGGGTCAGTCTGAAGAATACTGCACAAAAGTCTATTCTCTGTCCAACCAGTGACAAACAAACATGTTCAATGTTCCAAGTCAGTAGCCAATTAAGTCCTACTCACAGAAGACCCATTGAAAGTAATGTTATGGTAGGTTTGCTGATATTTATAATTTTACCAATTTGCTCCTCAAAGTCCATCAATGTTTGCATGTTTTGCCGAAGCAGGTACTCCTGTTAATTATCATCATTTGGGAAGGTCCACCAATTTTGAAGGAAACCTACCTTGACACTATGGAATTTGCTCCAACAAGAAATAATGATGGCCACTAACATGGATGGCTTGAAAAGAGGAGTGATAAGGCTATCAAGGGCTTCTAGCTGATGCTGGCTAAATTCTTCCTCATTGCTGGGAGGCAGTATGCCTCTGAATACCAGTTCCTGGGGGTCACAAGTGGGGAGAGTGCTTTTGCACTCAGGTCCTGCTTGTTGCCATCCCATAGGCAGCTGGTCAGCTACTGTGAGAACAGAATGCTAGGCTAGCTTTTCCCATAGTCTTGTGACACTGCTAATCAACTACCCTAGAAGCCACTTGGTCCTGTTCATCCTTTCTAATCTGTGGCCTACATTTTAGCTAATCTCTCTTAATGTGCTTTTAAATAACCTCCATGGGAGCTGGCACTCCTGTTCTGTTTCCAGCACTGGCCAGTGGGACAAAGAGTAGGGCAGATAATGGTAGGCAGAAGCAGAAAGAAAGGGAGGCAGAGCACTGCAAGCCTGCACACACTACTTCTGCGTAAAATGCATAGAATTATGTTAGTAACCACAGGGTAATCAATCTCATAGGAACAATAGGCTACAACATTCTTTTTATCTCATAACCCAACACAATGCATATTTTCCCATATTAGTTTTCTCCTGGGTTCAGAGCCAAAAATTTTTTTTAAAAAAATGACAACTATTGTTATTATTTATTAAATTTGCATACTGCCCTTCATCCAAAGTTCACTGGGCAGTATACAATCCTGCTCCAACCATGCAGATTTTCCAGATTGTACATTTTGTGGGGAACAAGTATGGTTGCAACCTATTCTCTGCACCAATTTCCTGTACTTTTAACAGCACCAGTAGAAGAAGATATTCAACAGATATACAAAAACAAAAGTTTAGGAGCCTGCTTTGGGCATCAAAATGAACACTCACAGCCACAAACCAGTTGCAATACACCATTTTAGTGCATGCAAACCTGTCAGACTAGGAGGAAAAACACACACATCTCCCTCCCGGGAATTCTTTTCTGGAGTTGCAGAGATGGAACCAAGTCACAGTGATGCAGATACAGGGAGCATAGAAACTTAGGTATCAGAGTGTGGGGAGAGTGATAGTGGGGACTCAGACTTGGTGATCTCACAGATAATGAGGCCTTATGCCCACAGGCAACAGTTTATCCTCTCTCTCTCTCTCTCTCTCTCTCTCTCTCTCTCTCTCTCTCTCTTTCTATCTATCATGAAGTCAATTCCTACCTTTGGTTTAAGATCAGAAACATGGATAGAAAAATTAAGAATTTGGTGGCATGGTATTTGAGGGCAGAATTATGTGTGACATCAGCAAACACATTTCCCCAAGCATTGTGAAGGAGGGACTGCAAAACAACATGGAAGAGTCTCAGAGAAAGCTTGGGTACTTACCAGTTTTCGCATCTACCAAAATGCACTGCCAATGCCTCACCCAGTGATTTCCCCCTATCTGAGTTTTCTTCCACTCTGTAAAGACAATTGGTAGGGGAGAAAAGTTTAAAAATGATCAGGGGATAGTTTTTATTACGTCTGAAATTACACACATTTGTGCCCAGTGATTGTGCACTAGAAATGTCCAGTACTGCATTGATATTATGAAGCAAACAAGAAGCTGTATAATAATATAGAGTGTAATTATAGTAATTACAATTTAAAAGTAGCCTTCTTTGAAGTACATTTTTATAACATGAGGAGAAACCATAAGCTCAGGATTTTTTAATGTTTTTTACTTTGCTAAGTATTTTCTATTGTTTTCCATAAATGTGTGACAAAATAAAACTAAACTAAACAAAATCCTAACACCCCTCAAGCCCGTTTTTTTTTAAAAAATTACTATCACCAATGTTCATGTTAGAAAGTTGCTGATCTATTTATATTTTGATTCAATACTTCATTGTTATTTTAATTCTGCCAGCATTTTTCACTAGCAGCTTTGAGCAAGTGGAATATATAAAGAGAAAACTGATAGTTAAGATGAATGAAAAAGAACTGAGATAACATAAGTGACAGAACATCATGAATTTCAAAACTTCATTGAAAGATGGTGGTCATGTTAAGACCATTTGCCTATAAAAAGAAGGCAAGCTATATTAGTGCCATGTTAGAGCATTGTTTTCTTATATTCCAACGTATTAATCTGAAAAGAGGTAAGTAGTGTCTGCATTATGTGGTAGTCTTTGGTAGAGAAAGAAAAAGAGAACTAAATACTTCCTGTGGAAGGATTAGAATGAAAGTTTGTTCCTCTGAGTTCCTATCGCCTCTTTCTTTCATCTTGGAATATAGTGGCTTAGAAGTAGGGGGGTGGGGAGGCAGTGTAAGGTGACTTATAATGATAAGGAAATCTAAAGTACCCTGCAAGGCACCAGACACAACCTTTCATGTTTGTGCGATCAGCTGCGATAAAGGACATGCTATCCACTCTGAGTGAAAGAAGAAATTCAGCTTGCCAAAGAAGGCTAAGCTCCTCTCAGGATAAAACTGTTGCCTCATGAAGTTTGAATTACACCGCAGCAGCAAACTTAAAAGACAAAAAGCAACACCATGAGGCTTTTCTGCTGAGATTGCCATGGTGCTTCAAAGGCTGAGAATTGATCAACTGAGGCTAATTTTCTTAAACTTTACTTTTATAGAGGGTGGATTTGCATTTTTAATAAACAGTTTAAAGGGTGCAATTTCTATACACCAAATTGAAGAACATACTAAAGAGAGTAACAAAGGACAATACAGGTTACAGAATGATATGCATAGGAAAATGTAAAAAAAAATAATGCACCTATTAACACTCTCCTTCCTATGGAGCAGGTTGAAAATACAGCCTACATTATGCTCTTTCGTTTCTTTCAAAGCATCTTTGTATGCAGTCATTTTTAACTTTTAAAGTAAACACCCTAACTTCAAAGTTGACCTAAGTACAATCTAAATGGACAGAGATGTTTGCAAAACGGATCTGATCAGTTTATCTACAGCCAAAAAGATAGTGGGGACACGATTTATGTCCAGAGGGGGAAATGTCTGTGATGGAGTAATTTTTGCCACTTCTCACATAACTTTCTCTTCCGCTCACACTGTAGAGCCAAGCCAAGAGTCACCCACTCCCTTCAATGGGTAGATTACCGTACCTATGAATTGAGGAATCTCCCCCACCCCTGTATACCTAGTTTGGAAGTTTCAGTATTAATGAAAATATTATACACTGGGATCCCCCCTTAAACATATCTTCAGGTGGTTTAAATAAACAAGCTCTCTTGCTTGAAGCATGCTAGAGGTGCACCCCACTGCTACACGAGTTTTAATTTAGTACTTGCTATTGTCTGGCAATCATAAAGATGAGGGAGATCTTTTAAAAATGACAGAAAAAAACAATATGAACAGAACAGACCATCCCAGAACAGTATTTTTTATAGAACTCACTGAAGCCCTTAACTCCCCCTTCTCCACAAGCATGGTCAACCATATAGACCCCCCCCCCAAGCTCATGGCTCCGTGCCCTACTGTCAGCCTGTCCTGTTAAGATTACCCAGTCTACCTAATCCCCCATTATGTATAATGGAAGACACACATATCCCTTGAATAAACTAAGTGAGGAATGGGCTGCACCTAGCAAGGAAGGGAGAAATAGCTCCAGGCACCAACTCTTCTCCCAATGTCCAAATATTTAAAGCACCTCTTCCTGACTAACATGACTGTCTTGTGAGTGGCTAGTTAAGAGCCAGCTGTCAGTCAAAGGCCATCAGGAAAGTGCCATTAGAAGATTATAGTTGCCAACGGTCTTCAACCTTTATCTATCAACACTGCAATGTTGATTGCAACACTGCAACAAGACCAGAAGCCTGCTCTTCAGTAATTGGAATAGGATAGACTTAATTTGTTTTCTTTATTTTCCATAAAAGCTTTATTTTGCCTCTTTCTTTTGCCCATCTGCCTTTTATTCTTAATGCACTTCTTGAATGGGTCCATGTGTGTGTTGGTGCTAGACTCCAAATATTACTACCCCCCTGAGAGCACTGACCATATGGCTTCATGGCATGTGTGTAAATCATGTCCTCCCTTAAAGAGGGCACGTGTTGCGGTGCGACCTGGCAACCAAACCCTGTGTTGTGAGTGGGTACGATTGGATAGCCACAACACCCTATTGGTAGGTCCCTTGATGCTGGATTTAATCAGGCCAATCGGATGCTAGCCAAACCGATCAAGTGACCTATATATGCCCATGCACATGACTCAGAGCTTCCTCTTTTGGTCAGTGCATCGGAACACCCGCCCACCTCTCCCTATATTTAGGGCTTGCGCGCTTGACCTTGCTATGCCGTCGTGTGTCACCTGTCGTTGGGACAGGGGCACGGCAGGAATTTCCCCCACTTGGCTGATTAGCTGGTGCCATTTGGGTTTCGCCTGCCACGTAGGAAATTTTCACAACTTTTAAGGTTGCGAATAGGCTCTGGTTCAGGTGATAGGGATGGGGGAGTGCTCTCGCCATCCCTATGTGAAGGGTATTCCGTTAAAGGAATCCAGGGACTCAATGGTTTGGTCAATGGGTTGTGCCCATGCCTGAGTCCAGGGGGACATCTGATGGTGGACATAGCATGTCCCCGGGTTTCCACCATTCCAGGTGTTCACCCTAGGCTGACCTATGGTAGTGCCCTGGGTCAGCGCTACCTGCAATGGTGCAGGGAGCTAGTCGAACCAGAGCCTATGCAACCACTCACCTGATGTATTCAATAAAGTTGTGGCCTAAATTCTGCCCAAAACCAAACCGAAATTTGAGTCTTGTCTGAATTTATTTAAGGGGGAGGTTTAAAAGTCTTCACACGCAACTGCAGGAGCATGCTGAGCGTTCAGCTGGGTATATAAGGGTTATCTCGAAGGTTTATCTGACAATAGAAAACTGTCCTATTTCCAAATGTAATTATAATGATAATGAAATTTTCTATGATACACACTAAAACATCTTCATAAATATTTGAAAATATGCTGTTCAACAGATTCTGGAAGACAGGAGGCTGACTCCTGACAGCCAATTAATTATCACAATCAGAGGAATTCTAGACAAAGTACCTTCACTGTTAATGTGAAGCCTAATTAAAATTCATGTCCCATAAAAGTCACTTGACTCTCAATTATGATTAAGTATGCAAGGTCACTAGAACACAGTGAGAGACTGAGCCAAATTCAGTCCCTTAGTTACTCAGTGACAGTTCAAAAGTATTGTCATGCTTTGTGAAGAACTGTACGTAAAATACAAATTACAGTTCAGTGTATTGCAGTGTGAATGGCTGACAGCAACAATCTTCTGGCTTTGTAGCTTATTTGAATGCGCTGCAGTAAAGTAGGAGTAACCAACTGGTCCCCTTGCATTTGTGGGATTGCTTTTGATCCAGCAGAGGCATCCACTAAGAGGAAGGTATTTCTTCCAGCTTCGTTCATATTATATTTTACCCAGTCAGATGGTAAATATTATTATAATATTTAAAGCCTTTTGCTGCCATCCATCTCCAAATATATCAATGTGGAATATAAAAGGGATGAATAAATGAAAAATACCTAAATAAAATATAAATGTTGACATTGGTATTAACAGTATTCCTATAGAAAAGGGATTCTAGAGATATGGTGCCACCACAGAGAAGACTCCCTTGTTATCATGTAACAAACTTCCCAGATACAGGTAGGTATCCGTGTTGGTCTGAGTCGAAGCAAAATAAAAAAAATTCCTTCAGTAGCACCTTAAAGACCAACTAAGTTTTTATTTTGGTATGAGCTTTCGTGTGTATGCACACTTCTTCAGATACACTTCCCAGAGCAAGGGGAGAGCCAACCCCTCAGAAGATCCTAAGATTAAGGTTAGAGGAAGGAAAGGCAATAATCCTTTCATGTATTTGGTCCCGAGCTGCTTAACTAAACCTGGAAGAAGAGGCACCTTACATTAGGCTCAGAAGCCAATAGACATCCAATGTACATCATTCAGATTTGATGTGTAAAATTATTCCATTGGGCTGTGCCAGCTGAAGTTCTGGCAATTGCATTCTGCAGTAACTGAAGCTTCCAAATAGTTTTCAACAGCAGTTCCACATACTACACATTTGAGTAATCAAATCAAGAGTTTAACCAGAGAATGCTCACTGGAAGGACAGATCGTGAAGCTGAGGCTCCAATACTTTGGCCACCTCATGAGAAGAGAAGACTCCCTGGAAAAGACCCTGATGTTGGGAAAGATTGAGGGCACTAGGAGAAGGGGATGACCGACAGAGGACGAGATGGTTGGACAGTGTTCTCGAAGCTACGAACATGAGTTTGACCAAACTGCGGGAAGCAGTGGAAGACAGGAGTGCCTGGCGTGCTATGGTCCATGGGGTCACGAAGACTCGGACACAACTAAACGACTAAACAACAACAACAACAACCAGAGAATGCATCATAGCGGCAATACTATCACAGTCCAGGAGTTGTGGTAGGAGGCAAACCAACCCCAAAGCTGCCATGGGTCTCTACACACTTGCGCTCCCTTGGGGAATGCAACCCCATGTAGAACAGATTGGTCACCTCATTCCTGTACAAACGAACCATTTACCAACAGCAGCTCTGTCTCATCTGGCTTTGGCTTTAGTTTATTTGTCCTCATCCAAGCCACATCAAATTCAGATGTAGCTACACAGTGGTAATCTACACAAACTGTAATCTGCACAGTTGTAATCTACACAAATTCAGTTGTAATCTACACAGACCGCAGCCTACCACCTGCACAGCCTTGCTGGACTTAGATAACATAGAGAAAAACACCACACTTCCAAACCTCTGATGATCTCACCAAGTGGTACATATGCATGGGGGATAAGGTGGAATTTTGCAGGACTCTACAGCACAATGCAATGGAGTCAAGCAAAAGCCACCCATGCTATTATCTGAAAGCAGAACTGGGAGGAATCCAATGTCACCTTAAGATGATCGTTCCATTAGGGCAAGCATTTCAGCCTGCCAGACAGAACAACCACCCTCTTGTCTCCCTGTTCTGCACTGTTCCATGGATTCTTCTGACCACTGCAACCAGTTTCAGAGGGCATGGGGGGAAATGGGGGGCATTGTGCAAGTAAAAATCCTTGCACAAGTCTTCTGCTGATGGACTCATTAGTGCCCCTAACTCCCATTCTACAGAGTTAATCTTGCAAGATACTATGGTTAATGGTATCAAAAGCTGCGGAGAGATCAAGAAGAATTAACAGAATCACACTCCACCCCCGCTCAACAAAGCTCATACATTAGGGTCTTAGTGCCGAAACCCAGACTAAACAAATTGAGGGCAACTGCCACTACCTCTCAAGCACCATGCCCTCAAATAGGGATTTTAACAACTGGGCAATACAAATCACAATTTCCTAGGTCCCAAAACGTTTATGAAGGAATAGCTGTGGAATGGCCATCTTCAGTCAGCAAATTAAGAATACTATGCCGTTATCAAGTTATGCTACTGAAGACAGCTGCCCTCCCAGGCTTGGAAATAATAGGTTTCAGATGTAATAAACATGCATATCTGCACAAACATCAGTGAAGCCTCTTTAATTAGCTGTAGTCTATGCAGCACTCAACAGTTAATCAGTTTCATTTATTTTTGATACATATACATATATATATACATATACATATACACATACACACACACACACACACACACACACACACACATATATATATATATATATATATATATATATATATATATCTGAGCTTGGATGTTTTTATGTTGTCAGCAAGGAATTTTGATGCTAGAAGTTGCATGTTTTTCATATATAGTGGCCTATCATCAATTTGAACCTGATGGAAAGCATTGCTCAACAACATTTCAAGGGCTGAGTTATAACAATGTGTGTGATTGAGGTATTTGATCACCATGAAATCTGATCAAGGAGCAACAATGCTGCATTTGTATTTTCCCAAGATGGAGCCACTCCAGTAGCAATTTAATTTCAATGAACAGGCATAATAAAATTAAATTTCAGATAAAAATTCGTATTGTGAAACAAAGCCAAGTTCCAACAGAAAGCCTGGACATTCATTTTTGAATCAGGGGCTTGCCAGCAAAGCAAACTACTGAGAGAGCACCAAAACTAGATTATGTAAGATGCAATATCTATTTAGATGCAAAAGTGTGCAATCTCTCAAAGTATTTTAGAGCCAATTCTAAAATGCTGGTTCTCAAAGCCAAGTTCTGTTACATCTTGTTTTCCATTGGTTCATAATGATAGTATCAAAATATAAAAATCTAAAATCCCACAAAAAATGCAATCATTTTTTAAAAAAACAAAAAAACCCCAACGTTCTACGGTCATACCTTGGTTCTGAAATGCCTTGGTACTTGTACGTTTTGGCTCCCGAAGGTAAGTGTTCCAGTTTGCGAACGTTTTTCAGAAGCCAAGCGTCCGACACTGCTTCCGCTCGACTGCAGAAAGCTCCTGCAGCCAATCGGAAGCTGCGCCTTGGTTTTCGAATGGTTCCAGGAGTCGAACGGACTCCCAGAACGGATTAAGTTCGAGAACCAAGGTACCACTGTATCATAATTGTACAATGTTAAAGAAAGTAAGGTTTTTTAAAAAAACAAAACCCAAAATTATATTCATGCACACTTAAAACCAGCACAATCTTCTCTTGAAAAAGTCAGAAATTAAAGTAAGACTGGCAAAGAAGACCACCATCTGAAACCCACGACGGCCATGCCAGTCATAGCAGCAGGGCTGGATTTGGGGTATTTAGGGTTGATGAGGCCCTAAGCTACTGAAGGTAAAGGGGCCCTTTATATGTGATATTTTAGGGAGCAGGCTAGCAGGCGGGGCCCATTACTTACATCATAGGAGCCTACACAAAACAAAACAAAACAAAACAAAACAAAACACTGTTGCTGTATGTAGGTTTTATTTCATTTGTTTTTTTATCTTATACTAGCTGACCCTGCACGCGTTGCTGTGCGTTAGTCTGTCAAATGGAGGGTAATTCAGATCCCCCTGAGTCTCAGAGTCCCCCTGTTTTACAGGATCTCGTGGCGGAGGCGGGGTTTGTGGGTGTGGACTAGACTCCATGGGGAGGGAGGAGGAGGTGGAGGAGGAGCTGTGGGAATAACACCACTTGAGGGCACTGTTTTAGTTTGTGGAAAATCTGGTTTTTACCTGTGCAGGTATGAGAGGTGAGCAATCCGAGGTTGTACATGGACCGTTGTGTCCAAATTACAGGACAATCGGTCAAGTGGTTTCGGAGAAAATTTCATATTGTTACTTCAGCTCTCTGGATTTTTGTACTCATGAGGGTGGGAGCCCACACCTTTACAGACTTAAGATTCTGCCTGTGGATGATTTTCATATAAACCTTTCTATTTTCTAACACATTTTGTTTAGGCTTCCAGGGGTCATGGTTTTGAAAGAGAGACTATCATGTACAAATTAGGTTGCTCCATATTCATGTCTAGAATCCCTAGCCCTGTATTTTCTTCTTCTCATTATTCAGAGTAGGAAGACAACACTTTTAAACACAGTTGACAACTGAAAGCAATAGCCAAGTTCTGGTAAACAATAAATTTACTGCCTGAAGCTTGCTGGCAGCAAGAGCTTGGCACTGTTATATATATATATATATATATATATATATATATATATATATATATATATATATATATATATATATTCTGATTATGCTTATGCAAGTTTTTGAAGGGACTGGTATGGTTCTGAAATTTGGTGACATGTAATGATGTGGGTCTAGCTCTTTATTAAGCTGTCCTGCATTTATATTTCTTGAGATAGAGAGAACTTGCAGTTGGGAAATTGTAGATGACCTTTAGCTAACTAGACAACCTATTACAACTATTATTTAGTTTGCACAGTCCACCCAAAATGACATGGTCTCTGCTAAGGCAATTGAAAATCCAAATATTTCAAAATTTGACAGGTGACAATAGGCCTATATTGCATTAAGCAGTTGTTATGTTATAAACTTTTGTTGACTACAGCCCACTTCAATGTGTAAACAATTCATTTACATAAACACTCTGGAAATATCCTTTAATAATCCTAAAAATTATAGAAGATCCATTCTAATACACTAAAAAATATATGACTGGGTTTCTATTTTTGGAACAGTCACAATATTATCTCACAATATTTATCTCACAATATTTCTGGAGCAGTCATACCTATTCATGCACAATGATGCCTGAATAATGTTCTTATAGTCATGTATCTTGAATGCATACTTCTCGTCACATTTTTCCAGGTTCATGAAGCATGAGCAGAAAAAAAATAAATGTATTTACCCAGAAAGCTATACTGTCTTTTTAAATGCAGAGTAAAAACTTACTAAGGCAAATGGATTAGACTGTACTAGAATATTAGGTAAGTCATAAAAGTATAGGAATTTTCATCAGAATTGAACTGAGAGATGAGGCAGTGTGCCTTGTAAGGAATTGTATGACAATGCACAATTCAAACCAGGGCCCTCTGAAGCACCTCGAGGTCCAGACACCCCAGAAATGCTACATACAAGTGTCTACTAATGGTTAAGCTGTATCTAAGCATATTGAAGGGACGGGTGGTGCTGTGGTCTAAAACACTGAGCCTCTTGGGCTTGCTGATCAGAAGGTCAGAAGTTCGAATCCCCGTGATGGGATGAGCTCCTGTTGCTCAGTCCCAGCTCCTGTCCACCCAGCAGTTCGAAAGCACACCAAAATGTGCAAGTAGATAAATAGGTACCGCTCTGGCAGGAGGGTAAACAGTGTTTCCGTGTGCTGCTCTGCTTTCAGTGTTCCGTTGCAACAGAAGCGGCTTAGTCATGCTGGCCACATGACCCGGAAGCTGTCTGTGGACAAACACTGGCTCCCTTGGCCTATAGAGTGAGATGAGCGCCACAACCCCAGAGTCGTCTGTGACTGGACTTAACTGTCAGGGGTCCTTCACCTTTACCTTTTAAAGCATATTGTTTTAGCAAAACAGCACAGCAGGGGGAGGAAGGCAAGGAGGAGTAGCTTTGCAAATGCATATCTCTTGCTTATGGAAAACTTGCATATGGGGAAGGGGAACTCTGAGAGGTCTTATGTATGATCAGAGGGAATCATTTTAGCAGAGCCCTCCGACCCCTGTGCTTTGGGGGAGGAAGCAAGTCTGCAAGAGCAAAACAGATGTCACTAAGAATGAAGGGTAGAGATGACAAGCTCCATTGTGACTGACCAGTGAAGCTTGGAACCAGAAGGAAATATTTTCCATGGGAATTAAAATGTTTTAGCTCCATATATTAGAATCTACGGTCACCCAATGAAGCTGAAGGCTGACATATTCAGGATACACATAGATAAACTACAAAAACTCACTACCACAAGATATCAACTTGGGATAGCATAAGAAATGTTTAGACCAGGGGTGGTCAACCTCTTTATACCTACCGCCCACTAATACATCTTTCTTGATTGTAAAATTTCCTTACCGCCCACCAGTGCTCAATGGAAGGAGGATTCAGCTTGTGCCGTAGAACCCCCTACTGCCCACCTAGAATCCTGAAACGCCCACTAGTGGGCGGTAGGGACTAGGTTGACAACCCCTGCTTTAGACAATTTCATGGGCGATAAGGTTATCCAAAGTGACTGGCCGTGATGGTGCTATGCCTTTGAATACCAGTTACTATGGAGCATTATTAGGCAGAATGCTGTTGCATCCATGGCCTGCTGGTGGGCTTTGGGTTGGACCATTGTGAGAACAAAACATTATACTATGTGCAGCTAGGTCTAACCCAGCAGGGCACTTCTTATATTGTTAACATCTCAGTGCCACTGAGTGGAGAACGGGGGCAAAGCCTCCGAGGCAGTTCTTAGAGGCCAGGCCACACACATCCATATGGTGAAGGTTATGTTTAAGACACTCTGGTCTAGATTGTTTGGGGGTTTTAATGATTAAAGCTACACTTTGAAACAATATGGTTATCATTGCAGATCATATAGTAAGGGTTATGTGCTTGCTCCAATTAACACAGCTGCATTCTGAACTAACTAAAGCGTCTGAGCTGTCTTCAAAGGCAGAGAATGCTACAGTAATCTAGCCTGGAATTTGCGTAGTTAGTATGAATGACTACTTCTACCACAGTACTTGCCAAGCCATCTCTTTAACAGTTTGTCTCTTTGGCAGGATCTGCCAGAAATAGCAAGTGAAGTAGCTGTGCATATGTTCCTCTCCCACATACACAAAACAGTACTGCTTTGCGTTGTAGCCAACCTGACCCTAAGTAATTAATCTTGCCAACACTGGAAACAAATTTTGTTGCATTCTTTTTTCTCTTATTTTTTTGGCCTTCCTTGACTTCATGGATCAATAATCTGATTATATCTCTTTGACAATAACATGTTTCTCTCACGCGCTGCTAACTCCCTTCACTCTGGACCACACACTTGGCCTCATTAAGGGTCAATACACTTTGCCAAACGATCTATGCAACATACTAGCTCGCTCATTCTCTCCTGCAGTCAGAAGACCTCAGGCATTAATTGGCACTTGGAGCAATCATACCTAGAAAAGAACTAATTTCTTCAGGCTTAGCCTTCTGATGTTATTAGTAATTTCACAAACTCTGTGTGAAACTGCTTCACCTCTAGGAGGACATATGCTCACTAATTGACTTCGGTGGGGGTGTTCTTGTGGTTTTGGCTTTCTTTAATCCAGCAACCTGTCATTCCCTAAGATTTAGGCTACTGGAAATCTTGTTTTTGCTAAGTCTTCCTCAGCTTGGCCTCCTCCATCTCACCACAGAGGTCAGCAGCCCCAGCTTCTAATCTTTCTCATTTGCTTTTACAACGCATCCATCTTACCTGCAGCCTAGTGCTTCAAGAAACTGTTGTAAGAACAAACATCCTACTATTTCATGTGTTGCGCCATGTTTTATGCCTTCCAGCTGCATTTCGTAGAAAAGTATGCATGGGGTTATTGCTTCCCCACCCTATTTTGGCTTAACCCATTAGTAGCTGCAATATTTTGCACAACACTTCAAGTGGTGAGACCAAGAAGAATTATTGCTTCATTTCAGAAAAGAAAATATCTTACTGCCAAGCTTGATCTCCGTCAGTGGATGTTTTTTTTTAATGGCTAATCCAGCCATGCAAGTGTCAAAATTCTATTTTTAAAAATGGCACAGGCAGTCATTGCTGCTTTGGTCTCGTAGAACAATAAAGTGCCCATGAAACCAACATATATTACTTCTGAGGACTGCATTGCACATTACAGAGAAGTGGCAATCGCACAGACCTGAGCAGCGTGTGACTCATCAAGATGAATGCAGTCCACAAGGCTCAATAAACTTGTTATTTTTGTTCCCTGACAAGATTGCAGAGAAGAAAAGTTTCAAGCATGCTGCAAGAAATAGCTGGTGGGCTGTGCCTGGCTTCCAGAGCTATGCCTACTCTTTGCACTTCTGCTGTAGTAACTGGAAGAGGAAGTTGGGTGCCTTCCTCACTACAAGCTCCAGGAATCTGAGCTGCAGCGAGATACAGCATGGCAATGTGAGAGATGCAGGTTCCACCGTTTAAAGTCACACAACAGAAGCACCAAAATCAGGAGTATTAACCAACGACCCAATAAAATTGGTCTTATGCTGTAGAACAACATATTACTGTTGCTTTGAGTATGGTTATTATTAAGCACCATCAGTGTGAATGATGCTTCTGAGGCCACTGCCTTGAGGATCACATATAATCAATAATAATAATAATATGCAATTGTTTCAGCTACATGTTCTTAGACTTGTAATGCCTAAAGTAGTCTAAGGAGAACTGGGGAGGAACTTTGGAATATGTGTGACTTTCCCAGATATGCAACAAAGAAAAATGGCTGACAGGTGAGCACAATCCACATGCGACAACAAAGAACAATTATTATGGAAATGCAACATTACAGAAGGGCAAAATGCTCAGCCCAACTTTACACTCATGCCCTACACATGAGTAAGACATAAATAGAACTAGTGAAAGGAAGAAAAGGAGGTGAAAGAGAAAGTAGGAGAGGGTAAATTCACCTATCCTCAATAGCATCACTTTTTCCTCTATACTGTACAGTATTTAGTCTGGAATATAAGTATTCTTTTAGTGAGGCACTATCCCTTTTGCATTCAAACTTTGGAGAACCCGAATTACTCCAGAATGCATCACTTTAGAAGACAGTGAGCTAAAGAGGGACGCTTTTAATTCCAGCTGTAATACAGTCATACCTCGGTTTAAGTTCGCTTCGGTTTGAGTACTTTCAGTTTAAGTACTATGTGGACCCGTCTGGAACGGATTAATCCACTTTCCATTACTTTCAATGGGAAAGTTCACTTCAGGTTAAGTATGCTTCAGGTTAAGTACAGACTTCCGGAACCAATTGTGTACTTAAACTGAGGTACCACATTAGAGTGAAAAAGTTCCCCTGGAATTTCAGTGTAAGATATTTACCTTCTCAAGGGCTGAGATATTTCCCTCTATGGCTGTCATCCAGACTCCCTTCCACTTCAGGCTGTACTTAGCAGGTGGATTAGAAGGAAGTAATTTGTCTCCTTACTGTATACCTTCTGTTTGACCACCAGCTGCCTTTAGGAATCTGTCTTAACCCACTGGAACTGAGGGCAAATGTACCAAGGACTTGATCAGCAGAGGGAGTGAACCACTTGTTCCTAGATCAATTAGTGATTACCTCACCTGCATCTGGTAAGCTAAGCTAGCAGCCAGAACACCTGGCAGAGAATTCCATTCTCTCCTGCACCTCTGCTAGTTAGGAAGGCAGAAGCAAAATAGTAGGCAAAGCAGTTCAGCGGGTTTCTATTTCCCCCTCCTCCCATGGCAGTGTCTAAACCAGGCATCCCCAAACTGCAGCCCTCCAGATATTGTGGCCTACATCTCCCATGATCCCTAGCTAACAGGACTAGTGGTCGGGGAAGATGGGAATTGTAGTCTAAAACATCTGGAAGCCCGAAGTTTGGGGATGCCTGGTCTAAACTGATACTGACAAAGAGGACTGTGTCAGTCATTCTCTGGTTCACCACAAGGAGCAACATTGCCAATCAAACAAGGTTCAAGATAGATGGATGATTCAAGGATCTCTAGATGAGACTTGAGTTTTCTGAGCAGGGCCGGCTCTAGGTAGAGTCCCGGTGGCGCGGGGCGACAGGGCGCTGGGCCGGTAGGCGGGGCGCTGCACAGCAAAGCCGCGCGGAAGCCATGCTGCGCGCTGCGAGGGTGGGGGTGCTGGAGTGATCTCCGCCCCTCAGCGCCAGGACGCCCGACCTGCTCGAGACTGCCCTGTTTCTGAATGAAGTATCCAGGCTTGATCTGTGAGGCTCTAATTTTGATTTTGGGGAGGGCAATAAGGTAGTAGTTGCTCTCACAGTTGCTGATACAAGAAGCAAAACTGAGCTCCTCCGGGTGACATGTTTATTGTGCGTTCATTCTGTTTTGCTTGCAGAAAGCATATCTGGAGATTACACTAGGCTTGGTCTTTATTGAGCATTTTGGTCTGATTTGTCTGTGGGATATCTCCATGTCTTTCCATTAATCATGCGTTCATCCGATCCTTTTCAATGAATTTCCCTGTCGTTTCCCAAACTGCAAGAAAAGTGGTTTTGTTGTGCCAAGTCAACAGAACACTGTTGAATGCATCCTGCAAAACAGTGACAGTCTGGAAGTAACTTATGAGTGGGAAAGTGCTGGTAGACTGAGTACAATGTATTTTTTTTGCCAATGTATGTTCTTACTTCCACTAGGGTTGACTCTGCGTGTGCACGCCTTACCCTATAAGCAGCACTTATGCCGACAGTAGCTCTCTCTGTGTGTGTAAGGGAACTCCCTCCCTCCTCAGTACAAGAGTTCTGAGCAAAAACTGCAAATTTTGAAGCTGTAGTACAAGGATTCTAAATTGCTGTTCTGTCAGCATGGCCATGCAGCTTCTCGGATACAGACACTTTTAATCAAAAGCACAGCTACTAACACAGGAACAGTGGCTGGAAATTACTGATGGCTTGCCAAGTGTGCAATGTATAAGAAAAAAGTATGATTTACAGATCATTTGCCCATGCAGATGCATTGCATGGCCTTTGAATACTATATAGATTTCCCACCCCGCCACCCCATATGAGAAGGATCATCTTTAGTGAAATCATGTGACACTATCCCAAAGTACTTATGCGCTCTGCAGGCAGGGAGCTATGTCCGTGTGGTGGACAGGAGCAGGGACGGCTCTAGGTATAGTCCCAGTGGCGCGGGGTGCCAGGGCGCCGGGCCGGCAGGTGGGGTGTAGCGCAGCAAAGCTGTGTGGAAGCCGCGCTGCGAGGGCGGTGGTGCCGGAGCAATTTCCGCACCTCAGCGCCAGGGCACCTAACCTGCTCGAGACTGCCCTGGACAGGAGCATTCTGGGAAGATGGGAAGCAGCCCTGCTCTTGTACTATTTACTTGTAGAAACAGTTTAAGGTACATTCCTAACTTCACTTACCTGGGAGTAAGCCCCATTTAATTACACTTCTGAGTATAATTGGTGAGGAATGCTGCCTTACTGCAGCTGTACTCAGTTTTTTTCACAAGATACATCCATTTCCCTCCTTCCTCCTCATAGTAACTTCTCTATTATGTATAATTTTTCTTGCTTTTTTTTTTAAAAAAAGAAACCATCATCCCATCTCAAAATAATACTCCAGATTAACATGCCAACATTTTCTATATGAGCTAATCTCCTATCTTCAAGGGGAGGAGCGTGAAACAGAGGCCGATAATGTCACAAAGCTGACAGCGGGGGCGGACATGAGAAGAATTATAGGCATTCAACTAACATTAAAAGGACAATAACACACTGGCTTATGGCTATTTATTTTTTTATGAGAGACTTGGCAGGACTTTGATTGAAGTTTTGATTGCCATATGCTTTCCCCAAGAGGCACAGTACTGTTTGTAAACTGGTCTATAATTGAAATTTATTTATTTTTTTAGAAAAATAATAATCATGAAATGTGATAATTCATTAAAATACACATTCCTTTGGAGGGTTTCCTCATTGATCTTTGTTGTACTAAATCTGTTTACACATCAAAGACCAAATTGCATTCTGCCTTCCTTCATTTCTGTCAGACCCTTCCTGTTGTTTTCCTTGGGACTGAATTACACAAAATCAAACCAGCATCCCATTTCACAGCATCAACAATTATTCCAGGATAATGATGCTTCATGCAGAGTTCTAAGCTCTTCCTGCCCTTTGCACTGGTAAGCCGTTAGCTACTAAACAGTGTTTGTTTGTGTTAGCTTTCTCTTAAACTGTTTGCATTTTGGAAAGTGAATAATAAATAAAATCATTAAAATGTTTTTCCATTGGGCCGCATCCTACTAAATAAGACTCAAATTCCACTGAGGCCCAAACTGGAGGCATGGCAGTTTCCCCGTAGCATAAGGTTACCCGTTTCCAGGGGACAGTCCCCAGGTTTACAAATCAGTCCCCATACAAAATCTGTTGGAGTTGAAAAGTGTCCCTGCATTCATTGAAAAAAAAATCTGGTAACTTTACCATAGCATGACTTTGCATAGCTGTTTAAAAAAAAAGTGGGGGGTAAGACCTAAGTTGAGATTGTGATGTACAGAAAAGTGGAGGGCTTTAAACCCTTGTTCCATCCAACAATACTGAAGCTGCCATCCCTCTAAGGAGCAAGCTTTGTCACTCCCTTGTGACATGCCAGGGGCTATTTCTCCAGATTTTCATAAAGCACAGAAATGGTTGCTCATGGTGTCTTCTTGCAAATGTATTTCAAATTTATTGCAAAGACACAAGTTAAGGAATCAGCTTTTCTAAACACGGCTGACTTATCAAGCCCTGTTTAGGGAAGTTTTTTATGTTTGAAGTTTTATTTTGGTTTTAATGTTCTGTTGAAAGCCGCCTAGAGTGGCTGGGGAAACCCAGGCAGATGGGCAGGGTAGAAATTATTATTATTATTATTATTATTATTATTATTATTATTATTATTATCACTAAAAGTTAAGTGACCACCTTACATCCAACTTATGCCAGCTCATTTCTATCTAATGAATTGGTGGTGAGCTTTGGAGGTTATCTAACAATATCGCTTCTCTGCTGCTACTCAGGGTTGCCAATGACATCCCCTCTCATTGGAGAGTCTACTACAAGATTTTGGTTCTACTACAAGATTTTGGTTCTAGCTACCAAAACAAGAGGGACCCAGGTGGCGCTGTGGGTTAAACCACAGAGTCTAGGGCTTGCTGATCAAAAGGTCGGCGGTTCGAATCCCTGCAATGGGGTGAGCTCCTGTTGCTTGGTCCCAGCTCCTGCCCACCTAGCAGTTCGAAAGCACATCAAAGTGCAAGTAGATAAATAGGGACCGCTCCGGCGGGAAGGTAAACAGCATTTCCGTGCGCTGCTCTGGTTCACCAGAAGCAGCTTTGTCATGCTGGCCACATGACCCGGAAGCTGTCTGCAGACGAACACTGGCTCCCTCGGCCTATAGAGTGAGATGAGCGCCCCAACCCCAGAGCCGGACACGACTGGACCTGATGGTCAGGGGCCCCTTTACCTTTACCAAAACAAGGGGGAAATTATCTGAATTAGGAACAAATTAGAATGCCCTGCATCTTTTCCTACTTCATAAACAGCCTCATGGGCTAACGTAGAACCCTTGCCAGACCTAATTTGTTCCCTGGGTTGGAGATTTCCCACTACTGGAGCATGGCTACTGGAAAATGACTTTTCCAAAGATATACGGTGAAGTCCTAAAGAAAGTCATCCATATATCGTTTGGGGCTTCATCTCTCCCTGAAAGGAAAGCACTGTTAAAGAATTTGTGCATTCCAAATAATAATGTGGCTTGAGTAGGAAAAAGAAAGCAAAATGACAGCAGAAAACAATCAAAACAGAGAACCTCAAAGTCCTGTTTACTGAAACAACATTAGGCAGATAGATTGGTATTAATGAGCCACTGTCATGTCTGAATGACATGGATGGAACCTTCAAATCACCTTCATGAAAATGCCCATTTTAAAAATTAATGCCTCCTCAGCTGCTGGAGAAGAAATTTAATAACATATTAATAATTGCTACAGCCACAAAAGTTGCATGGAGAAAGAATGCTAAAACTATGGGCATCAGCAAATTGTAAAATGAATTTTTTTAAAAAAAAATGCAATCCACAAATCAGTCAGTTACAGACTGAAACAAGAGTTTCAGGTGATTTAGCCTCTGTTACTCAGGAGGAGTTAAATCCATTGAAATAAACAAAATCTATGGAACTGGATTGTAAAACAGATGGGTCATAATCATCGACTTGTCATAGGGTCACATATGCCTAGGTCCTCATGGACACAGCAAAGACAGTTGAGTGCCACAAAGTTATGAATAGGTAAATCACGTCATTCGCTGTGTATAGTAGGTATCCACTGTGGCAATGTCATTGTCAAAAGTTTGCATAGGTTAGTACAGTGGTACCTCAGTTTACAAACACAATTGGTTCCAGAAGTCTGTACTTAACCTGAAGCGTACTTAACCTGAAGTGAACTTTCCCATTGTAATGGGAAGTGGATTAATCCATTCCAGACAGGTCCGCGGAGTACTTAAACTGAAAATACTCAAACCGAGGCGTACTTAAACCGAGGTATGACTGTATAAGATCCATTTATTATTTTGTTGGAAGCCGCCCAGAGTGGCTGGGGGAACCCGGCCAGATGGGCGGGGTATAAATAATAAATTATTATTATTATTATTATTATTATTATTATTATTATTATTATTTCTCCAAGCATTCCAAAGAGGGTCATCATTATTATGACAATAATAATCCAGTTCTGTGTTTCTCTCACTCCGCATAACTTAATGATTGGAGCTTCCTTACATATTATTAATGTCGTCATGGACAAAACAAGATTGACTGCTGTAAAAAGTGTCAAAGAAAGTGAAAGGGGGGGAACTTAGATAGATAAGGACTAACTATACCAGTAAGTATTGATTAAAATTCTAATTCTGTTCTTTGGACAGCCCTGTTTTCGTATGTGTCGGTGCACCATCTAACACAGGCATCTCATTATCAGCCTCCTCTCCTCTGGCTGTGCTGCTTCTTGCAATACCATTATTTGCAAATTCAAAAAGCCAGGTACCACCAAATGCTAAGATTTGAGTTAATAGCTCTTATGATAGCTTTAAACAGGACATTTCTTACATTT
This sequence comes from Zootoca vivipara, assembly GCF_963506605.1. NCBI lineage: Eukaryota > Metazoa > Chordata > Lepidosauria > Squamata > Lacertidae > Zootoca > Zootoca vivipara. Next base: position 98,225,334 of record NC_083276.1, on the reverse strand, counting down.
CGTATAAGCAAACCCTATTCTGTTCTAGGCAAAGAATGTTTAAAAAGAAGCTATATCCATTTTTCTTCTCCTAGGGGTCTGAAATTTCATTATGCCAATTCCATTTTATTCATACATTATCACAAGCTCATGCTGATTAGCAACACACTTCTTATCTGTATATTTGTCAGCCTCCAAAAATGGATAGGATGTCACTGGGTGGACTGTGAATCATGAGACCAGGATTATATCTATCTCAAGTTTCCAAGATAGTTCTCTAATGAAAGTTAAATCCTTAAGAAAATGCCCCAAATCCATGGAAGGCTCTTCAGGGCAGTCATTTGCATTGAAGCTTTAATATTAGAATACTGATGTGTGAAAATTCATGTTTCATTTCACATGGCTGAGAGCTTCATATCTTGAAAAAGCTGCTGCTCCAAAGTTATCGTGCTAAGAGGTTGTATAACATCCCCCTCTTAAACTTGACTTCATTTAAGGTCGCTGCTGAGAGGGAAGAGGATAGTCTCTGGTTATTGATCAGGCACTTCACACATTATTTGGAGCAGCATAGCTGCTTCTGTCTAATGGTGAATCTTAGCAATGCAGGCAATTTCCTCCCACATGGTTAGACCAGCATGCTAGCAATACTCATCCCTGTTTATTGTCGTGCTACATAATTCTTAAACCTGTCCCATGTAGTGGTGAGGCAGTTGCATGCAGAGAACTGGTCTGGATTCACCAACTAACTGATGCAATCCTATCATTGGATGATATAACCCCACACTACGTATTCACGACCCCTTTTTTGACAGCAGTCCATGTAGGCATTTTGCTGGCCCTGGGAGACCGTACGTGTCCAGGAGAGGAAACATGAGGTTAGATTCTATATACAGTGATACCTCGGGTTACAGACGCTTTAGGTTACAGATGCTTCAGGTTACAGACTCCGCTAACCCAGAAATAGTACCTCGGGTTAAGAACTTTGCTTCAGGATGAGAACAGAAATCACGCGGAGGCAGCAGGAGGCCCCATTAGCTAAAGTGGTACCTCAGGTTAAGAACAGCTTCAGGTTAAGAACGGACCTCCAGAATGAATTAAGTTCTTAACCCAAGGTACCACTGTAGAACTCTCCTGTAGGCATTTTGAGGTCATACAGTTGTGTGAGAGCCGGCACATTTCATTCAGTTCACCGCTTATATTTATGAAGAAAATTCCAAAGGGACAAATATTTATGAGAAGCAAGCAAGAAACAAGAGAATTAATTATAGCATAGTGGAAAGTGCAGTGCCAAAAATAAGAGTAAATAATTAACAGATGGAAAACATAGCTGTTGACAGTTGAGGCAATGTTCATACTGTGAAATGGGTTGGGCTGTGAAAGAACTCTCTGAAGAGAACGGTAAATGTTGCCTCTATACCAAATTAGGTGAGATTAAACGCTACAGGGAAAATATACGTGGGAGCATGGCATCTGTTTGCAGTTGTATATGTAGAATATCCATGCATCACTTTTGATCATACTAGCTATAATTTCCCATAATGTGGGAGTCAAAATACTCAGTCCTTTTTTCTGGCTTGCTCCTTTCATAATCCACATTGCACAGTGCATAGCAAAACGCTGTACAGGAATGAATGTCACTCACTTATAGAGAGAGCAGAAAATAAGCCAATAGAGAATTAAATAAAAATTGTGAAGGAAAGGAATAAAATGTCACTTTTGAAGAGCTGGGACCACGAGAGTAATGTAGTCCAACCCCCTGCAATGCAGGAATCTTTTGCCCAACGTGGGGCTCGAACTCATGATCCTGAGATTAAGTGTCTTATGCTCTACTAACAGAGCTATCCCAGCATAGTGGTGGGAATAGAAAGCCTATTTTGTTTGCTCATGAGCTACTAGTCAGATGGAAAAAACAAACAAACCTCTCACCCACCTGTTACCCTTTGCTTCATAATAGTTAGTTTTAAAAGGTGAATAATGTGGAGAACAGAAATCTGCAGTACTGGGACAGGAATTATACTATTTGTCCATAGCTGCCAAGTTCTCCCTTTTTTAAAGGGATTTTCCCTTATGCTGAATAGGCTTCCTCGCGAGAAAAGGGAAAACTTGGCAGCTATGTTTGTCTGGTTGCCTGCCTCAAAATCTGGAGCAGCCACTGGTAATTTTTAAGTATTTGCTGGCGTTTCCTTTTACAAAGCCAAGAACTAGGGTCGGGTAGGGTCTTGAAAGTTCTGCTGCTGCTTTGGAACCAAAGGCTGTATAAAGATGCCAGATTCCAGACTAGTGACTTATTTCAGTATCCCAAAGAGCAATGCGAGAAGCCGTTTGTATGACCTGACCTTTGATTCCAATTATTTCATTTTGAGCTCGGGCAACAAATGTGTGAGTGACAAAGTTTGGAGGAATGAAAAGAAATACCTTTGTGCCCACCTTAACATTTCTCTCGCCCCACAACCCCCGGGCATAGCTGTGTTTTCTGTAGTTATATCCAAACCTAGCCTATCCCTCTGGACAATTTCTGCAGTAATTGCAAGGGATTTTACAGAGTCTGTATAATAGCCATCACTGTTTCAATAGCCATTTTAAGTGACACTGGAGTCAAGGGTCAATGGAGAAGAATTTGGAGAAGAGCTAAAAAAAAAAAAAAAAAGATTTTGAAGCTTGAGAGCATAATGTGTGTGTCCTCCTCTGCAGATTGGAGGTGCCAACCTTTTCAGGGCTTCTAGTGCAAAAGGAGCTGGTTTAGCATGAGAGAAATGCTGATGCAAAGGATACTTGTGAAAAATGATGGTCAGGAAATATAATATAGTTTGGCTTACGCTTCTATTACTCAAAAGTGGGTGGAAATTCCAAACCTTGCTTTTCAAATAAAAACTGCCAAGGCCTAGTAAAAGGAATGAGAACTTTTACAGGTAGGAATCACACAACCACATCGGTCTCTCTTAACAGTCATTTGTAGACTTAACAATATTTAAATGTTCTATATATTCCTATGGATGGATGCAGGGCTGTCTTTAGCATTTAGATCTTTGCCATCAGGGTGTAAAGATCCGACTCCAAATTTAGTTTAGCCCTCAAATTAACTTTATTATGCTTATGTCAGACACCACACTTACGCCTAATCTCTTATTTACGAAAGAAGGGAGGAAAAAGAAACATACTTTTTTATTTGCTCATTTATTTACAATACACTTATACTTAAGTATATTGTATACTTAAGTATTTTTCTAAACCAATTTGAACTGTAAGTGATGAAATTAAAACATGCTGTTGTGAATGATAAGCGCCGCCACTGGCATGGCACATCTTTGGTAAATGAGTGCACAAAGTCGAAAGTCTTTTAGTGAAACAGTAGGTATACATTTTGATAATACCTAGGTATATATGTGTTTTGTTTTTCTAGCTTGATCAAAATAATTTATTATTTCATAACAGGTTAAGAGCTTACCGGTAGGCGGCTTCAGCGGCAGGTGCCTGGCACCCCCAGAATTCGGTGCCTGGGTGCCCCGCACCCCTTGCACCCCCGGGTAAAGACGGCCCTGGACGAGTGGTTAAGTCCTTTCGAATTTGAAAATGGGGTGCAGTGCTTATCTCCATTTTCTGGCCTAGGGAGCTGGCGTTTGTCCACAGACAGTTTTCCGTGCCATGTGGCCAGCATGACTAAACTGCTTCTGGAGCAACACCAGGACGAAGGCGAGAGTGCCCAGAAATGCCATTTACTTTCCCCTATTCATCTACTTGCACTGGTATGCTTTTGAATTGCTAGGGTGACAGAAGCTGGGACAGAGCAACGGGAGCTCACCCTGTAACGCAGATTCGAACCACTGACCTTACGATCGGCAAGCCCAAGAGGCTTAGTGGTTTAGACCGCAGTGACCTGTGTCCCGCTCTATATATTATTAAGGTACAGAGAGAAAAGAGACAAATGATCACAGCAGAAACCAAACAGAAATGAGGTTTTCCAAAATAAAACAAAGAAAGGTGGTCTATTATTAATAGGATAATTTGGGGGATTGATAGTGAGATACTGCAATAAAAATATAACTGCAATAAAAAAATAACAGGCTGTCAGCCGAGGCATTCCCTGCCTTCATGAAATATTATTTGACTGTGGTCAAATAACAGGCAATCAATTGACTCATCAGGGGACAATATTTGACTGCTTAATTGGTTAGAGTCCAATATTCCATTGGAAAACAGAAATTTAGATTTAGAACATAGCTTTTGTGCTCAGTATCAAAAGTATCATTATTTGCAAATTCAATCTAACCTTTCTTTTTATTGTTACTCTCTGCTGCTGCTTTAGGACAATACGTTTTAAGTTAGACAAATAAAGATTTTATGGACACAATTAGCAGGTTTTCTGGCAGGTCGGGAGAAGCATGACAGATTGAGAAAGCTAGCATTACAGGATATTAAAAGGTGCCATTTTTTATTCTGAAAAGAGATGTTCTATGTCAAAAGTAATTATTATTATTTTAGCTTTATATAGCAACTTTCTGTCCAGAAATTATTTTACAGAAGTAGCATCACAAAAGATCTAATAAAGAAACCAGGGGCCCACATTTAGAGAAAGATTTGGAGCAGGCATCCCCAAACTTCGGCCCTCCAGATGTTTTGGACTACAATTCCCATCATCCCTGACCACTGGTCCTGTTAGCTAGGGATCATGGGAGTTGTAGGCCAAAACATCTGGAGGGCTGCAGTTTGGGGATGCCTGATTTGGAGGTTTCATCACACACATCATGCATGACTATTCCTGGAGAACACTGATATATCTGGTATAAAACTGTGACCTCATGACGTTTGATCCCCAGTTGCCAGGTAGACAGGGAAAATGGTAGCAGAGATCAAATGGTAACGAAATGCAAAAAGTTCAGTCTGTGACAATTCATTGAAAGTTAAAATGCATGCGGAAACAGCACAGTGACCATTAGTGGACAGTGTGTTACATCAGTGGTGCTCACCTGACCTACCAACAGCTGAGTCGCTGCTTCTTAATGGGCGAGGCAGAGGCAGGGAGATCAGTACCGTGAAACCAATAAGCAGCAGTGACTCAGCCATTGGGACATTTTTTAATGTCATAATTATTATTTTGTGTAGAGCAGGCTTCTTCAAACTCGGCCCTCCAGATGTTCTGAGGCTACAGTTCCCATCATCCCTGACCTCTGGTCCTGCTAGCTAGGGATCATGGGAGTTGTAGGCCAAAACATCTGGAGGGCCAAGTTTGAGGAAGCTTGCTTGTCCTATGTAGAAATCAGAATCTTTTTATATTAATTTTGGATGTATTCCAAAGCAGGCTTCCCAAACCTGTCTTGAATCTTTCTCACGCAATGATTTTGTTGTTGTTGTTGTTACCCTTTCAATCACATAGACCTGAAATGACCCCACAATCTATTCTCTTCGCTTTCTCTCTTTGTGGTGTGGACATCCAATTTGTGAAAAGCAAACATGTACCTGGATGATTTTGAGGTACATTTTGCTTGTTGTTCAGTTATTCTGTCAAAGCAGCAACTGCTACATGGATTTTGGATTTGTAGCACCGCAACCAGAATATAGATAAATAATTTCACATCAGAGACGGAATCCCATCCAGCCAAGATGGAATTCCAGTTGACAGCAAAGTCATCAAGAGGGTCTCAATAGATATGATACATACATGCACCCTAAACCACATTGCTATGACACAATTATCCTTCAGGAAATGCACAGGAAATAGCTTAAGAAAAGTGGTCATATTGCATACAAAGTAATGAACAGAATGGCATATTTCTGATTAAAGCATCCACGCCAAGTGACTAATGGACAAAAAGCATTACAATCAAGGTTTCTTATGAGCAAAGCTTTCAGAGTGCCTGTGGGCTAGTTAGCTTTGCTGGCATATGGTTGAACTATTTTATTTAGGGCAGTGTTTATTTCTCTTTCTTTCTCTTTTAATATATCTGTGCACCTTTTCAAAGCTGAATGTGCCAGACCATTTCTAACTAGCCAGCATTATTTGGTGGCAAAAGGAAAATAACATTAATCTGTTTTACAATCATCTTCTTCTGGGCTTCACAACACATGCGTTGAGGATGATCACGTGCATGAAGATGGACAGAATTATGGCTGACAAACAAAATGCTATTTGGGAGCCCAGCTCAGAGAAACTTGGGTGAGTGCAATTACAATTTTGTCCTCCTGTCAGGTGTAGTGAGCTGTCTTGGGTTCACTCATTTTGTCTTGGCAAAGCCCTGACAACCATGATGTAATCGATTTCCTTGTGCCCAGAGCCAGTCACTAGGGTAAGTTGTCAGCTATCAGACCTAGCCACCTATGCAAAGTATCACCACACTCCCACCAAATACAGTGGTACCTCGGGTTACAAACACTTCGGGTTACACGTTTTCAGCTTGCGGACCGCGGTAAACCTGGAAGTACTGGAAAGGGTTACTTCTGGGTTTTGTTGCTCACGCATGTGCAGAAACACTAAATCACACTTTGCGCATGCACAGAAGCGCCAAATCATGCCATGCATGTGCCCAGATGCAGCGCTGCAGGTTACGAATGCTGCAGGTGGCAGACGTGCCTCCGTCACGGATTACGTCCGCAACCCGAGGTTCCACTGTACAGCAAAATCTGTAACACCCAAGCCATTGAAAAGTTCCCCTTTCCTAGCTTCTCACTAAAGGAAAAAAAACAAGGGAGATAATCTTATTCTTGTTAAAGGTGATAATGGAAACCTGATCATTTTCATTCTGATATCTTCAAATGAAAGTTACCATTGTGCAAAAAGAATAAGATGGTTGCTAGGCTAATTCTAAAGTCTTTTGGACCTTTACTTAATGAGGTGTTGTTGTTTTTACTAAAATTATCTAAGTTCTACTTTTTGTGGATGCTATATCAACTCATGCATCATTTTTGGCAGGCTAAACTGCCCAGTAACCTAAGCAACCAGATTATCCAACACAGGCTTCTAATAATGACTACATGTCTTTATTACGGTGTGCAACGCTGCCATAAATCCTTGTAAGTGGGAAGATGAAAACCTCTCCAAAAGTTGACTGGTTCAGAGAAATGGTTAGATTTCCTGCAGTTCACAGACCGAGGGCGATTGATGCCATCTGTATTTCCTACATCGAAAGCATTTCCCTATAGGGGGGGGGGAAGTGAAGGTCCTATATGCAGCAGCAGATGGCATGGTGGGTCTGTGCTGAGTGCAGCATACCAGGATTGAGAGGGGGAGGAGCTCAGCAGCAACAAAACTGGCATGATGCAAACACACCCTGAATGATGGCTCTGCATCCCGGTATGCTGTAGTGACTCAGCTGGAGGGAGGTCAGATGAGCACAGACCCACCATGACATCCACTGCTGCCTATATGTGCAATTTACTGTAACTCTTATCAGCTCCAGATGTTTTTAGATAACAATTCCTATCAGCCCCAGCCAGCATGGCTAGTGGCCATGAATTGAATGAATAGATCTGGAGGATAGCAGGTTGGAAAGGAAGGCTGCGGATTATCCATTCACTTCGTACAGGCAGGATCACTTCATTCACCTCTCTTTCTTGCTTTCGTCAGACAGGAGGCATACAACATATGACAGCTGATAATACCACTGTGCTTTTTCTCTCAATGCCCCAAACATTCTTTTCCGTAAACATTCTTCTCTATCTGGGTCTGCACAAACTGCGGATCAGGCGATACAACTGTTCTTGTAGCAATTTAGAGGGAAGGTAGAAGAATCACATTGTTAAATATGGGAAAATCCTGTCTATCTGTTTCCTGCACACTGGAAACGAAACAGTTCTGATCCATGTTGGATATATGTTTCCTATATTTTATTAAATGATTACATTTCCTGGTTACACGTCCCAAACATATTCAATAGCTGGTTTGAATCCGTGATGTGTATGCTTGGAGTCCAGGGAAATAAATCTCACCCTACATAGGAGCCAACTCCTAGGGATTGTAGGGGCTTTGGCACCCACAATAGAATATTTGAGGGGACTGGGGCCCCACAAAGTTGGTGGGCATTCCCATTCAAATGGTGTGCATGTACTCCTTCGTGTGATCGATTATGCAGGGCAGGCCCCCCCCCACAATATTTTATTAAAGTTGGCACCTCTGTCACCCCATATTTCATGGTGAAACATATTTAAGGAGAGCCCTGCTGCTCTATGGGTGGTGGCAGCAGTTTACTCTGGATGAGTTTGTGGTGAGCCAAATGCACAGGCTGAGCCACTAGACACCTAATTATAGTAGCTTACCCAGTTACATAGCTGCCAAGTCTCCTGTTTTTCGCGGGAAACCCCTGTATTTTAAACTGTTTCCCGCTGGCAGCCCGGATTGGGAAAAATCCCGTAAATCCACCGGATTTCTTACCTGCCAGGGAAGCTCCATTTTGGGTCCTGGTGCTGTCCAATTTCCGGTGCCCATACATGGGTAGCACGGCACCAGAAGTTGCTTCTACGCATGCCCGGACATGCTTAGAAGCGACTTCCGGTGCCGCTCCTCCCATGCCTGGGCACCGAAAATTGGGTAGAGCAGCACCGGAAGTTGCTTCTATGCATGTCCGTACATGCGTAGAAGCGACTTCCAGCGCCGCCCAATTTCCGGTGCCCATACATGGGTGGTGCGGCACCGGAAGTTGCTTCTACGCATGTCCGGACATGCGTAGAAGCGACTTCCAGTGCCGCGCCGCTGCTGATCCCACATTTTTCAGCGGGAGACTTGGCAGCTATGCCCAGTTACCTCCAGGGCCCAGGGTCATGTTCTGGATCTTGGGGATATTACACATTTCATTCTGAGATTTCATATAATTGCTGTTGGTTATGCATGCAGCTAGACTGGAGCGAAGGAAGAACACGCTTCCTTCCAGTCTGAATTGGTCTGGGTGTTTTATTTATGGATTGCATTTCTATCCTGCTTTTCCTCCATGTAGGTCAGGGCAGATAGCACGCATTGTACTTTCCTCCAGCCATGCTGTCTTCACAGTAACCTTGTGAGATTGTTAGGACAGGTTATGTTGAGAAATGGTGACTGACTCATATTCATGAAGTGGGCTTCACTGCTGAGTGGGGTCTGAAGAAGAAAGGGCTCCCTAGCTGTTTTCTGGGACTCTATCCATTACACCTCTTATTTGCTCTTATGCCTATCCATATGGAAATACTGCCCCTCAATGAGGCCAAACTTAGATTCACAAAATGTTTAGAGGTATGCATCCCCCTGCGCCCCCCAGGAAAAAAAAAAGCACTGTGCCTATCTCCTCAGCTTACATTTCATCTGCTCTTTGAGCAAGGCAGGCCTGTCATTCTCTGTTGTTCTTACCATCCTTGCTTCTTTTAATTTATTTCTAATATGAGACCATCTCACGTACAAAATATGAAAATAATAATAAAGCCTATCTACTATCTCTTCATCAATATGATTTTTTAAAAGTTATATTATTATTATTATTAAAATAATAATAATAATAATAATGCAGTAATAACACTTGATTTCAAAGCATTCTTGCAAAATGGGACTTCTTCTCTAGAGGTCATTTTGGGTGAATTCATTCCAACACTCACAATCACAATCCCTTGTAAGAGAGGATAGGCAGTAAACCAGAAAAATGCTCCAAGTCATAGGGCTCTATAGCTTTCTTATGATGCTGTCATCTGTGGGTCTTTAATCATCATGTTATGCTAAATTACTTCTTTATGTTGGAGTGATCGTTTAAGGGGGAAATTGCAAGGGTGCCTTTGGTTCTTTTTTTATTGATAGCAGAAGGAATAATAATACTATATTCCGTCCTCCCTTAAATACAGATTGGCCTTGTCGAAGAAAATTGCCTCTTTTAAATCAAATTAGTAATCGCAATAATTCAAAGAAGGGAGTTGGATATTTTGGGTGAATTCATTCCAGGAAAGAATACTAAGATAAATGCCTGCAGACTTTTAGAAGGGAGCAGCTCTTAGAAGAGAGCGATAATAAATGCTAAATTCTGCAACGATCTTGCCTACACTTCATTTCCCATGATATTTATGAAGCTGGACATACTTCCAGGAATGTCTCTAAATACTAATGCCTTGGATGCCTTTGTAATCCCTTTTAGGTACACGATTAGGGGATCTACTCTTCTGGGTTGGAGCTAAACTAAAGCTGCAATTCTATACACAGTTACTTAGGAGTAGATTTCAATGGATACAGTGGTACCGTACTTCTGAATCAACATGTATTGGATTGTGGTTAGTTAGTTGAACCAATGAGCCTATTAGAACCTTAAGGTTCCTTGGAGACCCGCCTCAGAGCACCACCCTCCTGTAAAATTTTGGAGGATGGCAATGTGGGGAGGTCAGCAGTGGCAGCTGCCTGTGGAATGTCCTTTCCATGGTGGCTCACCAGGCACTCACTTTACAATCCTTTCAGTACCATGTAAAATCCTTCCTGCCTCCGACCTTTTATATATATATATATATATATATATATATGTAAAAGCATTTTAAACAATCTTGACATTATTTATCAGCCATCATTTGTTTCATCTGATGAGATTTGTGATTATACCTCTGTCTATGTTTGCAGAGGTTATTCTGTTGTGAGATTCTAACTTGCATAAGTTTAGCCATGGTGTTTTATCCTTTGTAAGGGGATGCGGGTGGCGCTGTGGGTTAAACCACAGAGCCTAGGGCTTGCCGATCAGAAGGTTGGCGGTTCGAATCCCCGCGATGGGGTGAGCTCCCGTTGCTCGGCCCCTGCTCCTGCCAACCTAGCAGTTCGAAAGCATGTCAGAGTGCAAGTAGATAAATAGGTACCACTCCGGCGGGAAGGTAAACGCCGTTTCCGTGTGCTGCTCTGGTTTCGCCAGAAGTGGCTTAGTCATGCTGGCCACATGACCTGGAAGCTGTACGCCAGCTCCCTTGGCCAACAACGCGAGATGAGCGCCGCAACCCCAGAGTTGGTCACGACTGGACCTAATGGTCAGGGGTCCCTTTACCTTTACCTTTTACTCATTGCATAGTATGCTGTTGATCTGTTTAAATTGCCCACTGGGGGACCACAGAAGTGAGGTCTTTGACTGGTCCACTGTGGTTTTTCCTAACCCTGTGCAGTGTACACAACAGTGTACTAAGTTAAGACAGAGACCTGAAGCTTGATGTGTTAGTCTGGATCCAATCCACTGTGAACATTTGACAGATGAAGTGGAGTTCATTTTAGGAACATGCATGTGAAAGAACATTGCAACCACTTCAGCTGGAAACCAATAACATTAATATTACCATAGACACACACAGTTATTATTATTTTATCTCATTATGAAGAGCATTCATACCCCACCCTTTTGCCAAAAGGGTTCTCAGAGCAGTTTACAAAAGTCAATTGTCATCTTATTCTGCTGCTTAGCTGCTATCATATCCTTAGGGCATTAGGGATGAAAACACAATAATGACTGCTCATATGGTTCTTTAGAAGACATGTGATCTCTGTTGCTTTAAATGTGATTCAGACCGTTTGTCCCCACAAAGCTTGAATAATCATGCACAACTTTGGGTGTGAATCCCCTCTCCTCGTATAGTTCCACAGGGGGATGTAGCATAATTAGAGGATGCTGCCAAAATTCATGCTATCCCTTTCTATTTTATTTTGCTGGATTGGAAATAGTGCAATATTCAAGGAAATCAAGTTGAAAGAGGAGGGTTGTTTTTCAGATAAAACGGCTCTCATTTTCTGTGGGCACAAAGTGATTGGCATTGCATAGCAGTGCTCATTGTTAGATTGGCAGCAGGTGAAGTTTGCTACTTTTTGCTCCCCACGAAAATCTATTACAATACTTCTGCTTTAGAGGTTCAGTCTCGAAATAAAACTTGAAAATGGGTTTTCTCCCCTCTCTTTTTAGCTTCCAAATGAAAAATCTGAATTCATTAATATGACTATCTCAACCAGTAATTGAATTCTGGAACTGTGTCTTTAGGAACTTCATTGGATTTAATTGGCCTCACTTACACATCACACATAGCATTTTTATAAGGACAGTACTAAGACAGGTACTTACTTTCCAATTCACAGTAAAATAAAAATAAAAAGATATGCTCATATCATCTCTGGCCAGATGTGGCCAAAAAATGCAGACGATTTAGATCCGTGTTTTTGAAATTTCCCAGATTGTAAAAACACAAAAACAAGCCTCTACTGTGAGTGCAATTGATCATAGCTAACCTGTAGCATTTCATCTGAAATTCAGGATTTTCCCTAAGGTATATGAGCTGTATTGTTTTTGAGACTGCATAACAGCGCCATCTGTTTGGCAGCCTTCAATATGAAACATCACAGCATAGGAATTTCAGGAACACTAAAAGGTCATTATAGCCTTGCAGAATAGCTCTCGCTGTTTTGCACTTTTCTTGTCTGCCTGCTTTCACGTTCCTTCTGATCTCCTACGTGTTTTAAGCTGGAAATTCTCCACTGCTGAATGAAAGAATCTGCACATTAAAATTTCTAGGATGCACACAGGAGAGGAGAAACTCCTTCAAGATATGTGCAAAGTTTCCATTACTCATTATTAATTTCACCTTCAGTACATTGAGGGCTATAGCTGTCTCAAGCTTTGTCAGTGTCTCCAAAGTATCATGCTTCATACACACTCGCCCATTTGCAGCACATATAAAAATTGTAGTTTTCCTCAATTTGGAATTCTCCACACTTCTCATCAACATGCTGCTTTTGTGCTAGAATTATTCTAGATCCTGCTGCTAGCAAGCATGGGTGTGATTACTTGATACACATTTGAAAGTTCTTCCCTTGATTAGCTTTTCCTCACTACGTATGTCTGCCAACCTTCTTACTGGCAGGCCCAAGAGGCTCACTGGTTTAGACCACAGCGCTGATCGGAAGGTCGGCAGTTCGAATCCCCATGAAGGTGTGAGTTCCCGTTGCTCTTTCCCAGCTCCTCCCAACCTAACAGTTCTAAAGCACACCAGTGGCAAGTAGATAAATAGGTATCGCTGTAGTGGGACGGTAAACGGCGTTTCCGTGCGCTCTGGCTTCCGTCACTGTGTCCCATTATGCCAGAAGTGGCTTAGCCATGCTGGCCACATGACCCGGAAAGCTGTCTGTGGACAGATGGCAGCTCCCTTGGCCAGAAAGCAAGATGAGCGCCACAATCCCATGGCCACCTTTGACTGGACTTAACCATCTAAGGTTCCTTTACCATTTTCCCTGGACCACCTAAATTTGTCTTCAAACTGGCACACTACAGGGTGATGCAGAATCAACCTGCAATGAGCTTTTGTTTTCAAAATGAAGCCAATTTCTCAACAAGCACTTTTCAGGGCAAAAGAAGAAGAGAAAATAAAATAAATAGTTCTAGATTGTATGTGGAATATGTAGGAAAAAAAATTAGTACTTAGTCTCCACTGATTCTAAAATATTTTTATGTGTGCATGCAGCTTTAATGCAATCTTTGAAATACTGGCTTCAGACTCCTTTGATTGATGTGAGCTGTTGGGGGAAGGGGTAGTAATAGTTGTTTATAGAAAGTGGAAACATTCCTCTTTCCTTTTTCTTTTTCCTTGGTTTTCTGATGATGGGGAAGTTGCAGCTGCAATTCCAGAAACAATCAGTGCAGTCTCAGTGTTACGCTTTTTTTGTGGGTTGTGGGTGGAGAAAGTTAGCAGAAAAATCTCTCGCATTGGAGCTAGTGGTCTGTGTTTGTTTTAGAGGTGGGAGACCCAGAACAGATTTTTTTAAAAAGTGACAAATGATAAATAAATCTGATTCTGAAATAATTCTGAAATTGATTAATTATGAATCGCCAGTCACCTCACACAATGGCATCACCAATGGGACTGAGAAAATGCCTTCCTGTACCTTTCCTAGTAAGGATTTGTGCCCTCCCTGCTACCTGTTTTTGTTCACATTATTTATTGCTGGCCCAGGATGTTGAGAGAGAATCAGATTCTCAGACAAAGAGTTCCAGGGAGGAGGATTCAAAAATATATAAAATCAATAAAATCACAAACAATGCAAATAAGCAAAAGAGACAAACACTGCCAAACCAAAACATTAACCCAAAAAAGCCTGCATGAAAAAGCAAGTCTTACAAAGACAACAAGTCTTATCATGTCTACTGCACTGCAACAAGAAGCTGACTTCAGAGACAGCTTGGTAACTATTCCTGTAAGTCTGGGGCAGCTGACGTGGTGTTCTGCAGATACTTTTGGACTCCTATCATCCCCAGCCAGCATGGCCAAACTCAGGGATGATGGGAACTGAAGTCTAATATGATATGGAGGGCACCACATTCCCCATCCCTGCTGTGAGTGCTTTGCCTGTCAACATGCATCAAGCAGGGGCGTAGCAAGGGAGGTGTGGTGGGCGCAGGCTGCCCCGGTTGTCCTCACTGAGGGGTGTGACAAAATGGTGGGAGGCACTCACCGTGGGGCCCAAGCCACCCATGTCTCCTGGGAGTGACATGGTGGCTTGAGCGCCCACAGGCTCCACACTGCCCCAAACAGTCCTCCCATTGCCTCCCCCTCATTTGTAGGGCGGCTGAGTGGGAGGAGGCAGGCAGACTCCTCGGAGCCCCCACAGTGCCCCTGTGGGCGGCTGGCCCCGCCCCGGACACAGGGCATGCGCGCCGCCCAGGGGTCACTCTGCCGCTGGCATCAAGCACATCACTGTCTCATACTGCAATAGGGGAAATCACTCCAGAGTGGGCTGGCTTGTTTCCTACAGGAATTTTCAAACTTTGCTTCATGAACATGACTAAACTACTTACCTGCGGACATTTTTCCTATTCCTACTGAAAGAGGGTGATGTGGATCATTAAAGGAATAGGCACGGTGATGGTACAGCTGGGGTCGAAATCACTGGCTTTAAAACTTTGCCACCCTACAACTGCGGCTTCACCCTGTTTCATGAACAAACTGAGCTTACGTGTTGGAGAATTGAGAGCTTCAGCGTGCGGCTTGTCTATTAGAACAGGCTGTATCAAACACATAGGAATCAGAATCCCAATAATGGCAAGAACATTAAAGGATGATCCTGTGAGAAAGTAGGTGGGGACATTTTTAAAATTGCTTTCTCAAAAACTAATTTGTAAGGAAGGCTTTGGGGGATTTGTAATAATTATGTCTGGCATATTTACTTTTGCTTAAAGGCACACCGCCTGATCTGGTAAAACAACAACCTCCAGGCTCATTACTTATATAATTAAAGTGGGCTACACCTCTCATGTGCTCCTCTAACAGAACTGCAATCCTTTCATCCTTCTAATATGTTCATAATTGAAGTAATACGCCAAACTGCTGATGTCAGTGGACAGAAGGTTGAATTTATTTTCAGAGGCAGGGCCCATACTAAATAAATACTATTCCAATCCAAATTATCAAGCCATTTGCCTGGCAGAGAATTCTTGGTAAAATATGCATGTACTGAATCTAAGTAATGTATATATATATATAGAGAGAGAGAGAGAGAGAGTATTAATAAGCGGGATGAGTTAAGTAGTAGTAGTAGTAGTAGTAATAATAATAATAATAATAATAATAATAATAATAATAATAATTTATTTATACCCCGCGCATCTGGCTGGGTTTTCCCCAGCCACTCTGGGCGGCTTCTAACAGAAATATTAAAATACAATAATTTATTAAACATTAAAAGCTTCCCTAAACAGGGCTGCCTAATTAAGTAACAAAATGAAAGGGTGTTTTCTCTTGGTTTTGGTGGTGGGCAGGAATAAATAAGATTGCTGCGTCCTTTTAAAAACTTCATTGTTTAAGTAAATGTTTTCAAATTACAATTAAGAATTGCTACTTCCTTGCTTGGTCATTTATATTCCATATTCACTCAGAAAGCAGGGATAGGCAACTGGAGTCCTAAAACATAAATTGGTTCCTAAAGGCTTCCCAGGTGTTCCTCTGTATCCTTAAACCCAAGCTATATATATATATATATATATATATATATATATATATATATATATATATATATGTATATACATACACACACACACACACACACACACACACACACACACAGACACAGAAAAAGAGAGACCACTAATACGCTTCTCAGCCGCTTTCTCCCAAGCCGCACATGGAAGACACTGTATTAACAGGTAGGTAAGGAGTCCTACCTTATGGTGCTGGAGGAGACTCTTGAGAGTCCCATGGACTGCAAGAAGATCAAACCTATCCATTCTGAAGGAAATCAGCCCTGGGTGCTCACTGGAAGGAGCTGAGGCTCCAATACTTTGGCCACCTCATGAGAAGAGAAGACCCCCTGGAAAAGACCCTGGTGTTGGGAAAGATGGAGGGCACAAGGAGAAGGGGACGACAGAGGACGAGATGGTTGGACAGTGTTCTCGAAGCTACGAACATGAATTTGACCAAACTGTGGGAGGCAGAGGAAGACAGGAGTGCCTGGCATGCTCTGGTCCATGGGGTCATGAAGAGTCGGACACGACTAAACGACTAAACAACAACAGCAACGAGTCCTTTGTCCATATCTCAGCAAGAGAGAATTTGGCCTAGCCTCTCTTACTATGCACCTCTGTTCTTTGTTCTCATCTGCACCCAATACAAGGACCCCTTTCCTACTAATGCTGAATGTGCAGCCAGTGGGGACATGGCCATTGGATGAAGTCCTGTTCCTCATTCACACTAGGGATGGGGTTATCTGTCAAATTTGGTTTCTCTCAGGTTATCCTTTTCCCAGTATCATCCATATATCTATCCATCTATCCATCCATCTATAGATATATTGCAGACTTATGCAAGAAATGGAAAAATTACAACACAAAAAGGAGAAGAAATACGAAACAAAAACTGATCACACATTTGCAATACAATAAACATCAACACATCTATCTTAATTTACATATGTGGATTACCAGATGCCCTTCAAATGTACAAATAGATATAGAAAACACGTTCAAATGAAGCAAGCATATTATCCATTGCATAATAGATGGTGAATATCCTTCCAAGTTCGCACTGTGAGTCTCTTAGTAACTGCAAGCCCTTGTAAAGTCCACTTTGGTTGTCTTGCCGTTAGTCCCCATATTACAGGAAGATAGGGCATTTTGCGGCAACAGACCCTGGATATTGATTGTAGTTGTATGTTTTTAAGCCCTTCTTAGTTGCACCCTGTGGAATTACCAATAAATGTCATTTAGATCATTCAGTTCTCTTGGTTCTGGGCTCAGAACCGTTGAATGCCAAATGTATTCGCCTGAAGAAGAGAAGATTAAGTGTGGACATTATCACTGTCCTCAAATATTGGAAGGACTGTGACACAGAATATGGATAAGCCTTGTTGTTTTTTCCACAGTGCCAAAGTAGAATCAATGGGTAAAAACTGCAGAGATGCAGTTTTCACCTAAACATTGTTGGTGGTTGTTGTTAACTGCTTTGAGGTTCCTCCCCAAAAAACAATCAAGAGGTGCCTAATTTTATGAAATAAAATAAATAAAGTAAACTAGGAGCAACTTCCTAATGGTCAGAATTGTTCAACAGTGGAACCTCAAGATATAATAGCCTCTTCTCCCAACAGCAGAGACTGGATAGCCATTTCTCACTGATGCTGGAGTTGCTATTTGCATTGTGAATCCTGCATCAAGCACAAGGCTTGAACCAGCATACTTCCAACTCTATAACTCGATCATCAACCAGTTCCATCTCACTATAGCTTTCAATGTCTCCTTTTTTATTCTGCTTTATAGGTACAGTCATATGTATCTTATATTTTAAAAAAACACAGCTCCCTAATGGATCTGACCTGAGATATGTTACTTGCTGACATTGCCACGCACATCAATCACTGGATACACACATCTGAAATAATTACACTACATACACATTTCATTGCATTCACACCAGATCAACATTTCATACGCTTTTCTTACATGACAGAGCCTGTTTCCCTTTCCAGCCCTTCTTTCCACTCTCAGCTAACCCATGTCACACAAATTGTTGAGCCAGATGACTAGATGTCAGGGTTGTGATGAGTAAAATATAAGTTGCACAAGACCTTTTTTTCCTTCTCCTTATAGCACAGGAGCTGTGTGCTTAGTTATAATTGCTGCCTTTCTATTTCCACAGTTATTCACTCAAGTCAAACCGAGGAATGACTGACAAGAACACCTACTGGACAAGTGGCAGTCATGCATTGAGAAAGTGTGGTCCTCATGCTGTTAAAAGTTATGCTACAGGAAGCAACTAACAGCAGTTAGGAGAGAATAATGCTCAGAATGCTGTTGGCTCCCAGCATTTCAGCATTATGCTGCTTGATCTGATAACATGAAAGAATCTCTCTCTCTCTCTCTCTCTCAAACACACACACACACACACACACATCAGAGAGAGAGAGAGAGAGTGAGAGTCAAGGTCCTTCATGTTTGAATTTCATGGTCAGGGTACCTAAAAGCAGGCTTGTTCATATTTGCACATAATTTCACCCATTCGAAGGCACAGAGCAGCAATATGGAGCTGAGCCATTATCACCCATTAATTCCTGCCCCCTATTCAGAAGCACTGCCAACAGTATCTATAGCAACACAGGAAGGCAGCAGCATAGCTAGCTGCTCGGGTGCCTGGGGCGGGGGCAGGGCAATCCACGCCCATAGGGGCAGGGTGATCCATGCCCATGGGGGGGGGATGAGCCTCTCCGCCACTTGGAGCCTCTCTGCCGCCTCCCCCTCAGCTGTAGGCAGTAGGTAGTAGGCAGACGCAAGTCCCACACTGCCTTTTCAGGCAGCATGGAACCTGCAGGCACCTAAGTCACAACGTCACTCCTAAAAAGTTTTGTGAACCCATTTTTTAAAAAAAACAACAACAACTCATTTTTTCACCCCCCTCGGTGATGACACCAGGGGCGGCCTGCACTCCCCTTCCTCCCCCACTGCAGTAAAGTGCCCTATACTGAGTCAAACCACTGGTCCATCTAGTTCAGCATTGTGTACATCGTCTGGTGTATACAACACGGTGTCTTGCAGATGTTTCTGGACTACAACGCTCATTATCCTCGACTATTGTCATGCTGGCTAGGGTTGTGCTTTGTGTAGGCTGGATTTACTACAGGTTATGCAATTGTGTCTGTAAACTATGGCTGGGCATCTATAACAGTGATAGCTGTTATACAGCCCATGTCATCAGTATACGGATGGCGGCCACAGAATGACTAGAGCCTTGAGACGGTTTCAAAAGATGGGTTTAGATAAACAACGTTCGCCACCTCAGTAAACAGCCGCGCCTTGTACTTATGGTTCCACACAATTCATAGTTCATGCCAAGGTCTGCAAAAATTGTTGCATGTGTAGACATGCTCCTCTCTAGAAGTGTCATTAACGATAGCTTCAGCAAATATACTAAAATGCAGGTGCTGTGAGACCAGCCCACGATAAGCACGAAGGAACAGTTTCATATTTGCAAACTTGGTGATAGAGGGGAAAGATAAGTCAAATGATAGATGACTAAAAGTGAACACCAACAGATTCATTCCACACAGCACGGTTTGCATTTGCCTCATTTGAAGTTGGCTCTGTATCATGTCCTGTTCCTTCATGGAGCTAGCTCACACATACATATTTTATTATACAGTGGTACCTCGCAAAACAAAATTAATTTGTTCCACGAGTCGTTTCGTGTTGCAATAATTTCGTCTTGCGAAGTGCGGTTTCCCATAGGAATGCATTGAAATTTAATCAATGTGTTCCTATGGGGAGGGGAAGTGCAAAAAAAGGCACCGACTCACCCGCCATGGCCGCTCTGGAAGTTTTTAAGGCTCTGGGGAGGGGGAAGGAGGAGGAGGGCCAGGGAGAGGCTCCCTCCCTCCTTCCCCAGTAGCCGGACCCTCGCGCCCAACCAGACAGACAGCCTGTTCGCGCACAGGCAGGCAGGCTTAAGGTGAGTGAGGGGGGATCCGGCTGATGCGAAAGCCAGGCAATGGTAGGCGGCGGAAGCACGAGGCGGAAGCGCGAGGCGGTGGCGGAAGCACGAGGCGGGCAGACTCTCGGTCTGACTTTCTCCTCGCGGCGCCCTGCTTCGTTGCGCGAAGTTTTCTATGGCATGGCCATAGAAAACTTCGTCTTCCGAGTTTGCAAAAAATAATAATCGCAAAATGTTGTCATCTTGCGATTTTTTCGTGCTGTGAGGTGTTCGTCTAGCGAGGTACCACTGTATTTCTTACTGCAACATTAAATGATTGTTTGTGTGCCTGAATGATAGGACAGGGCTGTGAAATGCAGTCTGGCGAGAATCCGGAGGCAGGGAACTGTGAGCAAGTTCAGTGGTCAGAACTGATGAGCAAGACAGAGCCAGAGGACAAACCAGGAAGCAGGATAGAGGAATAACTTGACAAGAGCACATTAGAGTGCAGGAAGATGAAAGGTCTCATTGTGACAGGAAGCCTCTTATACACCTTCCTGCCCAGGAGAAATCAGTGGCTAGTTTAGGTAGAGCCAGTCCCGATGGTTCTTCACTGAAGCTGTGTAGAGACACCATTTGCTACTTGAAGCAGTAGTTCAATTCCTTACACCCACAAAATATTCATATTATCCAGGGGTGCCAACTCAAATAAAATATGGAGGGGGGAGGTAAGCCCCACCCCACATAACTGATCACAAGACATAGTGCATACACACCATTTAAATGGCAATGCCCATCAACTTTGCAGGGGCAGCCCCCTCAAAGATTATATTGGGGTGCTGAAGGGACCTCGGCCCCTAGGAGTTGGCTCCTATGCCAATATTGCTGTCCATACTGTACATAACGCAGCCCATTCACTTATTCGTCAGTTCATCCATTGAACTGCCTGTCATCACATACCGAACAGTGCATTGGTAAGCAATTAAATGGTCTATAATATGCATGTGCGAACTGGGCCTTGGTTATAACACAGTGGCATGACAAGGCATGATCTGACTAAAAATAGAAAGTATATTTCAATTTGTCATTCAATCATTTGTTCATCATTCCACTAAGTCATTCTTTTTCTGTGAGATTACTGCCATGACACTCAAAAACTACAAGCATGTCACATTCAAAATCTAACTCATTCAGATCAGCTACATTTCATGGAGATTAACACTGCTGAAAACTATTTGTTCACCTCTGCTCAAAACCCTTCATGACAGCAACATGCATGCTATGACTGCAGTCTGCTATGAAGGCTGATGCTGCAGAGGTTAATTCTCATATTCATTCCCCCCCCCCCTTACAACAATAAGTCCCAGTATGTTCAGAGGCCAAAACAACAAAAACCACAATCAACCACCACTTTAGGGCTGGTCAGTTAATTTAGCAATCCCATTAATTTGAATGGGATTTCAGAATACCTGTATGACCAAATCTCATTGATTTCAATTACATCTAGGACGTTCCCAGACATAGCCGGAATACTGCAGCCACAAGCAGTGTCCGGGCGGTAATCGGTGATGTATCCAGGAAAACCCAGACATATGGTAGCCCATGGCAGCAGTGTCACGCATGCCATTCTCTGGACTGAAGAGCGAGCCAGTGTTGTGTAGTGGTTAGATTGTTGGACTAGGACCTTGGAGGCCAGAGTTCTAATCCTCACTCAGCCATGGAGCTCACAAGGTGACCTTTGACCAGTCATAGTCATACATCCTAACCTACCTCACAGGATTGTTGTGAGGATCAAACGAGGAAGGAGGAAGAACTATGCTTGCCACCTTGAGCTCCTTGGAGGAAAGGTGGGATATAGATGTTAGAAATGAATAAACAAGCAAAAGTCCTCAGTGTATGTATCTGAAATAAATTCCACTCAAATCTAATCAGGTGCAAACATAGTGAAGTATTATTTCCTGCAATTGTGAGTGGAAGTATTCTTGTTCTGCTGAGCGACTTTATTCCTATGCTGCCATGCTGCATCGCATCAAAGGAACAAGCATTTTGCCTATAATTGAAAACAAACAAACAAATCTCTAACAAAATGATAACAGCATCTCTGGTTCCTTCCTGGCCCCTATCAGTTTTCCCCAGCTGGCCATTAATACCTAGGAAATGACCCAAGCCTTGATCGTTATTACTTACTATATTGCTAATCTAATTTAGAAGTGCTTATAAACTGTTAAAATATATCCTGGCATGCCAGGTCCTCATGGGGAAATGTGCATAACTGATTGGTTTATAAATTAAGAAATCACTGGCGTATAAAGAACTGGTGTTACTCCTACAGGTAAATTACTCTTTACAGCAGATGGGGAGCAGGAATAAAAATGTATTTTTTTTTCATTCCAGTTATAGACGAAGGGTGAAGTGGGAACATTTTGTCCAATGGGGGGGGAGGAAACCCACACTAGAAACATTAAGGACAGATTACAGCATGTAGGGCTGGGGTAGTTTCCGATGACATGGGTGTCACCACTGCTGCACCTGGACTCATGGGAGCCATGTTATTCATAGAACATCCCTTCTCACACATGATATTTCCTTCATGGCTGCTGTGGAGAAAAAGCCTTCCATTGGCACAAATGTGCCAGCCCAGCATGTAGACGGACCCATTGAGATAAAATCTTGCCAGTAACCTAAGATGATATGGTCAGATGAAGTGCTACCTGGTTAGAACTGGAGGATGAGGCACTCTGCTCTCCAATCTCAAATATGAGCAAAGATAAGACAGTATTGTCCACAGGAATCAGGGCAGAAAGCAGACAGTAACACTGTTACTATCTACTGGGTGATGCTTTATTATTTGGGTTGTCAACAAATATAGGGATTCAGACCCCTATCTTTTTATATGGGGATTTTTATATAAAATAACAACAACAACAACAACAACAACAACAACAACAACAACAACAACAACAACAATTTATTTATACCCTGCCCATCAGGCTGGGTTTCCCCAGCCACTCTGGGCGGCTTCCAACAGAAAAATGAAATAATCGATTAAACATTAAAAGCACCCCTAAACAAAATATTCTGAATATACTACACACACACACACACACACACACACACACACACGTATCCCTATACTTTGCTTATTTACAGCTCTCTTGAACCAAATTCATGTAAACCTTCCCCACGTCTTGGTTTTTTTTAGTCTCCTGTCTATTCTGATGCATTAAATGCCCATCCCAAAATTTCTTATGAGGTTTATTCCCCATCCTGTTACTGCCTGGTTTTGTTTTAAAAAAAATATGCACAATTTTTACATGTTATATACATTCCAGATTTCCAAAAGTAGCACATACACCAATGCTTATAACTGTATCAAAATATGCTTACATTAATACACTATTGCATGCCACTCCCATCTCCGAAAAGGCCAGGGGTTCCAGGTGCTTACCCAGGGTCTGTGTTTCCTTTTGGAATTGAGGCATAGCAGAGAACGTGGTGTCTTTATGATATATGGTTTATATACAACCTGAACCTACAATGGAGGAACGCACAGCATCAACACCTCCAAAGGGTACTGTTTCTCCCATAGCTGCAGCCTTGGATTCAAGCAGAGATCCAGCATGGCTCTCCCTGCTTGCTGCTTTGCTTCCTGCCCACATCACTGCAACTCAACTCTAAATTTAGGATTTGTCCTTCTAATTAACCCTGAATGGGGGAGGGGCATTGAACTCTGAGGGTTTTATTAAGTAAATGGGATCATAATTTTGGTCACATGTAGGGGAATTCACTTCTGCGGCAAACATTCTGAGGAGCTTCTTTGGCGGGAATCACTGTGGATTCCCCTGGTAAATGATACTCAGTTCTCACTTAACCTAAAAAGGCACTGAGTGTCGCCACAGTAGTTACCGAGAGCCAAGTTAACATGCACACATGGTCTTGAGGCATGTAGAGAGTTTTAGCTGATCTTCTTGGTAACAGATTATTGTTGTGAGCATAACGATTGGCCACAACCATTGGCTCATGGGCGTACCCAGGATCAAAACTAGGGGGGGCAAGGGGAGGGGCCAAGGCACGGAAGGGGAGGGGCCACAAAGTGGGCGGGAACAGCGAACTCGCGCTCCGCCGGGCTGTGCCCCTCCCTAGAAGCAGGGCTGGTGGGCGGAGGCGGAGCCCAGCCCAGCGGAGCGCGAGTTCAGCGTTCCCGCCCGCCGCGCCGCGCTCTCTGGTTCCCCGCTGCGCTTGGCCTTGCCAGAGGGCGCGACGGGGAGCTGGAGGGAGGGCGCAGCGCGGCGGGCGGGAACGGCGAACTCGCGCTCCGCCGGGCTGTGCCCCTCCCTAGCAGCAGGGCTGGTGGGCGGAGGCAGAGCCCAGCCCAGCGGAGCGTGAGTTCAGTGTTCCTGCCCGCCGCGCCGCGCTCTCTGGTTCCCCGCCGCGCTTGGCCTTGCCAGAGGGCGCGACGGGGAGCTGGAGGGAGGGCGCAGCGCGGCGGGCGAGAACGGCGAACTCGCGCTCCGCCGGGCTGTGCCCCTCCCTAGCAGCAGGGCTGGTGGGCGGAGGCGGAGCCCAGCGGAGCGCGAGTTCGGCGTTCCCGCCCACCGCGCCGCGCTCCCTGGTTCCCCGCCGCGCTTAGCCTTGCCTGAGGGCGCGCCGGGGAGCTGGAGGGAGGGTGCGGCGCGGTGCGGCGGGAATGGCGAACTCGCGCTCCGCCGGGCTGTGCTCCGCCTCTGCCCACCAGCCCTGCTTCTAGAGTAGGGCAGCTGCCCTAACTTGCCGCATGGTGGGTACGCCCTTGCATTGGCTCATGCATATCAGGATTCTGTTTCAGTGAGAGGGGAAAGAATACTTGCCTTTTAAGCCATGTACTTTCTCAAACTACTTTCTCAGCCACTTGAACAACAGCGCCCCCTATCTCTCATTTTGAAGTCCAAGGGTTGGGACACTTGCCTCCCTAAGCCCTGCAGGCTGACAATATTGGTCCTGGTAGAACCAAGCTCTGACATGAATGGGAAGCTTCTCTGAGAAGACTAAATTGCGAACATGGTGTGCCTGACAGCAAGACTTTATGCGTGTGTTGTTTTGCATCCTGAAACTAATAGTTTACTTCAATTTGTCAGGCTTGAGGCCCAGTAATATTCAGGCAACCACGAATACACATGCCTGGATGAGAAGATGCCCTAAATCAATATGTAATCCAGTTTCTGCTCAGTGCACAAGCCTTGACAGAAAGAGTAAGAAAGTCAAGGTTTGTTTCTGCTCAGTTGGGTTACCCAATATAATTGGCACTGCTGACTGCACTCAAGTGGAGGTCGCAGCCTTTTCTGGAATGAAGAAATCCTTCCAACCAGAAAAGATTTCCAGAGGAGAATACAAGTTGTATTTGACACTTGAGAGCATTTTTGGGAAGCTAGCTGATAAATACCCAGGTGTCATTCTCTTCCCCTCCCTGCCCCCACCCCTGCTCCCTGGCATTACTATGTTCTGCAACAACTGCCCTGGCATTGGCAGCTGGTTCAAAATCACTCTCGTGTTGCATACAATCGGAAACAAGTTAACTGTCTTCTGCTATGCCTTTACATGAGAAAATTCGGTGCAAAACACATCAACGGTGCGGCTCAGTGTTGCAAACTTTTAGATAACTGCTGCCGTCAACAAGGCTAAATTTGTTCATTGGCTCACTGAATCGCATTCAGAATACTGTGTATTATATTCACACCTACGGTTTTTCTTAAACACCTAATGCAAGTTAGAATATGAATTGTTAGTGCTCAAAGTAGCAGGGGAAGAAGAGCAGGGGAGAGTCAACGTGGAAGAATATGTGCTCAGCTACATGTATTTCAGTTTAATTTATGTAAAGTGATGAGGAATAAGGAAATAAACCATAGTTCAGGGATATAGAATCTGTGGTCTTCCAGATGTTGCTGGACTACAATTCCCAACTTCCCTGACTGGGACTGATGGGAACTGGATTCTATCAGCGTCTGGAGGTCCACATATTTTTGTGTTCTAGTGGGATAACATTGAACTAAGAAAGCTTGATCGTGACTTTCTTTCAAGATCAAATTAATATTATTTTGATCCATTGATATGGAGGCCCTAAAAGGCATGGGGCCATAGACTGGCCTATTTGGTAATTCAACACTGAGCATGAGCTATGAGGTCAGAAAGATAACCAAGAGGGTTTTGAAGCTAGGGACAAAATCTTTGTAGTGGATATGGGAGGTGGACAGGAAAACAATAAAGGGATTCAATTAGGGATGCTGCATGGACAGCCATGAAATGGAGGAAGAGGGTTCCCCCCTCCCCAACAAATCCATCTCTTATTCCCTTTAGTGCCTTGAAGAGACTCTAAATGATCAGACATGAAACACAGGTATTTTGCTCCTGAAGCAGGCCCACTCCTGTGCTTCAGATGCACCTTAGTATGCCAGCGTTAACAAAGACTCATGTCTTTTGTCACACTACACCGTCCGAAACATGGTTAAGGTCAACACCCCCCCCCCCCATGGGGATATTGTTTAAGGTAAAGGTCAGAGAGTGATCTGTGAGTCTGGTTAGAAATAAACCTCAGTTGTTCAAGCTGCTACGGAGGTAATCTTCAGAAGAATGTAAAAGTGTAAATGCCCTAATCCACAGTTCAGTGTTGCTATGCAAGCACCATCCATTTCAATAGATCTTGGTCAGTGTAATAAGTCAGAGTCCAGTAAGTAATGCCACTCCGGAACAAGGCTATCAATCTAAATTTCGTGAAAATGAATTTCAGCAGAACTATTTGCAAAGTGGCGCTGCAAGTCTGACACCTTCATTTGGAAGTAAGTCCATTTGACTTTTACAAAACATTGCACATAGGACTGTGGACAACGCTCCCCTCCCCCTGATTCCTTCACAAACCAAGATTAAATGTTTCATACAGAGATATTCTCCACCTTCCAACCAGTATAAATAGTAGGAAATTTGAATGAAACTCCTGGACTTACATGAAACTCCCCTCCAGCCTTGGATCATAAATCCAGATTTGTATCCAAAGTTTGCAGCTAGGATCTATCTGTATTCATGCTGCACTATAAAGCAGGCTTTTTTTTATTTTGCAATTAAAAAAGAAGGATTTCCACAGGCATAAAGAATGAACCGTGAAGTAAGTTGTAATACTCAAAGGCTTGACACATTAAACTAAACACAGTGCAATCAATAACAAAAATTGACTAAGCACACAGTGTTTTACAGAGTAATCTGAATAGACTTGCCTCCTGCATATTCATTGGAAAAAAATCAATTTTTTGAACTAACCAAGCTGCAAAGACATAGTACACTATTCAAAATAGTGACTGAGTATCGTGGAAACGGGGACAATATATGTTTCAGGACAATGCCAAGGCTGTGTTGCGACCTCAGAAAGTTCAGTAGGATAGAAGATGGGAATTGTAGTTCAAAACATCTGGAGGGCAAAAGTTTGGGGATGCCTGGTGTAAGAGGTGGGGGAAGGGGACAGCATCATTTTATTTTTTATTTTTAGTCTCTAGCAGCAAAAGGTACTGAGCTGGCCCTGATAAAAAAAACAACCATTGGGAGATGCCAATTTGAATCAGGAGAGGCTGTGAAGGCGTTGGAGTAGTGAAGGGCTGGACGGGAGCTAATAATTCTGAATTTTAAATTGTTGTAACCCACACTAAGACTTGCTGGTGAAAGGCAGGTAATAAATGCACTCGCAATCATCACCATCATCTGACATTGTATCCTGGTAAGATGATGCTGTGGATGATTAGTTCCTGTGTCAGGAAATTAGGTGCTCGGTACACTTGGTTGGCGGTTCGAATCCCCGCGATGGGGTGAGCTCCTGTTGCTCGGTCCCAGCTCCTGCCAACCTAGCAGTTCGAAAGCACGTCAAAGTGCAAGTAGATAAATAGGTAACGCTACAGCGGGAAGGTAAACAGTGTTTCCGTGTGCTGCTCTGGTTCGCCAGAAGCGGCTTTGTCATGCTGGCCACATGACCTGGAAGCTGTACGCCGGCTCCCTTGGCCAATAATGCGAGATGAGCGCCGCAACCCCAGAGTCGGTCATGACTGGACCTAATGGTCAGGGGTCCCTGTACCTTTTCCTTTACACTTTCTCTGTATTCACTTTTAGCCCTTCCAGCGAATCCCTGAATAAAGCTATTATTGCCATTCACATGTTGCATTTGTGAACTGATGCTGCTTGCATCCCAGCTTGCCTAAGACCAATGTGAGTCTATGGCCGAGAAACCAGGGTCTGCTTGGCTCACATTCTTAGCCCATATAAGGAAAAACAGAATGAAAGCCACGTAGAAAAGAGCCTGATGCAGAATGTTAGCATTGACACATTAACTCACCCTGTCAAAGCTACTTAAAATCCCAGTGGTGTGATGCAGCAATTTCACACTGGGGGTGGAGGTTGGACGCAGGGGCACTTTGAAGGCAGCTGCTTCACTGGCACTTGAGCAAAGGTCACCTCTAAGTCTTAAATATAATGCTGTGTACTTTAGAGAATTGTCATTAGGCAGTTAGCTCTTCAGGTAGTCTATTTGAGATACATTTCCTTGTGATGAATTTCCTTGTGATGAGAGAGATACATTTCCTTGTGATGATCAGAAGTGGTCTACGCCTGTTCCAGGGTGTGTGAGCCCAAGACATCCAGGGCTGCAGGGCAGCATGCACAGTTCTTTCCTCCAGCACCTCACTATGATTCCCTGCCCCTCAGCACCCACTGCCTGAGACTTGCCTTAATCTGCCTGATGTTAGGGCCGGCCCTGGTCCTGGTTGCTGTTGTGCAGAATCTACTGATGCATTTGATAGAATAAGCTCATTTTGGGGGGAGTTTCTGTGTGCTTTGTGCATTCATTACAGCAGTGTTTCCCAACCAGTGTGCCTCCAGATGTTTTGGGACTACAACTCCCATCATCCCTAGCTAGCAAGACCAGTGGTCAGGAATGATGGGAGTTGTAGTCCCAAAACATCTGGAGGCACACTGGTTGGGAAACACTGCATTACAGTTCAGTCAAAAGATGCATGACTTACAAACCTGATATGCTAATAACCCTTTCTTAGAGTGCAGGCACTTATGTGCCCATAATGAAACCATCCATGCACAAGGGAGAGATACTCATAAGCTTTGGGGTACCCCAGAGCTGAGGTGGTGGTGTTTTGTGTGTGTATATGTGGAAACCCAAAATAGTCCAATGAGGACTGAGTATGCTCAGTGGACAGAAAATGATGACTCTTGGGAGCAAAGAGTGGAAACCAGAGTTGAGGATGTAAGAGAGTATCTTGAAAGAGAACGTGCCTGGCTGACTGGAACCTTGAACTGCAACACTCCATACTGGGAACATTTTGTTTCATGCTTCATTTGTAGTATTACAGCACTTAAACACATGCCAGTCATCTCACATGGTGGAATTATTATCTGCACTTGGGGGGGGGGGGAAACCCTAAATACCACAATGTAAAAAACTTCTCTAATAAGACAAGCATGACTTTCCAAATAGAACAATTGTTTGGGCCTGCCTGTCAGGGTGAGGTGATTGGTGGGGAAGGCTTCCAGCAACTAAAAGCATTAGCATTATCTGCATAGGCTGGAAAACATGGGAAATGTAATTCCTGTGTTTCCTCATCCTCGTGTCCTGGATATGCTGAGCACATAATACAGTATGCATACTCCAGAACGGAAGGCATAGAAACTACATTTCCCTGTGCTTCCTCATTACCTGACCACCACTAGTCTTGAAGCCTAAGGGCCAAAGTATGTATGATGTTAAATGCACCTTGCAACTAATAAACAGGGGTTGTTTGCTTTTTTTATTAAAAAATGCAAATAGCATATTATTGGGGGGGGGGGAATTAATGGAATCAGAGAATGCAGTCCTGAAAGGAATCCCTCTTCTTCTGTTAATATTTGCTTTTGGAGGGAGATTCTCCAGTGGTTCCCCATTGCTTTCACAATCCCTTCACATTTCCTTGCATTAGTACCGGTAAGTTAGGGAATTGGTGGCAATGGCCTGCAGTGAGGGCTGATGGTGGGGATACCTCTAGTTGTTGTGCTCCCAATGACATCATTGGGATCATCTTTGGTGCCTCCATTCAGAATGGACTGCAAAGGAAAACAGACAAAATTTGAATATTCAGTGATGTTCTGCAAATTAATCCATTCTGTGTAGCCACATTCGATATCAGAGAGGGATGGGTCCACCCATCTCTAATAGAAAGGAAGCACTGACTAAGCTTATTACTGAACAGGGTTAATAATGCTAAGGAATATTAATAATTCTTCCTCCCAGATTAAATTCAACCATTTGACTAGAGGATTGCAAAGTCAGACTTTGATGAGCTCTCTCTCTCTCTCTCTCTCTCTCTCTCTCTCTCTCTCTCTCTCTCTCTCTCGCTGACATTTTCAATATTAAGAAATTTCAGGGGTGTTTGCTTGCCCTCTTCATAATTGCTTCTTTTCTCCAGCCATGTTAATCTAATGTTAGATTGCAGAAATAACATTGTGTTCTTTGGAAGATACAGAAAATGATGCAGTGCAGAATCAGACAAAACTGCTTTTTTCCTTTTCCTTATGGTGAAATTAGAAAACACTAGCAAGGGAAATACGGATGCAGACTCAGGCAAAATGCAAAATAGTGGCAATCCTGATTAGTTTTAATGAAGTCATTCACTCTAATCCCAAATCCTGTTTGTGTTCTGAGGCGGACACAATGCTCATATGAGATTTTACCTTTAATTTCAATTAAAGGTTACAACTTCATACACACATTGTCCTCATGTGCTACCACCCTAAAATTAAAAGGAAAACATAGGGCACCTTATAGGTATGCAGTATAGTCTGGGTCAAAACAAGTATAGCAATGAAACAGACCTGTTTATTTGGCTAGGGGAAAAAAGACTGGATAAATCAAGTTATGCAAAGTGTATTTTTCATGCCTTCATACTAAATGAGAAGTGGAACTGCATTCTTAGTCTTGCCAATGATGCTGTTTTAGAGGAGCATCTGAAATGAAAAGTGCATAATAATTCAAGAGAGAGGGGCTCCATTGAATTAATAATAAATGTAGTTTTGAAGCTGTGTCTCTGAATATAATCTCTTTTCTCATGATTGTCTCCCCTTTAGATGTATTTATGAGCATTATTCACCAAAGATGGGCTGAGCTTTGCAGACTAAAATGCTGAGCTTGGAATACTTTAACATTTGCTCCTAATAATATTTGTTCTTTGTGTTAGAAATCGTACCTGAAGGAAGTGTTAACATTTAGTCTCTTGTTCTAGGGTGCCTTTCTGTGTTATCCAGCTCGGTCTACAGACATTATTGGCCTTTTCTTGTCATTCAACATTTGTTTTTGCTTTCCTAAAGGCCTTGAAGATGGAGGTTGACGAATATGGCAAACAATGTGCTTGCGACAGTATGTTTTGTTTTTTTAACCTCTTCTTCCTATTTGATTTGCAACAGGTCTTTTGAATTGATTTCTTTCTTCTGTGTTGTGTATGGGTGGTCTTTATTCATCAGACAAGGCATTTCATCTATCATCATCTAAAGGCATCTTTGGGAGTCATTTTTCCTAGGCCTTTGGACCCAGCAAGGATGGGGTGTGTGTGTCTCTTTATATCTTTAAAACCCCTTCCTTACTGTGACATGCATAGCAAGAATGAAAGAGAACACTGCATGATTTCCTATGCCACCACAATTCCAAATCAGCTGTGTGAAGATGCACATGCTCTAATATCAAGCAAATCAGAATCTTGGGGGGAAAGGGACAGAGAACATTTTAAGTGGTCTCAGATTGATTGCAATTTGTTATCTAATTATGAAACAAACAGCTACAAGATGACGAACTCTCGGTCTTGGGGTTTTCAGGCTGCGTAACACTAGGCAAAGCCACACATTTACATAAAGATAAGGGCCCAGGTGAACAATTAGCTTCTTCAAATATATCACTATCACATTGAAAAATGGTGCACAGTCCACCAGAGGACACATGCGACAAGGTGTGTTTGCATCTGGAAAGCATGGTGAGAAAATATGACTGAGAGCAGGGGTGCCAGCTTGAATAAAATGGGGGGGGGGAATGTAAGGCCCATCCTGCATAATCAATCACAAGATACCGTACACACATAGCATTTGAATGGCAGTGACCAATAATTTTGGGGGTCCCAGTCCCCTCAAATATTTTATGTAGGGCAAATGGACTCTGGCCCCTAGGAGTTAGCTCCTATGACTTAGGCATTTGTTGTTTAGTCGTTTAGTCGTGTCCGACTCTTCATGACCCCATGGACCATAGCACGCCAGGCACTCCTGTCTTGCACTGCCTCCCGCAGTTTGGTCAAACTCATGTTCGTAGCTTCGAGAACACTGTCCAACCATCTTGTCCTCTGTCGTCCCCTTCTCCTAGTGCCCTCAATCTTTCCCAACATCAGGGTCTTTTCCAAGGATTCTTCTCTTCTCATGAGGTGGCCAAAGTATTGGAGCCTCAGCTTCACGATCTGTCCTTCCAGGGAGCACTCAGGGCTGATTTCCTTAAGAATGGATAGGTTTGATCTTCTAGCAGTCCATGGGACTCTCAAGAGTCTCCTCCAGCACCATAATTCAAATCCCCTTCATGGATCAATGCCTTGTCATGGCGAAGGGGCTTGAATAACTCAGAGAAGCTATGAGCTATGCCATGCAGGGCCACCCAAGATGGACAGGTCATAGTGGAGAGTTTTGACTAAACGTGATCCACCTGGAGAAGGAACTGGCAAGCCACTCCAGTATCCCTGCCAAGAAAACTCCATGGACAAAGACCTTTCCTGCATGACTTAGGCATAGCTGTCAACTTTCGGATTTGAAAATAAGGGATCAGCAGCAGCCTCACCTGTTCCAGGGACAGTCTATATCTAACAATCCAGGATAGCAGCGGGAAATGGCACTGGAATAAGGGAATTTCCAGTAAAAAAAGGGAAGGCTGCCAGCTGTGGCTTGGAATAAGGGAGTTTCCGCGCAAAAAAAAGGGAGGGTTGACAGCTATGCTTAGAGGGGGGCCCTCTGCTTGTAAACACATGAAGATAGTGAAGTGGGTAAGACTTGCAACTTTTCCTTTTCCTTGCAGGAAGCTTACATCACTAAAGTGCTTGTCACATTTGGCCAGAAATGTGTGAGGAGCTGGACAAAGCACAACACTTAGAAAGTGATTTGTATATTAATCATGTTATGCACTCAAGGAGAAAGGCTCAGTAGCAAAGCACATTATTTGTATGTGAGGTCCCCATTTCAATCCCCAGGATCTCCAGCTACAGCTAGGAATGTTTCCTCCTGCAACTCTGGAGAGCCCCTGCCAGCCCCTGCCATACTGAGCCAGTTGGTTAGACTTGGTTTAAGGAAGCTTCCTAGGCTGCTACCAACGTAGCTGCCAAGTATCCCGTTTTTTCACGGGAAAACACCGGATTTTAATCCATTTCCCGCTGTTCTCCCGAATGGAGAAAAATTCCGGAAATCCCCCGGATTTCCTACCTGCCAGGGAGCCTCCATTTTGGATGCCGCTCTTTCCATGTGTGGGCACTGGAAATTGGGCAGAGCGGCACCGGAAGTCGCTTCTACGCATGCCCGGCGGCCATCTTGGTGGTGGCCGCATGGCGGCGGCCGCCACCAAGATAGCCGCTGCTATGCAGCCACCACCAAGATGGCCTCCGCCATGCAGCCACCACCAAGATGGCCGCCGCCATGCAGCCACCACCAAGATGGCTGCCACCATGCGACCACCAGCAAGATGGCCGCCAGGCATGTGTAGAAGCGACTTCCGGTGCCACTCTGCCCTATTTCCAGTGCCCACACATGGGAAGAGCGGCACTGGAAGTTGCTTCTACGCAACTTTCGGTGCTGCACCATTGCTGATCCCGCATTTTTCAGCGGGAGTCTTGGCAGGTATGGCTACCAATGGCCATCCCTCCCACCTTCTCACACCATTGTTGTTGCTTTACTCTGCTGGTTCCACACTCCTAAGTCCGTCCTTTTCTTCCTTTTTGCCATTTGCAGTGCTGTTGCTGGGTTGATAGGGTCATGTTTTTCACATGGTTATGGCCACAAGAGAACCTGTTGTATTTGGATTCCTAGGTATCTTAGTCTGAGAAAGTGTTGCTCATTTTTTCAAGAAGCCCCTCAATATGCCCTGGCCTTTGTCTCATTCATCCCACATTTTATTCATCCCAGTTGCCTTCTGTTAGTACCAATGTTGTGTTTGTGACCTGCTGCTAACATAAATCAGGGGAAAGAAGAAAACACATCAACAGCAAGCCCAAAACCAGTCCTTGGATTATATTGCTAATGTGTTTGAAAGGGCTTTTGTTATACAAGCCTTTCTAGCAATTGCACTGGTAGGATGCAAGATGTGTGTCTTTAATGTGGGTATAAAAGCTCAGCTAGGGGGATTGTCACCACAATCACACAACACCTTCCAAAAAAATTTTTTTGGGGGAAAGCCATTGTTAAGAGAAAAGCTATTGAAGGAGCTCTTAAGGAGTAAACCATCTGAAAATATCCTCAGTGCACATAAATGGGCTCAAACTCTACAGCCGCAATGAAAAGCATGTTAAAAGGCCAGGTTTCTGAAGCTACAACTGTCAGCTGATTCACACAACCCAGTAGCTGGCAACTGAAATGCCTGCATGAATTGCCTCTCCTCTTGGGGCAGTTATCTGTTGGTGTCACCACACACAGGAACTTGATTTTCAGATACCCACTGCTAGCCCACACTATGGCTGAGCATATATAGCTCCTCTTGCAGTAATATTTAACTCATTTCAGATCTGTTCTTCTTTGATGCAATTCCTTTTTTATGTGGCCAAATTATGATTCTGTCTACATATAATGCCTCTCCCTTTCCTCAGCCTGCTTTGGTACTCTGCCTTGCATTTATCCATGCTTGGGAAGATGTGAAAATACAGCTCTGTTGAACTCTGTGGAGACTGCTCTAGCTATGTAGGAAAGGATCACACCCCTAGCATGTATAGCAATTATATCATCTTCAGACGCTCAAAGTTTTCTCTGCAGTACTTGGACTCCACAGGAAAGACAGAACTGAAGCAAAGCACCGTTGCTACCTCTGTAGCAAGCCTAGGCAACGCTTTCAGGAATCTTAATTAATTCTGTGTTTAAAGCAGTGCAACAAATGGATGGAGCATAATGAACCTTGATTTAGTCTATTGATTAAGGAGAACAGCGTTCACCTTTTAAAACATCTTTTTTGGAGCTGTCTTTCTGCTGCTGGATATATAGGTCCTGAACTAAATCTGGTCAACTCTGTGGAGGCATCTTATTCACCACAATAGAATGCATGAGTATGGCCAGAAATTAATAGCTCCTTGCTTTGCAAACCAATATAATCCCGTAGTCCTCAAATAAATGAGCTGCTCATATTTCTAGTCAGTCTGCCTTGAGCACAGGGGGATATTAATACATTAAGGGAGCTCGGTGTGCCATATTTTGTCCTATAAAGCCTGCTTAAGACTCTATAACATTGCACACTTGAGGATCTAAGAACAATAAGTAGATGGCATTTTGGAATCTAGAAACAGAGTGGAAAAGTTGAGGGGGGATTTTGGTATGTGCAATGGCCCTCTTACAAATCTCTCTTCCCCTGTCCCAGGTGTTTTGCGAAATTCCCATTTCAAATGAAGTTTTGAGGCTGGGTTCATAAAACATTTGCCAGGTTCCATCAGTTCCTGCTCCTATAAGTGCCCCAACTCTTCATTTATACTTCCTCATTGCAAAGTAGCACAGATACATCTGCAGAAAGTCTTAATTATGTCTTCCTTTCCTGGTACCTAGATTGTTGCCACAGCAGCACCCCAAGCCCCAGACAGCGTAGAAGGCATAGTTCTCTGGGGTGTCTGTGCCATAATGTGGGTGTCAGGTGCCTAGGAGATCTGGGTGCAGCATCCCATGTGCAAAGACCCTGGAACATTTAGTTTCTGAGATGCCTAACATTCCATATATAGACAAAACTGCCCCGAAGAACAATATCTGAGATGCTGTTGAGATATTTAGGAGTTGCTCTAGTGAAGTCTATACTGTTTTCACTGTCCCATCTCAAGATAAACTTAGGGGTTTGTCCATCAATGCCCATAGCACCATCTACCATGCTTCTTGAACTCCATAAAATTACCCAAGTTGTTGCACTCAAGGGAGAGGGGAAGAAATGAATGGACTACAGGAGGCATGTACAAGTCCACCACCACCACCTGGAATTGGAGAGTAGGTTAAGCCACAGGGCTTTGTCTGCCATGGCCCACATAGGGAAGGATATCAACTCAGGCTTTTATTATGAAAGGCTGATACAGTCAAGGGACAAGTACCGTAGCTTCCTGTAATATAGTTAGCGTTTGAGAATTGTTTTCTTTCCACCAATAGTTTATAGGCAATGTGGCTTCTATTCTTTTGCTGCTGTGTTTTAAATAATGTTGTAAATGCTCTCTTTTATGTTTCCCAGCTGGTGTGATACTTCTAATTTTAAACAGCATAATTAGGAGCATCTTTTTTTCTTTCTTTTTAAGTGTAACTGGGTTCATAAAAAAGTAAGCGAGCTATTTTGGTAGGAGATCTATCCAAAAGCTCACTTCTCTCTGTCCTAAACGTAGTGATAATGATGATGGGGGCAATATCCTCTGCATGCCCCACTGGAACAATGAGAGCTGCACAAGAGTGGAACAGTCCTCTGGGGTAACTCCCATTCATTTCAGTGAGATGTGCACAGAAAAAAATCTCCCACTGGATTGTGCCCCCCTGCTCTCTTCTGAGATATTAGAGATCACAACCTGCAGTGCTAAGGGCCATAATAGGAAATATTCTCTTGACCCAGAAATACATTGTAGGGCCGACAAAAGGTGAACCACAAAATGCCATCATGTAACTGTTTTGACCTCTGCTGCAGGGTGGGGTGGGGAAATGCCATAAATAATTATTATTATTATTATTATTATTATTATTATTATTATTATTATTATTATTATTATTTCCCCAGCCACCCTGGGGGGCTTCCAGCAAAATATTAAAATACAATAATTCATCAAATATTAAAAGCTTCCCTAAACAGGACTGCCTTCAGATGCCAGTAAGAGTTTGTCCCGTCATTTATCTTTTCATCTTTTTTCAGTTACATACAACTAAGATGTGATAGGAGATGGAGGTCAGTGGTCCTTCTGCAACTCCCATAGTTGTAATTTGGGCTTCTGGTTCCAGGTAAGCCTGTGTAAATTGCCTTGCCACTAAATGACAGTTCGCTGTGAGTCTGGAAACTAGCCCTCTCCATTAGCCCAGCAGCTATGCAAATTAGTCCTGAGCTTTCGATTATTATTTAACTGTTTAAAATGCCTTGCAGACTGTTTAGAATAAAAATTGCACGGTATGCTCATAAATGGAAATGTGTGATTGGCATTCTTTGCCTTTAGCAGAAACTCGAAAATCTTGTTAATGGGTAACAACATTGGTATTTATAATTTCACTCTTTTTTGTGGTTCTCTTATCTACCGGCAAAGAGCTTAACCAACATTAGTGTGAATATTATTAAAACAATTACTGTTTATCTATAGAAGGAATTACACTTGTAATACTCAATGTAAACACATGCATACTCCCTCTGGAAGAGATAATTTACATCTGCAGGGGTTTTGCAGTTTGCAAAGTGTCAAGAAATCCAGAGGTTTCCCTGCATTCTTCTGTAAAGGGAGGAAAAAACTGGAAAGGAGAGTAGTGACCTTTTGCATCCTCATAGCACCTTTCTTTCAATGGTCCCCAAGTGTGTTTCAAGTATTTATTAACTGGGTCTCACAATACCCTGGAGAGTTAATTACAAATTATCAACTATAATCTCAAACAGTTTCAACTGCAGCAATCCCATAATCTTTCTTGAGGGAAACAAACTGTGCCAGCTTCTACCACGGTGACCTTTCTTCTGTCCTCTCTTTCTTACTAGATGCTTAATTAGTTAAGAAGTCACATTTGTGTAACTTTAAAGGGAAGATGAGAAAACAGCTTCCTCACTGCTGAATTAATTTCCTTGCAATAAGGCAGTATCTTTATTCATAGAATGACTTCCATTAATTTTAAAAGTTGGAATGCAGACCTTCAAAGCTCAAGGGATGTTATAGTGGTCTTCCTCAATTACTTCCATTGATAAGAATTTTATGAGCAAATTTCAGTTTGTAAAAACCCTGTTTTACATGTTAACTTTTTAGCTAAGCCTTTTGGGCTTTAAAGGTTCCGCAGCACAATGCAAGATATGGAAGATTTATGGATAACACAGCTCTCTGGGATAGCTCAGGTGACAGAGCATGAGACTCTTAATCTCAGAGTCTAGGTTCAAGCCCCACATTGGGCAACAGATTCCTGCATTACAGGGGGTTGGACTAGATAATCCTAGTGGTCCCTTCAAACTCTACAATTTTATGATTCAATGAATTACAATGCAATCCTATGTATGTCTATTCTAACCCTTTTAATGAATTCCCACTTAAGTGTGCATACAGTACTATCATAGACCTACCTACCTACATATCTCTCTCTCTCTCTCTCTCTCTCTCTCTCTCTCTCTCTCTCTCTCTCTCTCTCTCTCTCTACACACACACACACACACACACCCTCATGAGAAGAGAAGACTCTCTAGAAAAGACCCTGATGTTGAGAAGATTGAGGGCACAAGGAGAAGTGGATGACAGAGGACGAGATGATTGGACAATGTTATCGAAGCTACCAACATGAGTCTGACCAAACTGCGGGAGGCAGTGGGAGACAGTGCTCTGGTCCATGGGGTTACGAAGAGTCGGACACGACTAAACAACTAAGCAACAATAAATATATATACACATTATTATTATTATTATTATTATTTCAACTTAGCGGTATATCTCAATGCCTATGGCAGCAAGGGATATTGGCAATAATGGGGGAGCTTAAGACCTCTGTGTGTTTGATTTTCTTCTGAGTTCACTGTAAAACATTCATTCTCCAGTATACTCAAATAATTGCTTTAACTTGGTCTATAATTAAAAGAACAATTTAGGCTAATTATTACTTGGCTCAGAGAATGTGATTGCAAACAAGCACATATGTGGTGGTGGGGAATAGTATAATTGTGCATTTCCATGAAATATTTTAATACATTTGATTGATTGATTACATTTATACCCCACCTTTTTCTCCAAGGAGTTCAAAGTTCATGGTTCACCCCTTCCACCTTCAATCCTTACAACATTGCTTTGAAGTAGGTTAGGCAGTGACTGGCCCAAGGTCACCCAGTGATCTTAATGACCCAGTGAGGATTTGAACCCTGGTCCCATAGGGCCTAGTCCACCACTCTAACCACTACATCACACTGCCTCTCCTTTTTGAAAATTACTAATATGTCAGTTCTGGTGACGGTGGAAATCTTCACTTCCACATATGTGTCTTTTCAAAGAAGAAAGTTTCCATTACCATAATTTTGTTCTCACTATGATTTTTTGGGGGTGTGGGGTGTGGGGGCTGAGTTTGTTTCTATGTATCCAATGTATCTTTTCTAAAACCAACTTGCATGATATTAACAAATAAGGGTAACATCCTCTGTGGGAGAAGCCCAATGTATATTCAAAGTCAAAATGCTCTTGAAATAACTGGAATATTGCCTGTTTCTAACATATGTTATAATGGTTAGAATATGTTATGCCCTAATCACAGATAATATTTTGCTCTTGGGGGATTTCAGTGTAGTAAAATTGCATTGTACTACAGAACAATACACCCAGTGTCTATTCATTTTGCATATTTAAAAACTGAGTACATTAATGGGAAGGCATTTTAGAGTGATTCAGCGCTAACAGTGTAGGGACAATTTGGATCAACAGACATTGTGCAGGAGGTGCAAAGAGGAAAGCAATGAATGAAATCTTACTGTGAGACTGTGCAGTATTCAACAACTGAGATGTTGTTAGGACATCCTATGGCAGGGGTTCAAATGTGATGCCCTCCAGATGCTGTGGGAGTCCACCTCCCATCAGCCAGCATGGCCAATGGTTAGGAATGACAGGATTTGTACTCTGGCAACACCTGGAAGGCAGCATGTTGGCTGCCCACGTCCTATAGGAAAATGGATGTAGTGAATCAGGAAATTAATATCTCTGAGTAATCAAGGAGTTTTGTGACCAGAAGAAGGAGGAGGGTAAAGAGAAAGAACATTCGAATATACTCTGTGATACAGCAGAACAGGCAACGGGCAGATAAATTATAATTCACCACCAGAAAACAAATCCTGCATAGCAAGTACATCCACCAAGTATGTGAAAGACTGTGCATGCAATATAGCAGCTGATATACTTAGCTAACTTGGAGAAATCCCCACTGAACTGAGCAGAACCTGAGGAAATTCATGGTTTGTGCATGTTATATAGCAGGCTTCCTCAACCTCCGGCCTCCAGATGTTTTTGGCCTACAACTCCCATGATCCCTAGCTAGCAGGACCAGTGGTCAGGGATGATGGGAACTGTAGTCTCAAAACATCTGGAGGGCCAAGGTTGAGGAAGCCTGTTATATAGAATGCTTGTGCATGTTATACTCTGAGTTTATAGAAATGGGATGGTATTCAAATAAGTTCTACTCAGAGTAAACCCACTGAAATTAGTAGACTTAGCTGTGTTCCTTCATTCCCGTGCCATGGACCTGCAGGAATCTCTGGGCTGGATGGGATCCAATGCCATCTCATAGAGGACATTATGCCATTTGCTTGGGTATATGATTTGTGTTGACTCAAAACATATCTTGAGGTAGTCACAGACCTCAAATGCTTCACTAGCTGGGTAGAAAACTATTAAAACCTGTTTTGTTTTTTGTTTTGTTTTTTAAAAAAAAGCCTCAGACCTCTTTGGCTGCACCGTCATGTGCCTAAAGCTTCATGAACGGGGTTGTGTCACTGGCTTTGGGGCCATTTTTAAAAGTCCCATTTGGGTATCCCTCCCCCCTCCTTCATTCTGTGCAAGCAGAAATTGCTGTCTGAGGTTTGGACTAGATTTTCAATCAGTTTTATGCAGCATGATGAATTATGAATATATTTAAGACAGTTGGAAAGAAACTGGCTTTCTTTTAAAGAAGGCTCACTAAAATGCACATAATTATTATCTATTTTTGAATCACATTGAGAGGTTTTTGCCCATCATTACTTTAAATGCTTGGTTTCATGAACCTGCAGAAGTTTGAATTAAATTAAGAGAAGCTCTATGTCCATAAGATGGAGGGACATGAAAAGTAGAAAAGAAGCAAACACAAAAAGTAACTGGTAAAGGCTGCCTTCCTCAACATGGTGTCTTTGAAATGTTGGAGGACGATAATTCCCATCAGCCTCAGCCAGCATAGCCAATGGCCAAGGATGATGGGAATTGTAGTCAAACAACATCTGGGGGTACCAGGTGGGGGAAGACTGTGGTAAGGTGGTTTAAAAAGGGACTCCTCACTTAACTCACCTGTCCAGAGAGACCCAAACCACAATTTGCACTCTGTTGTCAAGTGTGAATAGATGACTAGTGGTACGGCTCGCTATATTGAGCCTTAACTTGTACATATGCAAACAAAATATTAGCCACCCTCTTATCTCTAACAGAGCAAGAAATTACATAGATATATAGGGACAAAACTGTTGATATTATTGCACATCGCTCTTTCACCGAGAGGTATGAGATTCCAGGGGTCCCAGGTGCTTAACCAAGGTTCAGTTTCCTTGGAATGTGGGGCAGTGGAGACAGTAGTGTCTTTATCATATATGGTTCATTTACACACATAGACAACCTGAGCCTACAATGGAGGAGTTCACAGCATCAAGCTTCCCCAATAGTCACAGTCTTGGATTCAAGCAGAAATTAAGCATGGCCCTCACTTTCTGGCTTCTGCCTGCTTTCCTGCCTCTAGCCCAGCTCTCACACAACTCTGGATATTGTCCTTCTCACTACCAGCCAGGTGAGAAAGGGGGCCCCACCCTTTTGGCCTCTGGCACAGAGCAGCTTCCTTTCTTATACTAAGGACACACACTCATTCACAGGAATGCATGAATGTAACATACCAGCATCTTATGGCTCTGTGCTTCAAAAGAAGCTTAAAGCCACAAACCTAGCAGGACAAGAAAGAAAAGAAAGACTGTCTGTGATTGCCTCTGTGATTGAATATGATGTTCACTTCCCTCTGAGTTTGTTTTTTAAAAGCAAGAACACTATGTTAAATTTTGACTGGATAGTTCATTTCAAAGGCCAGAAAGCAGACAGAGTGTTCCCATTCAGTGCTTATGTGACTGACTGACTGACTAACTACGGTACATTTGTATCTCACTGTTCCCCCGAGAAATTCAAGGTGGCATTCATGGGTTTTCTACACTTTTGGAACATGCCTTCCACACTCCCCACCCCGCCACCCCCAGGTATTGTTAGGTACTTAAAAGACTCAGTGCATAACCTTTTTTGTTTTGTTTTGTACAGTTTTCTTTATTTTAGTTCCTATTTCTTACCAGATTCTTATTTTACCTTCAAAATAACATTTTGAAAACTAAAAGAAGACTTACCATAGGCCCATCTCAAAAATTTTCACAAATTTTCACATGGTAATTTATATGTTTAGATGGAATTTGAGATGTCTGAGTAATTAAGAATGATGGGTGGTTGTGAGATCTCCCCAGCAACTGCACTTTGTAGCATGCCCAGCATTTATGTATGCAAAGTTAATTAAAAAATAAATTAAAAAAGGGAGAAGGGACAGGAGAGTTTGGCCAAGCAAAAACCGCATATATATGGTTCATTTATATAAATATGGAGCACGGGGGCCCTTGGGCTTCCCCTTCATAATATCCCTGCTCCCCTCCTTTTCCTCCTCTTTCATGCAAATAAGCTTTTGGGGAGCATAAGGGTTGTGAGCTTCCAAGGATGCAGCAACATGATAGGCTGGTAGAATGTATATGCAGCTTCATTAGACTGCAGCAAAAGAGAGGACAGAGACAAGCAAAGGGTGGGAAGAGCTGGAGGAAGATGCAAACTTAGGACAGTACAGATTCTGCTGTGGCTCAAGGGTACAGCCACAAGAGCTTTGTGGCAAAACAGACGAGACCAAGAGTCAGCTTGCTTGCTACCCAGAAGCAGAGTTGGCCAAAAGCTTCCCTTCAACAGCAAGGGACTGAGCCAAGGGTGCAGCTGAGCAGACTACCACATGACACCAGAGGAAACATGGACATGGAGGAGGTAGTACAGAATAGTTGGTGGTGAAGCGAGTTCCTTCTACCCTCTCTGTTTCTGTGGGCTCAGAATGTGGAGGGGCTTCCACAGCTGTAACAAAGGCAGTCTGGGCAACACCTTTTGAGCCGCCCAGAGACAACACACCTGATAAACCTTACCAGGTTTGCTTAACCATGGCATAGTGCTATGCTTTTCCTAATCCTTTTTCCTTGTGTGGTCTTGTCTTTTAGATTGTGATTCTGAGGGCAAGGACTGTCTTAATACTACACTTTGTAAGCCACTCAAGAGAGCCTTTTTGACTAAAGGGCAGGGATATAAATGTGTTAAACGAGCAGGCAAACATAAACGTCTCCATTGCTGCTAACCACAGTTAACATAAACCTCCTAATCAGAATCTGCAACCAGGTCTTGATGGTATTCACCATGGCTGATAAAGATGCAATGCTACTCTATGATTAAAGAGAATAAAGGAGGCGATACATGCAGAAGGAGAATGGAACACATCAGTCTTTGGGGCAAATATGTCTAGGAGGAGAAGCAACAACAGCAACATTTAAAAACAGAACCCCAAAGATATGGACAGCATTCCATTATTATTCTGTTTCTTTTACAGATTTATAAACTGCATCACAGCCAGAAGCTATCAGGTGGCTAGCTCAGTTACTTAGAGCGTGGTGCTGATAACGCCAAGGTTGCAGTTTGGATTCCTGTATGGGACAGCTGCATATTCCTGCATTGCAGTGGGTTGGGCTAG
This sequence comes from Zootoca vivipara, assembly GCF_963506605.1. Taxonomy (NCBI): domain Eukaryota; kingdom Metazoa; phylum Chordata; class Lepidosauria; order Squamata; family Lacertidae; genus Zootoca; species Zootoca vivipara. The sequence goes on along the minus strand of NC_083276.1, from coordinate 98,181,561 downwards.
ATGATCCTCAGGGTCCCTTCAAACTCTACAGTTCTACGATTCTATTAAATTGGTGAACAATAAAATAAAAATGAGGTAAAATACCAAAAACAAGAGTCAAAAAACAATGTGAAAAAGCAAAGATAGATCCCTCTTTCTTTTAACCACATTTGTAACATTTGAGCAATTAATATTCCATAAATGACTGGATCACACTCAACGGTATATAGCTATTCTGCCACAAACATATAGCCACGTATTGGTTGCATATGTTCGGATTCTGTGTTATTGTGTCAAATTCTTTTCTCATGGTTTCTATTAACTCCACTGTAATTGTCTGATTATAACTGAGGGGAGCATGTGACTGACTAAGATGTGACAATCAAAAATGTTACAATACAATAATGCGTCGCTATTTTCTACCTGGAAGAAAAGCGAAATATTGGGTGGCTGTTAACTGCACAATGCCACGCAGTGGTAACTGAGGTTGTGTAATCGGAAACGTTATTTAATGCTCTTTAGAGACCTGTTCCCTGACAGCTCTCTTTCGTATTATCTCCAGCAATGTTTCACATTTCTTAAAAGGATAAAGAGAGAAAGAAAGCTGGAGGTGCTGATGAGCTGATTATATGGGAGGGGAGATAACCGGCTGCTTTCACACAATCAGATAGGAGCAAAATACAAGCTGTGCAAAATCTGCCCACACATCGTAATAAGGATGATGCACAATAAGCACTGGGTGTGATTAATTATCTAGGTAACCTTGTATCCAATTTAGCTGCAAAGTCTGACAGAAGTAGAATCCCGTATCTAGGGAGGAGATCGTATGCTCTGAATGAAAAGGCCTGGCAAAACTGCGTACTTAACAGGTTGGCATATTGAATTATAAAAAAGCCTGGCGGTAATTCATAAATGTTATGCCAAACAGAGCGGGTGCCTGCCTGGCTACGGCTGGCATCCTTCCCTTTCATTTGTAGATTTTTACCTATTGTTAGCAACGGGCATGTGTTGTGAACTGCGGAAGGCATTATGAAGGATTCAGGGAAACAGCTGCAAAAATGGTTGCTGTGCTGCGGAACTGGAAACAAAGACTAACTGGCAATTGGAAGAAGAACCTGCAGTCAAGTCCAGGGGAGCAGGAGAGTGGAGCTAGGTTTGGATAAATCCTTTGTGCAACTTTTAGGAAAGAGGTGCCTTCGGGCTGTCCCTATTTTGTGAAATTTAGGTTTGTGCCTTCAAAGTGGATTAAAGCACTGTTTCCCTAGTGCAGCAAATCTACTTTTTATATTAAAAACAAACACCCAGACTTGTTGTGGTTAAGGAAGTGACAGGGACTCACACTGAAAATTTGGGATGGATAAATGTTTAATGTGAAGTCATATAAACACCCCGCAAGCAAATCCGGATGAATGTTCACCGTTGTGTAACTGCCCCATAAACAAATCAGAATGAATGCCCAGTGAAGGCCAGGCATGGTCTAACCTCTGCACAAGCCTTCTGTAAGTAAATCAGGGTGATTGCTCAATAAATAGGTTTTTTGGAGGAGTTCTGTGGTTCAGGGTTGGACCTGCCACTAAACTGGCACCCCATTCATGCTGTGGAAATGGGAATGGGACAAAGGGGAACCAAACACACTAGATGAGATCACACTGGCTTTTTCTTAGTGCATCCCACACTTTGAACCACATATAAATCATGGAGGGGGCAGAGTGCTGAATAGCTCCATGAACACTTGCTTTCCATGGCATTGACAAATCTGCTTCTAGCCAATACAACACTGTGTTCAGAGGGTCCTGTGTGAGCATTAGGATGGGGCACAAACTCTCCCCCTTTACTTCTTTGAGAGAACTGAGAAGACCTTTTCCAACACCCACCATCTCCCTCTGCTTTAAGAGGTCTCTTTCCCCAGCCATGAAGCAATAGCACCAATGGCCACTACAGTTTTTGTATCTTACAATGGTGGAGAATTAGGATGTCAAGTCATCTTGCATCAGTTCTGCAACCTGCAGATGTGCTTTGGCCTCTCAAGATCCCAGGATCAATCCCTGATATTTCCAGTTAAGAGATGCTGGGTGTCAGTGTTGCAATTTTTAGTGGGGGGAGGGAATAGGATTGTCATAGCACTCGATGCCCCAGAAACCTCTGCATTCATGTACTCTTATTATGGTCAAGTCTGGCTCTACTATTAGGCAGAGGTGCATCGGGCAGTTGATTTTGGGTGTTGTGAGAGGGTGGCAAATGCTTAGTAATTTGATTTCTTGTGGTATTTTTACTCACACAGAGTGGTGCACATGGGATTTTCTGCCTCAGTCAAAATAACGGGGCCAGCCTTTAATGCTATGCACTTTGGCTTCAGACAGTGCCATTTGCTGCTCTGTCGTGAGATTTTTTTGCACTCTCTTGAACCTGCTGCCTCAATTATTTTACTTCATGACCTTGAGTTGATTGTTTCCTATATCTCACAGGAGATATGATAACATGAGTCAGATTCATTTAAGTTTGATTCATTCTTGCAATTTGCCAACCTCTGTCTATTTTACCCCTTGTTCTTAACACAGCTATTTATCTGTCAGGTTAGTCTCTTGAAGTCAGTAATGAACAAATGCAAACTTCTGCAGCATCTCCCTGACTTTTTGGAAAGAAAACAATGGGTGGAATTTAATGTGCTAAGTGGCGTGGGGGGAATGGCAGGTCTGAGAACTGAGCTATGTACCAGCTCTGGGGAGCCTTGCAGTCCCTCTGAAAGAGCAGTTGGGTGGTTTAAGGATGCTCTTAGATCAATCACTATCAGCAGAACTCAGTGGGCACCATTGCCATGTTAAGTCATGTCATGGTGAGTTCCGGCACCCCTTTTTTCTAGAAAACTAACACTATCACTGGTTATGACTATTTCTGGACAGGATTGGCCTTGCCATGGTGGTCTAGTCATGTTTTGGACTACAATTCCCATCATTCCTGACCACTGGTCCTCTTAGCTAGGGATCATGGGAGTTGTAGGCCAAAACATCTGGAGGGCCGCAGTTTGGGGGTGCCTGGTCTACAGCATGGAATCCATTCTTTCCACTCACAAATATCAGATAAACTTCTAATTGTTCTGCTAATGTGTTGCTCTGTGTACAGCTTTGTGCTAGCTGGCAGGGAACTGTCCCTGAAGAAAACTGGGGTGCCCTAGGCCTAGAAGAAGCCAATATGTTCTTGGAAGTACACCAAGTTTTCTGAACATCTGGCTCTAATAGAACTGTTCTATGGTGACAGTAATATATTTTCAGCTAAGCTCTGAGGACCAACTGCATGTGTCAGCATCTGTGTAGCACCTTGATAATAGCATTCTGCAATGTCACCTTCCTGAACGAACTCTTCATACCACAACCTTTGCTCAGAGAAATGTGAGAGGCTGGTGACCATCCCTAGATGGTTCCTTAATGAGATAATGCTTTTGGTCAATGGCAATAGGATTAAAGGGTAAAAGTGTTTAAAAGTATGGAGATATGTTGACAGAATATTATTTTTTAAGGAATGTATTCACTTGACACAGAACAGAGTAGGTTTGGGGCTTAAGGGTATTGGGTCTAGCTTTCCCATACTCATGCTGTTACTTGTAATTCACCTAGAAGCCCTGCAAGGGAGTTGCCATTTTGACTTTTATATTTGACAGCTGAAATCTCAGTTTGGCTTTTGCATGGCTTGAATGCAGACTAATGTACAAAGGTAAGAGTCACACCCATGATTCTTCCCACTTTTGCCCCAGCTGCCCTCACCACTTACTAGCATGTGGGCCTTGAAAGGCTGCCCAGGAGGGAATGCATACCTTGGGCTGAAAAAGGTTCCCCACCCCTATCCTAGCACAAGGATACATTTAAGAGCCTGCTGAAATTCTTCTCTGGTAGTCGAAAGTGGGACTTATCCCCTGAAAGACTTGATTTGTGTCTACTGTATTTGGTTATGTATCATACAGATTCTTGACAGGTCAGCAACCCTTCCAAATCCTTATTAGACCTAAGACTGCAACCCTATGCACATTTACCAGGGAATAATCCCCATTAAGCATAATAGGACTTCCTTCCAAGTATAGGCTATTGAGATACTTCAGATGAGAATGTCTTGCTTTGCTGTTATGGTAATGATGTATTTTAATGCTCCCCTTTAAAGATAAAAACCTACCAGTGTATATGTGTCTTACAAATCATTTGCATATAGTTTATGTCACTGAAACGCCACAATGCATAGCCAAATTGCTAAAAATGTATTTACCTGATATTAACTGTTGTGTTTCCTACTGTAAATGCCTTACATATGTTTAGTCAGCTATTTCTAATATGACATGCACCATTAAAGATCAAGTAAATGTGTTTGCCGCGGCTGCCTGTTTAAACCGGCCTAATATACCATTCATAATAAGCAAGATGTACACAAGCATTGTAAGCTATTTTATAAATCATCATTATTAAAATACATGGGCTGCAATCCAGAGAAACAGAGCAATGTATTCTGTGGTGCTTTCTACGAGCAGCCTATGACTGACTAAACATGCTGGCGACAAAATTCAGCAGGGTTGTCAAATGATGCATGTAGCATCAAGAGTCGCTGACAGAAAAGCAAAAAAGTGGCGGGTGTGTGTGAGAAGGCCTATTGTAAAGGAGGATTTAAATGCTAAATCATAGCCAAACTCTTAAATTGAAACAGATGGCTTTTCAGTGTTGTTTGCATACTTTTACTGATCTGGACTGTAAAAATGCAGTGTTGTAAAGCACTTTTTAAGATACTTTTTTAAAAAAAAAGAATACTGTTACAACATAATTTTTTCTGCACGTGTACCTCTGTAGCAATTCATTAATAGATTATGTGAAACCCTGTTTTGATGCCTATGCAGAAGGTAAATGGGAAGGTGCAATATAGAAAGGGTGGATGGCTAGGAAAATTAGGAAGGAGATGGTGGCACAATGAATGAAGTCAACCAGTTGTCTTTCAGCACTAAGGTAGGTACATTTCACTTTTTACAGCTTATAAATAATGAACCTGTTAATTCCCATATTGGCTGTTCAAGAAAGCCACATACTTCAGACTTCCCTACTGACCCTCTTGAGTGTTAAGATCGGCAGAAGGAGCTCTTTCTGTAGTTTAGTTTCCCTCATAAACTTGGGCATTGGGGGTCTGGGAGAGGACCTTCTCTGTGGCAGCCTTTAAGCTGTGGAATTCCCTCCCCACAGAAATGTACCTTCATTGTACCTTCATTGCACAGCTTTTGTCATACTTTTAGGACTCACCCTATTCTTTTGGTTTTAAATTGCTTTTAATATTGTATGGTGTTCTGTTCTGTTTTGCTTTGCTGGTTGTTGTTTTCTGTAACCTGTCCTGGGATTGCCCTGGTGAAGGGCAGGTAAGAAATCTTAAAAATATTAATAATACCAGCAGCAGGTTTGTTTCCATCATGTTCACTCAGTTTGAAAGAGGACATGAAAAAGAAACCGACCATGTTTGAATATGCTCTCAAGAAGCAGGAGAGATGTAACCCTCTGAACTGCATTATCTTTGCACATTGATAGATCACAATTAAACTAGCATATCCCCATTTCTGATAATTCTGCATTTAATGTTCAAATAACAGCTCTAACCAGCTTCAGAAGGAAAGAAAAAAGGAATATACAAAAGAAACTGCAATGTGACATCTGAAGATAGGCCCCTAGAAAATTATGCTTTGCTAATTCATTTTTAATGTTGAAAGTCATAAAAAGAATCTTTCCTTTATTTGAGTGCAGCAAAGTTGTTCTTGTCAACATGCCCGGCGGGCAAGAGTGTTGCTTATGTATTGAGACCTTGACCAACATCAGAAATTATTGTGGGTGAATTGTTTCTATCCAAACTTTTGGCCCAATTGCTGCATAGCTGAACAAGAAATGACCCTGCCTTATACTGAATCAGATCAATATTCCATCTAGGCCAGTACTCTCTACCAGCAAACATTTCCCTGGGTCTCAGACAGAGGCGTTTTCTACCGTAATGCCATGTTTCACCCCATTTGGAGAAATTTCCATGCCCCCAGTATCCAGAGAATACAAAGGCTGAAATCCTAAAATGGGTGAGGGACTGAAGGTGGCTGGACTGCTTTATCCAAAGCCCTGTCTGGCTCTTAATGTTAGGATTGAATGTAAGGCTTCCACACTGTCACTAAAAGACAATCTGCTTGCTGTAGAATAACCAGCAGGGGCGCCCAGGAGGATCTCAAGATCAGCCAGATCTGTATCAGTGGCTGCTAGGTTCCCTGTTCCCAAGTTGTTTGAGGCATTGAATGCCAGCAGCAAAACATTGGGCTTGGCTCATACCGGTAGGTAGTAGGCCACAATGCAGATCTTTCAACACTGGTGTAAAATTGCATCTCCCAATAAGCATCCCAGCAGATGCATTTTGCAGTAACTGTAATTTCCAAACTAGGCACAAGGGTGGCACAAGTGCACCCTAAGTAAGAACATGTAAAAGTGTTTCAGGGTTTGAGCAGAGGTGGCCTGGCCCCATTTCCTTTTGTAATGGGCCCCTTGGGTACTGCTTTAGAAGGGGACAGAAAGCCCATGATTTTAAGTGAGTTAAGTGTTGAGGCATGCATGGATTTCAGAAAGAACTTTTTATCTGTTTCCACAATAACTCAAACACTGAGAAGCAGGTTCAACATTAATCCAATATTTCTGAGAGAGGGGGGTGGGGGAGAAAGGGAGAATCATGTTTGAAGGCAAGATGTTACAACATTCTGTCCCTTATGGCTACAGGATGGATGAATTCCTGTCTAAGATTGTAGCTGTAATTAACCCCATCTCACCACAGGAGCACAGACAATGTCACTTCTGAAAAAAGACCTTGTCTTTCAGTACTGCCCCACCCCTTACAACTGTAAAAAGAAAGTAAGCAGGACGAGGACATAATCATCCAATGAACATGTGGTACAGTTTCTGCATCAAGCAGGAAACTCAGCCTTATCTGTTCACTCCCTCCCATATGCAGTTAGACAAAGTAAGACTCATGCAACTGCATACCTGAGTTAATGGATGTATGAACTGATTCTGGGGATCCCTATGAAATTTTGCAAGTTTCTTCTTGCATTTTGGGGATTTGAATTACCAGGGGGCCTAAAAGTGCACTCCATATTGCACTCCAGATTATTCCTTTGCAAACAGGAGGTTGTATTTGGCACCTTTTCTTGCCAAAAGCAAGGCCCGCAATCAGCGTTGGTCATCTGATAAATGCTGACTGCAACTGCTGCTGGGATTGGCTACAGAGATCCATATTTTTCCTTGGTGGTGATGGTGCAAACTCAAGTAGGGCTGCAAAAGAAGAAAGGAAACTACCAGGAGCTCACTTAGAGTGCACTCCCAATTCTTTCCTTTGAAGTTGGGTCACCTGATGCCATGATACTGTTGTTGACAGATGGGCGGTCATACTGACCTGTCAAAGTGGCCCACGGGTGGTAAGGGAGTCCAGGATCTGGCCAATGATATATATGGCCTATGATATATATATATGCCAAGGGTAGTCAACATGATGCCTTGCAGATGTTTTTGGACTGATCTAGTATGGTCAATAACCAAGGGTAATGGGATTTGTAGTCCAACAACACCTGCAAGGTACCTTGTTGACTACCCTTCCTATATGCATTCTCACAAATCAGCCACAATCCAGCTAAAGAAGCACAAACAGGTCCTGCACATGTAGCTCCCCTTTCCAACCCAACAGCTGTTTGGAACCCTTCCCAAAAAGAGTAGAATCTCACTCAATAGCTGACTCACTCATGGAAAAAGAGGTTTCCCTTTCTATGCTGAACCAGAGATTCAAGAGAGCATTAATGAATCTTCTGCTTTCAACTAATCCTCCACACCACTAGCGCAAGCTGCAGATGGCGAGAGGATTTTTAGCTGCAGTTTGAGACACAGACTAAATTAACATTCATACGCCCTGAAATTCTCTGCCATTTGAATACCCTAATCACTGCCAAGCACCACCCTTCTGCAAAGCGCTGCCTGAGGCAAACATCTAGGGATCCCAAGCCTTTGACATTGGCCCTTTAATCTCAAACTTGCATTAATAGAGCCTTTATTTGTTTTCCTGCCTCTGCTCAATGTGGCTTATGATTTAAAAGTATCAGCTCACTCAGTGAAATGTATGTGTAATGATGTAAATTAATATTGCCCCACGTCTCCTTAACACCACTCATCAGGTGAAGGGAACATCCACTAAGAATGACAGTCCTTCATATTTGAACTTGGTGCATTCTGAAGTCTTTCAAAAGCCACACAGTTTTGCATTCTGAACTTCTCACAGAAACAGGAACAGTTGTTAATATCTGTGCTCAGGATACACAGTGCAGTGAAAGAGGAGCACACCAACAGTGGTCTCTGACTCTGTTCAGCTCTAAATTATACGGCTCTTGAATTAGCTACTGTCTGATTTCTGTAGTTTTCCATTATACGAGGTCAGACATGAGAAACAGTTTCTTAAATCGGAAATAAATATGAAATGATACAGTAGATAAGTACAAAGAGTGGCGGTGAAGATTTATTGAATAACATGTTCGTTTGATAAATGATAGCATTTATTTGCAATTTGAGGATGTGACCCATATGACACTCATTAGCTCAGCTTGTGTAGAACAGATTAGTTTTGTAAATTTATTATTTGCCTGACACTATTAGCAGTGGAGTGTTGTATTTAATTTCATTCTTCTTTATTCATTTACCTATGTAAATATATATATTAGAAAGTGAGCTCAAAGCCTGATTTATGTCTCAGGGAGTTTTGCCTTTGAACTTTATTTATGTTTGCTTCTTTGTAAGCACAGGAATTTATTTACAGTTGCACTTAAAAGGCCTCTCTAATGCACGGGCCATTGGTTTGAACGTTACACCGTGATAAAACAGCAAGCAACCTTCTAGAATGTTCACAAACGTATGTGGTAAGGGTACATTTTTACTATACGGTAGGAAACTATAATATGGGACTTCCATGACAAACCCAAGGTGTCAAAGTTTTAACTACAAAAGGGTAATGAAAGTGTTATATCTGGACAAATCTAGAAAACCATGGAAGCACCTAAGACCAACTGCTCTGAGAAAAAGAAGTTGGAGGGGAGGCAGGTAAGGAAGACATCAGGTTCCTGCTTCACCCTGAGAGGAATGCCATCCTTTCTTGGGTGTAGTTGTACAGGGGTGGGATATTCTGTATCCACGTATTTTATAAACACTGTCAGCTGCTTTGAGGATGTCAATCAAAAAGTGAGGTATCAAATCACCAAATAAATGGAATTTGTATGCACACTGCTGTTCTTGGTCATATGCTTATGAACTTGATTCTACAGGGAAATTCCAGTGGGTAAATGCATGGGCCTGGGCATGAATTCTTGAAGAATAGGTGAGGTCTGTACAGACTAGAGGCAGGCAAATGTTGTCTCCATCTTCAAAAGGCGGGGAAGGAAGACCCAGGTAACTACCAAGCTTGACATCGATACCAGGGAAGGTCTAGAACAGTTGGCCTGTGAGCATTTAGAAAAGGATGCTGTGATTACTAAGACCCAGCATGGGTTTCTCAAAAGTAAGTCATGCCAGACCAATCTGATTTCTTTTATTTTTTTATAGAATTACAAATTTGGTGGATCAGGGAAATGATGTGGACAATAATAGTGATCTTGATTTCAGTAAGGCATTTGACAAAGTGATATTCTCGCAAGGAAGCTGGTAAAATGTAGGTTGAACAAGGTAACTGTTAGATGGATTTGTACCTGGTTGACTGACCGAACCCAAAGAGTTCCTGGCTCCTCATCATGGTTCCTCATCATTGTGGAAAAATTGACAAGTGGGGTGCCGCAGGGTTCTGTCCCGCGCCTGTTGTCTTTATAAATGACTAGGATGAAGGAATTGAGGAGATGTTCATCAAATCTCCAGATGACACCAAACTGGGAGGGGTAGCTAATGTCGCAGAAGACAGAATCAGAATTCAAATTGACCTTAACAGATTGGAGAACTGGGCGCAAGCTAACAAAATGAATTTCAGTAAGGACAAATGTAAGTTTTTGCACTTAGGCAGGAAGAGCCACATTCACAAATATGGGGGGGGGGGCGGCAGCACCAGGCTTACTAGCAGTGCATGTGAAAAAGATCTAGGGGTCTTGGTGGACCACAAGCTTAACATGAGTCAACAGTGTGATGCAGCATCAAAAAAGCTAATGCTATTCTAGGCTGCATCAACAGACTTATAGTGTCCAGAACAAGAGAAGTAATAGAACCACTCTATTCTGCCTTAGTCAGACCACACTTGGAATACTGTGTCCAATTCTGGGCACCACAATTTAAGAAGGATGTTGACAAGCTGGAACCTGTGCAGAGGAGGGCAACCAGGATGATCAAGGGTCTGGAAACTAAGCCTTATGAGGAGCACTTCAAGGAGGTGGGCATGTTTAGCCTGGAAAAGAAGAGACTGAGAGGCGATATGATAGCCATCTTCAAATATCTGAAGGGCTGTCACATGGAGGAGAGAGCATGATTGTCTTCTCCTGCTCTGGAGATAGAACTTGAACCAATGGCTTCAAGTTGCAAGAAAGGAGATTCCGACTAAACATTCGGAAAAACTTTCTGAAAGTAAGAGCTATTCAGCAGTGGAACACATTCCCATGAGAAGTGATGGACTCTCCTTCCTTGGAGCTTCTAAAGCATAGGTTAGATGGCCATCTGCCATGGGTGCTTTAGCTGAGATTCCTGCATTGCAGGGGGTTGGACTAGATCAGGCATCCCCAAACTTCGGCCCCCCAGATGTTTTGGACTACAATTCCCATCATCCCTGACCACTGGTCCTCTTAGCTAGGGATTGTGGGAGTTGTAGGCCAAAACATCTGGAGGCCCACAGTTTGGGGATGCCTGGACTAGGTGGCCCTTGGGTCCTTCCAACTCTATGATTCTATGAAGCCTGATTTTGAATAGGCAAGTCTGTTTTTCAATATATTATGAAAACAGAACTGGAACATAGACTGTTTTACCTGGCTTCTTTTGGGTAAGCTTTGTTGCATTTAAACTATAGCATGATTTGTGGCTGCCAACATGATGCTTCAAAATTTAAATGGAAGTAAAGTTACATTGATTTGAATGGAACTTGTTTCCAAGGATTGTATATATTTGTATGCCTTATTTTACCACAGCCAAAATCAAGCCAAGGCCACAAGGGGCTGTCCAGAGTTTCAGAGATTGATTGTCCAACTACCAGCTACCATAAACATATATATTCCAGGGACATGGATTAAAGCCCTGAATAATCTAGTGTTTGGATGAGAACACTTTGTGTGTACTCCCTGTGTGAACAATCCCTTCATAATTTCTGCAACTTTTTATAATTATCTGCACGTACTAGATTTTTTTAAAGCTGCTCAGCTGTGGACTGAGCTGAGGTTATTTCTATAGGTATTTTGGCCAATTAATTGATAATAGACTGGGTCAAAAGAAATAATTAATTGCACAAAATGTTCCTGTTGGTAAGGAATTTAGTAACTAGGGGACACACAGCCTCAGAGCCAAAAATAGAAAATTAAGAGCAACCCGGGAATTCACTCAGGCAGAGCTATTTCATACAAGATGGGAAATAACAAAAAGTAAGATCTCAAGGAAGGTCATAAAAGCCAATGGCATAAATGAATTTACGAGACAGCTCGACATTTTTATAGAGAAAATGGATTGAAGAATTCAGAGGCAGTGACAAATCACTAATGGGTTTGAGATAAAATTAACAAGGACAGGTTTGCTTGCGGCTGGAGGCATTTTACTGTCCAGTAATGCTGTATGTCCTCTTTCATCACATTCCAATCTGAGGCTGACATCACCAAGTCTTTCAACACCTCATGTTGTGTGTTGAAAACCAGAAATGAAATTTGCTGTTTCTTGGAACTGTGCGGGGGGGGGGGGGCACTCTTGCCTTTTGAAATGAAGCATATGTACATTACCGAAGTGCAAATCAAACAGATTTTCTCTTATATTATTAACATTCTCCAGAAACGTTCCGTCCTTCAAACACACAAATGGCAACAGCCACACTGGAATCAACCAGCTGAGAAAATGTTTGGCTGCTCTAGAAAACACAGAATTTAAATACATGTATTGATTGCAGATAGGCCTACCACATCAAAGCTTTATTCGGACTATGTGCTGACTGATATATGGCTGTGTGGCATTGTGGAATTCATGGAGGGCAAAACAAGCGAGGAGAGTGCTGTTGTGTCGGTTATCTATGTTCTCTGTTACTTCCTGCAATGACTTTAAGGACTCTCCTCTATGGTTAAAATGGTTAAAAATTGGAGGGTTATATAATAAAATTCTCAAAGCCCAAGAGATAGGAAATATGAGATTAGAAGAGCCAATAGAGGAACTATATAAACAAATGGAAAAAACTAAACAAGGAATGATAGGAAAAATCTATAAGAGGATGATTACAAATAAAGAACTGACAACCCAACTTATTCAAAAGATATGGAGTAAAGAAGAACAAATTAGTGAATCAAAGGTCGAAAAGATAATGAAAGGAATAGATGAGATTAAAGTAAGCAAATTTAGGGAGCTCAAACTAAAATTCTTTCTAAAGTGGTATAGAACTCCGGCCCAGCTAGCCAATATGATACCAGGATTGAACCCTAACTGCTGGCACTGTGAAAAATGGACAGTAGAGGTCTGGACTAATTATTTGTTTGAATTTATTCAGTCAGACATTGTGGCAGTAACGTCACAGGAAATAACATGGAAGGCCAAGTCTACTGTGATAAGGACCAGATGGAACCCCTATCTTCAATGGATAACAACTACTGGACCAGAAGACATTCAGTGGAAATTAAAGACATTGTGCCTGTGGCTGAGGACAACTGTTTGAACCCTTCCAATGGATTATGGGTGGGGGAGGGGGTGGGAAGGGAAAGGAAAAATGGTACGGGAAATTAAAAATTGGAAGGAGAGAATATAATGTATGTAAAAATTCTCGTACTTCAATAAAAATCTTTTTTTAAAAAAAGAGTGTGCTGTTGTGCTCCGGTCCTGCTTTCAAGCTTCCCATATGAGTGGCTACTCTAAGAGCAGGATGCTGCACTCTGTGGACCATTGGCCTGATCCAGCAAAGCTTTTCTTAAGTGGAAGCCGGCTACGCTATGTGTGAAGAAAACTTCGGGCATCCATCTGTGGATCTGGCTGCCAAGATGCCAGTCTGCCATTCAATGCAAGTTAACTCCTCTGGCTGTGCATAATAATTGGGGTGAAGAGAGCCACTATGTTACCTCTCCCCATGTGTTGAACCAACACAGATGAAAAAAGTTTTTGGGTTGCAATCTATGGGTGCACGTTGCAGGGTGAACACAAAATTGAACTAGATTTGGTTCACTCGTCTTTTGTTTTGAAACAGTATCAGGAGTACTAATTGAGCAAATAAATGTGGAGTCCATTTTCATTCCCTCTTTATAAGTCATTGGGGGAGGGATTATTTTTCCCTAGTGGCAGGAGTTTCTCTTGATGGGCGCAACCTAGAGGGTACTGCATTGTTCTGGGAGGAAACTGTGACTCAATCCCCCCACCAACAGGTGACATAAGAAGCTGCCTTATACCAAGTTAGACCATTGTCCATCTAGCACAGTGTTGTCTACACTGACCACAAGGGGCGTTCTAGGTCAGGCATAGGCAAACTCGGCCCTCCAGGTGTTTTGAGACTACCATTCCCATCATCCTTGACCACTGGTCCTGTTAGCTAGGGATGATGGGAGTTGTAGTCTCAAAACAGCTGAAGGGTCGAGTTTGCCTGTGCCTGTTCTAGGTTTTCAGGCTAGATATTAAACCTAGAATCATCTGTGTGTAAAGCACATGCTCTACCACTGAGCTATGCCTCCCCATGGACCAAGAATGCCTCGGAACCACACAACTGTAAGAGAGAGGGCTTGCAGAGAGCAGCCCACTCTGCTTACTTCCATCAGATGGGAGAGCAGCAGCAAGTCTGGGAGTTTAAATCAGGAACAGGAAGGGTTAAGACGGGTCCAGGGCTCTGCAGAGTCCTGGTGGCTCAGCTCCAGGCTGGTAGCAGGGAAGCAGGGGAGGAGCTAGCTTCAGCAGGGGCTGGAAAGGAGGTAGACCGGCACCTCAGGAGCCTGGTTTGGGACCATGGAGGACCCATAGAGCAAGGAGGAGGGGCGTTTGGATGCACAGTCTTAAAAGGGGGGTCAGAGCCCACGAGACGCCATTGTGGGCTTCTGCCCCATGCAGAGCAGACATGATTTGAGACATCTCACCACTGTATATAGCATGCACAATAAAACTATGAAAATCCAGAGGATGTGTGGAGTGCTTACTCGGGAGTAGCCAACACCCCATCTGTGACAGCAAGCCCACAATCTTTTGATGGCTACCCCGAGGGAAGAGGGCTGCAAATGTAGCAGCCGGCATGAAGTTGGCAGCATCTAAAGCAGAAGAGAGAGATGCCAAGGGAGGATTGGCATGCGTGAGGGGTGTAGCAGAGAGCAAGCTGCAGCCAGCACCCTGCAACTATGGAACGGCTCAAGCACCAGGTAGGCACCCGGGCACAGGGGAAGCCAGGCTTAGTGAACCGAGCAGCTCTGAACACAGCCAAGCCGGAGGAGTGGAGGCTGGACAAGCAGAGAGGACACTCGGGACGGGCCAGCACTTTGTAGGGCGGCCCTCAGCACAAGCTGGCTCTAAGGCTGAGAGGCATGGTGGCGTGGAAGTGCAGGAGGCTGAGAGGCGAGTCCGGGCAGAGGGGACAGACGGAAGGGAAAGGCAGCGGCCACAAGTTCCCATACAGTCCCTGGAAGGCAGCTGCAGCCCAGCACAGACCCCTCCAGCCAGATGTGATGCAGAGGGACAAAGCCCGCGCGCGGGTACTTTCAAACGCTGACGCGGGAAAACAGAGGGAAGAGAAAGGCGGGAGATGCCTTTACAATGCACCCAGCCACTGGGTGGAACACTGCCCCCAGAGGAAGGAATGGCGAGAGCAGGCAGGCACAGACACAAGCCTGGATGCCAGATCAGGAGGGGAGGGGCCAGGCAGAGCACCAACAACTGAGCCCTCCTGTAACACCCCACAGCACGACAAAGAGATGGAAGTAAGTCTGCAGCTGCCAAGAGGCCAGACCCAGGAGACAGTCGGGCTTCTCTGCAGGGGCAGCAGCAATGATTTCCTATCGGTGGACTTTGCTAGGCAGAATCAGATTCCCCTTTTCCCAAGGAAGCTTCCCATGAGCGTCTCGGCCATAGACGGCAGGGAATTGCAGGAGGGTGAGGTCACACAACAGACCCCCTCTCTGAAGAGGACAGTGAATAGGCACTCAGAAGTGCTAGCTTTTGACTTAATTGACCATGACCCTGTGGGCAGCCAGTGCCAGGGAGATCTCACCTTCGGAGATGCAGATGGCAGGGAAGGAGGAGAACACCGAGACCACACAGCCACGGTGGCCATCGTGAAAATGGAAGAAGGAGAATCCTCAGGATCGCACCACATCAGCTCCCCAGGCGGATGGAACGACGCAGAGGCGGGGATGCAGGAAGAGAAACTGAGCCAACTCACCAAAGAGGACACTTTTACCCAGAACATACGGAGGGACTTGAGGGAGGGAGAGGGGGCAGGGGAAGGGCTTGCAGAGAAAGAGGGGTTACTCTTTAGCAATGATGCCCGGTATATGCCCCAGGACTCCCTCAGAGGGAAAATTCTCAAGCAATATCATGGCAACCCCATGGAGGGGCATGCAGTACACGTCTTCATGAGGCTCACGCCCAGTAAGGCCAATCTTGGGCGAAACCCCAGAGCCTTCCCAGAGCAGGGGGAGGGGGAGATTGGGGGACCACCTATTGAGGCATGGAGTGAGAGGAGGGAGACAGTACACCAACAACTGGATGGAGACTTGGCAAGGGGCAATGAGGCTTACAAGGAGGGGGCAGACCATCACAGGGGACTGGAGAAGGTCTTCCACGGAGGGGACAGGGTCTGGCTGTGGTCAGAAGGCCTTCCCATGGGGGGAAGGGGGAAGAAGCTGGCACCCAGAAGGCTGGGGCCCTTCAAGGTTCTGACACAGATCTACCCTGTCACCTTCAGGGGGGAAGGTCCTACAGCGAGGAAGGTCCATCCCGTGGGTCAAAGGTCTTTGCTCTCGCACTTTAGGGAAAGCCCAAGGTTCAGAGGACGTGACACACATCCAACACAAGACGCTGACAGGAGGGAGGGGGAGGAAATCACACAAAAGACACTAGACAGAAGGGTGGAGGGAGAAAGCAGCCAAGAGGTTCCAGAAAGAAAGGAAGAGGAGGAGGTCTACAGTGCCACAGCGAGCCCGGGCTCCCGAAGGGGGGAGGGGGGGTTAAAATGTCTGATGGCCAGGCAGGACACTCCTGCTTCCCAAAACGCGGAGGCACCTATGCACACCATGCAAGGGGAGGGCCGCACACTGGAACTGCACGCTCCTTTCTCCCACAGACCCAAACCACCACACGTCAGTAGCACAGGGGACACAGAGGGGGAGGGCGATCCCAGGTGGGGAGCTTGGGAGACGCAGACCCAAGGAGCCCTCCGGGAATCGGAAGCAATTGTCCAGAGGGAGGAGGAGGATGACAACGGAGGGAACTACACGGACCAGCCACCCAGCACCAACTGGGAACAGGATTTTACACACACTACAGCAGAGGAGGAAGACCTGTCAGGCTTCCAGCCCTCTTTACAGACATCAGACCAGGCAACCCAGGCCTCAGAAAGGGGGGAGGGGGGAGCCTGGAGGGGGAGTGGATGTAAGAGAGAGGGCTTGCAGAGAGCAGCCCACTCTGCTTACTTCCATCAGATGGGAGAGCAGCAGCAAGTCTGGGAGTTTAAATCAGGAACAGGAAGGGTTAAGACGGGTCCAGGGCTCTGCAGAGTCCTGGTGGCTCAGCTCCAGGCTGGTAGCAGGGAAGCAGGGGAGGAGCTAGCTTCAGCAGGGGCTGGAAAGGAGGTAGACCGGCACCTCAGGAGCCTGGTTTGGGACCACGGAGGACCCATAGAGCAAGGAGGAGGGGCGTTTGGATGCACAGTCTTAAAAGGGGGGTCAGAGCCCACGAGACGCCATTGTGGGCTTCTGCCCCATGCAGAGCAGACATGATTTGAGACATCTCACCACTGTATATAGCATGCACAATAAAACTATGAAAATCCAGAGGATGTGTGGAGTGCTTACTCGGGAGTAGCCAACACCCCATCTGTGACAACAACACTCTCTGAAAATAGAACAATGGCTACCAGTAGGGAGCTGTTGAAACCAGCTTTGTTGCTCCTTAAAATAAAGGAACCAACAATATGACATGTAAGTAAAGAAATGCATGTGATCTTAAGGGCTTCCTAATTAAATGAATGTCATTTTTATGAATGACTAACAAAATATATTTCAGTAACCAAAATGAACCAAGGAAAAATTAGCCCACCACTGCTACAGTCCTACACCACTGGCGTGGGTATGGTAAGCACACTCAGGCTTGCACTGTCAAGCATCTGTTATACTCGGAGATATGAAGTGTTGCTGTGGTATGAACTTTTCAGCTGTGTTAGTGGAAAGTAATCTCAAAACAATGCTAATTTGAAAAAGCCCCCGATGTGAGTAGACTTCTGCAGTGTGGAAAACAATACATATTCCTCCCGCCTCCTTTCCCCATTTCCATACTAATCTGCATACTAAGACCTTAAATCCATCAGAATCCCAGCATGAGACTCACCTGTGCACAGAACATTACTTTAAAAATAGAACAAAATATAATGTTGGACTATTCAGGGCGGGGAGCTCTGTGGGATATGTGTGCTTATCTCCCACAGAGGAGGAGGCAGATGTAGCAACACCTTACTTTTCCTTTGTCTTAAACAACAGTTGTTTTGGTTGACAGGGGATTTTTGTCCCCCTGAGGCAGCGAAGGTTAGCTCTCACTCTCCTTGGCTGGTAGGATGAGTCAAGGAAAACAGCGTTCAAAAATAGGATCATGAGGAAAACACCTACTAATGATAATACTGAGGCTATCATTAAGGTTGCGTTTTAGCCTACACAGGAATAATAATTCTACTTAATATAATGATAGTTATGTAGGGGAGCTCTTGAACTCTAACCGTTCTATTCTCGATTCGCAATGAAGGCAGGTAGGAAACATATAACAGAGATTAATCTGGGCTAACCCTACATTGAAAGTCTATTATTCTCTCTTGATTAGACCATGGCAAAAGATCACAAGGGCAAGCTCAATCTGCTATGATGGTATCAGGATTCGAATGGCATTTAATTGCACAGCAGGAAGGACAAACTCAAGCACAGAAGGGGATTTAGGCACATGTGGGGGAAGTAGAGTGAACTGAAACGGCACATAATTACCATGATGTCTTGGGGTATTTTGCAGTGCAAGCCTTAGCATGCCTACTCGGAGGCAAGCCTCACTAAGTTCAGTGAGATTTACTCCCAGGTAACTGTGTGATTAAGGGACGCGGGTGGCACTGTGGGTTAAACCACAGAGCCTAGGGCTTGCTGATCAGAAGGTTGGCGGTTCGAATCCCCACAACGGGGTAAGCTCTCATTGCTCGGTCCCAGCTCCTGCCAACCTAGCAGTTCGAAAGCACGTCAAAGTGCAAGTAGATAAATAGGTACCGCTACAGCGGGAAGGTAAATGGCGTTTCTGTGCGCTGCTCTGGTTCGCCAGAAGCGG
The DNA here is from genome assembly GCF_963506605.1 of Zootoca vivipara. Lineage (NCBI taxonomy): Eukaryota > Metazoa > Chordata > Lepidosauria > Squamata > Lacertidae > Zootoca > Zootoca vivipara. The sequence goes on along the minus strand of NC_083276.1, from coordinate 98,162,881 downwards.
CTTTGTCATGCTGGCTACATGACCTGGAAGCTGTACGCTGGCTCCCTTGGCCAGTAAAGCGAGATGAGCGCCGCAACCCCAGAGTCGGTCACGACTGGACCTAATGGTCAGGGGTCCCTTTACCTTTACCTATAGAAATAACCGCAGCTCAGTCCACAGCTGAGCAGCTTAAAAAAACTACCTTTACCTAACTGTGTACAACACTGCACCTACAGAGTGCAAACACTAGAACCTGGAGGATTACTGCACCAGTAGTACAAATTGAGTTGTATTTCATTTCATGAGTATCCTACAATACTGTTAATGGCTCCAGTTTCTATTGTTCAGTGTGGTTGGACAAGTAGTGTACAAAAAACTATGCTCTGTTACATTGTAAAATCCCAGCATGCTTGGAAGAGACCCAATGGCGTGGGTTTTGTTTTGTTTTTTTAAAAAAAGGTTTGTTGAAATTTTTAACAATACAATAAAAAAAATGAACTAATCTACAAAGAATAATAGCAATAATGTAGAGGAAGTAGAAGAAAAGAGTTTGGAAACTTCAAAGTCCTCTCTTGCTTTTATCCCATACAGAATGGCATGTCAGTGATGCAGCTGGTGTGGTGTTCTTAGGAACAACACATAGCCAAAGAGCACCAGAAGCTAACCTTAATCAAACATAAGTGCTACAATGGTGTGATAGAGGAGAAACTGGGTGATAGAGGAGACATGCATGTTTATCCCCACCGCTGTTCAGGGTTCCAGCTCACAGGGACAGCCTCTGTGGGTTCAGTAGGCAGCTCCACTGCAGATGTGCTCTCAACCTATCAACAGCCTTTGGGAAGGGACAACATGGTAGACAAAGGAAGGGGCAGAGTGAGCGTACACGGCACCTCTCCTCTCTCCCACGCAATTATTGTTTTCCCAGACAGAGCCACATGGGCAATCTTTTGGCTTATTTTGGCAAAGGATTATTTAGTCCCCTCTTATTGACATTTAAATTCTTATTCAAGGTCCCATTTACTTGAATGTGAAGAAAGGGTATACTTAGGTTGCATGCTGTGATTGGAATTCTTTCTTTTTTTCCAGCTGGTAAAAAGCAACAACAACAAAAAACACAGCAGATAAGTTTTTCTTCCAGCATTAAAAGCAATTGCTTTCATTTGCATTTTAGAATGATTACGCTACTCAGAAAGAATTGGGTTATTCCTGATGCTATCGGTATATGTTTTATTTCAACGTCTCCCCTGCCCCTTCATAGTCGGTAAAAACATCTGGCTATTTTGTAAGAGGGATCAACATGCCAAAAATAGTCTACAGGACCATAAATGGATCCAAAATTATGTCTACACATTGCCTGCTTTCTTTTACCCTTCTGTATGAGGAAAAGTAAAACATTTGGCCAAGATAAAAGCATTCAATAAAATTTTTAACATACGTGCCGTATATAGGCCAAGATAATGCCTTTCCTCCTTATCCATTACTATCAAAAACTTCTTTGAAATATGCATGTGTTCTACTTCATTGTTTGATGTTAAAAGAAACATATGGTATTTTGAAACAATGGATAATTAGGTTTTGTGTCTGCTTTCAATGTTTCAGTTTACTAATGTACTTTAAAAGATTTTGCAATCAGAGTAGACAGAGTAAACAACTGTACAATTATAGAAAAGAATAATAATATTTTGGGGGCTATGGGGCTGGATGCTGTGTTTGGTAAACAAAACTTACCACAAGGCAGTTCAAATTGATCTTTTTGAGTTTTTGACAACTACCACTTGGCAGATACATTACACGTGAATGGTTTTATTTGACTACTGTTTGGCAATTGTTTTATCTCAGGTTTTGGAGCTTGGGAAATATATACGTCTTTACACCTGGTTTTCTTTTGTGTGATAATTAATTGTGATATGTAGAGGTGCTTAAAAGATACAAAAGGGTGATAGGCTAATTCAGGCATCACCAAACTGCGGCCCTCCAGATGTTTTGGCCTACAACTCCCATGATCCCTAGCTAACAGGACCAGTGGTCAGGGATGATGGGAATTGTAGTCCAAAACATCTGGAGGGCCGAAGTTTGGGGATGCCTGGGCTTATTTATACATACATGTACAAAGTGCTTTTTTAAAAAAATGACATGTTAGTGCTCACACCTTAAAAGATGCCACCCCCACCCACAAGGTGCTGGTACTCCATATCACAGCATACTGCCAGGGGGAAAAACACACTGCATGTACATCACCTTATTTTTATATTACATCTTTATCCCACATTTCCTCAAAGAAACTCAGGGCAGCTTATAATAATATATGGCTTTCCCACCCTTTATTTTATTCCCACAACAACCCTATGAGGTAGGTTAGGCTGACAGACAATGACTGGCCCAATCACCCAGCAAATTTCACAGCTGAGTGGGGATTTCAATCAGCCTTAGTCAGAGACTCTAATCACTACATCAGGATTTGTTGTCATTTTATGACTTGCAGCTAAAAATGTTAACTCAGTTGAAAAACATTGTGTTTGTTGAGGTGATGTCAGATGATGTGAATATTCTGCTCTCTGGTGGCTCACTAAGACATGAAGTGTTCGAGTGATGACTGTGACCACTCTCCTCCATCCTGTGTCAGGCTAGACAGGCATAGGCAAACTCGGCCCTCCAGATGTTTTGGGACTACAACTCCCATCATCCCTGACCACTGGTCCTGTCAGCTAGGGATGATGGGAGTTGTATTCCCAAAACATCTGGAGGGCCGAGTTTGCCTATGGCTGGGCTAGCAGCAGCAGCAACGAGCTGCTCCTATTTTCTGCTGCTGCTCTGGGATGCTGGGTCGAACTAAAAGTTAGCAATTGTATTATGCTAAGATTCAAAGGAAAAGTATTTCCTAACCGTAATGGGAATGGGGGACCTTAGACTCCTGAAGCCCCTCTTTCCAATGCAGTCCTTTTCATCCATGATGTCCAACAAGCCACTACAGAATTAGAGCTTCAGGAGTAGTTTACCTGTAGAAGCTAACTTCTTTGGGGGGGAACCTTTGGATCTTTGTCAGTGTTTGGCATCCAAAGTAAAATAAAAAATTAGCACATTTCTAAAGGGCTGTCACATGTAAGATGGAGCAAGCTTGTCTTCTGCTCTGGAGGATAGGGCCTGAACCAATGGATTCAAGTGACAGCAAAAAAGATTCTGTTTAAACATCAGAAAGAACTTTCTGAAGGTAGGAGCTGTTCAACAATGGAACAGACTCTCTTGGGAGGTGGTGGCCTCTCCTTCCTTGGAGGTTTGTAAAGCAGAGGTTGGATGGCCACCTTTCATGGATGGTTTAGTTGAGATTCCTGCATTGCCGGTTGGAGTAGATGACCCTTGGGGTGCCTTTTAACTCCAGAATTCTATGATTCTATCCACAAAGATGAATCTGTCCTCAGAGGAAATGGCATGTACTCTCTCACCTGTGAATATAAACAGCACTTCACAAAGAAAACCCTTATCAGCTGCTTTCTGGCACATAGGTAAGAGCTTCATATTATCCATATTAAATCTTCTCTTTCATTTTGCTTACAAGCTACTGGGGGAAGCCTTTGTTAACAATCATCCTGCAGTTGATAAAAAAGTATAAAAGCACAAGCACAACACACTTGTAAGATGCTGAAATCTACATCTTTTATATCAATATTTCCCTTTCCTTTATGTTGTCTTAAATGTCTTTCTTAAAGTGCTGTGATATTAGAATATATTTACTGGCTCCAGTCCAGTTGTACTTACATGAAACAAGGTGTTGTGCATGATTAGTGGCCCAAGTCATTAGGCAGCAATGTGCATTCTTATCCATCCTATCCATATTTCAATATGGAACGGCCTTAGCTCATTGGTTAGAGCTTCTGCAGACATCTCCAGGAAGGCCTAGAAAATAATTCTGTCTCCAAAGCCTGGAGAGTCACTGCCAGTCAGTGTAGACCAGACTTCCTCAACCTTGGCCCTACAGATGTTTCTGGCCTACAACTCCCATGATCCCTAGCTAGCAGGACCAGGGGTCAAGGATGATGGGAATTGTAGTCTCAAAACATCTGGAGGGCTGAGGTTGAGGAAACCTGGTATAGACAATACTGAGCTAGATGAATCAGTTGGTCTGATTCAATAAAAGACAGCTTCCTATGTTCTTGTAAATGGGACTTATACACACCCACCCACTGGGTGACTTGTGTCATACTTTGCAATGTTGATACATAGACAGCTCTTCAACACCCACTCTGAATCATAGAAATGAAAGTGTGCGTGAAAGTCTGGCTCTGTGAACACATATTCCTTCCTCGGTCAAGGCATTATCCATTGTATTAGTGCACTGCTTTATATGTGATTGGGATATACAACTTTGTGATTTTTATAATTATAACAATATTTGGTAACATTCGCCATCAGATTGCATTATGATGCTCACGGTCTGTTTATGAAGCAAAGCATGTAAGGAGCATAGCTGCCAAGTTCTCCCTTTTTTTAAGGGAAATTCCCTTATGCTGAATAGGCTTCCTCGCGAGAAAAGGGAAAACTTGGCAGCTATGGTAAGGAGCTAAATCTCTTTAGAGGAAAGCATCTCTAATGAGACGGCAACTGAGAATGTACAATGAGAGCCATGAATCACTAAAAGTGACACCCTTACATTTAAGCTGCTTTTTTCCTATTGAAGTCTATGAAAGTAGGAGTCTGATTCTATGCCCCTCTGCACAGCATCATCAAAATATAAAACTGAATGCTGGGATCCCAGATTCATAGCTGCCAACCCTCCCTTTTTCTGTGGGAAACTCCTTTAATCTAAGCCACAGCTGTCAACTTTCCCTTTTTTTGCTGGAAATTCCCTTATCCCAGCGTCGTTTCCCACTGCTTTCTTGGATTGTTAGATATACCGTAGACTGTCCCAAGGACAGGTGAGGCTGCTGATCCCTTATTTTCAAATCCGAAAGTTGACAGCTATGCCCGGATTCAGCTTCCACTGCTAAGAGCCAGACCTCGCCCATCTCCTTGCCAAAGCAGAAGCAGCTTTTGGCAGTGATGCTCTGGCACCAGGAAAGACCTTAATAGGGTACAGGGAGAGTTTGTGCAAGGGTTTTCCAGTAAGAAAGAAGCATTTCAGTGTTTAATTAAGATATAATTGTTGGGCACAAACTGTCTGGAGATTCAGAGCAAAGGCTTAAGACTACTCCCAGACAAAATGTTTAGTTTATCATGTAGGCCTGCCTAGGTCACACCTGCTTACCCGAGATCCTGAATGAACCATTCCCTACTCTCTGAAATTACCACTTATATTTCATTTTGCATTGCTGAAAACTGCTGTGAAGCAGCTTGAACTCAGTAGTGAGGATGGCATGAATCACTGTGTCATAAAGTACCACTGCTATTGAAAAATAAAGAAGGGGTATGATTGAAGTATAGAGACACAAAGGCTCTCTCTCTCTGTGTGTGTGTGTGTGAGAGAGAGAGAGAGAGGGGGGGGGGAGACCCAACCTTCTAGTTTAACTTTTCAGTTTACAACTTTGGAAGGCTCAAACATGCATTGCATAATTTGCATTTTCACACAAGTTAGTTCAATTTAGCAATTTCTCAAAGCAATTCTGCACTGGCTTTAGACTGGGCAGGGACTGAATGGGGTAGTTTGATTAGATAGGCCTTTGCTACAAACTGACAGCCAAGCTGAACATGACATAAAAATGTATTAGTATTTAATGTTCACAGTGTTGTTAAAAAATAAATAAAAATGAAGACAGCAGCCACTGGGAGCAAATCAAGTGGGAAGGGGAACAAACCTTTAATCCGCCTCTCCACAATTGCAATCATGGTGAAAAATCATTCTTCAGTTGCTGCTGTTTGCCTTGGAAGGAATGCATTGCATTGACTGCAATGACAGTGGGGCTTCCTCCCAACATCAACTCAGAGGTCCTTTGTTTGGATTGATGATTATTTTATGAAAATTATTTTTATTATTAATTTTATAAGATATTTAACAGAGAAAGAAGGAATAAAAGAAAATGGAATGACAGATAAAGGAGGGGAAAACCCATAATCTCACATTAAGATTGAATATCATAAGCATCAACACATCAATATTAATTTAAATATACGGTATAAATCAATATAAGCCATGAAATGTCCAGATAGGCATCCACACGAAATTGACATTTAGAAGAAATACTGGTGTATTTTTTTTCTGGAAATGTAAACTACTTGCTGACAGACAATGACCAGGTGTTGGAAGAAGGAGGGGGACATTATAACTTCTAGTGCAGCATTTTGAAGCAGTATTGATTAATAATCCAATGGCTCAAACTACGCATGGCACAGGCTAGAGGGAACAGCAATGAAGTCAACTGCAGCGGTGACACTGCAAAAGAGGTTACTTAACCATTTCACCATGGGCCATTCTTCCCACCCCATCTGCTTTCCACTTGTGAATGAAAAGAAAGAGGGTGACTATTTAGATTTCCTGGGAGCGGGAAAACATCAAGTGATGGCAGGATTTTGATTGTCAAAATGGGTAAGGTTTAATCCACCCACTAGCTGTTGGTGAGGCAGTGTGGATGGGGCTCTGTTGCTTTCCCAACACTGCTGCTTACTTAGAGGGAGAGGGGAGGGCCAAGGCACAGGAAGCTTGGTGTGGTGCAGTACATGGCCACAGTGCCAATCTGATACTGCTTATGCTCTTCATAGCACAAACCTCCCTGCACTTCACCCCTTTCCTCTTGGTAAATGCCAGCAACCCAGTGCTGGGAAGCTGGGAGTGCCCCCCCCCCCCGTGCCACCTCACTGGCTGTTACTGAACTAGCCCTCAAAAGTTCTGCTAGGTTCAACCGCAACCCCCCCCCCCAACCAGCCTGCAATTCCCTTAAAACCACCACCAAACTGATAGGAAGGTGAGGCATGGTTTTTTGGGGTATCGTGTGTCGGCTGGACGCGGTTGTATGATGGTTCCATTATATCATTGTTGCTAGGTATGAGGACCCCCAACCCCTGCAATCCAATAAATTAGAATCTAGCTGGGATAGGAAGCAGAAATGCAATTTGCAGAACTGTACCAGACAAGGAATCACTGGACCAGCTCATGCAAAGCAACCTGTCTTTCCCCCGCCCCAGCTCTGAGGAGTGCACAGAGACAGGGAAATTGGCAGGTGTTGAGAAAGTGTGTGTGTGTGTGTGTGTGTGTGTGAGAGAGAGAGAGAGAGAGAGAGAGAGAGAGAGTATGTTCAGTGAGATGACAGGAGAAGAATGTCATTTTGCAAGGAGCCAGGGTTGGTGGGGAACAAGAGAGGACAACCAAGACTGACTAGAGAAGCTGCAACTCAGAGACAGGGGAGCATGGTTGGCTGCTCTGGACTCAAGCTGGCTGAAGCTATGAGAGAACCAAAGAGAGACAGTCTGGAGATACAGTATATAGGTCTTCATCTTTAAACTGGATTATGACTGGAAAGCCCTTCAACTGACCTCTGGAAAGTAGTACATATGGGCACCCTAATCTAATCCAGCAATAAAGCGCCTTTTTACATGTAGCACCAGCATTAACTTGAAGTGATAGAGTAATGCAGGCACCCCCAGACTTCGGCCCTCCAGATGTTTTGGACTACAATTCCCATCTTCCCTGACCACTGTTAGCTAGGGATCATGGGAGTTGTAGGCCAAAACATCTGGAGGGCCGCAGTTTGGGGGTGATTGGGATAATGTAATAACAGAAAGTTAGAGGGGAGGTTGACAAACTTGGGAGAACACTTGTTTGCTTCTTATATGATGATGCTGTAGCTGTTGTCTAAAAGAGTTTCTTGTATTTCAGACAGAAACCCCCAAAGGCACCAAAAAGTTAAATTCAATATATTTATAAAGGCAAACAAACCAGAGTGCACACTGATGCAGTTGTTTAGATTTTTAACTGGCATAACTGGAGTAATCATAAGTTACCATGTTCAGCCAAGCACAAAGGATGTCTGGGCCATCAGGATGAACAAATTCTGAACAGATGTTAAGAAGCAATCTTAAAATTGGTAGACATGCATTGAATAGCTCATCATGTAGATGGTCTATAGACTTCAACACAGTGCCAAGTACAAGGTATAAATGTCCCAAGGAGCTAGTTCGCCAAGCTAATGCAAAGTTTTCTCATTTCACATGCAAATGTGCAAAGAATAAACAAAACCGAGAGGAAGAAATAAAAGTAACAGGAGAAATAAAATCCTTAGGCTGGCTAGTAGTGAAGGTAAAGTTGTTTATCTTGGGTTATGTCTTCAGGGAGAAGAGATAATATAGCAGCAGAGTTTTAAACTTTGCTGGCAAACTATGCTATTGTGGTTTCTGCCTTACAATTCCTTTATGAGACAGAATGCTAGTTAATAGCCCACAATGGCTGGCGGATGGCAGCCAATAATTAGGGAACAGTGAGGAATCTGAAATGCATCAGATCTTGGAGAAAGTGACACTATTCCAATGGATCTCAACACAGAGAGAGCATAAATATTTTTGAAATGACAAGTCTCTATTGCTCTCCCATCTAGGGCTTAACTGAAATGTACCTCTCCTATTTTGCCTCTATACTGTATATGTGTGTTGCAAAATTGGGGAGGGGTTTTCATTTCAGGAAGCCTTGGTTGATATGGACAAATTTCTGAACTTACTTTTAGTATTTTTCTAGAAATACTATTTTTCTAGAAAAAGAGGTGCCAGAACTCACCATGAACACCTCCATCGTTTTCTTAGAATGGCAATGGCCCCACCTGAGAGGTGCTGGAACTGAGTTCCTGTGAGTACCCCCTGAAGAAAAGCCCTGCTTTTTGGTGGCTTTGTCTCCCCAGTCAACAGCACACACCCCACCCTTTTCATACATTTCCCTGTGATAGATGCTACTTGGTACAGAAGGTATTGATCAGCTGTGTAAGGAACTTCCCTATTCTATTGATTCAGGAGGGTTCTGAAAGCTTCTCTGCGTGATACAAGCTAGTGCAAGCTGGAAGTTTCTACCGACAAGCAAATTTCTATTCTGCCTAGAAACAGGCATAAAGATCCCGATGTTTGGTTTTTCCTTCAGATAAGCTGAACAGGTGGTTTAAACTGGTTCTGTTATCTCTTTCACTCAAAGTCATGCAGACTTTAATAACAGGCCAGAAGCAGCCTGAGTTTCAGTTTCTATCTCTCTTTCCTTGTGATGTGTTCTGTACATAGTATGCTTAGTGTTAAGGTTTCAGTCCTATTGTAAGTTTCAGTTAAGACTGCTGCAACTGGATTTCTTATGGACAGTGCCAATCCTGAATGTATGGATTTGTGGCCATTATGCTCATTTGCCTTCAGTAGCAATAAAGCTCTGCTGATGAAATATTAATTGCCTCTGGTCTATTTTTTTGGAATCCTGTAATGTGCCACATTTATTTTACTCTGCTAACTATACATTGGAATCTGCTCTGGATCAATATTGAGCAGAATTCTTGACAGCTACATCAGCACCAAGTCTTGTTCAGAAAGGCATTCCAGGTGGGAAGTGGTGGTTCTTGCTCCCCCAGAATAGCCTTGGGACTGAAGCTATGTGATAATGTACTGTCACTTACAGAGGAAATTCAGAGTAACAAATGATGTCTATCAACTAGCAGCCACCACCAGAGCAACCATTAAGAATAGCCTGGATGTGGAAATGGGGGACATAGTGAGTAGATTTGAACCCACTTTTGCTTCCCCCAAAGGGTTCCAAAGTGGGTCAACAGTAGAAATTATCAGTCCACCTCTATTCTCATCCAAAGGTTAGGATACCAAATTCAAACAGCACCAACCCAGTAAATTGCACACCACTCAGGAAAGTAGTGTTAAAAGCAAAAATCTGCCCTTATTTCCTTATGGGGTACATAAGAGCCTTATTGGGTTCTCCATCGGTCAGAGAATGTATAGCAAGAGGCCAACCAGATAAGTTTGAGAAGCAAAGCCTTTATTTTTGCTGTTGCAACAGGGTCCTTCCCCTCACGCAGGAGAACAAGGAAGGAACCCAGAACAAAAGAGAACCTCCACTTTTATCAGTTTTCCCATCACCAAGAAACACCCCCAATACATAATTCCTACATCACAGCTATGTAATCAATACCTCACAAAAATGAGGGTTCAAGGTAGAAATCTGAGCACTTTTGACACCTCCTAGTCCTCCTCTCACCCCTCCCAGGTGTGAATTCCTAAACACAAAGAAAAATTAACATTTTCATAAGAGTTGATCACTGTCTTTTGTTTGGAGGAGTCTTCCATTGTGAATGAGATGGCTAGCAGTCTGGCACCATTGATGGAGAAATGTCCAGTTGGCAGAGCCTCTGGCTGACAGGATTATGGCTCCCAAGTTGCTAGTCATGTGGAAATGTGTGTGTCTGATTCAGTGGGGTGGGGGAAACTCCTACAACAAGATGGATATCACTTTAATTCTGGTCAGTTTGGGAGAGTCAAAATGGTTTTCAGGCCTGTCTTCCTGTAACTGTTTGCGTGGTACATTTATGAACATTTATTATATATGTGCAAATTAGCCGAACAGAGTTCAGTTTCTTGAAGCGTAAGAAAGGGTTATGTTTGCCAATAACTTTCTTGGCGAGAATATGTGACAGAGACTGGGCTAGAAATAATTTACTGATGTTATTATTGTTACAATGTCTGACCTGGAGCTAAACATGTTTACTCACCTAACATAATCTCAGACCTTTTTTTTTTTTCCCTGAAGGAAAAACAGTTTACAGTGCGAGTGAGTTAATGTGTGCATGTCGTGGAGACACACCACTCAGTTTGGTGAAGATTTTCAGCTAAAAATCTTTTGATATACCAGATAGGTACGCATGCCGTAGCAGGCATCACTGAAAATCCATTGTACAGTATTTGTCTACCTTCAAATGCATTTGGGGAGTCAAAGGGATGAATTTTCTAGCATTCCATTGTGAAGAAATAGGTCTTCTGCTTCAGCTACTTTTTAGCTGACAGCGCTCCATACAAATATCATACAAGGATAGTCAGAATTGATTAGACGCAATGGAGTGTGTGTGTGAGCAGGCAGTAAACCATGTTCAGAAAAGAATATGCCCAGAAGAAATAATTTCTGAAAAATGGAAGGAATCAGATAGGTCAATGAAGCTTAGAATTTAACCAAGCTACTAAAAAAAGAACCCACCACTACCACAAAACAATAACTAGTTACTACAGAAAACTTTCAGATCAAAATAATATAAATTGGACAACTGGGTTATTTTTTTGCTGTGAGAAACTGAAGAATTCATGCTTCTAGTTTGTTACACACCTCCTTTTACTGTGGTGTATGGAATTATTCTGTGAAATGGTGTTGCCAGAGCTTTAAGGGACAGCTTATTTTTTGTTGGCCTGGATCAGAGGTGGGCCACATGCAGCCCTCATCCTAATTTCAAATGGCTCTTGGCCTAATTTAATAAGCCCTCCTCACGCAATCAGTTCAGACCTGTGGCAACAGCAATCTGTCCTGCCCTTGTTGGACAGGGAAGGAAAGAGACCAAAGAATGGCAGTTGAAGGGTGTCATTGCTGAACCCCCACACAGTTGAAGTGGGCAAGTTATTAGAAAGCCTGAACACCCTAAAGATTGTGTAATGTTCAGTTCCATTCCATTAAAAGAGAATGTATATAATAATATGAAATAACTATTAGTAGATAGAGTCTGAGTGGGTTGTTCTTCCTGGGAGGTAATAGCAAACAGCGAAGAGCAAGCCCTGCTGCTTCTAGCCTGAGAAGAGTGGGGGGGATGGGGACATACACAGATTTAAAGCACTATAATTCCACTTTAAGTCATGGCTTTCCACAAAGAGCTGTGGGACCTGCAGTTTGTTAAGGGTTATGAGAGTTAAGTGACCCCTCTTCCCCCCACAGGTGCCGGAGTGCCCTGTCAAGAGGGATAAAATGTTAAACCAGTATGGGAAATGGGATCCTCTTCAAGGAGGGTACGTGTTGAGCTCGGGGCCCCAAGCATCTCCCACCTCCTGATGTGGGCAGGGCTATGTCCTGCACCACTCTGGTTGGTCATGCGTCCTATGGAGCGAAAAATATGGTAGTTTGGATGATTCCAATGCCTAAGCAAGTACCACTCACATTCTGTATTCAATAAAGCTGTGACTGAAATTTTGCCCAATAAAGTGGTACCTCAGTTTACAAACACAATTGGTTCCGGAAGTCTGTACTTAACCTGAAGCATACTTTCCCATTGAAAGTAATGGAAAGTGGATTAATCTGTTCCAGACGGGTCCGCGGAATACTCAACCTGAAGCATACTTAACCCGAAGTATGAGTGTAATGGGTTCCCGAAGTCCGTACTTAACCTGAAGCGTACTTAACCTGAAGCAAACTTTCCCATTGAAAGTAATGGAAAGTGGATTAATCCGTTCCAGACGGGTCCGCGGAGTACTTAAACTGAAAATACTCAAACCGAGGCGTACTTAAACTGAGGTATGACTGTAACTTAAATCCTGTGTCACTGTGTCTTCATTTTTGGGGGGTGGTTGGGGGTCTTGAAGCGCAATTGTAGCTGCATGAAGGGAATGCAACTCCACACCCCAACACAAACACATCCTGCAACACAGTAGTTGTTTGCAGGGTGGTGCATACGCACGCGCACGCACACACACTGGTCTGAGATGCAAAAACACCTATGTTTGAAAAATATAGCATCTTAAAAAATCAAAAACCAGAAAATTCCAACGATCAAAAAACTTGCCAGTAAGACTACAGTTAAAAAGCTATTTTATGTTGCATCAAGCTCCCTGGACTAGGCTAAAGGTTGATGCCTTTACAGACGTGCCCCTGATCATTTATGTGCAGCACCACAAATTATGCTTGCTTAAAACTTCCTCTCTATCCATCCACACTTTTCTTTGGTCTTTCAGGTTCAAATACAGCCTGAGATGATGAAGTGCCTGGGGTCTGCAAAGACCTCCCCATGTTGTCCTGATTCTATACTGCCTAATGAAGCATCATTGCATAACAACAAAATATTTCCGAATATTTTACTAATCTGTCTGCCCTTTTAAAAGGGAATGACTGTAAGATTGCTTTCTATTATTCTATTAAGTGATTATGAAACAAAAACTACATCTGTTTTTGCTGTCACTAATGTGAGTTACTTTTTTCAAAAAGGTCTAATTAAGCAAAGCTAACCTTGTCTTATCCAATTTTTTGTTTATATTCCTATTTTACCACGGTCTTATGCATACCATAATCTGCATTTTGTTACATGTGAACAAATCCATTCATACCTAAATTATGTAGATTATGGACTCAAACTTGGGGCATCCCCCCCCTATCTTCTCGTTGACATACAATGTTTTATATGCTCTCGTCCCTAGCTTCTTACTAACCACCTATTAATTTTGAAATTAAATTGTTCACTGGGCTCTCCTTCTCCACAAGAATTAGGCACCTGAGGTGGGTCCAGCTGGTATTTTATTCAGTGTTTAAGATCATGCTGTTATAATGATTACATATTTAATCACTGTGGCTTCCTTTTCAGAAATAAAGATCATTATAGCTTTCATTATATGGAACTAAAATTCACTTCAATATTCTCTCTCACTTCCAGAGCCGTATTTTAATTGGAAAGGGAATGCTGGCTTCCTTGAGGACTGACTTAAAGCTACACATGTTATACATTTTAACTATCGTATTGTCACTAAATTTAGAAAAAATAGTAAGAAAGATGAGTGCAGAGTCTTCTAAGTGGGCAAAACATTCAGTGAAGAAAGAAAGAAAAGTTTCTTGATAAGACTGCATGAAATATTTCAGGCTGGATTCCATACTGATTTTTTGAAGGAGCTAGAAACAATATATGACTCTTCCATGGAAGTCTAAAACTGCTATATGTGTCTACGGAGAGTTAAGTACCATTAAGTTCACTGGGGCTTACTTCCAGTCAGGTAATTGGCTATAGGAATGCAGTCTTAAATGTTGAGACTTACTGAGCAGAGACAATTACCGTATTATACATGGGGGCATCTTATAGGTGGAAAAATACGGTAAGTTGCAATTCAGATTTCTGAGCATCACTTCACTAGTGAAAAGATTTCGGGTAGCTTCCTAGAAAGGGGATTAGAAGCGGACAAAAGATTTCGCAACTAATATTTCCTAGGGAGCTTGTATCTTTTTTATATCTATCTATATTCAGATTCAAACAGGATAGCTGTTAAGAGGTGCAAGCTCTCTGAGTAAAAAGCTCCTCTGCTTGGCATCATTTGGGGATGAGTAGGAGTTTCTGGCCTGTTATCATGTTGGCTCAACTGACAAATTGTGTGTGTTCTGCCTAGTCCGTGTTTTGTTTTAAGTCCTCTATCATGATAAATATAGATTGGTGAGTGGGAGCTGGTAAATTAATAGGCTGGTGAGTGGGAGCTGTTAAATTAATTTGGTCACATTTAGGAGGTAGGGTGTAGTAATTTACCCCTTCTACCTTAAAAGTGCCTAAAAATCTCAAGATTTGCCTTCAGGACTGAGAGACTCCCTAGCAAGGCAGGCTGCACTTTTGAGGTCAGCTTGTATCAGGCTGCCCAGTGTTGTGGGACTCTGGGAAAAGTGCATCAGGGAGGCCTTTCTACTCATCTACCGGTAAGAAGGTGGGGTTTAAGGGAAGGGGCAGATAAATAATACCAATGGTCTGTTAAACATTAAAAGCTTCCCTAAACAGGACTGCCTTCAGATGTCTTAAATTAAATAAATCTAACCCACTTTCACTCAAATTTCTGTTTTATATCCCTGTCATAGTGGCAACCTCCTTTCCTATTGCTATCACAACAAACCAGAAAAAGTTTTAGTTACAGGTAGGTAGCCGTGTTGGTCTGAGTCAAAACAAAATTAAAAAATTCCTTCAATAGCACCTTAAAGACCAACTAAGTTTTTATTTTAGTATGAGCTTTCATGTGCATGCACACTTCTTCAGATACATCAGAAAAAGTTTGTTTGGTTTCAACAATTTATAGAGTCATTTTTGGTTAACTTGAAAATGAGTTGACTTCAGCTGTCTAATATTACCTGCACATTTCAAAGAATAATTTTATATGAGGGAACAAAGCATGAAATGTATGCTATACATAAACCAAATTACTTGGAATGATGTAATACTTTCTTGAAAACTCCATAAATTGTTTTAAAACATTTTTTTATTTTTTATTTTAAAAAAATCAAGTGGAAGCTAAACACGAAATTCTTTATCAGTTCAGCACAATATTCAAGCTTAGCTAATTGCAATACTTAAAGAAAACTTGTATGGTGTCGAGAAATGCAAGTGCATGTCAAAAGAGCTGGTAGTGATAATAATTACAGTCTAAAAATATCTTTGATTTAAGATTCGGAAAAAATATTTTCTGTACTGTATCATTATGTCTTGACTTTTTAAGTTCCTAATTACCACAACAAAAATTACTTTAAAAATATTAAATAGACTGCTCATTCCCTGACTACTAATCAGATGCTTATTTAGTGTTTTTGGTTGGGGGAGGTTGTTGGTGTTATATATATTAATTTTTGTATCTTTAGTTTAATTTTATTATGATTTATGTGGAAATTGTTCAGTTTGGTTGTGTATTTTCTGATGTTCTATTTATTCCATATGACTACGGTTGTAATAGTTTTCATGTTGTGAGCCTTTACCCAGTTCCAGAGTATCCCACCACAACCCTATGGATCCCTTGATCCAACCTCACAGAACACATTTATTACAGCATTTTAACTAATATCACAGAAGAATTTTCCCTATCAAGGTTAAATTCTTGCAAAAGTAAAAAAAAAAAAAAGATTAATCAAGTTATTGCGTGCAGGTTCCATTTACTTTAACATCATGGCTCACACCCTTTTATAATACCTATTTATCAGTTTTTGATGATGCAGAACAACATTTTCTCATAGATTAATTATATGATTAAAAAAGAGATTACTTTGCTGCTGCCAAGATAATGCAGCATAGCAATGAGAAGCTATAGAGAGAGACAGCAACCACAATAACATGAGAACCAGAGATGCAAGACCACAGATTAGGTCATGCACTAGTCATACACTATGTATGACTTCAATGATTAAATTTAAAAAAGAAAATATCACAAAGAGATATTACAGTATTTGTAATTATTTGAAATGGATGAAGACTGCATCAAACTGAACATGGTCAAAGGCATCAAAGATCAACACATTCCTTTAGTGTGAAAATCTGAAAGATATTCACAGAAAAAAATTTCTTTGCAACTAGAATAGTGTTTTGTTTTGGGCAAAGTAGCAATTTTACCCAGTTTTAGAAAACTAAATCTCATCAGGTCCAGGATCTAGGCAGGGGCGAAGGAAGGCGCTGTGACACCTGGGGCGGGCATTGCTTCGTAGGGCGCATGTGCGGTGTCGCTACGTACGATGCATGCACCGTACGTAGCGATGCCGCACATGCGCTGTACATAGTGGTTTGCCGGCGCTGCCGCTCCAGTTCTGTACGGACAGTGTCGGTATCCTCAGTTTGCGGCTGTAGCAGTGATGGAGGGATCCCGGCACCGTCTGTATGGCGCTGGAGCGGCGACAGTGGCAAATCACTATATAAAGCATGTGCAGCGTCGCTGCGTACAGCGCATGTGTGCCAGTTTGCCAGTGGTGCCGGGATCCTCTGCTCGTGGCTGCAGCCGTGAACAGAAGATCCTCTACATGCAGCTGTGGTGGTGTGATGGTTGCTCGCCCCACCATGAGGCCCCACAGGGTGACTTCTTGTCACCCCCGCAGACATGGCACCCGGGGAGAGCAGCCCCCCCCCCCGATGCGATGCCAGTGGATCTTGGTACAGCAATGAAAAACAGGAAGTACTACTGGGTGCATCATACATAGGCCTATGTACAGTTAGCCCACTGCCAACTTTGAAAAGTTTTCCCCTCATATAAAGTTTAATTCTATTACTCAACAGTCTTCAAACTTCTCAGGGCCATGTTTGGCCACAACTTACAACATGTGGACCACTGTTATTTGCCACTTCTCTTTATCCTTTATTTTATTCTACCCCTCTCCCCTTTAAAACTAGCTGGTCCATTAGTTACACCTGGTGTGAGCCACTTGTGGACTACAACCCATTAACTGAAGATCAATGATTTATATTGTGTGTGTGTGTGTGTGTGTGTGTGTGTGTGTGTGTGTACACACACCATTTACCTATGTTTCCAGAACAGAGGAAGGAGCATCTCGGACCCTCCAAGTGTCTCGATTTTCCAGGGACATTCCCATATTTACAGAAGCCACCCCCATTTCTGATTTGATCCTGGAATCCCCTGCTTTTCCTTAGGATGTCCCTAATTTCATTGGATAAATGTTGGAGGGTATGACATCTGAATCTGAAGGCTTGACTGCACTCATGCCTCATCATGTGATTTGTTGAACCCCAAAGGTTTTCCTTTGCTTTGTTATTCCAGCTCATTACTCCTTTTGAGAATCCTACCTTGGCCTTGGTTCATTAGGAGTTTATGGGTTGAAGTTCAATGATAGAAAGCATGCTTTGCCAGCAAAACCCTTTTCTGTCAGAGACTCTGGAAAGCCAACACTGGGCTGGTCTAAGTGCAGCATGACAATTTTGTCCACATTATAAGCACCTAATAGATATGTTAATATATGTGGAGGATATTGTAATGTATGGAGTGGTTGTGAGTGGTGGATAAAGGCTAGATTCACAAAATGGTTATATTGTGTAGCAGAACAAAATTAAGTAAAAATAAAGCCCCAACTTCAAGGCTTTATGAATCTCAAGTTCTGTTTGTAGTTTATTTCATGTTCTTTCTTGAAATTGCCCTTTGGCAACTAAGTTGAAAAGAATAAGAAATTATAGCAAATGCCTTTGGACCTCTCTTCATCACTCCCCACTTCCTAATAAAAATGCGGCAAGAAATCTTTTCTCTGGATATTGTGTTGCTGTTCACACTCCATAATGTAGAAAGTCTCACTTCTCAGTATAGCCATTGCAATATGAAGGAAAAAGCACGAAACTTAGCTAATATTGTTATTCAGGGTGAGGAGGGAGTGTGTGGACCCGTACAGAAGCCTTAGCAATAGTTCTGTAGTTTCAACCTATGTATTACAACCTTCATATTCACCATTGTGCCAATCCAACTGAACTGGACTGTGACTGAATTCCCACTAAAACCACTAGAATAGAAGTTAGTCTAAAGTAAACCCCCCTTTGTCCATTGCTTTCAGCAGGACTTCAGTGGGACTAACTTTAGCTGGATCAGGGCCATTTGTGTTTGTTCCCAGATTTCTGCTGGTCAGAAAAGAAAGTCCATCCATCATTGACTTCAGACATTTGTAAATTATTTGGTGGATGGGAAAGGGGAGGGGGAAAGAGAGTTGTATAATTGAATTAGTGTTCAAATGAAGCTATTCATTACCTTTAGCTCATAGTGGTGGTAAATGCCTATTCTGGGATTTTGCATAGACAGAAAACTAAGTACAGGCCTGCAAACTTCTAGAATTTCCATTCCATTTCTTGCTTCATTAATTTCATTAACTTACAAATTGATGAATTCATAGAATTAAAAAGCCATTTACTTTTAATATTTCTTAAAATCACTTTTGCCAAGTATTCAAACCTTTTAATCT
This sequence comes from Zootoca vivipara, assembly GCF_963506605.1. NCBI lineage: Eukaryota > Metazoa > Chordata > Lepidosauria > Squamata > Lacertidae > Zootoca > Zootoca vivipara. The sequence continues at coordinate 98,144,316 of NC_083276.1, read as the reverse complement.
GTACTTTTAAATTCCAGCTGTAATTGTTTTCATCAGAGGCATAATTGAACTTGTATGAATTGCATATCAATGTAGCTTGGTTTCCAAGAGCCAGACACAAAAGGCTCTCTTTCGTCAACAGCAAAGGATAATAGTTTCTAAAATGGATGGCACATTGTTTGTCTTGCAAGATCAGTGGTTTGCTGAAGTTTTAACATACTTGCAGGAGAAGGAATGTGAGTAAGCAATGATTTATTAGGGAGTCATCAAAGGGACTATACGAAATCCCCCCCCCCATATGAAAGACAGTATGAGCGTCATGTTCACTTGCTTCCTCTTACTTACTGATTTTTCCCTTTCAAAGGAACAGTGATCAACTCAATGTGGAAATGCGTGTGAGACCGAGAGTGATTTCCCCCCACCCTATGCACAACACTCAACAACACACCCTCATTTCTCATACTGATTTAAGAAAGTTTCTGATGGTAACAGCTGTTCAACAGTGGAACAGACTCCCTCAGAAGGTGGTGAACTCTCTTTCATTGGTGGTTTTCTAAGTTGAAATTGGATGGCCACCAGTTTTGTATGCTTGAGATTTCTGGGGGTTGGACTAGATGACCATCAGGGTCCAAATCTACAAGTCTGTGGCTCTGTGTTTAATCCCCAGCATCTCAATGTAGGATTGGGAATGCCCCCTGTCTGAAATGCTAGAGAGCTGCTGACAGTCAGAGTAGACAATATTGAGCTACATGGACCAATGGTCTGACTTGCTATAAGGCAACCTTCTATGTTCCTATGCTCTCTATTGACTCTACCACAATAGACAGGAGACTGTACTAATAATTCAGCAGGCATTTCTTGTATATATTTCCAGAATATCTATAAATATGGTGCGATAACAGCTGAAACTGCTGGAAATGAGTCTAAAGCATACTGCACTCATCAGTCATATTGTAAGTCAATTAGCCACTCAGCACAATGGGATATTCTTGAAATAGGAACCATGTACATGGCAGTAAAACTGCATCTGGTGCCATTTCATTGTGATTTCATTAGCATAACAATGAGCCATATAAAAATACAAATTAGAAACCTCCAATTCCACTTAAGGAATCTCTTCCAAACCTTCACAAAAGTACATATTGACAATGGCAAGGATCTGACTCAATTCCAATGGAAAAATTCCAGGGACAGCTGGATCTCTTATGATTGGGGGTGAAAAAGAAATGAGTACTGAAGATTCATGAAGCAGTGATGATACTGGAAAGCAGATTGTAAGACAATGCAATTTACTGTTAGGCTGGCTTACAGGCCAGTCCTATGAAATCCAGTACTGGAACAGCAACTCAGAAAAGTGTTTACCAGGTTGTCAGGGTACCAGTATCAACAAAATGCTGTACTGTACCTGATCCCCTGCCCATTCTGGCCCATTAGAGCTGCTGAGGTAGGAACGTTCCTGCACCGTTCTCAGAGGAGACCAAAAAGGCGAAGACATAATTCCACGTAGTTCATACCCAGTCATGGAGCTGTTCGTAGCCTTGCAATTCAGTGCTGCAAGATGAAGTAGTGGAATCCTGAAGTGGATATTTTACAATGCAGGAAAATGATTTCCAACAAGTGCTACCAACTTAATGGTTTCAGTCAGTGCTTTTGGGGGGGGGGGATGCAGGGGTGCGCATACCCATAAACATTTTGTGAATCTAAGTTTGGGGCAGTATTTCAATATGAGTAGGAAAATGAGAGTACCCCTAAACATTTTTTAAAGAAAAAAAAGCACTGGTTTCAGTTACCCCATTCCTGAGGGGTCATAAAGGGGCAAAAACTCAGAGTGTGAAATAATGGGCACGATTCCCCAACAGATACAACTTGTTTCATTCATGTACCTAATAATGTAATTATTGGCCCAAGAATGGTGGGTTTTTTGGGAGCTGGGGCTGCCACACACTAAATACCTCAATACACTAGTTGCTCATAAAACCAGCCAGTTTGGAAATGTCACAACTTTTGCAAGATGATTAGAGAGCCAAACTTTCTGCACCTTGTGGCATTTATTCATTCATTCATTCATTCATTCATTCACCCGCTCTTGGGCTGTAATATTTGGGCAGTGGGTATGGTAATCTAGGGAGCAATATGGAAACAATGTTCTGACACTCATTTCATTGATTGTCTCTTACAACAGATCAAAATGTTTGCTAGCAGATGCATGCTCAAGTGTTTTATGCTGGCAAAGCTGCAAAAATAACTGTGTTTGAATCAAACCACGTATTTCTTGCTGTTTAAAAGAACCCATAATGTGCTGTGGTTTAAGAACAAGCTGTTATTTTTGTCTCTGAAAAATATGTGACTTTAACTAATGTGCTGCAAAATCCATGCACACTGGGAGACTAAAGAATGAATTTTTAGACTTAAGTGAAATGACCTGTTTTCTTGGCTGCAGTACAAATGCTTAGGATTACATTTTCAGTGTTATGTCTAGGGATTTCTCTAAAGAAAAGTAGCCAAAGATTTAAGTGCTCAAATTACGGTCTTGAAGAAAAAAATTATGAAGGAGCTAGTAAATGGAAACAATAATGTTACATTAGTTTCTACAGAGTTACTTTTTTATCTTTGCAACAGGGACAACATATAAGGCCATCCCTGGGATAGTAAAGGAAGTGTTTGCACTGCAAGTTCTTCTGTTTGGTACACAGGAGGTTCCATTTATCTAGTTGTATCAGCCTTAATTAGGATTAGGAAGTCCCACACTCTTCCCAATCCATGTTTTCTTCAAGTGATGCTTGTGTTTTAGACCACCAAAACTGTAGTTTTTATCCTCCCTCACAAAACATTTTTTGTGGGGTGGAGGGGGGATTTTGTGTCCAGCTTCCAAATGAAAAAAGGTGAGGTGCAGTAATGGTTGCATGTATGAATTTATTTTATCACTTATTATATATTGTCACTAAAATAATTCATTGGAGATGCTATGCATTAGCATTGTACATTTTACCACTAAGGAAAACTTATGAGTTGGATTTTATATATTTTTATATGTGCATTTTAAAGGATGCATCACAATGTTAGTGGCAATCTCCCAATCTCCATGAATTTGTCTAATCCTCTTTCAAAAGCCATTTAGATTGGCAGCCATCATTACTTCTGTGTGAGTGAATTTCATAGTTGGACTAAGCACTGTGTGAAAAGCATACTCTCTTTGGTCTGTCCTGAATCTTACAACATTCGGTTTCATTGATTGGGCCAAGGTCCCAGTATAATGAGAATGGAGGGAGAAGTTCTTTTCTATCCACACCATGAATAATCTTAAATATCTCTGTCATGTTCCCCGTTAGTCATAGGATTTGGTAATTCTCTATAGACATTGTCGTTATTGCTCTCCATACAACTACCAACAAGAATTGGTTAAGCAATTATGAATACAGTGGTACCTCAGTTTACAAACACAATTGGTTCCGGAAGTCTGTACTTAACCTGAAGCATACTTTCCCATTGAAAGTAATGGAAAGTGGATTAATCTGTTCCAGACAGGTCCGCGGAGTACTTAACCTGAAGCATACTTAACCCAAGGTATGACTGTAATTGGTTCTGGAAGTCCGTACTTAACCTGAAGCGTACTTAACCTGAAGCGAACCTTCCCATTGAAAGTAATTGAAAGTGGATCAATCCGTTCCAGACAGGTCCGTAGAGTACTTAAACTGAAAATACTCAAACCGAGGCATAGACTGTATGTCTATTTTCTCAACATGAATCAATTATGCAAACCTCATCCTGAGAAATATACATGATTGTCCGACTACAAATTACCTTATGCCTCTCAAACACAGCTTCAACCCCAGTCTCATGAAAAGTGATCTACTAATACTGCCATTCTTTGCCAAAAGCTTCACACATGTATGGCTTACTTTCTATCTCATATGGAGAACGCATGCATGCCAAGGGCGATGATGATGTATATTTTTAGTAAAACACCTCCTTTTAGAACACCTATGAAAAACAGCCAAGGAGGTGTTTTTTGCTGACTACTTGTGCAAGAAGTGTTATACTAAAAAGAGATGCATCTGGCCTCCCTTATATGAACACATCTTTGTGTGCTAGGAAGCACCGTACAGGAAAATAAGCAAATATTCATGAAACCCCCCTCCGAAAGCCATGTTGGGGGAAAAGTAAAACAGTGGATTAAATGTAATACAGTCACCTACATCTGTATTTAGTTAATATGTCTGTTTTATCAGCGCTCTGATAATGTCGCAGTTAAAACCCCTGAGGTTTCCTCAATTCAGGGGTATGGAACCTCCAGCCCACAGGCAATAACTAGATGCCACCAGGGACTCTTCCCAGGACTCAACCCTCATCAGCCTTCCTCAAGTGCTTTTGCATGGCTGGAATGCATCACTGAAATATGATCATGCTTCTTCTTTGCCTGGATGAAATATGGAAAAATGTGTATGTGGTGTGTAGGTGTGAGAAACCCTTGAATTTTGACTGACCGGAATGTACAAAGGTAAGAATCACTGTTGCATCACCAAATTTTGCTCTTGGTACCACAGGTGTTCTAACCCCAGGAAGTTTCCATTAAGGGAGATGGCCCTTGATCTAAAAAAAAAAACCACTTCCCCATCCCTGCTATAGATTTATGTACATCTTGCATAACATTCTACCTGATGCTTCAGGTGAATGCATTTTCTTAAATATCGTATCTTAGAATCTTGTAATTCTAGATCCAAAATTCTCCACGAATTCTTAGCACTTGCTGTGCTGAGCCTAGTCAACTGAAAAGAAATATGGCAGCACAAAAATCTTCTTGAATGATGGTCAGTCAGTGGGTATAACTAACTCAGATCTATACCTTATAGCCTCAAGCCTAGATCATTGCAGCACATTATACGTAGAGCTGCCTCTGAAGACACTTCATAAACATTAGCTGGTTGGTGCAAATTCAGTGGCCAGATTGCTCACCGAGGCAAGACAGCATATAACACCAATTCTGGCTCAACTGCATTGCCTGCCAATTAGTTTCCAGGCCCAATTCAAAGTGCTGGTTTTAACCTATTAATACTTAAACCTCTCCCAATATGAACCAGCTTAGACCCTACAACCATCATCTGTGGACCTTCTTTGTGTGCCTCCTCCAGAAGAGGAGTGGCAACGGACAAAGGGTGGTAACATGAGAACGTGTTTATTGCCTTCATTAAATATGTTTAGGGACCAGGTGAAAACATTTCTCTATAACGAGGCCTTTGGCTGATTAACATCCTATGGCAGTGCTGGCCAAACTTGGCCCTCCGGCTGTTTTTGGACTACAATTCCCATCATCCCTGACCTGTTAAGCCAGGGATTGTGGGAGTTGTAGTCCAAAAACAGCTGGAGGGCCAGGTTTGGCCACCACTGTCCTATGGCATTTTAAATGTGTTTGTGGGAGGGGGGTTGTTCATTTCCTTTTGTTTTATTAGGTATTTTGTGACCTTCTAATGAAGAACAGTATACAAATCTAATAAATAATAAAAATATCCAAATCATGGAGAAATCCAATGGAATAGTGTAATCTATCAGTATGAACAACCACTGTCCGACTTTAGGGCCATAATATCCAACCTGTAATAATGCATTATTCCCTAAACAAGTTCCCCCGGCTTTTGCCCTGGAACAACAAGCCTCGCGGTTATGATGAAGTGCCACACCATATGGCAGCTGCAGGGAACAGAGAAAAAGGTTGAGTGGGTTGAATGCAGCTCACAGATGTTTTTGCGAAGCCCTGACAATGGGGACAGTGAATGTTCAGTTCAGTTCTGCCTAAAGCTGAAAGCATTGAAAGCAACAGACAAAGCCTGACAAAAAGCACCCAGAGAAGCTCAGAAAATATCAGGAATGTCCTTCAGTGAAGTTTAATTATAGGCCTCCATTGTTTCTACATTTGTTTAACGACTCTTCTCTGACGAGCATACAGGACTACTTGGAAGGTTAATTATTCCTGGGTATTTTTAAGGCATGGAAGGTATTGCCCTTTGTTGCATGATGTGGTAGGTGAACCAAGACGATTAGCAAAGCAAATAATAGCATGTGAACCGGTGGATACAATTTAAATCACAGAAAAGAACCATGCCAGGTGTCTCAGTACCTTGCCATGAAAATCAAACTACTGGTAAATTAAATTAACTTTGTGTGATGGGAAAAAGTTGCAAATATCTCCTTGAGTTCTTCCTGTGAATTCTAAATGAGCATTGCTCTGAGGAAAAATAAAACCCACACCTACCTCCCTCACATCAAGTATCTTCTTAGATCTCATGGCCCTGGGGAGGGCTTCTAAAGAAAAAGACAAAAGCAATATTTTACAGTAATAAGAGCAGGCAAGCATTTCACAAAAGAAAATAATACACGTAGCAACCCTCCACCTCGGTAAGACAATGGGCATGCATGCTGCATCAGTCTGGATACCTTGAATTAGTATGATCTACGTTACATTGATTCTGAGGAGGTCAATAAACAATATGTGGCATGACCCGCATTTATAATTAATCAGCAGGTCAAAACTAATGTTTTGATTTCAGGGCGGTCACAACTCATGCAGTGCATGCTCATGATTATTCTGAAACTAGGAACTTGGATTTGTGTGCTATCCAGAAATCTGTGACGCCAAATGCTCTTAATGCTTGCAAGAGCTTCCCACTCCCAATTTTAAATTTTCTTAAGCCATGTAAAGGACACTTTTAGCAGAGCTTTCTGGTGGTCTATAAGCATTTCCTGCTATTGAAAATCCTACCCCAAAGCAAATCCTTTAGTTACGCATTTTAGCTTCTGCGTTCTGCATTTGTTTCCTTGCACAAAGTATTTAGGTACTTTTCAAAATGTGAGTTATACAGAGAATAGAGCAAGTAGAGACCAGGACTGTTTCAAAACCTGTGTTAAAGTAAGACTGTACTTCCTAATCACCGTTTGTGAAATTGTGACAGCTGAAGACTAAAGTCACCATGCAAGTGTCCATTGGAGGTTCAAGCTGACTCCATAGGTTCATCAATGTCTATATCAGAGGAGGAGAATTTGGGGACCTCCAGATGTTGGACTTTAGCTCCCAATAGGCCTAGCCAGTGTTACCAATGGGGAGGGGAGTCCCGATCCCTGGGTTAACTAGTAGTAAAGTACACGTGGGTATATTTAACTAAATATGAAAAGTCTCTGGTACATCGGTTAAAGGCCTCCTAGGAGGCACATGAAAATGTCAGAGAAGTTTCAAGTTCCTCCCATCTTACCACATAATGGTCTGGACTGAGCAAGAAGAATGCCAGCTATTAAGAGATGGTGGGCAGTGAGGCATCCATCTATTTTAATCTGCAACTCGCCCCATGCCATGCCATAGGTCTAGGTAACTCTGCACACACTATTTTCTATTGGCAGTTTGCTATTAAGCCAAGAAAACAGGGCCAAGCACTGTGTTTCTCCCCTATGCCATCTCCCATTTCTGCTAAAGTCCAGAGATTGCAGAGTAGATAAGGTAGGAGCTCTCTTTCCAATCTAAAAACAATTTTCAGTGAGTAAAACATTGTTCTGCATTTGTTAGGTCACTTGACCCAGGGTAGCCCCCACTGAATACTACAGGAGTATACTACAATAAAATGTTTAGGGAGGAGGAATATTACTCAATTCTACTGTAGTTAAGATTTCTCTTATCCTAAGAAAATAAATGATTATTCAAGGTCTCCTAGCACATGGATTTACAATATTCTTTCCCCGTGAAATCTTAAAATAGAAGTAACAGAATTAAGGTGTATTTTTTAAGGAGGCGACTCCATCCTTTCTATCTATAAATTATATTTATTAGGAAATTGTTCTTACTGTATTATTTGCCATCCATTTGTCTTCATTGCCCTCATTAAAGGCAAGCTCAGGTCTTAATTTCTTTTCTGTGAAAAAAGAAATCATGAAATTGAACAGATAAACCTCAGAAGTGTTACCAGGGGTGAGAAACGACAAGAGAAAAATTAGATAATTAGAAAGACCTCTATAAAACTGCAAATTCATCAGCCATTTTGAACTGGATATAGATTTACTGGAATGGGAAATGGTTGCAATAGGAAATACTTACCTGGAAGATGCCAGAGCTTTAACAAAGATAATGGTAAAGTTACTGAAACTGCAGGTTTTACTAAAAGGTAGGAGCTGAATCTAAATCCTCATCTACCTCCATGACGCATCAGTGAGATAATGGCTGAATGGTAATAAAGGTGTTTTAATAACACACACTTCTTTTTCCATTGATCTGCTGCGGCCTATCAAACATCTTTCTGGTACAGCAGAATCCTATACATCTTTACTCAGAGTAAGTTCCATTCTGAGGGTTGTATTTAGGATTGTGTTCTAAGGACAGAATACTGTGATCAGGTTCGGTCAGCTGATGAGATAAAAGATTTGACGGATGTCCCACTGATAACATTCCAGAAGAACTGATCCCCTGACAGAACACCCCATTAAAACAGGACAGAGTGGCGTCAGGCTCCCTCTGATGGTACAACTTTACACTGGCCCTGGTCCAGGTAATTTCCTTTACTTTCCTTCAACTGCCCACATTGCCACTAGAGAGAATGGGACACGGTGCATGTTGACATCCAGTCACAGTGCAGCACCACCACTATATAAACCCCACACACGAAGACCAATACTAAGTTGATGGGGCTTTGCAGCACACATCTATAGCTCTCTGTCCCTATGCCATGCAAACTTAGAGCTCAGGAGGAGGAATTTTAGTAACGATAAACAAGGTGAAAGGGTACTTTGCACAGAAAATAGTACTTTGTACAAACAGCCTGTGTCCAGGACACTCCTAAGAATTTGAACACATTTCTAACACTCATCTACTTAGAACACATCACATACATGAACAGATACCCCCCATTACATTCCAATATCTTTGGCAGCATTTTTAGGGATGCTATGGGTTTATCTGTCATTTTAATTAGAATCATAGAGTTGGAAGAGACCACAAGGGCCATCCAGTCCAACCCCCTGCCGAGCAGGAAACACCATCAAAGCACTCTTGACATATGCCTGTCAAGCCTCAATGTCTGCCTTTTTTGTGCTCTCCCCATCCCATCTGTACTTACAGGATATGGTTTTCTCCTTTCCCCATAGGACATGGTGGTCATTCTTCTTCCATTGTTAGGAGGAGTCTCTTCCTCTTCCCTTTGTTGTTGTTTAGTCGTGTCCAACTGTGACCCCACGGACCAGAGCACGCCAGGCACTCCTGTCTTCCACTGCCTCCCACAGATTGGTCAGAGTCATGTTCGTAGCTTTGAGAACACTGTCCAACCATCTTGTCCTCTGGCGTCCCCTTCTCCTTGTGCCCTCCTTGTGCCCTCAGTCTTTCCCAACACCAGGGTCTTTTCCAGGGAGTCTTCTCTTCCCATGAGGTGGCCAAAGTATTGGAGCCTCAGCTTCACGTCCTTCCAGTGAGCACTCAGGGCTGATTTCCTTAAGAATGGATAGGTTTGATCTTCTTGCAGTCCATGGGTCCTCTTCCCTTACATAATTGTTAAATAGAAGGGGTAGGGAATCTTCCTCCAACTCCTGGCAACCCCAATCACCATGGCTGTTGATCAGGGATAATGGAATATGTAGTCCAACAACACAGGCATGATACCACATTGGCTACCCCTGTAAAAATATATATATAAAGTAGTATACTTGCTGTGGTGTAGAGAGGTAAATGATATTGAATAATGCAAAGCAAGTCCCTCCCTGCCAGTAATTTGTAATCATTTCCCCCACCTGATCTGGATTACTGAACAAATTAGATTATATTTGATTTCTTCTGCATTGCTCTGGGTGATCAAGACAAGCAGGTGCTTCTCATTGACATGGTATCTGGAAATGCAGTTACCAAAAAATAATCAGATGGAACCAATTCAACTCATGCCTGCCTGAATGGAGGAAAGTTTTTGCCAATCCATCTTGACTGTAAATTCTTTAGCAGTTCTCTGCTAAATGCTAGTTTTGTGAGATTCGACAATCCCTCTTGGCTTCTTCTCAGTTTTTCTTAGGCAGTATCTCTCCCAAGTGAAGATGGTGATAAATTATCTAAACATTTTAGTAACAGACTCAAATACTTCAAAAGATAAAAAAAGTTACCCAGAGTGCCTTTGCTGAGGGGCTATGTACTCTGGATGGCATTGAAAATGAATTGGGCTTCATTCCCCCTGGCCAAAAAACAGCAGGTTGAGGGATTTAAGTTTATTTATATTATTAAAAATCTCCTTTATAGCATTGTAAATTTAACCTGAAAGTTACACATGTGGAATCACTTTTCATTGCTGTAATTTGGAGCTCCACTGAATCATGTCAACTTGCCTCAGAGGTGAAATAGCCCCAATGTTTTTCACCTGGTCTAATTTATAAGAACAGCACAGCAGCTTCAATAAGCCCACACCATCAAGAATTCTTTTCTATAGGGAATGTGTATAAAATCACATTCTGAATAATCTGTGATTTACTCATCCTCTGCCAGAGTAATCTGAGGCTGGAGTTGTTTACAGATGCCCCATTTCCCCAAATGTACGGCTACATCTAGTTCATATGCATTATGGGGGTGTGTCATCAGAAGAGACTGAATACATGGTGAGTCTGGAACTGGTCCTTCCCTTTAAAAAGCCTACTTATTGGACTTGGACCACAGCAGCAGTGGCATTAAAATGGGAAGAAGAGATCCCCCCCCATCCCTTCCTCTCTAGTGTGCAAAAAAGAGCTGGTATTCACTGAGAGTTGCGTATTTTCCAAAGGTTACTGCAGTGGGAGTTTTTTTTTGGGGGGTGCATGTGTCAATGGGGGCAAATAAACTCAGCAATTCCACGAGGAAGGGAAACCTCATTGATCTCTTGTCTTAATATTCATGCTACATCTTGGTTGAACTAGATCTGACTGAAGATTCATTGACTAGAGATTGTTAGGATCTCCTACTCACAAGTAGGACCCTGGCAGAGACATGTGCCTGACTGGCATGCTCCCTCCCTCCCGGTCAATCGTTCAGGAGCTTCAAAAGCTTTCTTCAGCCCGAACATCACAGCGACTGATGCCAAGAAACATCAGCACACTTATGGATCCGCAGAGTTTGCACAGTTGCATAACAGAACTCAGCAACTCAGCATTTTGGCTAATCTACTTTCATTTACATATAAACACACATGGAGCACTGCAACATGGCTCCCTCTCTCTCTAGCATCAGACAGCAAAGGAAATGAACAAAGGACAAAAGTCCCACTTCATGGCACACAGCAACACAAACATCTTGTCTTCCTCATTTTCCACTCTGTGGAATGAAAACATATATCATCATGTGATAGACAACAATCCCATGAATGCAGACACGGGGAATGAATCTCTTGTGCATAATGCCTATGAATCTTGGGGGGGGGGAGGATATTCAGCTTTTGGCACTGAAATTCACACAGCGGCAGAGGGGGGATTATTATGATTTACTGTTATTCATTATAACATACGCTCCAACATTTTTCTGATGAAAATAGGAACGTCATGTTTCATAATAATATTTTATTTATTTATTTATTTATACCCTGCCCATCTGACTGGGTTACTCCAGCCATTCTGGGTAGCTTTTGACATATATAAAAACATAATAAAATTATTAAAAACTTCCCTAAACCTTCTAAAGGTTGGTGGATGGTGCTGTGGGTTAAACCACTGTGCCACTTGGGCTTGCCTATTGAAAGATTGGCAGTTGAATCCCCGCGATGGGGTGAGCTCCCGTTGTTCAGTCCCAGCTCCTGCCAACCTAGCAGTTTGATAGCACGCAAGTAGATAAATAGGTACCACTCTGGCAGGAAGCTAAACAGCATTTCCGTGTGCTGCTTTGGTTTCGCCAAAAGCGGCTTAGTCATGCTGGCCACATGACCCAGAAAAACTGTCTGTGGAAGCGGACAAACACCAGCTCCCTCAGCCTGTAAAGCAAGATGAGCGTCAAAACTCCAGAGTCATTCATGACTGGACTTAATTGTCAGGGGTCCCTTTACCTTTACCTTTAAAGGTTGTATAGTTACATATCTTCTTGGCTCATGGGTCACATAACTCAATTACCTTCCAACATTTCTCCAATAATAGGGACATCCTAAGGAAAAGCGGGACAGTCCAGCATCAAATCAGAAACTAGGATGGCTTCTGTAGATCCAGCCATGTCCTGGAAAATAGTGACACTTGGAGGGTCTGTAAGGGTGGTAGCCCTCATCCAGTCTCACCCTTCCCAAAAAGACTGATCTTGGCCAGGGAGCAAGGGACTAGTGGTGGACAAGGCTGGCTCATGACATTTATTGGCCTTGCATGTTTCATTCTTAAAGTCTGTGCAGTGGATAGGGATGTGACTTAACTACACTTCCATGTATCCCAGTAACAGAACAAACAAACAAAACCTCAGGTGTGCACAGGCCTTAGGAATGAGGCCTACAAGCTCTTTTCTGCTGGCCATCTCCCTGCCCTTCAAAAGTTAAGTTTGCTTGAAAAGGCCAGGGGGTTGTAGGAACAGCTGCCTACTGGCAACGTCTTGACCAGGCATAGGCAACCTTGGCTCTCCAGATGTTTTGGAACTACAACTCCCATGATCCCTAGCTAACAGGGCCAGTGGTCAGGGATCATGGGAGTTGTAGTTCCAAAACATCTGGAGAGCCAAGGTTGCCTATGCCTGGTCAAGACTAACCTGGCCCAACTGGGATTTAGGTGCACTCATATTGTACCTGTGATTTCGAAACTGCCCCCGTACTAAAATTTGTCAAAAACTACTATAAAATGGCAGTCAACAACACACAGGATATTTTTTGAATCTTCTTTAAAGGAATAAGCAATCCTCCCCTATAAAATCCTCAAAATCAGAAATGAAAATGATTTTTACCTCATATGAATGAGCCTCATAATAGGGATGGATGGATAGAATTTTCTAGCATTAGAAAAAGCCTTTCCCTGATGTTCATTATAAGTGGTATGAAGTGAGTAGAGGGTGATAATTCATTTCATATTTTTTTAAGGCTTTGAGATAGTTACTGCACAGTAGACTTCAAGAATAGTCTTTTCTCACATATGTTCTTTTTTCCTAGCCAATTTTCCTTTTGGATTCTTCATTATGTAGTTATGCATGTGTTTCACTGGTCTTGACATTTTTTGTTCCCTTCATGAAATTGCTCTGATTTAATTTTAACGTCTGCAGTTCCATTTGCTCTTAAAAAGAACAAACTGCTGCTGGGGGAGGGAGTGTTTTTAAAGAAACTTTGCTCTATTTCACCCTCTGATTTTGTTTGCCTGTGTATCTCTGTCTATCTGTATGTGTGTATCTATCTATATTCCTTGTGGTGCCTGATTTAGATAAATATGCAGCATTTTATAGCAGGACATAAGGTAATGACAGAGTCACTTGGGCATCAGCCTAGATAAAAAGAAAAGGCCATTCTAGCTTCTAGCATAAATATAAATGTGGGATATGACAGGTTCATAATCCAGCACTAGAGTTACCTCCTATCATTTATTTAAGACCATTTAAGGCCTGAAATGTAAAACCAAGTATAAATGCTGATTAAGGGTCTGAATTATTCTAAGTAGATGATCCATAGCTAGGGTTGCCACTTGTCCCTGGAAAAATGTGATCATCCTTTTGTTTTTTTGAGAAAAGTATCCCCTGTCCTGTGTGGGCTTCAAACAGGACACCCTTTTCACATATTTGAGCTTCTTCTACTCCTCAAAAATGTGCAGGCAGAGGATGGACCCGGTGGGAGGAGGAAAGCTGAGAGTGAGAGCAAGAGTTATCATGGGATGCAGGTAGAGGCTGGGCTGGGGCTGGGAGAAGGAGTTTGAGAGAGAGAGTTTTTGTGCAGGCAGAGGGTGGGTCCTTATGCTTCCCTGTTGCATGCATTTAGGAATTGAGTTGCCAGAGACATATTTGTGTATCCTCTACTTTGGAGCTGAGAACCCAAGTGAAGCTGCTTGAACCTTCACGTAAACAAACGCTCATTAGTTTTCCTTTCCTGTGTTCAGATTCTTGCTTTATAAATAGCTCATCTCCCACCCCACTGCCCCTGACAAATACGGCTTTCTTTGCTCTTTGTATTTCGAAAGTGTATATGCATATTGAATAGGAAATCGGGTACTCCCTGCAAGAGAGGGCAAGCGTTGCGGTGGGACCCAGCAATCAGGCCTAGGTGTTGGGGTGGGGACAATTGGAGCAGCCACAACACCCTATTGGTGGTCCTTCTGATGGGGTGCAATTAGGCTAATGGCATGCAAGTCTTAAGAGTCAGAGGGACCACTATTTAACTGCTGCACGTGACTCTAGAGATCCTCTTTTCGGGTCATCATGCATCGGAACACCCGTCCACATCTCCCTATATTTAGGGCTTGTGCTTGACCTTGCTATACTGTCGTGTGTCGCCTGTCATTGGGACAGGGGCACGGCAGGAATCTTCCCCATTTGGCTGATTGGCTGGTGCCACTTGGGTTTTGCCTGCCGCGTAGCAAATCGTCACAACTTGTAAGGTTGGCGGATAGGCTCTGGTTCTGGTTGATAGGGGTGGCAGGATTCCTAGCCAACCCTATGCATGGGTATTCCTGTAAAAGGAATCCTAGGACTTCTGGTTGGTCTTCCCCAAGCGAGGATGTGCCCTGAGCCAGAGTTCAGGGCACATCTGGGGGAACCCAGGCCCGGTGCTAGTCAACCCCCGTCCCAGGTGTTCACCCGGCTGTCTCCTGGCTGCTGTCCAGAGTCAGCGCTACCGTAGGTAGCTTTTGAACCAGAGCCTATGCAACCACTCATTTGATTTGTAATCAATAAAGATGTGGCCTAAATTCTGCCAAAAACCAAACCTAAAATTTGAGTCCTGTCTGAATTTATTTCTAGGCCAGGTTAAAGGGTCTCCACACGCAAAACTCATGGCAATTTCTGATGTATGAGTCTCCCCCCCCCCTCCCGGTGTCCATTCCAAACAGCAGCATTCAGGCAGAATTGTGTTGATATACTGAGCCTCATTAGTCAAGTGTACATTTAAGAGGTTAGATTAAAGTGTGAAATATCAGGACTGTCTCTTCACTTGGAATCTAAAATATGGGTTTTTTACAGTTGTCCATACATTTGGCTAACACTTATCCAAAAAGACAAACTTATTTATCTGAAGTCGAAACAAAATAAAAATAAATTCCTTCCAGTAGTGCCTTAGAGACCAACTAAGTTTGTTATTGGTATGAGCTTTCATGTGCATACCAATGACAAACTTAGTTGGTCTCTAAGGTGCTACTGGAAGGAATTTTTTTGTTTTGTTTCGACTACAGCAGACCAACACGGCTACCTACCTGCAACCTATTTATCTGAAGTTTACTTCATCATAAATGTGGCTAAATTTTTCCACTGAATGCAATAATCAGACATATTGAGACAAATGTTATTTCCCTTCTGGTCTTCTTGGCTGGCCTTTCATGTCCACCTCCCAAAACATTGATGGCCATTCTATCGTCGTTTCATTACCCAAATAATAGCTAAACCATCTAAAATAGAAGGAAGAACCCTTCGGCGATATATGTTTATCATTCTTCTAATATAAATTATGCAGTTGTAAATTATGTTAGCAGTTGAAAAACCAGGTGCAGATTCACAACATCCCCTGCCCCCATCATTAGGGATTTGCTATTTGATGGATTTGTGTTTAGTAAAATTAATACTTTATTATTGCATTCTTAAACAATGAAATCCAGCTGCTTTTGAGGTCCTGCAGACTGCTGTTTTCACCAAAGCTGTTCACCCAAGTAAAGGAATCATGAAGTTTTTCTGATCATTAATCAAAGAGCCATTTGAAATCACTGCCCTGTTTGCTTCGACTGTAGCAGAAGGTGAGGTGCACATTAGCCACACTTCCTACTGCTAAATTGAACCAATTGCTATTTTCTTATGAGCAACATTTTGCAATTGTATTACAAATGGAGATTTCTTTTTCAAAACCCAAAGGACCAAACCACTTAAAATAAAGACTACCGTAGATAAACTTATAACTGTTGAATTGTTTTTAACACTTGGTTCCAGTGAAACTATGAGTCAAGCTGGCAAGAGAGCATGATGAGAGGGTAGGATGGTAAGCAGAAGTGGAGGCACTTACCTACAGAGGCCTCAAATTCCAATTCAAGTTGTCGATTAGGAATTGCCCTGCTTGAAAGACCAGTTGTGGAGCAGGAGGTTCTTGGCTGAGCAACAGAACCTGCAAAAGTTTGTATTAGCCTGCTAAGAGGCTACTAGCATTGAACCTTCTCACCTTCTGCCAAACAGTTGAGGGACACAGCGATCTGTCCCTCTTTGACCAGACTGCTTGGTTTTTGAATTACTAATATAGTAGAGTAAATACTAATGGGAGTAATTCCTGCTCACTGCAGGAAGTGGCGGAAGCATAGCTGGTGCGTGTTTTGCTCATTGTAGCCTTTGAAAAGAACCAAAAAAGGGGCAGAGCCAGCCTGGGATCTGCTGGATCCCAAGCCAGCCCCACTGCTTTCACTCGACAAATCCAGGCTGACATAGCTCACAGCTGCCTTTTTTCTGCCCTCTGCTTCTCTGGCTGGTACAATGATGGGACTGTCCCTGCCACTGCGCAGTCAGGTTTTAGATTGCTTGGCCCCTCTATTATTGCTACTATATATAAGGCTAATAGAATTTCATTATTTGGCTCATTGATCAGAATGTGCTGCATGGAAGTCTAGCATTTTCATTCTAGTTGTTCTTAAAACAAAAGGCGTAACTGAGGGTGCTTTTCACTGGTAGACAAAGATGTTTTGTGCACCAACAGCTTCTGTTAGTTTCAGCTCCCTTGAAAATATATTAGTATTTTGTCATAATTGTTTTCTATATTTTTTATTGTTTTTAATAGATTTTAATTGGGGTCCCATGCCTGGCCTTTATAAAGGCTTTATATACACAAAGCAGATAGCTTGAATTAATTAGCATTTTTTACTTTTTTGAATGTGGCATGCAAACCTGTTGTCATATCACAACTTCATACTGGTCTGTATCTTTTGCTGTGACATGCTTAACAGCAGCACAATTCTAGAAAGGTTTCCTCAGCGGCAGGGATACTTGAAGAGTGTGGGAGATCCCAGAGGGCAGCCTCCACTATCTGTTCCCTGGGAGGGTACCAGCAGTGCCTCCTATTCACCAAGAGGCTGCTGTAGAGGCAGCATTAGAATCATAGAATCATAGAGTTGGAAGAGGCCACAAGGGCATCCAGTCCAACCCCCTGCCAAGCAGGAAACACCATCAAAGCATTCTTGACATATGGCTGTCAAGCCTCTGCTTAAATACCTCCAAAGAAGGAGACTCCACCACACTCCTTGGTAGCAAATTCCACTGCCGAACAGCTCTTACTGTCAGGAAGTTCTTCCTAATGTTTAGGTGGAATCTTCTTTCTTGAAGTTTGTTTGTCAAGTCAAGCACAAGCCCTTCTTTCTTGAACGTTTAGGTGGAATCTTCTTTCTTAGGGAGGGGGCTGCTGAGGAGGCAGCAGATCTGGTCCCCAAGGCGTGCACAGCAGCCATTACTGCCACCGTGGCAACAGCAGCAGGCAATGCATTCCATTGTAGGCCAGATCTGCTGCCACTATGGATCCTGCCTCCTGAAGTGAGTGCCTCACCTTGCCTCATGGGTGGACTGACCCTGCCTACTATAATCACCTGTGGTGTTCTGAGGGTCATTCAATTTCTGGGAGCAGACAAGGAGGCATAGGGGGACTCCAGGAAGAATAAGGTTTTTGGTGAAAATTGCCTCCGTGCCTCTGCCTATGGGGGCATCCTTTGTGATGTCCCTTAGTGCAACTCTGGATAAAAATTACTATAAAAATGAGATATGAGCAATAATTGACCAACAGATTATATTACTTGCTGTTTTAGAAAGGTCTGGATGGCTTTTCTAATATCATATCCTCTCTCATTCATCTTTTTCCTCTCCCCCTCTGTCTGTCTACACACACACACACACACACACACACACACACACACACACACACACACAGGTGCCATTTTTCTAGAAAAAGAAGTGCTGGAACTCAGCCTTGTTCTTTTATAATAGTAATGGCGCCCACCTGAGAGGTGCCGGAACTGAGTTCCAGTGAGTTCCAGCTGAAAAAAGCCCTGACACACACACACATACAGATCTTAGCCATTCTCTCCTTCCTCCCCGATTCTGTTGCTATGGCTACTGCAGTACCTCCATCTTGTCTTTATAATAATAATGATACTGACTCAAATTGTAGAAAATGCATCTCCCCCCCCCCTTTGGAATGGTGGGAAATGTATGTGTGTAAATATTGCAAAAGGCATTTTCTCTTTCATGTATAAAGAGAATGCTTCAAGTTGGGTAGCTATTCTTAAATCACAGTGCTCAAACGATCCATATTCAAGAACTGCAGAAAATCTGTTAATGATATTGGAACTTTAATGACACTATCCAGCCCTTCACCATGCTGTGCTTTGCCCGTACACAAGCTCTCCGATAAGACAAAAGCAAGAGCTACGAAAACAGAGGAGCTGCTTCACAGCTGATCTCGTGGGGCACGGGGATTACAGCCGCCTCGCTGCTGATGGAGCCTGGGCAAAGCAGCTGCTTGAGAGCAGTGAACGAAGACGACAACTCCGCAGCAAAGAGATCCAACAAGAAGACAAATGGAATTCGCCCTCCAGCCACGCTGCAATTTAAATAGCACCAGTTACACACCCCAGCTAACCTGATTGGTTCGCCGGGGGGGGGGGGGGGCTTGATTGGCTGGGAGTCCTAATGACGTGGCCGGCATCCCTCCACACACTGCCAGACTATCCAAATAAGATCTGAGACATTGATTGGTTTTGGAGGTTTAAAACCAAGAAAAAGAGTTAAGGTAAAGGCTTGAGAGAGAAGCCAAGCCAGATAGCCAGTCTGGAAACTCTGTTATGAAGCAAATTATGATAGTTTTATTGAGGAATTTCCTCCATTTGTTCTGGGCTGAAGGCATGCTATCCTCAGGCCTTTCTTCAGTGTACATTTCATTTTTGTCCAGTGTTATTTCCAAGTGAAAACCAAAGGGAAGGTACCTATCTACACAGGAACAAAGAAAATGGAGCAAGCTTCAATATATGCACTTAACGCAACTTTGCTAAGGGTCACGCTAGATGTGACATCAAATTTTTGAGAGTGAAACTCTTTCCTTTTGCAATAAGAAGCCACAAGACTCCCAGCCTGGATAGGAATAATGGCATGGTCTCCCCGCCTCACCATTTTATTCCTGAAACCATCCCCACTCAGATGGCACGATTATAAAAACCGATTAGATAAGCTTTACAAATGGGAGGGGGAGATGAAGATTCAGTGGGAAAATGGAAAATTTCAGCCTCTGTACAAAAGGAACAGGAACAAAGCAAAAACCGAAGCCCTTTGGCTGCTGCTGGAGAAGCAAGGAGAATTTGTTCTGTTGGGTTTGGGGGAGATCTCATGAAAGCCTCATGAGATTGTGGTAAGCGAGGCTTCAGTGGCATTGGCAAGAGGGAGTGGGCAGATTGCAGCTCCTTCCTGTTTTGCCTCGGTGGCAAAACAAGACAAGCTGCCTCTGCCACATAACATCCCTGGATCTGCTTGACATGTGGCCTCCAATGTGTACTTTGTGCAAGTGGTCACCAAGGCTCCGTTCTGCTCATGTGATTTTAACCCCGCAAAAAAAATGTGGAATAAGAATAAAGTGGTCCTTGGCATCTTCTTATCTGGTACTATTTATTACCTACGGTACATGAAGCCGTTGGGAGTGGACATTAGGAGTTTTGGGGTGTCATCAGTATGCTGGTGACAAACAGACTATTCCTCTATAACATCTACCCATAGGTTTAGAAAGTTATGGTAATTTTAATCTGTTTTAGCATTTTAATTATTGTATGTTTTCAGCATGGTTTTTAATTTTTCTCTATTTCATTGTTATCTTTTATAAACTGCTTTGAGGATTATTATTATTTTTTACAATCAAGCGGTCTGTAAATTTTTTCAAATAAATAAACAACATATTAAACCAGCTGCTGTGTAACTCGAGAAGCCCTGTTCACAAGAGATATGTTTTCTGAGCATGTGGAGTAGGAGATTGCAGCAAGATCATGCTTGCTACTGTGAACACAGCCTGCAGGCAAAAGGGAATACTGCAAATGGCAGCATTCCCAATTGAATGCATGTTCACACATGCACAGGCTCTGGACTCAGCTACATTGGCAAAGAAAAAGCACTTTATATGTGTTGTATATGCATTCTAACATTGTGAAACCAAATGGTGCTGTGGAGTTCCGTTTTTGCCAATCTGATTTCTCATACAAAGTTTACAACATGTTTAACTGAAGCGCTTCTTTGATGTGCCTAGATCCAGCCTCTGTCTGTACCTGCAGCTGCATGTACAGAGATTGGGAGCAGGGTGTAATCCTGCCCTCCTTTCTATGCATCTCAATAACCACACATATCTTGCGAGCAGGCCTAGGAAAGACCCACTCATTATCGGATTAGGGGGCGAAATGTTGATTTTAGATTTGACTCCTCATTTTCCTAGGAAGAAAGCACATGCTGCCCTGATTCTCAACATCTATAAAAAACAAAACTGTCATAAAGTTCCTTAAAGCACTTTATTATTTGCTTAACCGAAAGAAAAAGAGAACAATTCTAAACGATTATATTTATAAAAGAAATCACAGCTTCCTCCATGAGTAATGAAACTAGAGCCCCAGTCAAACTGCATTGAGATAATTACCATATTCTCATCCACTTCCTCCCATTGTGAAGGTTAGATGAATTATTCTTTTCCTCTGCTTTTCATTCACAGAGTAGCTGCTTTATTCCATCACACAGACAAATGCATTTAAATTGATACATGAATGGCTCTATGGGTTAGGAATTATTCTTTTCTGGCGGCATAACCTGCAGAATTTAACGTGCAGCTGCTAAAGGGTTTTTTTTTGGGGGGGGGGGAATTTCGGTGATCAGGAAAAATGACTTCATATACATACAATTTAACACTTCACTATTCATTATTAAACACCTGTCACAGTTCCTGAATAGGGGGAGCTGAAGAGTGGTACATAAGATCTTAGAAGGGACAATTAATGGCTAGTGGGTTTTTTTCCCTCTCTTTATACTCCACGGAAAGCAGGCTATTCTCAAGCCACCTTTTCGGCCCAATTCATGGTGGATATATCTAGGCATAGGCTTGCTCAAGTCAGAGTGAACGAGAGCTGGCAGCACTTGCAGGGATTCTTGCATTTATGTCCCCCCGCCCCCCCTTCAATTCAGTCTGCTTTAATCTAACAAGGCAACGCTTGGAACTTGTAAAGACAGCTGGATCAACAAAGGAGTGAAAGAAAACAAGAAACTATGGAATGGTGCTGAAAGAATATCCTTTAACCAGGACAACCTTTAACAAGGAAAATCACCCTCTTTTACTGTTCCTCCCAGGAAAAGGCAATCCTAATAGTAAAAGTGAGAACAGGTGGGAAAGGTTATACTCTGTGAATTGGTATTAATCTCAGTCCCCAGCAGGCATTTGTGTAAGTTACAAAGACAGCAAGTAATTCCAAACGGTTTGGCAGCCACTGCTAAAAAGAGAGCTAAGGACAGCTATATAATGCTAAGCAGGATTCACTCAGCTTTCAGAGGGGAAACTAAGCAGATTCTGGCAGGAGTGTATAATACACCGCACAATGGACCTTTTATTTTTATGAATATTGAAAAATCAGCTGCTACAAGAGAGAGATAATGAAAAACAAACAGAAATGTTTTCCATGATGAGCAGAGGCTCTTATAATGATCTACTTTGCTACAGATATACTGAAAATCTGCAGCAAATTAACATAATAAACATAGGATAAAATAACTGTTGTCCAGAACATTATGCTGCTCTGCACATCGTTTGAGATATCACTTATTTTTACTTTTTTTAAAAAACAAAAACGTGTCTAGCTCTGCAGAAATAGCAGTGTAGAAAGGGAAAGTAGGATTAAAAGACTGTGACCCCACTTATTAAGCAAAATAAACATTGATTGTTGGGTCTTGATCCTATTCATTAATTATTATTAAAGCCTATTTACATTTACTAAATCTAACTGCTTCAGAGGTTACTGGGATTTGCTTTCAGGGGTGGCGCTGTGGGTTAAACCACAGAGCTTAGGGCTTGCCGATCGGAAGGTCGGTGGTTTGAATCCCCACGACGGGGTAAGCTCCTGTTGCTCGGTCCCAGCTCCTGCCAACCTAGCAGTACAAAAGCAGCAGATAAATAGGTACCGCTCCGGCGGGAAGGTAAACGGCGTTTCCGTGCGCTGCTCTGGTTCGCCAGAAGTGGCTTAGTCATGCTGGCCACATGAACTGGAAGCTGTACACCAGCTCCCTCTGCCAGTAAAGTGAGATGAGTGCCGCAACCCTAGAGTCATCCGCGACTGGACCTTACGGTCAGGGTCCCTTTACCTTTAAGCATGCATTAGATCATGTATGTTTACTTAGATGTATCACTAAATCCCATGGGATTTATGTACATTCATGTTTCAAGCCTATACCCACCTACCTGGGAGTGAGCTTTGTTGAAAGCAATGGGACTCATTTATGAGTAGACAGGCATAGGTTGAGAGCCGTATAGTCTACTCAAAAATAAGCCCCATTGAGTTCAATTCTTAACCTGTAATAAATTTTAATTTTTTTTCCCTGGTCACTTTTTGATGCTGATGAAAAGAGTCCGAAAGATTTTGGTAATCACATGGCAGGACAAAGTCTCAAACAAAGATGTGCTCTCTCAAGCCCACATTCCCAGCATGTTTGCACTCCTGTCTCAGTGACATCTATGCTGGATTGGTCATGTCCACAGAATGGGAGATAGCAGGATCCTTAAAGATCACTGACTTCAGGCACTAGGTCTGTTAGCAGACAAACTCTGCACTACAAAGATGTCTGCAAATGTGACATGAAGGTTGGCAACATTAACCCTGCTATGTGGTGAACCCTTGCAGATGACTGCAGTGTCTTGAGACAATCAGTCCGGTCATGTATCCACAGCAGTGCCCAGAAGAGGAATGACCACTGGGAGGAGCTCAGAAAGAAGAAATGTCATGGTACACCAGCATCAGCACAATTGGATGATGCCTTCATCTGCTTTATGAGGAATGTTTGAGACATTTGGAAAAGAGGACACTGAGGAGAGATATAATAGCCATCTTCAGATATCTAAAGGGCTTCCATGTGGAAGATGGAGCAAGCTCTGGAAGGTAGCCCTTAAGTTACAAGAATGGAGATTGCGACTAAACATGAGGAAGAACTTTCTGACAGTAAAAGCTGTTCGACAGTGGAATGGACTCCCTCAGGAGGTGGTGGACTCTCCTTCCTTGGAGGTTTTTAAGCAGAGGTTGGATGGCCATCTGTCATGGATGCTTTAGTCATGGATTCCTGAATTGCAGGGGGTTGGACGAGATGACCCTTGGGGTACTTTGCAACTCTACGACTCTATGTAAAGCAAGGGTGGTTAACCTTTTTCAGCCTGAGGGGTGCAGCACCTTCTGATCAACCTTTCAGGAGCCATATGTCAGGGGTGTGTAGAGCCAGAGACAAAAGTGGGAAGAACAATGAATGTAACTGTTTCATGTATGCTATGCTAGCTTCTACACACACACATCCTTCACTATTCTTTACCCAGGCAAGCAATTATTGGAATTAAAGGGCATATTTTAGTCAGGCATAAACAGTCGAGGAGATTGTGAAGCAAGGCTGTTTTATGGGTGTGGCTGGGAACAGGCAATGGGCCTGGGGAAGAGGTGTGATGGGAATCCTGTGGAGACTTGAAGGGTCACATTCAACCCCCAGGCCTGAGATTCTTCACCCTTGATGGAAGGTAAGCCAAATAAACTCTTTCCTCCATGAAATCTTGGCAACATTTCTCTTATTCTCCCTTCACTTTACAGGTGGTTCTTTTTGTCCTCCACCCCCCTCCAAAAGCTAGAGCCCATATCAGGCATAGGCAACCTTGGCTCTCCAGATGTTTTGGAACTACAACTCCCATGTTCCCTAGCTAACAGGGCCAGTGGTCAGGGATCATGGGAGTTGTAGTTCCAAAACATCTGGAGAGCCAAGGTTGCCTATACCTGGCCCATATCTGACCAAAACACCTCTAAAATATGGATGAACTTGATTTGTCCTCCTGTCTGTTCTTCCCTTACAATGACCAGAGGTTTGCCATGCTAGCAACCTGAACTGACCTCTATGCATTGCATGTTTCAGTGACCTACTGCAGTCATTATGCCAGGCTGCAACACGGCTCAGTTGGAACCGGCAAGGACCTGCTAAATGTTTGGCAGGTTTTCAGTAAGGCAGTAACTAACATCCACAGAAGTATGGTGCATGGTGGATACAGTGACAGAGGTGAATTAATGTATCCAAATGCCTGGAAACTTAACTAGAATTCACCCTCCAACCTCATAAATAGTCAGTGTGTCCAGAAAAGCGGGTGATTTATAGTTTAACATTTTCCTGTGATCTGTCATTTGCTCTTTCGCTTTAAAGCTAAATCACTCCAGAAATGCGCAAGAGGGGGGAAGGCAAGGAGAAGTCTTTTTATTTTTAATTAGAGTGCACTAAATGGCAATAAAGTAATGTGAATACAGTGGAGACCTCTTAAATCCATAACAGTAAATCTATTGCTGCAACAGGTCCATCCTTTATCTGATATTCGTTTAAGATCGTTTCACACCTGAAGTGTAGCGCTGACAAGAATTGGTGCTAATAGACTCATATATTTAAATAATTCAATAAAACATCTGGAAAGGGATATGCCTTGTGACTTTCCTGATGGAAACTTGTTTTGTGCTGTATAAAATGTGAGGAAATTGACTACACTCATTACTTGAAAATCAGCCATTCAGTCGCTTTCTTCATTCATTATTTTGGTTGAATATTCATTTCTTATTATTCCTATCCAATTTTATTGTGATGGCTCAGAATAGGCTCCCAGTAGCACTCCCCCCTCCTCATATTCTGCTTGCATGGAATGCAATAGCCAGCATTTTGTCTTAACTTCATGCTTCACTGCTTATGTGGCATCTTGTAGGCTTGCAGCCTTCAGGGTACAATTCAAAGTGCACATTTTGACCTATAAATTAGCTTGGTTCAAACGTATTTACAAGATCATCACCTCCTCCATTCCTCTGTAATTATATTTTACTTTAATTATCTTCAACATGAGAGACAGTGAGGTGTAACTGTTAGTGGATTGAACGAGGAGCTGGGTGTCAAGGATTCAATTCTTTGCTCAGTTCGCTGGCTGATTTTGAGCTAGTCACACACTCTCTGCCTAATCTACCTTACAGGAGTTACTGTGAGGATAAAAAGGTGAGGAGGAGAACCTTGTATGCTACCTCGTGTTCCTTGACAAAATGTGGGATATAAGCACTGTACAGTACAATAATAATTTTTCAACTATGCATTTTTAAGGAAGTGCAAGTTGCAGAGCTTCAGTAGCAATATACCAAGAGAGAAGTTATACACGTGTCCCTCCAATACGGCATTTCTACTTTCAGCTTGCATGGGATAATAAGAAGCATATGGATAGATAGTTGCTGTCCCACATCCCTTTCCACTAAAATGGCCATGCAAAGCCCAAACAGTTTAAATAAATCTGATTCTTGGGAGGTGCTAGAGGTTTCAGAGAGTATTTCAACGGAATTCCTCATTCTTGTTAAATCAACCTTGTTCTTTTTACTCAAATTAAATCTCTATAGTTACGCCATCCTAACTAGTAAAAAGTTAGTCTTCTTCAGCCTCTAAGATGCTGAAAATAATTTGACATGTGCTTGCTTTTAACAATACATTTGCTATCTGAAACTATAGGGATCAATTTGGTGTGAAGCAAAGGGGTAGGGGGGGTACCATCCACCTGTGTGTGCCTTAATGTGTGCATTAGAGGCTAAGGCAACTTCTATATTTCTCCTTTATTGTCTTCATTTGAATTTGTCGGGGCCAAACTGCAAATACTAAATGTTATATTGTGTGAATATTTTTTTCAAATGCAAATAGCAGGCTCAGTAGAGCTCAATTAGGTTCTGGAGTGATGGGAAGGTGGTGGGAAGAGAAAAGGTGACACACAGAGAAATCCCTCCCCCTCCAGTGTTGCACTAATGGAATCTTTCCTCTCATGCAAATTGCAATTTTGGAAGGGCAATTTTCATCTGGACCGTGATAGAGCATGAGAGGGTTAAATTCCTCCACCCTCTGTAGGTTCAAGAGCCTGATCAATTTGCACCTGGTCAGAAACATACAACTTAAGAGACATAATTTGCATCACATGTACTTTGGCCACAGATGCATGACAATTTTATTTGGAACATTGAACAGTTAAGTAAGTTATATTGAACTTCCACTTTGAAAAAAAGAACACATCTTGAGCAACCCACTGACTACTGAATTACTTACTACTAACTAATCAAGGAAGGTATTTTGGAATAATTGTAGATAGTTCTGTGCCACTGTAAAATTAAGAAGATGACCCGGAACAAAACTGTGCCTTTGAATTTGATGAAACAAAAGGAGGCTCCCTGGTAATTATGATGACCTTATGCAATTTTATTCCTTCTTCTTTAGCACAAATAGCAATGTTCTGGTTTAATTGATGAAGCCTTTTAAAATATGATTTCCCTTTTGCTTCTTTGACCTTGCTTTGTTGTGACTATATATTAGTCAGAAAAATTATAAATGATTCACAACTTCCCTTTTTTTCTTTACCATTTAACTAGAGGGTCTAAAATATATGAGCCACTGCACAAACACATGAAATGACGAGTTTCCTGGCTTGCAATTCAATTGAGATATAAAGAGAAGGACAGTGGACATGAAAAGGAAAGTGGGGTCAACAGAAAAGAGTAAAAGGAAAGGGGAAGGGAATTATATGATGGCAAAGTTTTAAAACAAAGTAAAACAGGGAGTTCCAGGACCAGTAAATCCGCTCCACTTCCCTGTGGGGAGGAGTTGCAGTGGACCGCGTGCCCACTCACTCCCCTCTGGGGGCGGGGATGTTGTTCCATGCCGCCCGGGGGATCCCGGCCACGTTATCTATTGGCTGGCCAATCGGCTGGCTGGGGGGGGCGTGGCCTGGACCAGTTAAAACAGAGGTGTGAGCGGCTCTCGTTCTCAATCTCCCACACTCCCTCCCTATTTGCAAGTTTAGTCTTTAATGGCCTTGCTATGGACCTCGGTTGGTTGCCATTGAGGGGCCTGGTAGGAATTTTTCCACTTGGCAAATTGGCTCAGGCCATTTGGTTTTCGCCTACCTTGTAGCAATCGTCACAACTTTGTAAGGTTTTTTAGTTAGGCATTGGGTGACCTTCTGATGGGGGAGGGGAGGCCTGGCCATCGCTTGCCCCTCCATGCTTAGGTGTATTCTGTTAAAGGAATCTGCTTACATTCTGTAACCAATAAAGTTGTGGCCTAAATTTGCCCAATAACATTAACCTTGTATCCTGCATCTTAGTGTTTTTATTCCTCCTTGAGGGGGTGGTTACGGGGTCTCGACATGCAAAAGTCAGTGGACCAGGCTAGTTCCCTAAATGTTCCCTGGCACCTCCTTCCCAAAGCCCGGGAAGCTTCTGTCCAGCTTAGAGCGGGAGGCATGATGCTCACACACATGACTTCAGGAAGACATGTGCACAAAGTCGCCTTCCCAAGCTGGCGTCTCTGCCTTTAACTGTTCCCCTACCAAAGAATTCACCGCACACCACTGATGTACACCTATCCATTTCAAACTTTCCAAAATAGTATAGGAACCAAAGCACAGCTCTCCTTTAAAATTCACACTTCTCAATTTTTGCAGTTCAATTTTCTAGCCAAAAAATGTGCAGAGGGATGCATGTATTAGGGGGAGTGCCCATAAAAATTCATGGTTTCTTGAAAAGGACATACAAAAATGTGTTCTATTTGAGGGAGCCTATTGCAAAAATGTGCATATTGGGAGAATGTTCATTAAAATGCAGACAAATTTTTAGGAGGGTCCTTTTTTAAAAAAAATGGCAAGATGACGACAAAGTGAATTTAAGATTGGGGGAAAATGAGAAATTGAAATTGACCATTTTATCTATTCCTAAATAAGTGTAATGGCAGAGGGATGGAGAAAATGAATGCCAGGGTGAAGCAAACCATGGGAAACCTTAAAAAGTAAAGAGAATAAAAGTTGGTTTAAAAAGAACAAAGTAATATTATCTCCATATTGAGCACTGTTTCCATTTCTGGATAATCTGCCTCAAACAAGTAAACAGCAGGGTCCAAACCCAAAAACCTATTTGCACTTATATAGACACATGGGCCTGCTTTGGTTGTGTGTCTCTGGCTCTCCCTATAACTCAAAATGGAGGTTGTGAAAAGGAAGGGACATAAAAATCATCTTCCTTCATGAAAATTTATGCAGACACCATAGATGCAGGTGAATTCAGTCTGTACACAGGAGTTTCTGGGCTTGAAAAAAGATGGCCAGATTGAGACACTCAACTAGAAAATGTGCAAAGAAACACAACAGGTGGTTGAATTACTGTGGACTCCATATGTCCTCAAAGCTGTTGCAACCAAGCTTAGAAATAAAACACTTGCTTAGAAATAAAACACTTTCTCATATGATCTCATGGTATGACTCCTCATCCGGAGGCTGATCTAGTAGTGTCATAACTGGTAACTCTCTGAAATTTGGGGTGACTAATTAGCCAGCACCTCTGCCACCACTTTCTTCCTCTGTATTTTAACTGGTCATTGAGATTTGCAGCTCAATTATCATTTTGCATTTACAGAGCAAAGATCTTTCTCTATTTTAAGATCCGCATTCAAGAAGACAAATGAACTTGCCATTTCGCTGACACTTGAAGTACTCAACAGTACTTGGCATATGAAGTAACCTTAGTCGCAGAGGAGTTGTTACTGCTTTCACCATGTTATAAAACACATGTAAGCTGACTGTGCCTTGGAGTGACGGAGTGTGTGCATGCATACGTGCTTCCAAAGTTGGTTATGTTGTGGAGTAGTGATAAAGATGTGTCTCTCGGCTGGTGTGCTTACATTTTGTTAAAGAGGTTTTTTTAAAAAATGTCTAGGCTCTCTGTTGTTAACCTTGCGTTCTAGTTGCATCTGCTTAGAATTTGCCTCCTGCCACCAGCTTCTTAAATCAAACAGTCCAAAGGGATTGTTTTAATGGCAATCACATGGTCCTTTGGACAATATATTTTTCAAGATGCCAGACATTAAATACTGGTTCAGCTCCCTGGTAATCCCTCTTGAGGATTCCAGTGCTTCATTATAAATGACCCTGCGAGGTGAACGGTAGCAGGCTCTGCACTATTTATCTTGTAATTGCTGTTCTTTAGAATTTTGGCTGGGACACGACTACTATTACACTGGAGATGTAAATCAGTTCAGATGGCATGAAAAACCCAGGTTAGACTCCAATCCTTCATGCTGCTGTACTTGTGTACACGCCACTGAAATCCACTGCCCTCATCTGCATGTTACTGAGTCGAAGAAAACATCTATAGCCATGCAAACCTACTAAACCCTAGTAGGAAGGGCTTTTGTTTACTTATTCACATGTTTGTGGCAGTGGTCTATGATACTAGTAAAAGCAAAGCTTTGGGTTCAGGCTTGCCCTTGGTTTTCATTTGATTACTGTATTTAATTGCTATACCATTTAATATATTAAAAGTATCTTTAAGTGGTGTGCAAACAAGAAGTAACAACAGACAACTTAAACAAGTATCACAAAAATACACAGTTACATATAAAAATGTTGTCTCAGTGCGAAGTTACCAATATATAAAAATCAGCCCAACAAGACCACAACAAGAAACTGCCGACAGCATTCGAATCAACCTGGCTATCCTGATTCAAAAATACACACACACACACACACACACACACACACACACACACACACACACAATTCACACTACAGCTAACCAAAGACAACCAACCACACCCTATGCTACCCCAACCTTTCTCAACACTAAGGAAAGACAACAAGTAAGAGAACCCATACAAGTAACTGTGACACAACCCCTCACACACACTAAGTAGAATAATGGAAGCATAACCACCCCACCCACCATTTCCCCCTCTTTCCCTTCCTAATTGTTTAAACCAATTCATGAACCAAGAACTTGTACACTGACCACTAATAATGAAACATATGTTGTAGATATTTTTCCACATTTATTATGCAATTTTTGTGATATACAAATGACATGAGAAAACTTGTATACTTGTCTGTATAAAATTTTTCATGTTTATAAACCCCATTTTTTTTAAAAAAATCAATATCCTTTTCCTTCTGACACAGCCTCCCTCACTGCCTCTGGGTTCTCACTCAGGGTCCAACAAACTCTCGGCTCACCCACAAAAGTCTTACCATGAGAAGAGCTCCTGGAAACAGCAGACATCACTCTAGTCTCTCCCTCTAGACTTGCTGATTATGGGCAGGCCCAAGGCGGATGGCATTTCCACAGGCTGTCCACAGCTGTGTCCCATTCAGCTGCACCCTCCACACTCAGTTCCAGGTGCAGAAGGTTTGTTGAGTTTCCCAGGGTGTCCAAAGGATGGGAAAAGCCCCCCTCCACTCACAGCTCTTTCTTCATTCTTTCTCTCCTCTTCCTTGTCCTCCAGCTGCTTTACACAGAAGGAAAAGATTGGGATCCAAAGGAGGCACCTGCTGGAGGAAGGAGAAAGGCAATATTCCCAGATCCTCCCTCCATGCTGTTTTGGAGGGTGTCCCTGTTGTGGTTGATGTAGGTGATTTAAAAAACAAAATCAATTCTCCTTTCAGACTGGGAATATCCCCTCACTCACCCAAGTTTAGGATATCCCACCATTCTTCAGCAGAGTTTCTTTTCTTTCAGCAATGTAAGAGGCTCATGTATACGTCAAACAAAGCTTTAATAACAAAGAAAAC
This sequence comes from Zootoca vivipara, assembly GCF_963506605.1. Taxonomy (NCBI): domain Eukaryota; kingdom Metazoa; phylum Chordata; class Lepidosauria; order Squamata; family Lacertidae; genus Zootoca; species Zootoca vivipara. The sequence goes on along the minus strand of NC_083276.1, from coordinate 98,113,396 downwards.
TGTAACAGAATAACATACTGTCTGAGAGAAACTAAAACAACCTCATGAGGCAAGAATGACAGTTGGTCTCTCTAATTCAGGCATCCCCAAACTCGGCCCTCCAGCTGTTTTGGGACTACAATTCCCATCATCCCTGACCACTGGTCCTGTTAACGAGGGATGAAGGGAGTTGTAGTCCAAAATCATCTGGAGGGCCGTGTTTGGAGATGCCTGCTCTAACTGAACTTAACTGAACACCCAAAGGGAGGGGCTGATTCCGGAGCACAACACAAAAGCTCCGCCCATCAGATGCCAAGCATTCTATTATTCAAATTAGGTTCCAGTGTTTTTCTAACAGTCCCAACCTTCCATATCAGTCTTTCAGGAGGCTGCAATTGGAAAAAGGAATCAGGAAAAACCACACATCCCCTTTTCTGTCCTGTGTCTTTTGAGCAGAGTTCCACTCTGGATCAAATCCAGCAAAAATAATAAACGTGATACAGTCAATAAAGTGCAGGGTTTAGATGTGAACACCATAGACTGACCTATAAAGCTCTTTAAGTGGCCCAGAGCAAGATGCCATCTTTCAACCTGCCCTGCCCTCCAGTGATACTATGTTGTTCTGAGCTCCTTGAAGGAAGAGCAAGGTATGCTTTCATCCCACTTTAGAGGTCAGAGTACCATTGTGCATGTATGTCTTTGCAAGTACAAGGGTTAGAAATTAGCTTTTTTGGGGGGAGGGGGTCTTTGCAAAGGACTGGATACCTTTTCACATTTTGTACGTGGAGGCCAATCAAACACAACACTGAATAATACAGGAGCCCCCAATGATGTGGAATGTCAGTTGCTTAAAATTATGCATAAGAAATAATCATGTTGCCTGTTGGAGCAAGAATTCTTTCTAGCATTAATGTTCGTAGTCATCTTGGTTCAACAGAAGATCATTTAAAACTAGCCTAAATCTATGCAGTAATCCATGAATATATTAGCAACATTATCTTTTAAGATAAATGGGGGGGGGGAATCTTGAAACGTCATTAGCCAACTTTGTATTTAAACAAAGCTTTGCCTTGCCTGGAAATAAATTTACTTGGATTATTCATGAATTAGGAAGATTCATGGACATAATTGAGAGAAAACTGATAGTCTTTAGATGAGTAAAGACACTGAATGAATAATGATAAATCGAAATAATTCCAGCATTTGCAACTAAGAGGCATTATTTCAACTTTTACCAGAAAAGGGAGCCATAAAGGTCACTTTGACCAAATTTGAAACAATCTTAATTAACACCAGGCCAACAAGGAGTGTTCAAATGGCATTCCTGTTCATTATAATTAGAAGACTTAATGTAATGTAACTTACATTGGTAAACAAATGACTAATGTAAGCATTTCAAAAGAGATTTGGGTTTAAATTTTAACTAAAGGTCCAGCAACATCTGGCTGTGCTAATTTCAAATAAAATCAACATTGACTTATGTTCTGATGGCACCTTACTTCTCATAGATGAAATAAAATGCCTAAGAATGGTCGCAATAGATGCAGTCTATATTATATGTGAGTTGACCTAAAATATGGAATGGGGCGGGGGTTATGCAATTTTGACCAATTCTTAAGGATCATAGAATTGTAGAGCTGGAAGGGACCCGAGGATCATCTAGAGTCCAACCCCCTGGAATGCAAGAGTATGCAACTGTCCTATATGGGGATTGAACCTGCAACCTTGGCAACATCAGCACCATGCTCTAACCAACTGAGTTGTCCAGGCTGCTATCAATATTTCATGTTTCCTTCTCCTTTTCCTTTCTATCAGTTAAGGTATGTCTTACCTCCATGGTATATGGTATATGGTAATTAGGGACGGGGAAGAATTTCAGTTTGCATTTTAATACAAACCTATTAAATTCACACTTTGTGAAACAAAATATAAAGTTAAATTTAGCTATCCTTTGAAATTCACACTTCTGCAAATCTTGCAACTCAGTTTCTCAACCCAAAAAAAGTGTGCAAAAACACACATATTGGGGAAAGTGTGAATAAAGACACATATGTTAGTGAAAAAGACTATTCAAATGCATTATATTATGGGAAAGAATGCACACAGAAAATGCTGAATAATTTTAATGCAAATTTCTTTTTTAAAAAACAACAACAACAAAACAATGCTGTGGAAATGTGACAAGTCTGGAAAAATGAGAAATGGAAATTGAGAGATTCATGCATCCTTACTGCTGTTCATCTCTACTCAGCAGGGTTGGAACCAACAAATCAGATTTCTCCCCTCTTTCTCTGACCTCTTGAGGACTCTACTCTGAAAGTACAGTGGAACCTCGGTTTATGAACACCTCGGTTTATGAATTTTCGGTTTACGAACACCGCGGACCGATCTGGAACGTATTAATGCACTTTCCATTACTTTCAATGGGAAAGTTCGCTTCAGTTTATGAACGCTTCAGTTTATGAACAGGCTTCCGGAACCAATTGTGTTCATAAACCGAGGTACCACTGTAGAGGGATCATCAGTAGCAAAGTGGATATACTTGCTGGAAGCTGCCACTGAATGAAAAAATCAGCATAAATAATTCATAATCTACCCGAGTGTATAAATGTGAGTAAAAATCCATTTGGACTCAATCCAATGATATTGGCTAATGCAGGATTTACAGGTGGGAAGGATTGGGTTAGGGACGCAGGTGGCGCTGTGGTCTAAACCACAGAGCCTAGGGCTTGCCAATCAGAAGGTCGGCGGTTCGAATCCCCACAACAGGGTGAGCTCCCGTTGCTCGGTCCCAGCTCCTGCCCACCTAGCAGTTTGAAAGCATGTCAAAGTGCAAGTAGATAAATAGGTACCAGCATGAAGCGTGAAGGTAAACAGCGTTTCCATGCACTGCTCTGGTTCACCAGAAGCGGCTTAGTCATGCTGGCTACATGACCCGGAAAAACTGTCTGCGGACAAACACCAGCTCCCTCGGCCTCTAGAGTGGGATGAGCGCTGCAACCCCAGAGTTGTCCGCGACTGGACCTAACCTTCAGGGGTACCTTTGCCTTTACTAGGATTGGGTTAACAGAAAATATATCATGACTGGCCATCTGTTTCCTATTGGTTGTTTCTGTGCTGCCTTAAAACATAATTAAAATGTTTAACAAGGGGGAAAAGATAACAATGGAAACCATGCTACAGTTATACTTAAAGGGACACTTTTGAACATAACACAATTATATCTATCTAATTGTACTTTGTGCCACACCATTGCCTGAGAAACTGAGTAAATGTAGACATTTTAATGATGCAGTTGGTATATAATTACATGTTTCACAATTTTATTTGATACGGATCTCTCTGACCTCATTTAGAAATACGCTCCCATATGCTAAGCATAGCTATTTTCAGATGCAAACCACATTTCTATTACTCTTGCTTGAATAGCTACCTGAGCAATATTTTAAGTGTATTAACATTTGTAGAGGGTTTTTCTTTTCCTAATGAGGAAGTTCAATTATATTTTAATAAGAATATGCATTTCTGGAACATCTAGTGTTAGCTTTTTACTGGTTATTTATGTAACTATGGTGCTTATTTTGTTTGCAATGCATTATTATGCATGCTGGAAAAAAGTGTCAATTTTTGACAGTGCTTTATGTCTAATGATAATAAATAGTAACAAACAAACAAACAAACAAAAACACCATTGTAACATATTGTTGCATTATCAGACTAGAGTCCAGATCTTCACTCTCTAGTCATGGAGAGTGAAGTGTGTAACATGAGCAGCTGAGCACACTGCAAGTTAGTAAGACTGTACTATTGCAACTGAGGTTATCCCACATCTTGCATTAGCATCTGAGAGTGCACCTATTAATTCCCAAAGGCCCAGAGTTAGGGCCCATGTCTCATGTCACCTGAAGGAATAAACCCAGACTGTGCAAACATATTATGGTGGTGGGGTTGTAAAGGGGCTTGTAGGAGCTGCTGTACACCACATTCTTCATGAGGAAATGTGCAAGGGAGCATTGTAACTGTGTAGGACACGAACTATGCTTTATGTATTATGCTGCATAATCTATTAAATATGTACTAGTTCCTCTTCAGTGCATAAAGTACTTCTGCAAATTTATGCATACTAGGGTTCCGTCAAAATGCATCTCCACTTTTTTTTTGGGGGGGGGGGGGAATCTTCAGCTGTGTTTAAATGTGTTCTCTTTGGATTTTTTTCAATGATTGCTTCAAATATATATATTTTACAGTACTTGCCCTCATCTGAATTGACTTCATTTGCCCTCAGTACCACCTGCAGCTAGCCAAATATGATTGGCTACATAACACTAAACGGTCACTGTAAATGTAGACATTTTAATGAGGCACTTAGTATAGAATTTAATGTTTCACAATTTTATTCAAATCCAAAACTCATTTCTTTTATAGTTGCTTGAATATTTACCTAATCAATATTACAGACTGGGAAGACCTGGGGGACCAGAGTTCAAATCTCCAATCAGCACTCAGTGGTGAAGTTCACTGGGTGACCCTGGGCCAGTCACTGTCTGTCAACCTAGCCAAACTCGCAGTGCTGTGAAGAAAAAAATGGATAGGAGGGACAACCATGTATGCCACCTTGAGCTCCTTGGAAGGAAGATGGCGTATAGTACATTGAATACTGTAGATGTACAATGGTTGGGATATTCCTTGTGAGTGATCCAAGGAACATTGCCCTCATTATTGTTTGGCCTCAGTTGCCCTTAATGGCATTATCACATAGCCATATTGGCTGTATTGGATTGTAAGATCATTCTTTCTACAACATACCTTGTTTGGCTTAGATCAGCCATGTGACCAAGAAAGAATAAAAAACACAACAAATCAGCAACAGATAGGAGAAACAACAGCTTTGATAAAGGGATTGGGTGGGAGATGGTAGGGGAAATGTTGATTCTTTGAGCAGCTATACAGAATGCTACTTAACCCCAGTGTTTAGGAAATAATCACAAAGCTAGCATGTTGCTTCACTGAATATCTATCTATCTATAAATTACCTAATTTCAGAATCATAACATAGTGGAAAACAGAGGCAGGAGCGCCACTCTTTTTTTCAGGGAGGGGGGTATGATGTTAAGCCCATCATTTATTTAACTCCATACCTGATTCAGAAGAACGTTTAAATATATTTCAATATCGCCAAATGTCAAGCTCAATTTTTGCCAGTAATGGAAGAGTGGAATAGACATTACCATTTTGAAAATGCCATTTTCTAGACTACCAATTTTCAGTCTCATTTTAAAGCTTTTTATTGCTTTGAGGATGTTCAGAAGTTCTCTGAATAATATTCATAAATGGTGTTATTTCTGAATGTAAACCAGAAGTGTTTATTTTAGGGATGTTCCCTTTCTAGTAGGAGAAAAGGGACTGTATATTTCTTATATATTCCATCGATAGTTGAGTTTGAGGCATCAAAGAGAGGAAACTATTACAATTCAGACAATCACAGGATCAAAATCTGTGACCTCATAGTGATGGGTGCCACATTCTACCACTGGGCTTCATCCCATCCTGGGCAACCACCTGAGAGCTACACGCCATTGGTGGACGGGACCAAAGGTAAAAGTGGGTGGAACAGTCAATGTACATTTTACCTTCACATGCTAAGCTACTTTCTACGTACATCCACACCCTCATTTACATCCAGGCAAGCAAGAGGCATTATCAGAGTTCAAGGATACATTCCCGCCACATGAAAATACTCAAGAAGTTGTGAAGCAAGGCCACTGAGGGCTGTGGCCTCAGGAAAACCAGATAAAGAGACTTGGACAACCTTATTCATTCCTGGGCTTAGGGTTTCCCATGCCTGTTCTATTGTGCAATTTGAAAATGGTGAATTACAACCTGACAGCGCATGTAGTCTCAGGCTTCCATTGATATTTCCACTCACAAGGCATCAACTTGTCTATCTTTTGATGGTGGAAAGAAGTGTACAAAGCCAAACCAGTAGGAGAAAGACTGAATGTTAGCCAGGGGTGAACAGAGTTCTTGCCATTTCAGCCACTTGTGGCTCCTTTTGAGTGCATAGTTTGAAATCAAATATGCATTCTACTTAAATGGTTTGATAACAATTTAGAAAACAGAATGAGCTGGCAGGATTCATGAAGCACCAGTGTCTTTGCTTTCAGCATTGCATTGATACAACTGAAATGTGGGGAGAGGGGGGAAGCTAAATAATCTCACCTGGTGTTCCTGACTTTTTCGCTGGTCATAGGTGAAACCAGTGCTTTTTTTTCTGGGAGGACGTAGGGGTACGCATACCCCTAAACATTTTGTGAATCTTTGTACTTTTGTCTATTTACTGTATTTATTTTTCCTGATTTGAACTATAAAATGGTGATTTTCTTGAGTCAAAATGAGAGTACTCCTAAACATTTTTAAAGAAAAAAAGCACTGTTGAAACAATGTGTAGCAGTGGAGGGAACTGGATAGGATATTAAGGTCAAGAAGAGAGTGAAATGAAAAGCTCACTCCCATTTTTGTATTTCGTAATGACAGCAGCTAGAATGTTGTGACTAGGCAAGAAGAGTGCTATGGGCAGAATGAGTTTTATGAATCATATTTTGTTCAACCTTGACTCCAGAATTTGAACAAGTTCCTCCCAAGAGGCTCTCCTCCCCACCACTGCCCATTCACTTGCCTCTCTCGCTGAGCCCAGCCCACTTTACTTTCCATGGGAAAGAGAGCAAAGTATGTGGAAGTCACTGCTCTTCCTCCTCACTCTGTGCCTACCTGCTTGCTTTGAACAGGCAGTAACAAATAGGATGAGAAGCAGCAGGAGCAGGAGCCTCCAGGGAGCTGGCAACGAACCTCCCATTAGACCATGACCCTTGGCAGATTTCCAACCATGCCAACACGTGACATTGTACATTGTATTTCTGTTTCCATGCATTTGCGCAACAAGTTTGCCAAGCCAGGACAGCTCCATTCACATTGATTCCTTCAGGGGAAGGAAAGATGTTCTATCTGGAAACTAGGAAGTTGTAGTGCCTTTGTTCATGACATGCTTGTGTTTTCCCAGCACACAATGCAATTTTGTGAAAGCACCACGCTCAGCGGAATAAATAGCAATGGTGTGTTCCTACCATGCATTATCAGGATGGGTTATACAGTCAAAATAACTGACTGACCAGATGGCGAGCGTCTAGTCAACTACCTCAGGATTGGCAGACACCCAAAACTCATTGAACCCAGTGCCCTTTCCCCTAATAAACATGTCTGCTCAATCCCAGCTGTGCTAATATAGATATCCCAGTTGAAGAAAAACTCTCTTTATAATTGGATACGACATTTAGATATATTCTTTAGCCTGCATGACTAATGCGTACAGCATGACTTCAGCAATGATCAAGTAGCTATTAAAGCGAAAAAAGCCCACCTGTATTAACCTTTTCAAAAATTTAGTAAAGCATGAATGGGATGGAAGGCGCAATGTGTTTTGGACAGTAAAACATTTGGGTGAAAGATCACCACATGAACGCAGTTGCAAATTGCAAGGGATTATTTTTTATTTAACGTGCCTGGAGAAAATATGAAGGATGGATAAGTTTTTTGGAAATCTCTCTAGGTTTTGGAATAATGATTACAAGCAAAGGGGAAAGTTTCTCAACATATGGGGTAGAAGATAGGCAGCAATACCCACAGGCTTTCCTTGGGTTATTCTTTTTTTGACTCGGGACCATTTCTTGAGTCCTCTTCACCTGTTACAGTAGGCAACAAAACTGCACTAATGGTATGTATATACGAGTTGGAGGGGGAATGAAGGGAGTGGAGTCCAGCAAAATCTAGAGGGCTACAGGTTACCCACCATGATACATGCTGGGAATTTAAGAGAATTAGGTGGTCTATGGAAGACATAATGGCATTAGCCACAACCACCACCCCCTTTCAACAAATCTCATTTCCATCTATTTCTGTATCTCTTAAGAGTTTTGGACATCCTACTAAAACATCTGGCAGTTATGGCTGTGTGAACAAGCCACCATTTTTCAAAGTCCACAGTTGAAAAACACTTTCTTTAGTTTAACTTCTTTAACTTTAAGCTTTAAAGCTTTAACTTTAACTTATTGACTACATTTGCCCCCCTTATTTTGCATATCCTTGTCCCCTTGTCCCACCATTCCTTGATTTCTGTAACATCCTGCATGGTGAAGAGGTCTGGAGAACTCAAAAGCTTGCCACATTTTTGTAACTTTTTTGTTGGTCCTCATGAAGGTATTATCCAATTATGGTTTGAAGTTTTTATGGATCAACACAATTTCTTTGCTAAGTGCAGTGAACAAGATCAGGCTGCACTGCTGTATTCACTTTAGAGAGCTGCCCCATTAGAAATATGGGTTTAGTTCCTGTTCATTCCTATTTGGTTTGGTTCCAGTCCAGACACAACTGTGAAAATCTAACTGATTTTATATATATCCAAATGCATTTTATATAGAAAATTTAGTGTGCAGTTTACAATTGCAGTGTGAAATATGACACTATTATAAATAATTTTAGAAAAATTGTATTTTTAAAGGAGCAATTTCCATACAAAGATGCAACATCCACAATAACTGTTAGCGTATTGTACCAACATCATGTTAAAAAGAAAAGAATCCCATTGTTAGCTTTGCTTTGAAATGTGATGCCTGGATTTTACTCCTCTTTTAGTATTGTACATACATACATTAATATTAAGAATTTGTTCCTCTTTTTATTTTGGAATTAATATGATTTAGGTTGCAAACCTATGATACTTACCTTGAAGCAAGCCTTACTGACCTCAGTTGGAGTTACATTTGAGTAGACATGCATAGAATTACGTGGCTACTTCCTTTGTATGTATCATTGTAATTATATATAAAAAGAATTCCTTGACAGCTGTGCAGGAAGAATGAATTACAGTCCTACAATATTATTTCTAAATCAGCTAGCATGGCAGGAAAAGAAAACATCATTTTAGTTTCATTTCAGGTATTTCTGATTTCTGGCAAGTGTAAATGGAATTGTATCAGTGTGTGTGTGCTTTAGCCACATGTATAATACTGATACTGTGGTTTATTCATCTCAGAAAGGATATCCCCTAGGCCAGCTTGCATCTGGATCATAAGCATGTCTATTCAGAAGCAATTTCAACTTCGTTAACTAAATCTGCACAGCGTCGCAGCACAAAATGATCAAAGACAGGTAGTGCATCTTCACACGAGAGAGGTGCAAAGTGTTTTAGGCTTTTTAGTTTATCATAGCATAGATGCAGAGTATTCTTCCTCATGTTCTCATGTTAATATAGCACAGCCTCTAGAAATGTCAAACTTTTAGCTTAGCTTTATCTGTGTATTCATATGAACTTCATATTTGTGAAACAAAATACCTGCAGCAAACAGAATAATGATCCCTCCATCCCAGGATGATTCCTGCTACTCCTCTCACCTCCTCCAACAGTTACCTTACAAAAATACTATCTTTTGCCTTCCTCTCTATGGTTACTCGGAAGAGGAAGTGAGGCCCTTACCTTATCACTCACAAAAGAAACTCCTGAACTTTTCCTTTTGAACAAAGCAGGGCTATGCTGTATCAGACCAATGGTCCACCACATGCCTATAGGAAGCTTATAACAACACTCTCTCCAGCAGGTGGTAAGATTAGGCATACTGCCACAAATACTGGAGGTAGTACATATCCATCATGACTGGTGTGTGTGTGTTCTTTTCAAGATAAGCCAGGGAATTTAAATCATGGTTCAGTTACAGTTCCTAGGGCAGGTATGTGTGTGTCATAAACCCTCTAAGCCAGTTTTGAGCTTAAGTTTGTTTCCACTTCCCGGTTCACATAATTGTCTTTGTACCTGGTTCTAAACACTGCTTTTTTTTTCTTTTTACAGCTGTTCATGAAATTATTTTCTTACACTCAGTTTTTGCAAAACATTTAAAAAACAATGTCAGACCATTCAAAACTAAATACAGTACAGTGGTACCTCGACTTACGAAGACAATCCGTTCCGCGGTTGTCTTCGGAAGTCAAAACCTTCGGAAGTCAAAGCCTTCGGATGTCGAGGTATGACTGTACAGTGGTACCTCGGGTTACAAACACTTCGGGTTACAGACTCCGCTAATCCGGAAGTAGTACCCCAGGTTAAGAACTTTACCTCAGGATGAGAACAGAAATCACGCGCCGGCAGCAGGAGACCCCATTAGCTAAAGTGGTATCTCAGGTTAAGAACAGTTTCAGGCTAAGAACGGACCTCCAGAATGAATTAAGTTCATAACCAGAGTTACCACTGTACGTAAATGGTTTGATAACAATTAAGGTAACTGGTTCAGGCTAATATATCTGCCCCCATGAGCTGGCAGCTCCACATGAAGCATCACAACGTTTTTACTTTTAGCAATCTATTAATTAGTACAGTACAACTGAAATGTGTGTGTTGGGAGGGTGTTAAATAATCTCACCTGGCTAAATTCTGTTCATAGGTGAAATTGTGTGTGTATGTGTGTGCTCATTGAAAATGATGCTGTTCCTGATATGATAATTGAATCCTAAAAATAGGTTGTACAAGTTAGGAAGCTGCAAAGCAAAACAATATGCAATCTTAGGGAGTCCATAGAATATTTATGAGTTAAATTAACATAGCTGTGTCATATTTCTATATTTATAAGTTATTCGTTGCCTTCCTACAAAGACTGCTAAAGGAGAAGTCTAAATGAATATATCCTTGCTTAAACCTTTCCGTACTTCTTCCATCAGGATCTGTGTTTTAGAAAAGATGACATTCAACAAACCACTATTATTTCTTCAACAGAATTCAACTATGACAGTTTTGAGTGCTCTCCTTTTAAATATGGTTGCATCCTTTGAGTGGTGTCCAATAGTTATGCTAGCGTAAGGACTTTTAACTGCACAATGCAACTTCCTTGCCTTCTGCTCACTCTGCAAATACATCTATGGAACCCCTAAATCTGTTCTGGGGTTTTCCCTCCAACCCTCCAGAGCAGTTTTACCTGGCAGGCGGTGCATGTGGGTAGATGAGATGGTGGGGAAGTTCCACTGCACAACTAAGGATTATTGCACTAGCGTAACTGCTTAGTTGGAGAATGCCCTGCATTTCCAAAGAAATAGTCCTTGCATTTGGGAGAGGCATGTGATACAATCCTTCTAGGGCTGTGCCATTTCAGAAAAGAGGTATGACTCCCTCGTGACAAAAACCTTCTGCTTGTAGAAACCCAGGGCATCAAGTAGAAGACTCTTCTAACCTTCTATGCATGCAGGTGGTGTTTGTGGATTCTCCCACCAGCATTCTGGAGTGATACAAGTCTTGGAAGGGCCATACTACTATAGACACACACTTTCTGAATAGTGCCATGTATACACCACCTAAGAATATAAGATGAAACTGACCAGTCAAGACAAACCAGGTCCTTCAGGTTCAGATTCTGCTCTGAAAATTCAGCTGGGCTCTCTGCTGAGGTGGAAGTTTCTCCAGATACAGCCTTTAGGCAAACTGGCTTCCCCACAAGAGTTCTCTTTTCATATTCAGCACTCTGCCTCATGGAAAGCACTTCAGCCTATCCAGGATGGGTATCAGGTAAAAAGGTAAAGGACCCTGATGTTGGGAAAGATGGAGGGCACAAGGAGAAGGGGATGACAGAGGACGAGATGGTTGGACAGTGTTCTTGAAGCTACAAACATGAGTTTGACCAAACTGCGGGAGGCAGTGGAAGACAGGAGTGCCTGGTGTGCTCTGGTCCATGGGGTCATGAAGAGTCGGACACGACTAAACAACTAAACAACAACAAAGGACCCCTGGATGGTTAAGTCCAGTCAAAGGTGACTATGGGGTGTGGCACTCATCTCCCTTCAGGCTCAGGGAGCTGCCATTTATCCACAGACAGCTTTCCATTTCTGGTGCAATGGAACACTGTGACGGAAGCCAGAGTGCCTGGAAACACCGTTTACCTTCCTGCCACATCAGTACCTATTTATCTACTTGCACTGGTATGCTTTCGAACTGCTAGTTGGCAGAAGCTGGGACACAGCAACGGGAGTGGATTCGAACCACCGACCTTCCAATCAGCAAGCCCTAGGCTCTGTGGTTTAACCCACAGTGCCACCTGGGTCCCAGGATGTATAGTATTTTATCTGATAAAAAAAATGCTCAGGGTCTGTGCATGGAGAATACTTAAGTCAGAAAGAATTACTTTCACTTGCTTTCCACAACTGAAGGTTATTGATCTGTTGGACTAAAACATAAAATGTCCTGTATACTTATTTGAGAGTAACCCCATCAAACCCAGCAGGGATTACTTTTGAGTAGACCTGCAGTGGAATTCTAAGCTGAGTTAGCTAGGGTGAAAAGCAAGGTGGTATTTGTTCTAGATGAGTGAATCCATAAAACGTCTGGTTCTGGCTCCAACCATCATCAGCTCTGCTTCCAAACACTTCTGGCAGGCGGTCCCTGACAAATTAACCCTGAGAGAATGCAGCTCTTGACAGAAAAAAAAAACACTGTTGTCCACTTCTGCTCTATATGGTGTGGTCCCAGAAGACCTAAAGGACTGCTTTCTCCTGCATGAATCTGCCCATCTGTTGAGGTCTTCTAAGGAGACCTTGCTTTGGATGCCATCACCATTAGAGGTGCAGCTGATTGTGATTCAGGACAGGGCCTTTTCCATAGTGGCCACATTATGGAATTCTCTCCCCATAAAAGTTTACCTAGTCCTTGTGCACTGGATGTTTGGTTGTTAGGAAGCTGCTGCTTTGCCAGGCTTTTGAACTTAGGTGATTATTGTTGCTTGTGCATCTTTTATACTGGCCTTTTATTTGATTTGGTACTGCTGGTTTGTTTCTACTGTTGCATTTTAGTTGTAATTTTATCTGTTGGTCACCATGGACCATTGAGGGAAACTGCAACCTGTACAGTTTTAAATAAACAACACAAGCATTTTCCCTTTGGAACAAAGTTAGCTGCCTCTATGCAAATTACACCCAACAAAGATGGAAAAGGAGAAAGTAGGAAGATCCAACCTTCTCCCTCGGCAAAGGCATGTCTGGTTGGAGAGATCAGCCAAGTGTGGAAATATTGCAAGCATAACACTTATGCTGAGTTGAGAAATAAATCAGTATCATAATAGTTGCATGTAAATTAATAGAAAATAAGAGGACAATGCTGAAACTATCAGCTAGAAAATTACTTTAGTACTGTAGCATACCATTTACTCAAGCATAAACTTTGTGAAAATCTATAAATCCCCTTGGTAATAAAGAGAGGAATTAAAATTCAGGCAAAATTAAATTCTAGAAGATTAATGCTCCCTTTTATATTTTGATGACAACTATAAGCATAATGTAATTTTGTGGATTTATGGCTTTGAAATGCAAGTTGATACAGTAGTCTACAATTGTGCCATTTTAAGCACAGAGCAAAAATATAGTTTTCACCTGAATGTCCCAACAGGTAAATATTGCAGAAGTAATGGAAAGATATTGAACTTCTTAACTGCCATGTAAAACAGTATGGAAACACATAATTTGTTTACTGTTGCTAGTTCTTGAAAATACGCCATATAGAGAACTAGTGTGGAATTGAAGAGGACAAGGCTTTCTATATAAGGACTGAAAACCTATGTTGTTATTCATAGCCATGCTACGGGTAATAGGATAGAATGAGTAGGTTGTTGCTAGACTCCAACCATACAGGTTGCATTAATTTCTGATGTCCTTTTACACTGCAGCACCTGTTCCATCGTGGAATGTTGCCTTTCTGATCAATACACTGCTATGTTGCACTCATTTTTAAATGTTGGAAAAGAACTGTATGCCAAGATATCACTCCCAATTTTCTCACAAGATATTACAATGCAAAACTCTCATGATTTTCTGAGTTAATGGGGTTACAAATGGATTTTACTGGAAACAATTCAATGCGATGAGTGCTAAACATCTACTGGATTCTATTAGATTTCCAGACGTGGCTTTTATTTGTGTGAAAGATCACATAAAATGTGGAAATTAACAGTCAAGGAAACATCAGGAAAATGGAACAGGGTGCTGTCTGAATGCAGCATAATAAATCTCTACAGCAGGCATGCATTTCATTGCAAGAATTTGTTCCAACAGTTTCTGAGGTAGAGCTGTTTGCAACAGTGCGTTTTACCTTTGGTGGCTTCTTATAGCTCAGTCAGTAGAGCCTGAGACTCTTAACCTCAGGGTTGTGGGTTCAAGCCCCATGTTGGGCAAAAGGAGGTTGGACTGGATGCCCCTTAGGATCCCTGCCAATGCTATGATTCTATTATTCAATTCTATGTTTCTTCATCCAGACCCCTCTTCCTCAGTTCTCCAATTTTGTTGTGATTTCCAGTTGTGCTGCCACCAGAAGAAATGGCATCATTAATTTGTTCAGGATGCCAATATTACCATTGCACATCCCCTCCCTTTAAAGGCATAGCTGCCAAGTTATCCCTTTTTTTAAGGGATTTTCCCTTATGCTGAATAGGCTTCCTCGCGAGAAAAGGGAAAACTTGGCAGCTATGTTTAAAGGTGGGAAGTTCACAAGAATCAAGGATATGTGTGGATGAAGGCATGCTATCCAATACAGACATTACACTAGTGGAGGATTACACCATGTACACATAAATTCTATATTTGTGACCTTGTGAACTGGATCCAAAGGTATAAGAAGGCTGTTTATGCATCTCCAATAACTGTGCTAAGCATGTCTCTTAATCCATTCTGTATACTTTGCAAAAACATACATGGAGTGTGGATGTCTTAATCCCAGCACGTCCCTAATTATGATTAACAAATTAACTACGATTCAAACAGAATCTTAAAGAGAGGTCACTGAAAAGCTCAAGCTGCAATGCTCTTCCTAATTACCAAACAAAATGCAAAGAAGCAAAATTGTCCAATTTAAGTATAAAAGTTCTGAACCAAAATGCGGACAAACAGAAGATATGTTTTTTTAAGGCACTGCTTAATTAATTAATCTGTGTGCGTCTGACATGGAGAACATAGTGCACAATCTTCTACCTATATAAACACTCCTTCAAATTAATTACAACCAGAGCTTAGATATGCATGTTACTTATTCACCATCCTAATTGCTATTATTTCTGCCAGGAAAACAACATGAGGACAGATCAAATAAATTTCACACCCACCCCACACATTTAAAAGCACTCTTATGCCACCTTAAGGAAGAGTCATAGCTTTATCCAAGGAATCATGGGAACTATAGTTTGTTAAGCACCTCCTTTAAGCTATTAGCGCCATTAACAAACTACAGTTCCCAGGATTCTTTGAGGGAAGTCATGACTCTTACAGTAGTATAAGAGTACTTTAAATGTATGGTATGGGTGTCATGTGGAATATTGGAGGGTATGTAGGATCCATATACAAAGGGAAAAGGAAAGGAAGGGGCCCATCCTTATGCTTGTTGGGCTTAACTGGCCTTTAACTGACTGCACTGCTGCCTAATAAACAGGATTTGGGATGCAGACTTAGGGTGGGAATAGTGCAAGGTAAGAGGGCTAAATTAGCAGGGCAGAAGGATGAAAGCAGTTCCACCTACCTGACTTCTCATGACCTGCACCAGTCAGTCAGGAAAAGCCTCTTGCTTACTCACTGACCCTTCCTTGTTCAGCCCAAAGGATGGTGTGGAGATAGCTAAGAAGGCCTTCACAGGAACTTCACAGCACCTAATACTGTTCCCCAGGCACAAATCTATTTATGCTCTGGAATATCGTATCCAAACTTTCACCATCCCGTACTCTCCCCGTCTCCACCCTCAGTAACTTCTGTGTCTTTATTACCGGCTGGTTTTTTGTTTGTTTTTTCATTTTGTTTTTCTTTAACCTGACTCCTCTAAATTCCCCCTCTTCAACCGTGTGTGTGTGTGTGTGTTTGTGTTTGTGTGTGTGTGTGTGTGTACCTTCCAATTTAGGTGACACACCATGCGTCTGATTCAGTGAACTCTAGACCATAAAAATTGTGCCATAATAAATGTGTTACTTGTCGAGGCACCACAAGTTCCTTTGTTGTTTTTCCTACAGCTTCTGAAGAAGCAGGTGCAGCTTTTTCTAAGGTCCGCTCCAAAGTCTGACTACCCAAATCAGCAGCCGCTTTCCCACCGCTGCCCATATAATCTGTAATGATGTGCTGCTGTTTTGCCTTTGTTCATATGTACAAAGCCTAAATGGTTTGTTCTCTTCCCCCACCCACTCCAGACTATTTGGATGAGTAATATTGTACTTGACTGTTTTTATGTTGGAAAGTGCAATGCTTATGAGTACAGCTAGCTGTGAAATGCACAGCCCAGAAATCTGCTAGCTCTCCTATCCCTCTTTTACATCTTTCACTGCTGGAATTTCATTGGCACTATAGGGGCCAAAAAGAATATGTACACACGCATGCACGCACACTCACTCGCACACTCACTCACTCACTGATACATAATACAATATTGCTAATCTACCACAACTGTATACTAGTGACATTGGTTCAGAATGAGTACTTCCTTTCTTTCTTTTTTCAGCTAAGAAAACGCTTTCAATTTTTCCTTTGCTACAACTAACCCAGGATGTGTGAAATCTTTTGTAAAATGCAGTCCAAATTATCAGTAACAGAAAAAGCAATTTGCACATAACCAATGGGGGACAACAGACTCACTCACCTTGGCAACACCATGCATGGTGTTCATGACGAGCATTCAGTTTGAGCTTGAATACAGATGCTTCAGAGAACTGTACACTAACAATACCCAAGAACTCTCAAATAAACCACAAACACAGGAGCCACACATCGCCGTCCACTGTGGCAGGAGAGCAGAGGAGGTGGCCGGGAGGGAATGTTTAAAACTTTCCTCCCCACAACAGCCACCCAAATCTGATGATACAGATGAGTAGGAGCAAAGAGCCAGCTTCCATGGGCTCTTATCTTTCCTGTTGTGATGGGAAAGACAAGAGATGAGGGGAGCCATTGGAACCACCGCTTTTAAGATGCTCCAGGCACCTTGAGGCAGCGGCTGAGAAGGCAACCAGATTCCCTTGCTCTTTACCCTTCCCAATAGGACGCACCACTGATGCTCTCTGAGTTCTTCAAAATCCATGAAGATTTTCAAGCATCCCTCAAAAACAGAAGTCACAGAGTGCAACGGACAATGGCCACCTGCACTGGACTCTGCACGGCTTGTTTTCCTAATGCTGGCCTCCCCACTGTAAGCTAGCAGTACATTTTTTGGTTTTTGTTCCCTTCAGCAGCAGCAGATGCAGATTCTGCCACTGCCAAGAAATAGGATAGGGGCCTAGTGGCAAACAATACATAAAAGTGTCCCTGTTTTCAGTTGGGTAATGTTGGAAGATAGGAAATTGACCCAGATCTTTAGAAGAGTTCTGGGGCTACTTAGGAGACACAGGGAACCCTGTTTATGTATCATTATGTAGTTGTTGGTTTCATTTTTCTTCCATAATGATTACTATTATTTAGCTTAGCAGCCAAATATATAATGCCTCTGTGCACCTACCTGTAATACATTATTTTCGGGGGGGGGGGGTCAATAAACATAATGATAACATCCATTAACCCTGCATTAAACAGTTGTAATGTATATTACGAATTGAATGAAGGGAGGGTGTACTTATGCAGAGTGGGAAAAAGAAATCCCAAAGTACCTGCCAGTTCAGAAAGCCAGCCTTAATTTTTTTTATATACATACATATATAAACACGCAACCAGGAGAAATTAAATGTGTAAAATGATTTATAGGTGGTTGGGAAAAGCTCACAGCTTTTTAGTTTCATACATCTTCATGAAAACCATTATAAATCTCTGTAAACTAAATTGCTTGTCCAACTCCTATGGAAGTCGCATAAACAGAGCAAGCAATTATATGTAATAAACTTTTCTTTCTTTACTGCCATTGCATTCACAGTTCCGCGAAGCACATGCCATTATTTATCTTGTTGAGGAATCACAGCCAGAGAATCTCTACCTGAGCCACACAATTGTACAGAAATAATTCCCTGGGGTAAGGTGCTTCCATTGTTAAATGGTGAGTACACTATTCAGCAAATGCACTCGCCAAAGCTATGTGTTGTTTCTGATGGATGATATGGCTTTTGTCCACCTCAATAAATGTTTCTTTAACCATTCCATCGGAGTTGTTTCGAAATTCATTTCTGTTCCATTTTATCTGGGCAGAGCTTTTGGGGGCCATGCCCAGGATAGAAAACATGGTTTTCTAAACTCAATTAAAGACAGTTTGATGCCTCCACAGGGACCAGGAAAACACATCTAACTCACATTAGCATGAGCAGTGTTAAAAGAGAGCTCTACAATGGTTCAGCTAAGAAGCTTAAGGGATTTGCAGAAGTGCTCAGCACTGGCCTAACTTTGCCTCTGCTAATGTCAATGGTAATGCAAGGAAGGGGAAAATAAAATCAAAATCTACTTTAAACATAGCCATTAATATATTAAAAGCAGTTATATGGAACCGATCCTGTGAACTCATTCCTGAGGGTTTCTAAAACTGTCTAGATCTGTAGTGATCACATGGCTCTGGAACACACAACACTGCCTCTTTTGCTTTATGATTGCCCAAACCACAGTGTATCATCATCCAGGACATACACATCTCAGACTGCATCCATGGCAACCAGCAACATGGGTTATATCCAAACCGTGCCAAGTAACTCATTGCATGGGCAGAACAACTTCTGCTTGTGCAATGGGACTTATCCCCTCTCCTGCTGTGCCCTCCCAATCTGTTCTTGCCCCCCCCCCGCAAGCCTCACAGATTTGGGGACAGTGCAGAGCATTCATGGGTAGAAGAGTGGAGGGAAGACTTGCGCCTCACTTTATTGAGCTTCACAGGCATTGCCTCTTTCAAGGACGTGGGTGCAACTGCAGGCAGCCCAGCTGCCTCCAGGGGAAGGAAGGCCCCACTCTGCCCACTGCCTCTCTTCTGGCCACAGGAGTGGAGGAGGGTTTCCCCCTCCCACCCCTGCAACCATAGTGGCCTGTAATAATAGACTACAGTATAGTGTAAACATAATTTTTATACCACTGGGAAACAAAAATAAAAATGTGTGACTCACTTGATTTCAGTGGTCTGGAACTGAACCAGCAATATCTCTGAGGTATGCCTGTAGTTGGATATCCCATGGAGCTGCTGGCCCTAGCTTGGAGTCTAGAGTTTCTTTGAGTATTCAACATGCAATAGGTCCTGAGTATTGCATCCATGTACTCTAATGCTCGTCAACTCCTTGACTCATTTACTAGTCTACTAATCTTGTTTCATTCTCACGTCTAAGTTCTTCGCCTTTTCCTCATAGCATTTTCTTTGGATTGTGTGGTGGTGGTGGTGGGGGGGCTAGAGCTTTAGGCCAGATCCACCCTCATGGTAGCCCTTCCAACTGTTAACCATCCTTTTTATTATTATTATTGAATCGCAATGATTGTGCATGCATAGGATGCCTCCACTCTTTTTCTTCTTTCATCATTCTTCATATTATACCTAAGCAGCAACTTCAGCTGTGACTCTGGGCAGAATTTGATAACATAAGGGTATGCAACACTCCTGTCCCCCAAAATTAAATCGGGCCCCTCCACACTGATGAGGAGGAAGGTGTATTTTGCAACATGTCATTGACGTAATCCTATGGTATTAGTGGTGAGTTTATACTGGGCTATCCACACACCGTTCAGCTTTGTTAGTTGTTCTGAGATGTCTATGTAACTAAGATAGGGCAAATGCAAAGATGCCTTGACCTGAATCCCAGTGCTGTGTGGTCCAGCCATCCTTGCTGGTGACTATGGCTGGTGACTATGAGAAAGAGGACAGTGGACTGGAAGGGCCCTGATTCAGCAGGGTTCCTCTTAACTTCTTAGGAATGGAAGCATTAGACACAACTACGGTATATGGATTATAATTGTCCTTTAGGCATTCTGTGACATCACATTATGGGTGTAATGTGGTTCAAAAGAGGAAGGAAAATGAAACAAAGTTGTCACACAGATAAATAATGCTGACCTAGTAAGGTATGTTTACTTTGATGGGACTGTCTGTCTCCCCTGGAAATACTGGTTTATGCATTTTCCTTTTAATCTTCTTTTAGGAGAGAAAGAGGATTTAGGCTACAAACCTACACATATTTAGGCAGCTTAAGTACCATTAAAGTGAATGGGATTTAAGGAGCCTATGTGCAGGATTGCAGCCTTAATGATTTACATAGTTTTTCATGCTAACAACTTCTTTGATTTCAAGTTGAAACCCTGTGCATATGCATTAGGAAGATCTACAATGAAGTAACTTTGAAGTTTTAGACATTATTTGCCTTTCTAATTCTGACCTGCTGTTAACGGAGGCATTATAAGCATTTCTAACTGCTATGGGTATTGAAAGAAAATGATTAGCAACTCTAGAAGGATTAAACATCCTGTAATTTTATTTTTCAGCCTTCGAGAAGCTAAACAGCACCATTGGTGCTATTTTGGAATCCCTTCATTTGACAGTATCATAGTCAGCGAATGGCTCCCTTTGAAGGTGTAAATTGCTTAACCAAGGGAAAAGTTGCAAACAATTCTTGTATTATTTCTTATCATGTATCATCTTCAGCAAGCTATGGCGAGAGAATTAAAACTGTATTGAATCACAGAATCATAGAGTTGTAGGGTTGGAAGGGACCCTGAAGTGTAAGATATATTTTCTTATTAGGGGTTATCAATGCTAACTACCCAGGGCATGTTCCAACCAAACAGAAGCACTTTGGAGCATCACTGAAACTGAAAAGACTTGAAAGTTGTTGTGGTCTTTTAGCCATATTGCATTCCCACTCCTGACTTAGCATTATTAAACATATGACCATGTTTTCTATTTTAAAAAACCACTTTAAAATTCTCCACAATCCAATCACCATCATTTTGCAACTTCCCTTTAATAAGAGTACAGTGGTACCTCAGTTTACAAACACCATTGGTTCCGGAAGTCTGTACTTAACCTGAAGAGTACTTAACCTGAAGCGAACTTTCCCATTGAAAGTAATGGAAAGTGGATTAATCCATTCCAGAAGGTCCGTGGAGTACTTAAACTGAAGCGTACTTAACCTGAAGCGAACTTTCCCATTGAAAGTAATTGAAAGTGGATTAATCTGTTCCAGACAGGTCCGCGGAGTACTTAAACTGAAAATACTCAAACCGAGGTGTACTTAAACCGAGGTATGACTGTAATCAGCCAATGTAAGTAAAAGGAAATTATAATAAGATAACCATGGGCAGGGGGAGGGGAAATCAAAGAAAACGGAAGGAATTGTAATCACTTTGGGCATTTCCACTGAAGACAAAATTACAGATCTCTTAGACTTCTTCATGAACTTTATGCAAGCAGAGGGGTTCCCCTTGATAAATTTTTACAAGGGGATTGGAGCAAGAAGTCAGAAAAAGGCAAAGCTTGGCATGCATGATGAATTGCTGTTCATTAATCCAATTAATGATTAATTCCAGGGACTCTAATCCAAGATAAATCCCTTTATTATAGCTGGTTGACTAGGTCTATAATAGTTGAAGGTCTGTCAGCAAATCCATTGTAAACTTCTTTTTTCACAAGCTGATATCCATAAAGCTTGCTGTGCATTGCCTTTCCTCTGGAAAGGATGTTTGCCAAGCAGAAGCGGGGTGGGGGGGGTGGGGGAGGCCTGTTTGGTCAGCACCAAGCCATAGAACAGTTACAGAAAAGGGACATGTGATTGAAAAGACATGATCGAGTTTCATTTAGCACCTCTTTATGTAGTCTGACCCATATTGAAGGACACGTGACTATCTGAAACTCTTTCTTTAAAGAGAGAGAATTTTATGTGTTATTCTCAAAATACAACCTCAGTAAGTTTTGATTAAAGATTGATAGTCAACTAAAACAGTAACAATTAAGGTTGCCTGAGCTTCAGATACTGTGGAACCATCCAAACTATTTCAGGTCACATGACCTCCCCCCACATTCCATTCTGTGCATATGATTTCAGTGTTCCATGCATTTATGCTCACAAAGAGGGCTTGGGAGATCTCAGTCTCTTTAAAATTCAAGTGGCCTAGAGAGAAATAAGAAGCCAATTTAAAGAGAGGAATGTAAAAAGGTAAAGGTAAAGAGACCCCTGACCATTAGGTCCAGT
The DNA here is from genome assembly GCF_963506605.1 of Zootoca vivipara. Classification (NCBI taxonomy): domain Eukaryota; kingdom Metazoa; phylum Chordata; class Lepidosauria; order Squamata; family Lacertidae; genus Zootoca; species Zootoca vivipara. The sequence goes on along the minus strand of NC_083276.1, from coordinate 98,091,248 downwards.
CATGGACGACCCTGGGGTTGCAGTGCTCATCTCGCTTTATTGGCCGAGGGAGCCGGTGTACAGCTTCCGGGTCATGTGGCCAGCATGACTAAGCCACTTCTGGTGAACCAGAGCAGCGCACAGAAACACCATTTACCTTCCCACCGGAGCGGTACCTATTTATCTACTTGCACTTTGACATGCTTTCGAACTGCTAGGTTGGCAGAAGCAGGAACCGAGCAACAGGAGCTCACCCCATCACGGGGATTTGAACCACCAACCTTCTGATCGGCAAGCCCTAGGCTCTGTGGTTTAACCCACAGTGCCACCCATATCCCTCATAGAGAGGGATGTAACAACAGTCAATTTGTATTAATTTTTTTATTTTATTTTTTAAAATCCCACTGTAATGTAATGATTAGTGTTAGATTATGATGTGGGTTGAATTGAATAAAAGCTCATTGTGTGAACTTGGACTAGTCACTGTATCTCAGACTAATCTACTTCACAGGGTTGTTGTGAGCGTAAAAGCCATGCACACCACATTAAACTCCTTAGAGTGCTCATGAAGACCCTGCTGCTCAAGCAATGCATAACTGGAATGGGGGAAATATCAATAGCCAGCTAGGAAAAGTGAGGTCAGTTCAGGGTCTGAGGATACTAAACTATATATGTGGAGGCTGTGACATGAAGTTCAATGGCTCACTCCCATGCCTGGGAAGCAGGAGCTCACTGAACAGTATCCCAACGTACCAGAGCCTGAGGAAACCTCATTGGCACTTTCCCCTGAAGAACTGAGTGCCTCCCACATTGCCTTGCCAGTTGAACCACAAAGAACGCACCAGGCAGGAAGCCAAGGAGTGAAGGCAATCTTCAGTCCAGAGAGTTGTTCCTATAAGAGATTCTAGTTCCCTAAGGGGTGGGGGCAGAGCCTAGGATAAGTGGACCAGAGGAAAGGCCTCATTCCACTTATTGGAGCAAGTTGTTCACTAGGACCTGTCCATGGTGTTGTGACAACTGCCTTTCCCCAAGTGCTCCTCTGCAGGACTGGAACAGGACCATGGGGGCTGCTCTATACAAACTTATCTCCAGACAACAAAATGAAACCCAAAGTCATTTTCATATAATGACAAGTTCCTCATCCCTGATAGTTTTGTCAATCCAATTGATCTTGGGTGCACAAATTTCTCCTTGCATTATGTGGTTTGAATTGCTTCAAGTAGGTGGAATGATAACTCCAGCCGTGAGAGAAGGTTGAAGTAAAATGCACTGCGGCACCCCAGCTGACTCCAAAACTTATTTCATCTCCTTTCTCTGTCAGAGGTCCTGTGTTCTGGCATTCACAGTTCAGCAGACACTGAGAGTGAACAAGTGGTGCAGGTTTTGCTGTAGTGGAGATGTACTAAACCTCTACATACAATAAAGCAGGTAGGATTTGACATCTTTCTCTTGGTAATGGTTTCATAAGATAAAACAATATTCTGGAGAAAGACGTGTTGACACCATTCTTATAGGTAGAGAAAAACCAAAGTCCATCTGGCCCACTATTACGTTCCCATTAGTAGCGGTCAGCAAGATTACTTATCAAATGGAGCATAGGTGAATGGATACAGCAGAAGAGACCTAGGAACACTTAAAGTATCTCTCGTCTTCTTAGAAATGTAGTTACATTCCTCTCAGATCTGAAGCAAAAATGAACAATCTTCCCTCTTCCAATTCCCATACCCCCAGAAACCTGTCTCTATAGGAAAGGTATTTCTCATTTCCTTCAATGCCTAAAGCCAACTCCATGGACCTTGTAATAGACATCAAATTGCAGAATTGCTAAAAAGAGGATTCCACAAAACCTAATGGGCCACATCCCCAACAGTTGTAAATCAGCGCAGCACCATTTGCTTCAACGAACTGATTTGCGGGAGCTGAGGGACTGTAGCTTTTGCATTTCCCTCTGCGTGATAACAACTTTGTGTTCTCTAATAGAGTTTGCTAATCAGAATTATTTGAACCATGTCATGTGATACTGTATTCAAATGGTTTGGTTTTCAGCACAGTGTAAGAGACAATTATGTTTTGCTCTGGTGTCTGTCCTTCCACCACCTTTTTGTTAATTCTTCCATTTGCTTGCAGACGGTCAAGGGCAAGTCAAAATTGAAAGTTGTGAGTAATTTCTGGTAAATAAACCTCTGACTATCAGCCCATGTTAATCAGAGAATCCTTCTTGGGATACAAGTAGCTCTGTTGTGCCTCTCTTCTAAAGATAATCATCTATGACTGGAGTAATCCTCGTTCTGTGTTAAGGGTAGGCAATCAAGTATTTTGTCCTCAGACTGTGTGTGTGTGTGACATGCATGCCAATAAATTCCCACTTTCCCCCTATTATTTGAGACAGTATTTGGAATTTCTAATGACATGCACTGGTACTCAGCTTTTTAAAAATAAATAAAATAAAATTATAACATAGCTGACGCCAGTGCATGGCACAGTGTTCAGACACTGTCAATTTAAATAGCATTCAGAATAATAAGAACAAAAAGAAATAAAATTTTCTGCCAGCCAAGGGAAAATGTTTGATGCATACAATAGCTGTGTTGGAAAATGTTTGATACCTACAATAGCTGGTGAAGCTTATGAAAAATTAAAAGCTCCACCCCCTCCTTTGCTTCTATCATTCTTTTCTGCTTTTCCATCAGGTGGCCAAGGATGCTGGTGGGTGTCACAAAACACACTGGCAAGCTAAGGGAGTTGAACTGCCTTTGCTTATGCATGCAGCATAACATCTGAACTAAAGAGCAGAGCACCTTCCCCATCATAGAAAATTTCAAAAAGGAGGAGCAGGTGAGTTGCATGTCTCACCATGTGATAGACAGGAGTGATAATAATTTAAATGGTTGTAATCTTTACCGCTTACCAAACACACTGGCTTCATTCAGACATGCTGTCATTACATGAAAAAGACTTAGGCTTGTGTGCTCACCTTTCTGGCATGGCTATGAAGATCAGAACCTTTGCTTCCTTTTTTCAATTAACCACAGTTTTGTGTTATGTCTGAATCATCCTGAAAAGACTCTATGACCTGGAAAAAAGGACAAAGCATGTACTTTTGTAACCAAAGAAAATCTATAATAAAAAATATATTTTTTTAAAAGAAAGAATGAACTGAAGTCGGCTTGTTAATGGAAGGTACCATACTTTAAGTACCACACTTAAAACCAGTGCAGGGAGCCACTGCAGAGAAGGCCTGTTCTCAGCGCCGTCTTAAGCGCCCCTGTCGCCATGGTACGCCGGATCTCTCCGGCGCCCTTCCGCCCCGTTTCCCAGCGTGGTGGGCGGGTGGGCACGGGCAGACACAGCGCGATCTCTCCGGTGCCCTCCCACCCCGTTTCCCAGCGCGGTGGGCAGGTGGGCGCCGCGCGCAGCTGCACAGCGGACCAGCGGACCGGCCGGCCAGCGGGCGGGCGCAGCTCGCGGCGCCTTCCTGGCAGGCCGGCGCCATGGTGCCCTGCGCCACCGGGGGTCTATGATGAGCCGGCCCTGCCTGTTCTCATGTTGCTACCCTCCGGAATGGGTATCCTGAGGTAGCATTGTGAAAACCTAGCCATTGTTTCCATGAAAAACCTGCCTGTATTGAGATAGACAGCAAGAATGTGCCACAGACCACAGTTGGAGTCTAGATTTTAAAAAATCACAGTTGAAGAAAGTCCAGGGGCTATTACCTCCTGTAAACAAGCCCTTCCTTACAGGTTAATTAAAAGAACAGCAAAACACAATAAATTCAATATAGCATTGTTTCCATTTATAAGCTTTATTAACAGAAGTGTGGGGTAAAGGTTTGAGTGGGAGATGAGGGTTCAAATCCCCACTTGGCCATGAAACTCACTGGGTGCCCTCAGGTTGTGGACATTAAATGCGGATGGGGAGAAGCATGTATGCCACTTTGAGATCCTTGGAGAAACAGGTGGGATATCAGTGCAATAAACAGATAACAAAATTCAGCACAACATACCATCCACTAGCACCTCAAGTCTCACAATGGAGAGGCTACTTCTCATATCACTGAATTTAGGCAGGGCTCTAAGTTCGTGTGTGTGTGTGTGTGTGTGTGTGTGTATTCTGATTGGCCATTGCTCTTTCATTGCTCTGCATTTGTCTACTCACTGCAGCACTGATTGTGTTACTTGCAATGTTATTTTTACTGCTTGCTAGAAAACCAATGAAAACATGGTGTTAAAAAAATCTAACAGCAAGCCCTTTCCTATTGCATAATACTACAAAAGTTGTAGGGTCCTCAAGTTTCTCCATTTCCCAGCAGAATCATGAAAGCACAAGGTGCACAAGGAGCCAGAAGTGTCACTTCAGTTCCTGCTGTGTTTTTCTATACATATAAAAAAGTTTGGCACATTCTGAATCTAATAAAGAAGCCACATATGAATAAGGTCGTAACCCTATGCAAAAGAAATTGAAGAGAGTTCTTTTATGCTGGATTCAGCCTCTACATTAAACTTTATGGATTGCTACAAAATAGCTATTTTAAGACTCCTAATAATGTGAACCAAGGATTATAAATATATATATAATGTTCTGCTTGCATTTCATTACTGTGAATTATGTGGGAGGCTAGTAATACAAAATAAAGAGCCAAAACTTTGGAGGACAAACAGCAAGTCAAGGCTAGGTTAAGCTTATTGCTTTCACCTTAGATATAGCTATGCCTCCTGAATTTATAGCACACTGTCGGGGATGAGGAGTTTTTGCTTACCCATTTGAAAGCTGAATATAGCCTTGGATATTAGAAAGCTGAACCAAGGCATGTGTGTTTGTGTGTGTTAATCTACTTATGTAGTAACTGGATGCTCTGCCCAGGTTTTACGCTTCCCCCAGGTTTCATGTTCCATGCCCCATATTGCACAGCTATCTCACAACACAGCTTGATGCTCACCTGATATGGGCTTTATCTACCAGACCAATCAATCTCTGTAAAATTTATACTTCTCTGCAGAGCCATTATAGGAAATGCCTATGATTTTGCTTGGTATGTTTGTATATTCTGAAGGAGGGTGGGTTTGCTTTGTGACATACTGCTCTGAGTATCACTGAGCCAAGTTCATTCCAAGGCGCTAACACTGTTATTTCTGGAACTTAGAATTTTACCTTCCCTTGTAATGGCTGCTAGCGATGGGAGCTAACTGAGAGTCCATGGGGAGGTACTGCATCTTGCCGCTACTGCAGGCCTGATCACTTATCCTGAGATGTGCATTATCAAGCTGTAAATCCAAGATGGCAGTTTCAAAATGAGAAGAAAGTCCCCTGGATAATTTCTCGCCATTGTCTCACTTCAGTATAACTGAACTTATAGTCAGCATCACGGGCAGAGTAATAGTACCCTCATAGGCAGAGGTGGTCATTGTGTGTATTTCACAGGAACACACCTTGAACTAAGAATGACTCAGATTAGTGGGTAAAAACACTTTGGGATTCATTGCCTGTGTGAACAAGCCCAAGGCAAAGATGCTATTAACCTTGGTGACAAGGTTGGCAGCTTTGAACACAAACAGAATTTCCAAGCTTTTACTATCACAGTTGCACTAGAAGACAAACAAAGCAGAGCTTTGCCTTTTTTTGGGGGGGGGGGGGCTAATATCACCATAATTGTGATTTTTCTTTAGCACTGCATAGCTCCATTAGAGATTCAATTAAGAACCTCTCCACATGTTACATTTCTTAGGTGTGTACATCTAACAGCATAAAGTGTGTTGTGTGTTTAGACCTGTAAACCTTTAAATAAATTCACACAAGACTCAAATTTGGGTTTGGTTTTTTGGCAGAATTTAAGCCACAACTTTATTGATTACAGCAAGTGAGTGGTTGCATAGGCTCTGGTTCGACTAGCTCCCTGCACCATTGCAGGTAGCACTGACCCAGGGCACTTACCATAAGTAAGCCTAGGGTAAACACCTGGATAGGCGGAAAGCCGGGTACATGCTATGTCCACCACCAGATGTCCCCCTGGACTCAGGCACAGGCACAACCCCCTCACAGGGTTGACTAAACCATTGAGTCCCTGGATTCCTTTAACGGAATATCCTACACATAGGGATGGCGAGAGTGTTCCCCCATCCCTATCACATGAACCAGAGCCTATCCACAACCTTACAAGTTGTGACGATTTGCTACGTGGCAGGCAAAACCCAAATGGCACCAGCCCATCAGCCAATGGGCAAAATTCCTGCTGTGCCCCTGTCCCAACGACAGACAACACATGATGGCATAGCAAGGTCAAGCGCACAAGCCCTAAACATAGGGCAAGGTGGGCGGGTGTTCCGGTGCACTGACCAAGAGAGAAAGCTCAGGGTCGCGTGCATAGGTACATATAGGTCCCTTGATCCAATTGGCTAGTGTCCCATTGGTCAGATTAAACCCAGCATCAAGGGACCTACCTATAGGGTGCTGTGGCTATCCAATCATACCCACCCACAACACAAGGGTTTGGTTGCCAGGTCTCACTGCGACGCGTGCCCTCTTTGAGGAAGGACACGATAAAGCAACACATACTGTGTTTGCAGTTATCTGGCTATAAATCTGAGAGACATAACAGGCTGAAGCTCTCTTTTTTAGTTTACACTAAGGATGGACAGATCAGGCTAACCCCATCGGATTTCATTTTTGTCTGGTCTGTTGCATCCCATATTGCATGGAGTGTTTGAAAGAATATGTGAAATGTATACAATTTTGTATGCCTTCCCACAGAATACTTATTTATTTCAATGCTTTTCAATGTGATTTTCTGTAAAATATGCACCTTATATGCCTCCCACCCCCCTGTAAAGTATATGTTTTACATGCATTTTTGGGACACTGAAAATGTATTGCAAAATCTGGAGAGTTGTCTTCTGATTTGAGGCAACTTTGGAACTGCTGAATTCACTGGGTCTGCTGTGACAAGCAGTTCTAATGAATTCTCCCTCCATCCTTAGTGCGCACTAAGCTGCAAGTAGTTGTTTGCCTCTGTTTTGTGCTCATAGTGTACTCACTGTTGGACAAAAACAAACCAACAAAATATACCAAGCAACCCGAAGAGACAGATGAGAGGTCATTTATTGTGAGCCACCTTGAGAGTAGTTTTCTGTGGAAAAGCAGCGTATAAATAAATGGTGATGATAGTAATTTATTAGATTTCTTACCCATCCTTTACCATAAAGTCCCGGTGTGGCTTACAGTGATAAAATATGCATTTATAAAACAAATAAAACTGTTGCAACCCCAACATGAGAAAGGTGTAAAAACCATTAAAAACACTTCCATATATAAAAAACAGTTTAAGATAGTTCCCGAACAGATGCAGACTGGGATAAAGATATTAGTGAAAAAAGGCTTGTTGAAAAAGGAAGGGGCCCAAAAGCCAATGGAGATAGTGGCAGTTTAACATGTACCTGGAGGGAATTTCAAAGGGTAGGTTCTTCCCCACTAAAGGCCCTGTTCCTAGTACAGAATGGATCTGACCTACTGCTGATGGATTGGGTATATAAAGGGTGACATGAGCTTTCAATTATCCTGGTCCCAGGCTATATAGGGTTTTGTTCACCTGCACCAGCACCTTGAACCTAGCTTAGTAGCCACTAAAATAAACTAATCTAATCTAAACTAATATTGGTGATTCTGGATTATAAAGGATTTATGATTCCTGCACATTTGCTAATTATCTTTTAAAAAAACTGTTCTACAGTGGATCCTCTGGATATGGATTTAATTCATTCTGGATGTCTGTGTGCACCCTGAAAAATCTGTAACTACGGTAGAGGATTTTTGTGTGGGTGGCAAAACCCGGAAAAATACTTCTGAGTTTGCTGCTTTCGCAACCCGAAGATTATGTATCCAGAGAGGTACGTAACTCGAGGGTCCACTGTAGTTGGGTTGTGAATTGTTTTTTGTTGTATGTTTATATTTTTGAGAATCAAATAAAAAGAATAACAAAAAAAGAGAAGAAGATGGTGACCATCTGAAATTTCAAGTCCCCCACTAGGATTGTTGGAAAGCCCATCAGCCTAGTCAAACTTTTGTTTTGTTTTGTTTTGTTGCCATTGAAGCAGAACATAGGCCAGGCATAAGTTGTTTTTTTCCTGCATCATGTGCCAAAGTCAGTTATAAGTCTGGGAGAAACTGGAGTGATTCTGAGATCTCAGGCTGCAAAGAACTGGTTTCATTCCACAGGTGCAAACGCTGGCATATTCTGAAAAGGTCAGAGCCTGCACCTGCACTTCAAGTACCTCATGCATGCATGCATGCAAAGTTTGTAATTTGTGTTCTGATTTTTGCTGAAAGTAATTAATGTGGCAAACATCACATCATCTTTTCTAACGCATAAAGTAAGCCAATCCCTAGACAAAACACAACAAAATCTCCAGGGGATTTGTTTTACTGATGGAAATATTACTCTCATAATAGCTGGTAGTTATAGTTTCCATAGAGAATTTCTGTATTTTGACCATGAATTCATTCTGCTGCAATCAGTTTTGTGGTGGAGATTCAGACAAAATACATCTGGGATCCTTATGGAAACAGTAGCATATTTTCTTTTTTTGAAGCAGACCAGCACAATCCTACATGCAGTCCCTTTCCCAGATTCAGGCTATGCATACACAATAATTTATTCTAGAATTAATGGAGACTGAGGAGTTGTTTATTCTATGTAGTCCATGCACAAACTAGATCTGCTGCATATTTTCTTTTCCCTGAAAAGTGCTTCTTGGGAAACTGGTTTTATTTCAAAAAATAGAAGCTCATTGCAGATGGGTTCTGCATTACTCCTCAATGTGTCCATTTGAAAATAGACGTAGGTGGCCTCATCTGTACACCACATAGTGGGAGGACATAGGCCAAGATCGTAATTCTTCCTTCCTTCTTCATTCATGCAGTGCATGTGCAGGAAGGATAAGGTGTGGATAACCTGATCAAGGGGAGGGTTTACAAATGCATATCAAGTAATCACACCCTCCCTTCTGGACAACGGAATCTAGAATTGGTCTAGATTGAAAGCAGCACGTTGAGGATGAACACTGATGATTCTGGATTTAGAACTACTACGTTTTTGGCAACAAACAGGTGACCATGCGTGGAGCCTGAGGTAAACAAATTATGGATAGAATTGCAATACTACTGTGGTGGCACACATTTGAAGGTAAAATGGAGATAAGGGGTGGGATTCAACTAATGAGTCCCATCCATAGCTGCCAAGTTACCCCTTTTTTAAAGGGATTTTCCATTATGCTGAATAGGCTTCCTCGCGAGAAAAGGGAAAACTTGGCAGCTATGGTCCCATCAGCAGAAGCCCTGAACTTGTGCAATGGGATTTCTCCCCCAACTGGTATTAGTTCTGGGGGAGTCAGGAGAACCCCTGAAACAGCATGCAGGAAAACAAGAGGGGGAATTTTTCCATCTGGAAAAGCTGAAATGCTTCTCCTGACAGAATGAGATGTTGCAAACTACAAAAATTGCCATCTGCTTCACACTAATCTAAACCAGGTCTGTAGCTCATGTGTATGTGCATCTGCTTTGCATGCGGATGGTCCTCGATTCAAATCCAGGCATCTCCAAGTAGCGCTAGGAGAGAGCCTTGCCTGAAACTCTGGAGAGCTGCTACCAGTCAGTGGAGACATTACTTTCCAGACTCTGACCACATTCACATGATACATTTCAAGCAAGCACTATGATACCATTTTAAATAGTCATGGCTTCTCACAAAGAATTCTGATAGCTGCAGTTCGTTAAGGATGCAAGTAGTTGTTAGGAATCCTGTATTCCTCTTGCAGAACTATGATTCCCAGAGTTTCCCGGGAAAAGGGAATGTTAAACCATGCAGCTGAGAATTGTAGCTCTGGGAGCAGAAGAGGAGTCTCCCAGCAACCTTAGCAATCCACAACTCCCAGAATTCTTTGGGGGCCGCCATCCTCAGGATCCTATGATTCCATCCTATGAGTGTTCAAAGCCGTATTATGGTGCTTTAAATGTATGATGTGGTGTCTCCCTAGTTTGGCATGCATTGTTTGTTGTTGTTTAGTTGCTTAGAGCAGTGGTCCTCAACCTTGGGCCTCCAGATGTTTTGAGACTACAATTCCCATCATCCCTGACCACTGGTCCTGCTAGCTAGGGATCATGGGAGTTGTAGGCCAAAACATCTGGAGGCCCAAGGTTGAGGACCACTGGTTTAGAGCCATAGCTGCCAAGTTCTTCCTTTTTTTAAGGGAAATTCCCTTATGCTGAATAGGCTTCCTCGTGAGAAAAGGGAAAACTTGGCAGCTATGTTTAGAGCACACCAGGCATTCCTGTCTTCTGTTGACTACGAGGGCCACTCCATTTCTTCTACGGGATTCTTGCCCACAGTAGTAGATATGATGGTCATCTGAACTGAATTTGCCCATTCCCATCCATTTTAGTTCACTGATGCCCAGGATGTCAAAATTTATTGGCATGCATGGTTTATAATATTGTGAGAAAGCTGTCAAAATGAGGACGATCTGATACAAAAAGGTTATATAGTGTGTGTGAATACAGGACTCTGTGAACAAGTGGATTTGTTGAAAGCAGGACTATTGTTATTATTTTAAAAATATATCCACATATCTCTACTTGCTTTCAAACTAGCTGACAACAATATAGTGACACAAAATAATAATGTGGGATGATAAGCCAATGCAAGATTCCAAAAGAACAGCCAGGATTTCTGAATCAGGATTCAGAAGTGGTGGAACCCCAACCTTCAAGTCATTGGCTCTTTTTCTTCCAGCCAGAGAGGCATCCCAAATTCACTGCATTTTTTTCATTCTTCCCCTTGTGTGCCTGCACATTGCAGCTGAAGGTGTGTGTATTCTGGCCTACAGCTACTCCTCTCCCTTTGTGCTGTCACTATTTTCACTCCGCATTACAAACCTCACTTGTTGTTTTCCTTCCAAATAGCATCTGCTGCGGAGAGCAGCCTGCCTTTTAATATGTTGATTTATCATTGTCAGATATAGGAGCTCTTATTGCTGGAATGTGAATATTGTATTTAAGACACTTTTTGCGATTACAGATGCTTTACATATAAATTGCTTTATATTACTGGGGTTGGGCAGGGGGAGCATGTCTGTATTTCTAAGGCAGCCTTATGCGCATGTGCTTTCCATTTTAATACAGTTCCCTTGCATTAAGGGCTGAATGTGAATTGCTTTTGTTTGTTTTTGCGCTTGTAGTGGCTCTCTGTGTGGAATGGATGCTCTATGCTGCTGCTACTTATAGTGCAAGACGTAGCATTTTCATCCATTGTCAGATGCCCCATCTAGAGCTGCCACTAAATTTTGCCTAGTTAAAGTCTGAGGGAAATTTATCGGCTTCTGCTCAGCTAAAATATTCAACAAATGTTGAAGCAGGGTGGGGAAAATAAGCTTCTAAAAGAAGTGACATTTCTCAGAACAGTTTAGCACCAAATAAATGTTCTTAAAAGTTTTTTGTTTTTTTTGTAATAGTCAAGATGGACTACGGCTGTCACATTCTGTCTCATCTGTGGGGAGTCCACAGCAAAAAAATACCTCTCCACTCAGAAGGGAATGTTGGTAATTCTTGATAGAGCTGCTACCAAACTTCACCTACAGGGGTAGGCAACCTAAGACCCATGGGCCAGATGCGGCCCAATCGCCTTCTAAATTCGGCCCGCAGACGGTCCGGGAATCAGCATGTTTTTACATGAGTAGAATGTGTCCTTTTATTTAAAATGCATCTCTGGGTTATTTGTGGGGCATAGGAATTAGTTCATACCCCCCCCCCAAAAAAATAGTCTGGCCCACCACATGGTCTGAGGGACGGTAGACCGGCCCACAGCTGAAAAAGGTTGCTGACCCCTGCCCTAAAGGGAATATTGAGATATATATGTGGGATAAGTAAAAGGGACTTTTATTTCATGTTTAGGAAATTTTTTATGTTTGATGTTTTATCACTTTATTATTATTCAGATCAAATCAAATCAAATATCTTTATTGGCATCACAGTATAAAACATTTCAGGTCACTGGGATAATTGACAAGGGTGAAGTTGTTGAGAGTCATACAGTCACACTGTGATTGTGTGCTCTTGGATATTATTAATATTCTATTGGGAGCCACCCCAAGTGGCTGGGGAAACCCAGCCAGATGGACGGGGTATAAATAAATTATTATTATTATTACTTTTGCACAACCCTACCTATGCAGAGCAAAACAAGCACTTTCCCCTTTGCTAAATGGGATAAACTGGTGATCACAACACTTAAATCCCCTTTAGTTCACCTAGCAGTTTAGAGATTACTGAACTCGTTTAGTGAATTTTATTCAAGCAACTACCGTAGTTCTTTCCTAGCACAGGACCTGTTGGGAGCCTAGCAACACCTGAACACCACCAACCTTGCTTTGCTTCTAACCATTAGGCACATAGGTTTGTGCCACAATAATGAAAACCTTGAAGGTATTTTGGTATGTATCATGTCCAGTCCTGCTGCTTCTGTTCCATCTGTGTTACACCTCCTGTGTTCTGTATGTCAGCACTGTTGGTACACCCATCTGTTCCTGCAGTTGTGGCATTGAACAACAGGATGTTGATTTATACTCAGTTTGGGGTGGTTTGATTTTAGGTTGCATTTTTGTCATATGACAGCCTGTAAATGAATAGGATGTAGAGAACAAAAGTGGACTAAAAGGCTTGGGTTAATAGGAAGATACTTGCATGGTATCAAAACAGAGTAAGCACCTCCCTGTCTGTGGGAGGAATTAAAAAAAAAACAAGGTGCCATTACCGAAAAGGCTCTTTCGCACTAGTTAGCTGCCAGTGGAGATATCCTGGGAAGAGCCTCTGCAAAGCTCTCAAAGTCTGGGTAGGGGAGAAGCAATCCTTCAAATGCTCTAGTCTCAAGCTGTGAGGTGCCTTTAGAAAAACACTTTGAATCAGGTCTGGAAATCACTGGATGTGTCAAAGCACTGCTGTAATATGTTTGTGTTTCCCAGCTCCAATTTAACAATCTTTCAGCCATATACTGGACTTACAATCCATTGAAGTAATCCAAACAGGAGGTTACCAGGACATGGATCACTGAAGCAAGGGTTACCTGTGTGTAGCTAGAGTCACAGTTGGTGTATCAGCCGATGCTGACAGAAGATTGATCAGTGAGCAACCCTAACTATGAACATGGGTAATGCAAGTGCAACTCCCCTCGAAATAGGTTGCACACTACTAATCCAGGGGGACAAACCACCCACAAACAGTACCTCCATCTTGTCTGGATTGATTTTTAGTTCATTGGCCCTTATCCGCTCCATTGCCGTGTCCAGGCTTTCTGTAAAAGAAGAAAGGCCTACAGCACAATAATAGACCATTTTACAACTCAGTTCATTTACACTGGATTATTTAGTTATGCTAATTTAGAATGAAAGTCTGTGGGGAGGGACTTGATGTTGTTTTTTGTACAGCACTTACATATAGGGTTGCCATATTTCAAAAAGTTTAAACCAGGAGCTTTTTAAGGCATGATTTAACCCCTGTTTCCAGTTTCCCAGGACATTTGCCTGATTGGCAGGACATATGGCAGCCCTACCTACAGATGATATCCAAAGAGTCATGTGGTCCATGAATGCTTACTAATTAGTGAGATTTCTGAGCAAGACCTTATTTCATGAGAAGTGTGTTTATCCTGCCAAAAACACAAGCCTGGGAACCAAGTAAAACTAAAATGTGCATCTCTCATATCTTCATTTTCAGAATTATGAAGAAACAGTAAAACCTAAGAACCAAAAATTGTATCAGAGCCCACTTTGGACTGTGCTTCTCTCGTACTTACAAAAACGGAAGCTTTCATAAATCTCATACAGGTACTTTTCATAACTGCCATCAGTAAATCCCAGGGCAGGTTTATAAACATTTATTTTCAACATGTTCCAAGATCCCCCAGTGACCTCTCAACTTGTATTCTCTGGCTCCATTGAAACCAATGGATTCAAGTTACAACAAAGGAGATACTGACGAAACATCAGGAAGAGCTTTCTGGAAATAAAAGCTGTTCAACAGTAGGTGGCAGACTCTCCTTCCTTGGAAGTTTTTAAGCAGAGGTTGGATGGCCATCTGTCATGGATGCTTTAGTTGAGATTCCGGCATTGCAGGTGGTTGGACTAGATGACCCTTGGGGTCCCTTCCAACTCTATGATTCTATGAACCCCAAGTGTTGAGAGAGAGAGAGAGAGAGAGAGAGAGAGAGAGAGAGAGAGAGAGAGAGATCCTGAGTCACCAGTTCCGACATAAGAGTGAGAGAGTTGCTGAAATAATACCACCATCTACTGGATAATGTGTAAGCATTATGAACATACTAAAAATATATGAATGAAAATGTTGTAAAATACTCTAGCAATTTAATTACATTCCTGAATAGCTATCTGATTTGACCTTGTCATTACAATCTATCTATGTAGACTCATGTGTGCATTCTACATTTTCTGTACCTTGATAGCCAGATAAAAAGCACAAGTCCTTGATTAAAAAATCATCTACTCTGATGAACCCATGAGGTATCTTGCTGGACAACCCTTTTTCTCATCCAGTCTTACTGGGCACTACTCTGTGATAAGATTCAGAACAGCAGTCTACCAGGCAGCCCTGTGGTAATAGATTTGAGATTTTCCATAGCACTGGAAGTGCCTGCCACAGCAGCTGCAAAAGGTAACCTGAGCATACTAGCTCTTCCCACACCTTCTTGTATTCCTGGTTGGTTGCCTGGCAATGACTCCAAATGGAAGCATAGAAAACAACATGAGAAAGGCCAGATACTTTTCTCCTGGGCTGCCCCATGTAACAGTTGCACGAGCCTGAAATTGACAGAAAGAAGTGAAAGTTGTATTGTCCTCATTTAGATATTGTCCTCATATGATTCAGAGGGAGAGAAAAAGAAAAAGGAGTATATATATTTGCAGCTGGTTTTAGCTTCTTTCATTTCGGAATTTGACTGAGGAATCCAAATACAGTATAGGAGACAAAAAAATTCCTTCCAGTAGCACCTTAGAGACCAACTAAGTTTGTCATAGGTATGAGCTTTCGTGTGCATGCACACTTCTTCAGATAGGAGACATTTCTTCATATTGTGATGTTAAGGCTGATAATATTGCAAATTTGCAAAGTTAAAACACAAATCAACCCTCATCAATCATAACTTTCTTATAAAATTTCTTAGGAGGAATTTTGCTGAGAGGGCTGGATTTAGAAATATCACTTGCTAGGCAGGAGAACTAGGAAGTATAATCCAAACAAAGATGTGCAATCTTGTGTCCAAATTGTGGCAAGATGTCTTGGAAGTTTTTAGCAATGTGGTCAGCTTTCACACTGTGTACAATATCAGCTTGCGCAAGAGAGCAAAGTTAAAGGTAATAGATACTGGATTTTATTTTATTTTCCTGCTGAACCTCGAATCTCATTGTTCATGTGCCTAAACTTCAGGAAGAAATGTCCAGTTCAATCCCTAACCATGACAAACCAAGTTCAGGAAAAGTTAATGATCCAAGTTAGTGCTTAGAAGGTCCCATCACAAAATCTCTTGGGAGTTGATGCCTCACCTCCTATGGCTGGTGACTGCCCCATTCTAGCTAGTTACCCAGTCTTGGCTACAATTATATTGGCTGGCAGGAGTGCCTATGAGAAAATATGTAAAATGATTCTGCCTAAGCTTTCATTTAGTTTGACTGGGGAGCTTGCCAACAGTTGGACAGACTACTGCGGCATTGTCAACATTTTTTGCTCCTAGAGCTCAGAAGGTTCATTGTGCTGTACTCTGTTGGTACACAGTTCGCTGGAGAATTAGAGATTTACCCCTGGGAGCTTTTGCACAGCTGTAAGGTATGATTGGTATACAGAATTTTGATGAAAAGCAGAGAGAAACTTTTCTGTGGTTTGTTCAATGGATTGAAGAAAGGCTCTTCCTCATCAAACTTGCAAATTTTGATGTCAAAACTTGAAACTCACAGTTCAAATGACCTGGATTATTTCCATGCTGGGACAGCTCATTATGAGCTCAATTAATAACTAATGGAAAAACAAAGATACCCAGCTGCAATATCCCATACCAGGTGATGATGGAAGAATGTATGAGCCTTCTTAATCACGTAGCAGTTCATGTCTTACATTAAGAATGTAAGAATTTAATAACACAAGTGCACCAAACTAGGTCAAAGTAATGGCTGATGTTTCCCAATAGCATCATGTCTATAACTGCAGCATCAAGGCACAAGAAGGTAAGAACAGCACAAAGTACTAACAAAAAATCTCATTCCTGGCCTCAAGGGTGCCTTCAACATTAGCTGCTTTGCCCCAGCTGCCATAGCTAATAGCAGCAGCAGCAACATTTGTGCAATTACAGCCATGCCGTTGACACTTCTTTTTAGCAAACTGATGTGCTCTTTTCTGTTTATAATGCCCTGGTAGCATGTTCCTTCTTGCATAATATTACCAAGTGATTTGCCCTAGGCATCCCAATACAATGTTTGGGTGGTAGACACATGAAAAGCCACAATTTGCCAGGTAATTAGTACAAGAATTTAACTCTTTTTTAAAAAGTATGAAAAGAACAGTCCAACCCTTATTGTCAGGGATTAAAAACACAATGAACTAACTGATTATTAAGCAGCAGCACCAACAAATCTTTTTCAGAACTGAAGGATATATTAATTATTTACATGTATCTCATTTACATGTTTCTCATTAACTTTTTACCTACTGTTAGCAGCAGGTTGTTTTTGGGGGGTTTATTTTTAAAAAAGAAAATAATTTTCAGTGATCAAAGCTCACAATGGCTTTATTTCCAAGCAATCTGTTTAGCCATTCAGTCGTTAATTATTTGCAGCCTATCAAGAAATGGCATTTACAAATTGTCACCAATAGTGAAGCACCACAGGTACAGTAGCAATCCCCAGCTCTGTGTTGTGTTCTGAAACTGTCATGAATATGTTTACTCCCTTTAGGGAAAGTAGCAGATGGAGTTGATAAGAATTTTCGGAGATTACAGATTACGTATTTTTTTAAGTGATGAAGGGGAGATTAGTTGTGTTTGCTGTGTCTTCTTCTGACCTCCAAAATTTAATCTGAAAGCCTCAATCCCATATGCACAGAAAATTGTATCTGTAGTGCTCTTTCCACACTACTTTTCCGGGCTTCCTGATTGCATGGAGAAAGCTCTACACGTGTATCATCACATACACACAGGTATACAGTCATACCTCAGTTTACGTCCGCTGCAGTTTGAGTACTTTCGGTTTGAGTACTCCGCGGACCCAGAAGTGTTTACTTCCAGGTTCCATGGCGTGCACATGTGCAGAAGTGATCTGTGCAGTGCACGCATGCACAGAAGTGCTCTGTCGGTGCTTCGTGCATGCACGCTATTGCCACTCCGTTTAAGTACTTTTCAGGGAGCGACCGGCTCCCCGGAACCAATTGTGTACTTAAAACGAGGTACCACTGTATGAAGAATTAAACAGTATACGTGGAAGTCAAGAGGACAGCGGAGTCTCCACCCAGTCTCCACCCAGTCATTCCAGCATTCAAGCAAGGATATCCCATTCACCATCCCATCCCACTCCTGCTTTAGCTGCAACATCACACCATTACTCTCCAGCTTGTTATATGCCAGGCATAGGCAAACTCGGCCCTCCAGATGTTTTGGGACTACAACTTCCATCATCCCAAGCTAACAGGACCACTGGTCAGGGGTGGTGGGAGTTGTAGTCCCAAAACATTTGGAGGGCCGAGTTTACCTATGCCTGTTATATGCAGTGGGAGAGCTAGGATAGCTTTACCTCAGCCCAACCCTGCTCCCTCTACTGAATGGTGGTTCAGGGTCTGGCCAATGCTTGGATGGGTGACCATTTGAGAACCACATGTATGCTGTCTTGTATTCTGTGAGGAGAGAAAGGCATAAAAACAAATAACAAAGTGAAGTCAGTTTCCAGAAAATCAATATAAATCTTGTTCCTTAAATGTTGGTAAAAATACCAACAATGATACTGTTTGTATTCCCCCCTCATCCCCCCCTCCTAAAAAACCCCCAGAATGTTTTAAAGACCTAAATTGCAAGAACAACAGCTCTATACATTTAAAAGCAAGGAAAAAATGCTTTAGCGAAAACTTCTATCATTCTCCCTCTCCCTCCCCCCCTCTGTGTTTAAAGCAGCTTTTGTGATAAATTATTTTTTTACTGAATAAAGTAAGGTGTATATTATCTGCACCTTTGATGTGTTTGCAGGAGTATTTCAAATTGAGCTATAACTGAGTTGGAAATTAGTTGCACTCTAAAAGGAACCACTCCCATGTGACAGGAATGGTGTTTTGACTTATGTCACAAGCCAAGTGAGCATAGTATTATTGTCTCAGTTCACTGGCAGGATATGTCTGTACCTACACTTTGGGTGCAGGATGTTCTCTCACCTGTCTCTTACTGTCAATTGGGGCAATTATCCAGAATTATTTCTCTGTGAACAGTGCAAACTTTTAGCATAGGCCAACCTCTCTCAGTTGACTTATTTGGGGGAAAATATATATTGGAGAACTGATTTGCATCCTTCAACTACTTCCATTTTTGTTTGTTTATTAATTTATCTCTCCCTCCCCCCCCCGCCTTTCCATTTAAAAAATGCCTAAGGCAGCTAATGGCAATAAAATCCACAATAATTTAATTCATAAGCAAATAAGCTATATGAATGTAAATTCAGATTTTAGCAGATAACAATAGCTAGTTAAAAATAATAATTAAATTAGAACACAGAGCAACAGATAACTGGTGCAAGTACATAATTTCAGACTGATTTGTATTTATATCTAGACATAGCAGTAAGGCACACAGCACAAGTATGTACAGAGTTTGTTCCATATGCCTGGGAACTGGTGTCAATTTTTCAATGGACTCTAAAATGAAAAGGCCTATCTCGTTTAACTCTCATAGAACAGTATTTTACTACATGTCCCATTGGTGCAAAGATTACCATAAGCACAATGGGACTTTAACCACTGTCTTCCCCGTGTGCACCACACCCTCCCCAATTCTGCTTTGGAGGCTGAAAACAGGACAGCGAGTACATCTCTTTGTACTTTCTCAGATTGAAGATCTCATCCCTTAAAAGTCCTTAATGTTGTGGGTAGAAGTGGGAAGAGTTCTGCTCTCCTCCGTCACCCTGATACCGTGTTTCTCATATTATAAGACATGTCTTATATTTATTTTTTCCTCAAAAAAACACACTATGGCTTATTTTCAAGGGATGTCTTATTTTTTCCTCCTCCTCCTGCCGCGGCCGGCATTGCTGCTGTGCCTATCACTATGTCTTATTTTCGGGGTATGGCTTATATTCCTTGAATGCTTAAAAATCCTGCTATGGCTTATTTTATGGGTATGTCTTAAAATATGAGAAACAGGGTAGATTTTCCTGCGATGAAAATTAGCAGCAAATTGAGGGGAGGTGGGGATCCGAGGAAGGAACAGCTGGCTGCCTAGAAGCTAGTGGAGGATGGGGGTCCCAGAAGGAGCCTGGTTGGATGGCAAGATGGAGGAAGCTGAAACACTCTAGTGCGAACATGCCTTTGGCCTGATTCAGTTAAGACTTCTTGATTCTAGTTGAGTATCTGCAGAATGAATCTTTCTCCCAAAGCTCGCTGCAGCCTGACAGCTCATCACAAAGATCATCCTTGGAAAAAGTGAACTTGTTGCTAATATGAGAAGCTACAAAGTTAGCAAAAGCAACTTGAAACCTTCCAAGGAGAGAATGCAGCCTCACCAGCCGCATGATGCCACCAGTAAGGTCTTCACTAAGCTCTGTTTTTTCCTCCCTTGACTGCGATAATTGGGGGGGGGAGTTATTGGTTGTGTGGCAGTGGTGATATATGGCAGGTTTTGCTTTCCAATCAATATGCAGAATTCACTTTCCCTTATCCAGATTATTGGGTTTCCAGGGAAATAAGGGACTCACATAAACACATATATCATCCTAGCTAGCTAACTAGCTACATGCAAACCACTGATAAAATCAGTAGCATATGGCATGCCAAGCAGGTAGTGCTCATCTGCCCTCCTAACAACCAAGTCACTGCTGGGAGGGAGCAGTGGGAGGCAGAGGGGTGAGGCAATGGGAAGGCTGGTACATGGCAGAGATAATCCGGCATTCCTGCCCGTGTGTTTGCTTCACACTGACCTCCCCACCATTCCCTTCAGTAGCAACTCAGTTCTTGGGAGACCAGGCAATCACTGTCACCCACCATACTACCAGCTGTTGGATAAAATGTAGATCTACCCAGGGCTTCATTCGTTCAACAAATGACCAGGGATAAACTGTGGAGTGTCTTTAATAAAGTATCTGTGCTGAGTCCTAGAATTTTATATATTTATTAAAATTTTATACCGCCTAATATCATAAAATCTGTAAGCGGTTTACATAAAAACAATAAAAACACAACAGAGTTCAAGAAAATTTCCAAAAAAACAAGCTGAGAGCAAAATGCAGCTGTATATCACACATAAAACTGAGTTGAGCCTAAAGCAAAAAAAGATTAAAAATTAATGGAGTCCAGGAAAGCTTGGATAAGCTTATACATTTTTAAGAGATGTTGAAAAGTCATTACAGAAGCTGCCTTTCCATAACAGAAGGAGCATGTTAGACATGGTTACCACACATTCCACTTTACTCCTTTCTCCACCTGCATTTTCATCCAATTATCCAACAAGTTTTGTCATTAAGCATTATGATTTTGTCCCAGTCTGCATGCAACTGAAATTTCACCTCGTAGGTCAATTAACTAAAAAGATAATGCACATTATTATTTTATTTTATTTTTGCATTGGGGGCAAATACAGATATTCTTGATGCTCGCATAAATCCTCTTTCTAAACATGGCAAATTCAGTATTGTGTGGTGCCATTAAGCATTAGAAGTCTTCTAAGATGAATGACTGGAGGAAATTATACTGTAACAATTTACTGGAAACAGGCACAAAATCATGACTCAGTGATAAATTGCTTCATTCTATAGTCTTAGATCAATTATTTAACAAAACATTTATTACTTTCGACTTGAGGCCAAGCAGTGGCATAATTTGACACAAACCAGCTTAGAGTAATACCCAGGCTATAATGCATCAGAGAGCATACAACAAAAGCAGGACACTTTTAAAATGGGGTTACAAATCAGTTATTCTTACTGTAAACCTTAGTTGTTTGGTGGAAGACACAGGCTATATAACAAAATAAAGGAAGGCCAAACAACGCAAGTACCACGCTTATACACGGCAGTGTTTTGCTGTCCAATACAATTGGGATTTTATCTCCCTTTCGCTTTATTATGCCTGCCTCATCCTTAGGGAAAGTGGCGGCAAAAGAAGCGTGTGGCTTCGCATATTCTCTATTGATTAGTAGGCTCACATAGAGCCAGGGCCAGTCCTACTGTGAGGCAGAGTGAAGCAGCCGCCTCAGATGGAAAATGCTAAATAGATAGAGCTGTGTGTTCCACATGACCTGCCCTACACTCCCTAAAATAGCCAGCTTTCCTATTGTCAGTGTCAAGATCAGATTCAGCTGCTAGCTTTTGTATATGGAATGGGGGGAGGTGCCGTTTTGTTATTTGCATCAGGCAGGGATGGTTCTGGGTTATTTAGATGCCACTTGCTTTATGACAGGCACCCCCAAACTTTGGCCCTCCAGATGTTTTGGCCTACAATTCCCATGATCCCTAGCTAACAGGACCAGTGGTCAGGGAAAATGGGAATTGTAGTCCAAAACATCTGAAGGGGCGAAGTTTGGGGGTGCCTGCTTTGTGAGGTATTTTCCCCATGGAGAGTTTGGGAGTAGGCCATGACATGTCATGTATCTATTTCTTGCTCCTAGCCTGACCCTCTCCTCCCCTGGAGGAATTGTGGGCATCCATTCAATCTCAGCGTTTCCCATGACTGTGGAAGATTAAGTTCTCCTTTAAAAGATTCATTCCTTTCTATGAGAAGAACGAGTAAGGGTGTGTACAAGCCCAAGGTCCATTGCCAGACTTTTCCTAGAGAAGCTTTACCCAAGGCAGTGGAAAAGCCATGTCTGAATAGGCTCATACAGTTTTCCCTATGAAGCAAACGTGCAACACATTCGTTACATACTAGTTGTGAAAGCCACCTTCTGTAAGTTGGCCATTATTTTGGTCATCATACGCTGCTTCTAAACAAAAAAACAATTCAGGGAACTTCATACACATTTTAATAGAACTCTTACACCCAAAGCATACCCTTGCTTTAGTTTAGCGAAGTTGATCAGAGTTCACCCAGTGATTACTCTGATTAAGTGATTCTGAAACAGAGCTGTCAGTTCGACTGAGTGAGGAGGAGATATTCTGGCATGTGTCTGGATTGGCATAGATAGGTGGAAAGAAGGAAAGAAAGAAAGACAGGTAACTGCTGGTGGTATTATGAAATAAGAAAGCAAAGGTTTGGATGAAGGAGAAATTTTATTTAGTTTGCCTTGAAAGGTGAACATACCTAACTTGTACTTTCTGAAACAATACACAATCCAAACCAGCCATCCTTCAAAATTTGCATTTCTCTGAATTTTGAAATGCAGTTCTCCAACCAAGTCCTTTTTACAAAATGCATATTACTAGGGTAAGGTGCGCACAAAAAAATGTGTGCATTGGTGAAAGTTACACGAAAGTGCACTATATGAGGAGAAATTGCTTTGCAAAAATGTGAATATTAGGCAAAATTTCATAGAAAATGTATGTTTTATGAGAGATCTACACTAAAATGCTTATGAATGCCCATGAGGACTTTTAAATTTCAATTTCTGTCAGTTTCTAATTTTTCTACCCTTGATTTCAGTTCCCCACATTTCCGCAGAAGCCTGTGAACAAAGATTGATAGCTTTATCTACTGCTAGGCAAAACTTTTGCTCTTTACTTTGTGCTTATATTCTGAATTTCCTCATAGAAAAACTTGTTTCTTGTTAAAGATCATAGATCTTCTTCTTTTCTGCTTCTTCTAAGTCATTGTTCCATTCCATGGATTTCATTATGTGGGGTGCTGTTAGGTACTTAAAGAATATATCTATACATACCTACTTACCTATCTACCTATGATGAATTGCTGGGCTCTGACCTGCACTGCATATTTGCAATGCACACAGTCACCCTATAAGTACAGTTTATTTCTTAGAAAGTTTAGGAAGGAGAAGAAGAGGTTTTGGACCTACGGCCCCTGTTCATTAGTGGATGGGGAGAGGGAATCATATTAGCTTTTCCTTTTTTCTGCTGGTTTCTTTTCAGTCATAGTAGTTGCCCTTCACTATCAAATTTTGCCATCCACCCTCCTCGCATAAGTATGATCTCACTGTATTAAATTTATTGGAGTGTATAGGTTCAGTGATACATTGGGGAAAATTCAGTTGTTTTACAATTCTGATGTAAAAAAAACACTGAGAAGAGGTAGAACACATGAAAATGAAATATGTGGAATTAATTGCTGGGATAGCAAATAATAAAACTGTAATGAAATGAAATGTGAAAAGAGCACTATCCTGGTCACAGCTTACGACCCGTAATAATCAATGGTACTATTCCTTACTATGTACTCAAGTCTCATTTATTTCAGTAGGTAGTCTAACCAAAGGTAACCATATCTCATTGATTATAATGTAAGAAATTAATCATCTGCTTAAATATCCTGTATAAATCAGTTGAACTTCTGGGATCCTGTTCAATGAAGTTTAGGTAACCCTAACGTTTGTTGTTGTTGTTGTTGTTGTTGTTGTTGTTAATGTCATTAACCCATGGTTCTTTGGACAGTACCCACCCATTATACAGTAGAAAATCCCATTGTTTTCAACAGAGTTTAACAGAGTTGCCTCTTTGGTTGCAGTCTAGAACAAAATTCAAAGATGAGTTAATGAAAATGGCACCATTTCCTTCATTTACTTAGTATTGTACCCACAGGATAATCCCATTACTGTCAGCCCTTCCACTTGTGCAATAAAACTTCCCTTTCCTTGCTCCTCATCATGAACTTCTGAAACTTCCAAATCTGTTGCTGGGGCTTGGAGGAAAACCCAGAGCAGATTGGGGCAGGCAAGGGGAGGGAGACTTTCCTTGCACAAATGGAAATCCTTGCAGTAACAGGATGACTTACAGTGGTACCTCTAGTTGTGGACATGATCCATTGCAGGGTGCTGTTTGCACCCCGAAAAGTCCGCAACTAGAGTGGCGCTTCTGCGCAAGCACAGAGCATGACAGAGTGCTTCTGTGAATGTGTGAAGCGCACAGAACGCTTCTGCGCACTCGCATGCGTCGAAACTCGGAAGTATACACTTCTGGGGTTGCCATGTTTGCAAGCCGAAAAGATGCAACATGAACCTAACGCAACACGAGGTATGACTGTAGTTATATACAACACTTAGAATTATGCACCACTGTATTCAGACTCTGGAATGAATATACTGTACTTGCATTTGGCCTCAGCATTAAATGAATCCGCAAGATGGCTTAAAATAATTAGTATTAATATAGCAGAAGCCTATGCTTTTAATGCCTTATTGAGAATAATTTAATGTAAACATAAAAATTTATATTATTTATTGTAGTTTATGATGAAATGAGCTTCATTATGTAGCTTTTTATGTTTACTCTGCTGTGTAAAACTGATTTGTTCCAAATGAAATTCTTCAACAGGGATCTTAAAATGAACACACGATTCCTTGCTAGCATAGGTCTGAGGCTGTATAAAATCTATCTATATAAAAACTCAACAAAGAAGAATGGGTATGAAGGAAAGTCATAAAAAAATCTAATAAAAAGGTCTTGATATCTAACTAGATTTTTGCCACTGTCCAGCATTTCACTGGAACATGACAAAAATATAGAAGCCCCCTGTCATTTAAAATATCAACTCCTTCCTATGTAGAAACATTTATACCTGGAATTAATCAAATTCACTCACTTGAGAATTCCCTGGTGATGAATGGCAGCCCTTGGCAGATGACAGTACTAGCACAAAAGGTTCAAAGCAATGAGGGGAAAACAGAAATCATTAGAACACCTGGATTCAGGGAACAGTTAGGATTGTTAAATGTAAGCATCCTGGGTTTGTGTTTTTATTTATTCTTAAAGTATTTTTATTGGGGAAAGCTTGCAATAAAAGATGCTACTCATGTGAGGTCAAGGAAAGTTTGTCCGAAAAAGAATAAGAGTGGAGACAATAAAGAATCAGTGGCTTGACTCTCTTCAGAGCTGAAAAATGACTGCCTCGAGAGAATCCAAGTTCAAAATCAGACCTTATTTTTCTCCTTTTGATTAATAACCTATAAAAGTGATGCAAAGAGCGAAGTGTCAGGCAAATTAGCAGACGATGACAAACTTTTAAAGGCAGTTAAGTCTGAAGGAAGCTGCTCAAAATGACAGAGTGCACTACAGCACAGAGCCCCAGGGGAATGGAACGGGTACAAAATGGCAAACAACACCACGCTGATAAATAGAAAATGATAAATCATCTGCAGTGCGGGTGGGTGGAAACCACTTCTTGTCATTATATGACTTGCCACTTAAGAAAGAGAACTTGGGATCGTTTTCCCTACTCAGCACTACGGAAACAAGTTTCCATATGCGAATCAATCCCACTGCACGTGAAAATAACTTCTCAACATACACATATACCTCCTGTATATGCTCATCTGTTAGGTTCTTTACTGTAGCAATGGTTTCCCTCCACATCTGCCAGCATCTAAACAGCGTTGTGTAGGAATATGAGACCAAGACTTCTTTATGGCCCTGACCAGAGAGAGATATCTTGCCCCCTCATTGCTGACCCTCCTGTTTTGGCAGGCTTTGGGCCTGCCACATTGCCTCTCCCTCTCCCCACACTGCTGCTTTGTCTCATTGTGTCATGGTTTTCAACTTTTAAACAGCTCTGGTTTTGAATCTCTTTTGCCTTTTGAGATATTTTAATTTATTTGAGACACCTCAGGAATCAAAGATGGGAAGGCAGGATATAACCATTTGTATATTAAATAAATGCATGCAGGGAAGATTTAAGACAAAAGGTAACATCCTATTGCTGTATTTGTGGAACCTACACTCATTCCTTTCCTGCGCTGGCTACAAAGCAGGCATTTCCTTCCCGTTGACCAGCTTAAGGTCAGCCCAAGACTTTTTGCTGCCTGCAAGGTGAAGGAGAAGGTGGTGCTTCCTCCATTCCATGTACAAAAGCCAACAAGACCAGCAAGTGGTTTTTTTGCTGGTGATGGGAGAGAGTCCCCTGGATGCAGCATAGGCTGTGTGGCACACTGAGAACTGATCGCTCTCTCCTCCTTAGCATATGCTGCCTGAGACTGTCACCTCACTCTGCCTAAGTTTAAAAGTTATATTTTTGTCTACTTAGAATTAAGCAGAGATTATCATTTTTCAGACTCTGTCTCAGCTGAATCTTACACATTTCCTTACTTCTTACAAGCCAGCCCCACATCTTGTCAATTTATTGTTGTGCCAATGTTAAGCACTTTTGAGACCAGCTGATTTCAGCTGATTTCAAGCATATGCAGAGCATCTTCATTAAAACCATTGGGACTTTCTGTGGGTGGCCCTAGTCCTACAGTGGTACCTCGGTTTACAAACACAGTTGGTTCTGGAAGTCTGTACTTAACCTTAAGCGTACTTAACCTGAAGCGAACTTTCCCATTGAAAGTAATGGAAAGTTTAAGAGCTTTGAGAAGAAAGGGAAACCGATCTGAGTCTTGCAAGATGGCGCTGGTCTGCGCTGGAAGATTGACGCAGCAGGAGAGGCACTCCAGACAAAGAGAGATTTATGGGGAGGCCGGACTGATTAAGATTCAAACAGGAGAATGAATATGTGTTAAATCTCATTTGATGCTTATCTCAGCAGCTGTGGAAAAAAAATGAATGAAAGAAAGAAAACATCTAGAGCGACTGTTGGGAAAGATCGGGATTATAACGGACTTTGAGTGACGATTAGGACATTAGAATAAAGACGGCAGTGTGGACAGTTGTCAGGAATCCCCAAATATTGAAGCATGGGAACTGAATTTTTTTTTTATGATTTGGCATAACATTCGGTTTAATTGATATGTATTTGTATAATTTGAAATAATGGATGTGATATAATTGTGTTTTAATTGGAAAAATTAATAAATAGATTTAAAAAAGAAGAAGAAAGTAATGGAAAGTGGATTAATCCGTTCCAGACGGTCCTTGGAGTACTTAACCTGAAAATACTCAAACTGAGGCATACTTAAACTGAGGTATGACTGTATCTAATATGTATGAACCTCTGACTTATTCTTCCTCAGATGTTAGGCCTAGTCTGCAGTCTCTTTTCTCTGTTTTCTCTTCTACTGTAGCAATTTAGATTGTATGGTCTTTGGGGGCAGGCAACTCTCTTTTGTTTATGGGATTAGTGTTCTTGGGTTTCTTGCTTATTTTAAAGCACCATAAACTACAATGTCAGGCCATTACATTGCCTTACTACTGCTTCTATAACTACTACATTACTTACATCTAATACTACATTGTTACTACTATTGTATTCCCAGATTTATTTCCAGTCTTCATATGGTGACAGTTTACAGAATAGAGAGAAAAAAAATGCAAACTACTGAATTGTAATACCTGTGGAATACTTTGGTCCTTTGTGTTGAATGTGGACACAGTCATAAACCAATTTCTTTACAGAAATTCTCCAGAATGGCTGGTTTATGATATTAGCCTTTGCATCTCATTTGTTACAGATGTGGAAACAAAGTGTCTAGTTCATTTTCAGTCAATGTTTCAAAATTAGATTAAACAAATTGGAGGTTGCTGCAGCAAATTAAATGATGGCTAGGTAGCCAAAGAGAATAATTTGATGTGGTAACTCTCCAAGGGTGCACATTTAAGTATTAGACCAAGGGAAACCACTACTTGAATTTGATTTGCAAATCTGCAGAGCTCTGTTCATCATAGCAAGAGCGCATCATTCTTTAGTGCAGATACCTATGTAGTCATGTGTCCTGCCTCTCCATATAATAAAAATGTAAGGCTGTCATTATACAGCCGCCATTGGAGGATCTGTAGTTCCGCATCACAATCCTGGATTTGCATTAAGTCAGGGCAAGGTACTGGAAGGGGGAAATGAAGGCAGGTTGCACAACAACAAAAGTGATGAAACGGGAGTGAGAAGAGACACAAACTGGGAAGGGGAAAGTGGTGGTTTAAAACAATGGCAGAGGTTTGAGTAAAGCATGGGCGGAGAATCACTGAGAGGAAAATTGTAGTTTTAAATAACAGCAGAGGTTTGAGCAAAGCAGGGTTGTTGGAATACTGGGGGGGGGGAGGCTGTCTCTGCTATTTTTGCTAGCTAAAACTGTTTTTAGAAAACCATTATGTCCCCTAATTGCTGCTTTTCTCAGGTGTAATGGCACACTTTCCTAAATAAGTGCTGTACAAGTTCCATTGCAAACATCAAGGTTAACTTTTTTTTTAGCTCTATCAAGTAAAAATGTTACTTGATAGTGGTGCTAAATTGTAAAGTAAAAACCCCTTGCCGTGCCCCCAAGTGCGTTGCTGTGAGTTACCCCCCCCCCCAGTGGCCTAGTGGGGTCCTGGCAGGGGCCTACATAAAACAAAGGCTGTGCTGTGACCTGTGCTCCATGTGCTTGTCCTCTCCCCCCCCCCCAGGCCTAGTGGGGGCCTGGCAGGGGGCTACATAAAACAAAGGCCATGCTGCGACCTGCGATCCGGGCGCTCAACCTCCCCCCCCCTTGGGCCTAGTGGGGGGCCTAGCAGCCTGGCAGGGGCTAGGGGTCTGATAATGGCCGCCTTGGTGGTTTCAGTTGCTTGGTTGATGATGTCATTTGGTTTGTGGGTGTGGCTTAGATTTCACAGGAAGGGAAGGGGTGGAGGAGGGTATAATGCCACTTGAGGGTGCTGTTTGACTTGGTGGAAAACCAGGTTTCTACCTGCCCAGATGTGAGATGTCAGGGATTTTGGTCCCCAACAACGCTCGGGGAGTGGCCTGGATCGTTGTGTCAAAATTTCAGGATGATCGGTCAAGCGGTTACGGAGAAAAGTATGGCCGACACTTTCAAGATTTTTACATATATATATATAGATATAGATATAGATATAGATATAGATATAGATATAGATATAGATATAGATATAGATATAGATATAGATATAGATATAGATTTCATACTATATGTACATGTTGGAAGAGACTGAATACGCAAGTATTTATCTTAATTTACTATTCTGCCACCTGTTTTTTAAAAAAGCAGTTACTCACTGATAGCTTTTAGGGTAAGGATGGATAAGAAATTAAAACAAAGCACCAGTGAAATGTGACGATTTGGAGTGCTGGAAATGCAATAGATATTCTTTTCCACTGCTTTTCTATTTGAAATCCCAATTATGATAAGCAAATGACAAACCTAGGATTATGTTTGCAAGCCTGGAGGAGACAGATTAAGTGAGCAAAAAATAACAAAGTTGAGGAATCTTCTTGCTTGGGTGACTTGCCATGGGAGCCAAGCGGTGTCGTGAGGGGAGGGGGGTGCTGGAAGTATATTGTTCTTGTCCACGTTACACTTCTGCTGAAGATAAATGAGGGACTTAATGTACTGGTATTGTCAATCTGTTACTCTTCACAGACACTAAATTCACATTTTTTAAAAAATAAAGGTAAGAAAAGCAATTCACTTCAAAGGGTTGCTGCAATATATCATTCATGATTTACTGCATATAAGCACCAATAGCATAAACATTTAAAATCATCAGTAGAGCTGTAAAACGGAGAAAAATGTTTTAAGATAAATTTGTGTCTTTTGCTACTCTGTGTAGCACTGAGGGGACCACAATAAGCTTTCAACAGAGTTTTATATATATAAAAAACACACCAGCTTATTTCTACCATAAACCACTCCAGGCAGCAGGATTTTCAGTATCATGTTTTATCCCGTGCTGATCAGATACCATCACAGCTGATAGGTATTTCTCCCCAGTTGCCTGAAAATCAGGCCACATATTATAGAGCTGGCTATTCACCAAATAAATTTGATCTCTCTCTCTCTCTCTCTCTCTCTCTCTCTCTCTCTCTCTCTCTCTCTCTCGCATACACACACACACACACACACACACACACACACACGGAGAGAGCTCGGTTTTTGAACGTAATCTGTTCCAGAAGACCTTGCGAGTTCTGAAATGTTTGAAAACCAAAAACTCAATAGCCAGCAGGTAGGCCTCCAGATCTTGCACTCAGCAGAAGCCGCATGGCATGTTTGACTTCCGAGGTGTGTTTGAAAACCAAAGCATTTACTTCCGGGTTTACGGCATTCGAAAACCAAAATGTTCATCAGCATTGCCAATCCCTCTGCCATTGCCCCACACTAATCCCCTAGGGCTTCCACTTCCCACTTTCACCATCGCAACCCCATTTCTTTCCTCTATTTCTGCCGGCATGCTTTGCGCCCTTGTTTTCACCTTCATCCACATGCCCATGCCTCTCCCCTCCTTTTGTGCCTACCCCCTTGCAAACCACACCTATGGTAACTCCCTGGATCTTCCTTTCCCACACATTGCAACAACTAAGCACCCTTCTTGCCTTCCACCCAATTCTGAAGCCACCAGACTGCCCTGTTCTTCAGACCTTTTCATGTTCCTGCATGAAATGGGTGGCGACAGCCTTACATTTCCATGTACTCTACAAAGGAAAATGAATTCTGTACACCCTCCAGCCATATTCATAAACCCCAAAAGGCCTTGGGGAGTGTGCACATGTCGACTCAGGTTTCCTTTTCCTGAGTCCAGCCCCCTTTTCACCATTCTCAGCTCTTCCCCAGTCAGCTGAGCAGTGCTTGGGTGGTTGCAGGCAGGGAGAAGTTTTAAACCTTCCCTCCCACATTTCATAACAGCAGCATGAGATCAGACATCATGGGAATCACATGGAAGATCCAACCAGATGAGGAAGGGTCACCCAGCAGTGAAAGCCCTTTGTAAAAACATCCTGCTGCTAGTGCTCTTCCTTAAACCTCCAAAAGCCAGAAATTTAAAGAGCAGCTTGAGAATGTTTGAAAATCCTTTGTAACCTACCTGCACTGCTCCTTAAACCTATTACATTATTGGAGCTAATTGAAAGCCCTTTCCCCAAGCCTCTCCCACTCCTGGTACACCGCAGTGACGCCGATGATAGGAGGTCATGTAAACACTGCTGGACCACCAACCACTACTGATGTGCTGCACATTGTTTGGACGATGGGGAGTGATGCCCAGTCACCAAAACAATAAAGAGCTGCTTAACTTTAAGCTTTGGATTGGGAGCCACGGAGAAGACAGGGATGACTGAAGACAGGGAAATGTGTTACTTTTGCTGCCTTACTTCTTTTGCAGTCACAGAAGTTGTGCATTTCAGATACATTTGGGGGAGAGTTTAGGGGGTATTGCATGCATCGCATGCCATAGAATTCATGTTAAAATATTGCCTTAGTGATTCTTTGTCTCAGTACTAATTACAACTGCCAGCCCATTCCTAAAAATTGTCTGTTCTTCCCTATTTTCCAGCCTTCACCACCTGTACCTCACTATGAAAGAGGTATAATAAAAAGATGAGTGGAAAAAAATGATTGACAGCAGGGGAGTGTGATGGGCAGGGTGGGAGAAAATGACAGATGGAGAGCTGAGCTGAGAAGTGACAGTTAGAAGGGATGAGTTGAGAGACAGCTGCACAGAGAGCTGCAGCTTGAAGAAACGAATGAGATCAGGGAGAGTGAAGATATAGGAAAATAGCTGGAAGTTATGGCAGCTAATGTAGTGGGAGCAGGTTAGGCATAAACACTATTATTTGGTGTTATAAAGGTAAAGGTAAAGGGACCTGACCATTAGGTCCAGTCGTGACTGACTCTGGGGTTGTGGCGCTCATCTCGCGTTATTGGCTGAGGGAGCCGGCGTACAGCTTCCAGGTCATGTGGCCAGCATGACAAAACCACTTCTGGCAAATCAGAGCAGCACATGGAAATGCCGTTTATTTATTTATCTACTTGCACTTTTGACATGCTTTCAAACTGCTAGGTTGGTAAGAGCTGGGACTGAGCAACGGGAGCTCACCCCATCGTGGGGATTCAAACCGCCAACCTTCTGATCAGCAAGCCCTAGGCTCTGTGGTTTAAACCACTGTGCCACCCACTATTATAGTGATTTTTAAATCTGTGGATATGTTATGCTCTAGGGCAGTGTTTCCCAACCTTTGGTCTCCTGCTGGTTTTGGACTACAGCTCCCATCATCCCTAGCTAGCAAGACCAGTGGTCAGGGATGATGTGAATTGTAGTCCAAAAACAGCTGGAGACCAGAGGCTGGGAAACACTGCTCTAGGGAATAATAGCTTAGGAGATCTCACCCCACATGCTGAGTACATTGTTATGAGTTGCTAGACCTCTCTAAATCCCTGGATCCAGTAAGTGCTAGAATCATAGCTGCCAAGTTATCCCTTTTTTTAAGGGATTTTCCATTATGCTGAATAGGCTTCCTCACGAGAAAAGGGAAAACTTGGCAGCTATGGTTAGAATCAAGGTGTCAAGCTGGGTGCCAGACTTCCAATCATTCGATCCAGCAAGTGTTAAAAGCTAATCAAGTCAGGCTAAATTTTTGTGTTGAGGTGATTGCCTGTGTGATAGGCCATTAAGAGGAAAATAACATCAAGGTGGCTCAGTGTGAGATGGCAAACGGGTGAGGACCCCCTCTCTCAACAGCTAAAGCTAGAGTTTAGAGTAGGGAGGTTAGACAAGGAGTTATGTAAGTTAGAAGCTGCATGGAAAAGGCTGCAGGCTGGAAAGGCAGAGAGGCAGAGCACAATATTTGATTTCTGCTCGAATCAAAGGCTGCAGCTATGAGAGAAACAAGAAACTTTTGTTAATGCTGCACACCCCTCCATCGTAAGCCCAAGTTGGATATATGTGTAAATAAACCATATATCATAAAGACATCCAGGGGCTCAGACTTGGGGCCCACACTGCGGGTGCCCAACATTAGTGCCCACTGTGCCGCACCATAATGACACCCGCTGGCAGCCTGACTCCACCTCCAGGAGCTGCCCCCCCTGCCACAGCTGCTGCCCGCCACCTCTGCATATCACCTACTGCCTTAACTCTGGCGCTCAGGCCCTGGAGGTGGCAGCAGGTGGTGGAGGCTGGCAGCCACAGCAAAAATGTGAAGACATCACAGTCTCCACTGTGTTTCATTTCCTAAAATAACATCAACCCTGGGTAAAGGCCTGGAACCCATGGAATCTCGCACCGCTTGGAGATTTGGGTGGCATGCAGCAATATAAAAGGAGACCAGGCCTTGCAAGAGGTTTTGAAAGCTTTGGAGTGGGAGAGCAAGGAGAAGCTGCTGTTTCTACCAAGGTTACACTTCTATGCTGCAATAAGGGAATTGGTTTGGCAGCTTGTCGGATAAGGGTTTTTGATCCAAAGAGTCCATAATCCCAAACCAAGAGTTGGCAAGCATAAGCAGCACCCTATCACTTAAGCATGCCTCATCGTCTCACTGGGACCAATAGAGTAACAACAGTATGTACCAGACTGCTTGGTAATTGAACAAATGCTCATTAAAAACAAAACAAAACACAGACAGAGCAAGCCTATGCAGGTTTGCACAGAAGCAAGTCCCATGGATGTGATAGATATTTATGAGGAAGACTTGTTTCTTATTTCCAGCCTTTTAAACTCGCTAATTCTTGCAACAATGTAAAAATAATACAGTATCAGGAATGCACATCATTCCATTTCACATAAATTGCAATTGCAATTAATTTTAAGCACCCTCAAATAGTTTTCTCTGCACAGCCGTTGCTTTCAAGCTTGATATTTGAGAGATGGATAGAATACGTCATAAAATACAGTATCTTGTTACCACCTGAGTTTAGTGACAAGAACGCCTATTAATCTGAAGCGTAAACACTTCAGCCTGTCAGGCAGCAGAAGGGAAGCTGTTTCATCTAGCCACATCTGTAGCTGAAGACGATAAGTTGACATCTGCAAGCAGCCTGGTAGACATCTGAAGCTGTTGCTATGCTGCATACAGCAAAATGTATCCTATGCGGGTATTACCTATCTCTAGAATGGCAGGGGGACTGACAGCTGCATTCACCCTCACAAGAATATGCACATGCAGACGGTGTGTGGGTGTGTGCGCGCACACAGACAGACAGACAGACAGACAGACAGACAGAGGCAGACAAATATAGAGGAACACAATCCCCCTTCTGCAGCAAAAATTGGTAGGGTCTTGGGGAGATAATAAAATATGTATTGGAAGTTCAGATAAGACCCTTAATAGGGTGTTAGCTAGCCCCGCCCTAGAGCATAGGAATCAACTTTTAGGTGCTGTGGGGGCTTCGGCCCCCACAATAAAATATTTGAGGGGGCCATCTCCTCCCAAGTTGATGAGAATGGTCATTCAAACAGTGTGTGTGCACCACATCATGTGATTATATGGGATGGGGCTTCCTATGTCCCCACAACATTTTATTTAAGTTGGCACTTTAGAGTGTTTAATGATCCCCATTCTAGAGTATTAGCATCCCTTCAGTTTCTCTATTCCCTCAATCATTTTGCTTGCCCCTCTCTGAACCTTTGTCAACTCCACAATATCGTTTTTGGAGGCCAGGCAACCAGAATATTCCAACTGCAGTTTTGGTCATCAGGGCCGGCCCTCCATGAGGCAAGGTGAGGTGACTGCCTTAGGTAACAGGATCCACAGGAGCAGCCAATCTTGATGTAGATCAGGCATCCCCAAACTGCGGCCCTCCAGATGTTTTGGCCTACAACTCCCATGATCCCTAGCTAACAGGACCAGTGGTCGGGGAAGATGGGAATTGTAGTCCAAAACATCTGGAGAGCCGAAGTTTGGGGATGCCTGATGTAGATCTTTATTCCTCCCTTGTTCTTCTTGTAAATGTTTACTCATACCTTGATCCCTGGTGGGGAGGTGGGGTCACTATTTGGTGGTTTGCCTCCAGTGCCAAAATAACTTGGACTGGCTGTGCATGCCTTAGATTTGTATAATAGCATTATAATTTCAGCAGTTTTCAGTTCCTTTCCTAATGATCCTTTTTCATAGTTGCCACACATTCGGTCAACGTCTTCATTGATTGCACTACAACCCCAATGGTTCATTCCTGGTCAGTCACGGCCAATTCAGACCTCATGAGAATACAGTATACGTGAAACACACACACACACAGAGAGAGAGAGAGAGAGAGAGAGAGAGAGAGAGAGAGAGAGAGAGAGAGAGAGGTTCTAGTTACAGGTAGGTAGCTGTGTTGGTCTGACGTAGTCGAAACAAAATAAAAAAATAAAAAAAATCCTTCCAGTAGCACTGGGGTCCCCAGACTTACCTGGGCTTTGGGCCGGTGCCCGCCGCACCGACCGCGTGGCGGGCCGGAGGGCAGGGGAGTGCGCGCGCAGCGGGCTGGAAGGCGGGGGAGTGCGTGCCCGTGCGCATGCGCACACACACTTACTGGTGCACTGGCACGCTTCCCGGTCGGAAAAAATGCCGAAAATCGCTTGTGTGCATGCGTATGGGCCTCCCCGACCTGGAAGTGCACCTCCCCCGACCCGGAAGTGCACCGGAAATGACCTCTTCTGGGTCGGGAGAGGCCCATACGCATGCGCACAAAGGATTTTCGGCGATTTTTTTCCCGATTTGGAAGATCGCCGCCGCGCCGTAAGAGCGGGCGGCGGCAGCGGGCGGTGGGGGTCGCCGCGGGCCGGATTGGAAGGCCAATTGGGCTGCATCCGGCCCGGGGGCCGTAGTCTTGGGTCCCCTGCGAGTAGCACCTTAGAGACCAACTAAGTTTGTCATTGGTATGAGCTTTTGTGTGCATGCACCCTTCTTCAGATACCAATGATAAACTTAGTTGGTCTCTAAGGTGCTACTGGAATGATTTTTGTATTTTTTTATTTTGTTTCGACAGAGAGAGAAAGCTAGCTGTCACTTGTATTTAAGCAACACATCCTTTTAATTATTCTAAAACGATCTTAGTAAATCATTTTAACAATACCTTCCTAATGCATCAAGATCAGCATTCTGTTTCCATTAGAAAGACAGCAACTCCAATGTAATATTTCCTTGTAATAATTCGTCAGCCAGTTTGTGAAGAGACAGTCATGGGAGAATGGAAAATGCTCATTTACCTAGTGTGGCCCCATGGCTTTCTTTTGAAATTATTATAGTTGTAGCAAATCACAAAAGAAGTTACATTGCCCTGAGTAGTGACACTAACATTACAAATAATTGCGGGTCATTCCTGAATGAACCTACTCTAAATACTGGGTACAAGCAAAATATACAGTTTGGGTCCTTTAAAACACACACACACACACACACACACACACACACACACACACACTGTTTTGGCCTGATTAGGAGCACTTGGCTGACAACCCTACTTTTATTGAATTTGCCAGTGGATTTGTTGAAAATGTCAGCATCGGGGAACATGGCAACAACTGCTCCATTTGTGTATGTGTGTGTTTGCTAAAGGGTGTGTAAATTGTAGCAGCTGGACTGCATGCAGCTGGACTGTGGATTGCATTCTTTGCGGACCAGGGTGTGTGCTCATAACTGGAGAAGGGGGGTTCCTATTGGAAAAGTAGAAACTGGCAAAACAGTCAGTCCTACCTAGAACAGAAAGTTAAAGAAAAATGAGCACAAGCAGAAAGGAGAGCTGATGCGTCTTCCTGCAACGCTCCAAGACTTCTAAAAAAAGTTCATTCTTAACTGCAGACGTATGGATACAATACCCTTGGGACAACATGCAGCAGCAGCCCTTCTGCCTCCACCTGCAATTCTTAGCTGCTTCAGCTCTTGCCTGGAGTTCCTTCTTGAGCTTTGGTCCTGGGACAGCTGAACTAGGTAAGGATCCTGAGCTTTTAACACTTGGTCCTTTCTGGGGTGTGGGGAAGGCTGGTGGTAAGCTCAAAGGAGAATGAACTGGGAAGGGTAAAGGGTTTGCCTATTGGGATTTACACCAAAACTCAGAAATTATGCAAAACAAAAACAGCACATTTCTGTTCCCAAGTAAGTTGGAAGTAGAGTTAAATGTAGTACTGTAGATTTTGAGGGATGCAAGCCATCCGCTCACCACTCTAACTTCATTCTGATGCTTTTTACATAAGCACCAGTCCTACTTGTTTCAATGGAATTTTCTTCAAAGAGTTGTTAGGCTTGAAGTATTAGTATATCTTGTTATTTCTCTTTGAAAGCATATAAATGAAACAAAACAGAAATCTTTGAGATATGCTTGTTAGAGGTGGGGTGGGGAGTTAAATACAGGAAAATACTTAAATTGAGTAAATTAAAACCCCTTTAAAACAGGTCCTGTAAGAAGAAATGTTTTGGTGTTGTCTTTTTAAATGCCGTTGTCTTAATGGCTTACTTAGCAATATAAAATTTCAAGATAGGAAAGTAATTTTTGTGGTGATGGTGGTAGCATTCGTAAATGAAATACCTAATTATCCAGTAACTGGATACAGATTTTAAATGCACAGAAAAGATGCTGCTGTTTAGAAGTATTGATATAATGGACAGACAACAAAAAAAGAGTAAAATGCACAAGCTACCGTAACCGTGATACTTTGACAGCATCTGTTTAACAGGTTGCATACTGCAAGGACAGTCAGAAGGTAAAAAAACACTTCAAATCATAGAGAGGGCATGGCATTTTAAAAGGTCACATTGCTGGAGGTCACATGTATGTGCATGCAGGCAATTCACATGTGCATCATTAGCTGGATGGATCATTGTGCACGCATAATTCTCCACCGTTATTCAGCTGCCAGTGCTGTGCATGTATTAACCTGATAGTTAAAGGCCCTTAGCACAGAGCTAAGGGATGTTCAGGGATGGGAGTAGAGAGGACTCTGTGCAGTCCTCCATCTCTGCAAAGCAGCTGATCAGTGCGACTGAATCATAAAAGGCTATGTGCACCCATAGCTGGAATGGGGTACGCTAAGCAAATCTCCTTATTGCCAAATATATACAGTACTGCAGTATTTCAGAAAATAAGTTGCAAGTGCTGGACCGTCTGTTGATTTCAAAAGTGATCAATGGGTAGCATTCATTTGGCATATACTGTATAGAGAAAGAGCTATCTAAAGCATCCTTCATTTGAATTTCAAAGGGTCACCCAGGAAGGTTTCCAGGGCTAAAAACAAGGCAAACCACCTTATCTCCTTGATCTTCAAACAGTGTCTCTAATTTCTAAACCCCTTTGAAGGGTTGCCAGAGTATAAGTGGTTACTTATCTGATAGAAAAGACTTTACACCAAGGGGAGATGACTTTTTAATTCCTGGAGGCAACTGATTTCCGTTTCTGGGGTTATATCCAATGAAAGTAATATTTATAGACACTGGGACAGATGCAAATGATGGGAGAGGTGAGCATTATGAAAGAGTTATGAAACGTGATTGCCTTCCTTTTTTCATTTCTTGCTGAGTATTCCACTCAAATGAAATTGCTTGGAAGGAGTTTGCATTGTGACAGATTGCACTGCGACATTATGATGATATTAACAAAACCATATGCTGTTTGCTTTTATATTCTGGTGATAACAAATCTGCTAATTCCACTGTGGATAGGGGGAAAGCAACCAAGTAGCTGTCTGCAGATGCCTCATTAAGGAGAAGAGAAAAATCTTAAGAAGCAGGAAATAACATTTTCTTTGTGATTTTCTCCAGCAACATTTACAGGGCAAGGACTGGGTAATGATTAATGAAACTCTCATTATTTTTGCACTTTCATGTTTCCTTGTGCAAGAAGAAACATGAAAGGGTTACCAAAAGTGTTTGTAGCTGCTTTCTGTAGTTATTACTTGAATTAAGCACTATGCACAACACAGTAATAAAAGCTACTGGTGATTCTTGGGTGTAGGTAGGAGATGTGACTCTAGGCAGAACCAAAGTACACTGAACCAAACATGCAGGTCAGTGTGCGCATGCACTCACGCATGCGTGTGTGCGCGCACCCACACCCACCACAAATGCCTTTGGGCCACTTCTGGCTGCTGAGCCACAAGTAAGCAATTAATAGGAGAATGTGGGATCAGTGTCTGTCTTCCCCTCATTCTGAATTTCCCTTCCTTTCCTACCAGCTCTAAGGGCAAAACTGCATGTTATGTTAATCACATGGTTTGCCACTGAGTGCAAGATTTCACCGCTCAATAGCCATTTTGGAGGCCCTACTCAGGATAATGACTCTGGCAAGGAGCAGGGGAGACCTGCTATTTGCAAGGGAGCAAAGCTCCTATGGCTGTAGCCTCATTGAAAATAGCATGGTCCAGTCTAAATCACAACAGGGACAAGGGATGAAGGAACCCCCATTTCCCATGTCAGAATCCCAAAACTAATCTCCCCCCCCCCCAATGCTGGCTACAAGTGAAAGAAAAATATGATTAACATGACATGCAATTTGGGGGTAGGTTACCTTGTGATGCGGCAGAGGGCCTTCTCGGTAGTGGCGCCCGCCCTGTGGAACGCCCTCCCATCAGATGTCAAAGAGAAAAACAGCTACCAGATTTTTAGAAGACAACTGAAGGCAGCCCTGTATAGGGAGGCCTTTAATCTTTAATCGATTATTTTATTCTTCTGTTGGAAGCCGCCCAGAATGGCTGGGGAAACCCAGCCAGACGGACGGGGTATAAATAATAAAATATTATTATTATTATTATTATTATTATTATTATTATTATTAAGCATAATATTAGTGTTGGTGAATGCTGCCAACAGATTTCTCCAAAATTCAAAGTGAGTTTGGAAATTCCTCCTCAGACAAGAGTATAGAAATTTCCGCGGCATTTTGTGTGGCATGATTGGGGGATGGGCGGTAGTATTCCAGTCGCCTGCAATAAATAGATAAACAACAGATAAATGACATAAAGACAATGTTTTGACCATTTAATTCAATGGCAGGAGTATATTTGTGTAAAGACAAAAGCCACTATCCCCCCTTTCAGTGTCTCTCCCTTCTTGGTGTGCTCAAACTTATCCTTCTTCCATTCTTCAGCTCATGTGAGGGAGATAAAGGATGCAGAGCCCTCAAATACTCTACAGGTACATACAGTGAAGCTACTTTACTCAAACCTCTGCCATTGTTTAGAACTGCCATTTTCCTCGCAGTCTCACCCCCTTCTCCCTGCCATGTCAGGCAGTTGTTCAACCTGCCTTCATTTTTGCTGCCCTGTCCCAACCTGACTTCATGTAAATCCAGGATTGTGATGTGACACTACGAATTTTCCAATAGGTGTTGCTTGATGACATTCTTACATTTTTATTATAAATAGGCTAATATACAAATGGAAAGCTTATGGCTCCATTACGATATGATTACACTGCTGTTCAGGATTGTTGTTGTTGTCTAGTCATTTAGTTGTGTCCGACTCTTCATGACTCCATGGACCAGAGCACGCCAGGCACTCCTGTCCTCCACTGCCTCCCGCAGTTTGGTCAGACTCATGTTCGTAGCTTCGAGAACACTGTCCAACCAGCTCATCCGCTGTTCAGGATACTCTCATTTAAAAGATCTTCAGGCTATATGTTGTGCAAAGAACCTGAAGCTAAATTCCAGAAACACATCCATTTCCTTCTTCAACTTTTAAAAACTAAATTGTACAATTAAATCAGTATTTCCTTGTTCTCTGATCTTTTAATAGTTTCTGTTTTGGTTGAATGTTGTAAAACTTTATACAGTATATATATATTGGATTTAAGTGTGGCTTCTTTTAATAGGAATTCAGTGGCACTCTTTCTTTTTCTCATTTAAAAAAGAAAGAAGGATAGGAAACCATATGCTATTGTGAACCTTAATAACAACATATCTTTATATTCTTTCCAAAACTGTATTTTCTTTCTTTGTGAGATGATTGGAACCAGGAAGATGTCCTGAAAGACAGATGCACCTTTTGGATTCCTC
This sequence comes from Zootoca vivipara, assembly GCF_963506605.1. NCBI lineage: Eukaryota > Metazoa > Chordata > Lepidosauria > Squamata > Lacertidae > Zootoca > Zootoca vivipara. The sequence continues at coordinate 98,050,282 of NC_083276.1, read as the reverse complement.
CATGGAAGTTGCAATTTTAAGAAGCAGTACGGGTTTAAAATGTACTGTTGCATTGTTTGTTGAACTTTGCCAACTGATTCAGGCTCATACCACTACTGATAATGGAACAGCTTTCATAATAGGATTATATACCCTTGGCGGGTTTCTGAAATATAGGCCTGCAGCAAGGTTTCTCTTAGTTGAAGAGGAGAGGGGAATCAGAGGATGTTGGACTCTACTCACAGCAGGGCTGAGGAACCTCAGGCCAGAGGCTGAACGTTGCTCTGCTGGCTTCCCTATCTGGCCAGTGTTAATCTCACCATGCCCTTCGTAAGTGGATTTGTCTGGCTGGAAGGTGTTCTTGAACACAATGTATTTACTTGCCTGGGTGGTGATAACGGTGTTTTTTGTGAATGAATAAAACATCTGAATTTTCCATGGCTGAATTGTATGAAGAGTCACATGTGTTGCTGCACCCACCACTATTATCTGGCCCCGAGAGGGTTGCCCAGCAGGGAATGTGGCCCCTGGCTGAAAAAGGTTCCCCACTCAAGCATGGGCAACTCTTATAGGTGGTGGTGGTGAGAGCTGGTCTTTTGTAAACACAACTCCGAAGCTTCCTTGCATGCACAGAGCTACTACTTTGGTTTCTGCCCACAGTGCTCCTTGACAGAATTGTCAATGGGCCACCAGTCAGCCTCTTGTCTACTCAGCATTGATGACTTCATTACATGATTAACAAGCATATAATTCTAAGCAATGGACATACACACGTGCTATTCTGCAAGGAGTTACACATATTGAGGTCTCATGTATGATTTAGTTGGGATTCCTGCATCACAGGGGATTGGACTAGATAACTCTTGGGGTAGCTTCCAACTTTATAGTTCTATGATTCTATGTGATTTTGTTTAACGTAAACCTATTTCCGACACATAGCTCTTTGACTAGCCCAACTTCCATTACTTTGATTGCTCTGTGACATCTTCTGAGAATCATGGGGGGAATAGTCTTAAAATGGCAGAAACAGAATTGATTGCCTAATATAATATCAACAGAATTGTAGGAAAGTGTAGGACTTTTCTTGCTGTTTTTATGTTTATTCATTGATTGGCAGGTAAGTATATTCTACTCCCTTGTTAGGTACAGAGGGCAGCTTCTCTGGATTGGACAGCAAATTACCTGTAGGCTTCACTGATATGATGCATCTTACATGCTGGCAGGTGCATTTATATCATGATAGCCTCTTGACAGCTTCATTTGTTGGCAATCCCAATGCACGATCCCTTAGGTAATGTTAACATCTCATCAGTTCAGTGACTCTCAAAAATCCCACTGTTCTTCTCATGATGTAGCACTCACTCACAACTTTGTTAGGACATTTTTCAAAGTCCAACAAAATTTGTAATACATAGTGTCACTGCTTATAGACCAAAGTGCAATGTTTATTCTGCAATGGTGGCATCTTCCCAGTTTTGTGTGCTGTACTATATTTGCAGTGGTCTGTCAAAACACTGTTTTAATTGGCTGCTTCCTAAAGACTATGGGTGAAAGGAAGAGGGGGCAGAAAGAGTACAGTTGGTACTTGCTTGAATGGTAGATTTAGGGGGCTTTCACTGGGCTATCAGGTTGAGCTTAGGGTTCAGCCTTGATGACAAGGCGGTAGGGAAAAAAACCTCTTCAGGGACATGAGATAAAAAGGGATGAGATAAAAAGCTACCATTTCAGATTTAAACTTAGTTTTGATCATTCAACAAGGCTACAGAATGTTGAGAAAAGTGGATGACATAGGCAAAAAAGTTGGATCTTTTGTTATGGAATGACCCAGTACTAAGGTGGAAGAACATGTTTTAAGCCTCCAACTTGTAGTGTGTTGTGAATGTAGTCGGGGTGCCCAAGTGGCAGCCCAATAGATAGACATCAAAGGGGCATTGGCAGAGAGCTGCTGAAGTGGCTGCTGGCTTAATAGAATGACCTGTAATAGAAGGTGATGGGGAAGCTTCAAACCTCCATATGCCATCACAATAGAAGCTACTGTATAAGCTACCTAGATAAGGTGGAGGAGCTAAGCTTTTTGCCCAAGGAAGTGGGATGAAAGGAAACTAATAAGAAGTCAGTTAATCTACACTCTTTAGTCCTGGCTTACATCTCAAGTGCACACTTCACATCTAATGAGTGCCAGGCCTTTTACAATGAGTGAGAAGAGTTGAGAATTGACTCTGGCTGAACATGGAATCTCAGCAGAACTTTGGGTAGAAATGAGAGGTCAGTTCTCAAAACCACCATGTTCTTATGGAAAATATATAAAAGCTTTGCTACAGATAGAGCCCCTACCTCCAGCACTTTACGAGCAGAAGTAACAGCAATTAGAAAGAGAACTTTAAAGGATGAGAGTTTAAGTGACATTTTGCCCAAAGGTTCAAAGAGAGGCTTCTGTAGAGTTGAGAAAACAGATTCTATGAAGGAAAACTGTGGGCCACCAAGTGGACACTCTAGGACTGCACCATGAGGAAAGCACTTCAGCATCCAATAGTGAAAGAATAGATGATAGAGTTGCTGCCTGGTGGTTCAGTGTGTTGGGTCAAAGTCCTTTGCTGGGGCCTTTCTGTAGAAAGGCAAGTATGTCAGGAACTGCCAGCTTGCACACTGACATAGCTCTGCCTGAGGACCACCTCAGAAGTTCTCCAGCTGGCCTGGTATAGACATTGTGCGGAAGGAATGCAGGATGGTTGTAATTGGTTGAGAGAGGTGCAGTCTCTTCAGACAACTCCATTCAAAGTTCTCGCAGTCAGAGAAAGCCAACATGGATCTGAGTGAAAGAGAGGGCCTTGGGAGAGCGTGTCTTGACAAAGCGGCAGTTGCTGGGTGTGTGTGATGTTGCCGGGATAAAAGCTCCCACATCCATGCCCAGCCAGAAGGAGCAATCAGCACCACCCGGGCCTTCTGTTCCCATATCTTATGCAGCACTTGTTGGAGAATAGATGTGGGTGGAAATGTGTAATGGAGATCAGGAGGTCAAGGGGACATGAGGGCACCCCAAAAATTCTCCCTGAGGGGAGTGTGTGTGTGTGTATTCTGAGAGCACAAGATCGGACTGGCATATGTGAATAATGTGTCTTTACACATCAGCTGTTTATATAAACAAACCTCTCATATACTGATTTAAATAGTTTTATTGTGGGATGGGAGGGATTCTCTGCAAACTTAAATTATACCTATCCATATCCCATCACAATATCCATTGCCAATTAGCACATCTTGCTCTTGTTTCCTTATTACTCTCATTTGCATGAGCATGTGGGCACTTCAGCTCATTAACACTTCAAACCATAGTACAGTATTAATCTTCTTTGTTTCAAAGCACCTCTACTCTCTCTGCCTGAGGGCTGAACTTGCACAGAGAATGTTCAACATCTCCTTAAATAACCACAATGTCAGTTTCCCAGAGGCGAGGGTGGGACAAAGAAGAAACTCCTCCAAACTTTTGAATATATATGAAGAAGAATATGGCTGTAGAGTGGTGGTGGTGGTGGTGGTTTTTTACAAAACCTAAATGTTATTTTCTTAAACAACAACAACAACACTTTTTGTGCCCCAGGGAGGTCAGTGAAGGCTTCTTGTTTATTTCAGTGGCATCTGGCTATTGTTCTCAGTTCAAAGTTAAGCCTAGAATTGTGGAGAGACTTCCATTCCCACCCTCAAGCCTTGTCTTTGACTTACATATCTGCAACTGTCTATTTATGTTCAGAGAAGGAAGGGGGGAACGATCAGGAGGATATAACACATGGACACGAATGACACTTCTTTTAACAGTTCTCCAAATGGCTTTTTGAACTTGAGAGCTTTTAAGGAGCATGGGTTGCGTGCCCCCACTCCCCAGTGTTTTCTGTGCTGGAACTAGGACAGAAGGTCAAAAATTGTATCCTTGAAACAAATTTTGAATCCTTAAAACCCAGTTCCAGGCATTCTGCCAGTAGAATGCCAGCTCATGCAGCCAAGCCTTTAGGTTCTTTCAAAGTAGCTAATCTTAGAGAGAAAGGGGACATTTCTCTTCCCTAACTATAATTCAGCCCCAAAGCCAAACCTATTGATATTCTGGATCACATTAGTCATGACAAATCATCACTGTAAAAACATTGTTTCATTGCCCCTGAGGTACTAAGAAATAATTTAACTATGTATTTTCAGGACTTAATTCATAATATTTGTAATAGGGTTGAGAAAGGATGAGCCTCTGTTTCCCCTTTCTTTTTCTGGATGTCTCCTTGTGTCCGTAATGGGGCTAGTCACTCCAGCTGAGGGCTGTGTGAAGACCGTGATGTGAAGCACAACAGAAGTAATGCATGCTTGGGCCACCTTACTGATTTCAATGAAAGGGGAAGCTGTACATTCACAAATAAATGCCCACGAAGGGCTGTCCCTGAAACTGAAATGAATGTCAAAGCACATGCATGCATCAGATCCCCATTGCCACAAATAAAGAGCTGTAGTTCAGTAGTAGAACATACGCGGTGCCTACAAAAGGTGCCAGGTTCAGTACACCACAACTCCCAAGTCAGACTGAGAGACACCACTCTCTGAAAACATGCCAAACCACGGCCAGTCAATGTAGACCATCTAAGCTGAAAGGACCATTGGTCTGACTTCCTATGTTGCTGAGTCTCTGGATCAGCATGTATGGGTACAGCCTGAACAACTTATATATTGTTATTATTATATATTTCATTTATCAGTTGCTTTTTACAGTAAAAAAAATATCTGTGACTTGACAACACAACACAACCAGAGAAAAATTTTAAACTCTGACAATACAAAATCCATAAAATGCTCAGACAACACCACATTATTAAGGACTAAGTCTTACCTGCTTTATCACACTACAATAATCTTATTTTGTTATTATTACTTTAACATCCCACCATTTGCCCAAGGTGCTGAAGGTGACAGACATGATTCTCCCCATTTTATCCTCCCAAGAACCCTGTGAGTTAGGTTAGGCTGAGAGACTATGACTGGCCCAAGATTGTCCAGTGAGATTCGTGGCTGAGCTGCTCTCCTAGTTCTTATGTGCATGCACACGAAAGCTTATACCCAGAACAAACTTGTGTCTCTAAGGTGCTACTGGAGAATTTTTTAATCCCCCCCCCGACTGCATCAGACCAACACTGAACCTGAACCTAACCACTACAGTACACCACAATGGCTCTACCAAGACATACCAAGCCAAATGGCGTTTCAGAGTATTGTGTATTGTGCCAATCAAGCTCAATGGATTTTCTATTTTGGTCAATTGCCTGGAACTACACTAAGAGGTGGGTTGTTGGTCACTGGACAAGGCACAACTCCCCCTCCCCGGTGCTTGGAGGTGATAGACTTGGTGGATCAAAGGCTCTGCAGGTGTATTACATATATACGGTATGCAGGGGAAGAGCTTGTCCTGTGTTCTTCAAGTGTATCAATATGCATGTTTAGTTACTTTTTCACATCATCTAATTCATTTTTTACCAACTCGTATAAAAATGTTGTTTTTAATAAACCCAGCAGGAAGAAATCAGGAATACACTTGGGGTAAAAATAATATATCATTCCATAATTTATACCGTATTCAAGTGCTTAGTGTTTTCTCAGGAAACGTTTAAGCCTTCCCTAGTTGCCCCAGCTAGCAAACGAAAATTCACAATTGAAATTTATTCAACAGCAGATGTTCTAATAATTATTGTTGAATCAAAAAAGTGCTAAATAGTTCCCCATTTCCTTGGGCAAAAATCTCAAATCATTATACCAATTTAACAGCATGATGTAATGAGTCTGAGATCCAACACCCCAAAGCACCTAATTTCAATGCTTTCCCATTCATCTCCTATGATACTGTTTTCAGTAATAAATAATTATTTCCTGTCCATAGAATTTGTTCCTGAAAGGCACAGGGCCACCTGCCTTGCTTATGGTGGAGAAACTGAAATCTGCAGTTGGAATTAAACACAGTACAATGATGTTACCAGTAAATGAAACCTATTCACACCACATGTTGTGTGTGATGAAACACCTGGAAAGGGGAAAGGGATGTGGCCATACAGCATGCATGTAGGTTAAGAAATCCTGATGATTTGGTGGTGGTCTGCATCAAGAGCAGTAGAGTCATAGTGCATAACCTTGTATTTTAAATCATGTTGAGAATTTAAAATGAAAATCAGAAAGGCAGTAATGGCACCAAAAACACAAGTTGGATAGGAAGCTGCCTTACACCAACCTCTAGCTCAGTATTGTCTGCTCTACACTGACTGACGAGGATTCTGCAGAGGTTCAGACAGCGATCTCTCCATCCCCTATCTGGAGAAGACAAGAGATCTTCTCCCTGCAAAGCAGATGCTCCACCATTGAGCTGTATTCTGTCTCCAAACATCCTCTTCTAAAGAGAAGGGGCTCTTTCTGTTCATGGATAGGACTCTGATCCTGTGGAGGCTCTCACCTCACCAACTGGATGCTTCCGCAGGTGGAAGATAGAGAAGTGATCTTCACATATCTCCTTTCCTGTATAATCCTATGTACAAACCTCCCCCCGCCCGCCATCATGTAGGCCTGTTGAACCCACAACACCAGTTGGGGGGGGGGAATGGGGGATGCTCAATCTGCTCATTCCTCTGTCATCTAGGACTTAATCTATTGCTGAGAATTCCTCTTCCACTAATGGTGACGGGTGCCATTGGAATGGTTGGGTGAAAAACTGGTAGGGAAGCTGATTGGGAAAGACACCTAATTCTAGTTTTATCCAGGTCCTCCTCCTCCTTGCTGAGTTTTACAATGGCAACACTGAAACTAAGAAGGAGCAATCGAACAGCCGGTGTCACTCCCTGAGCTGGTTTGTAAGTAAGAAGGCAGGCGAGTTGGTTGGGCAATTCCTTGTTGAACCTAATAGCTGAACCTCTGCTATACTAGCAGACTGAGAATAGGTAAAGCTCTCTATTAATTCTCCTCTTGTTCTCTTGTCTCACTCACTTCAATTTTCCTGAGAATGCTCTATTATCTAGACCAGGAATCCCCAAACTTTGGCCCTCCAGGTGTTTTGGACTACAATTCCCATCATCCCTGACCACTGCTCCTGTTAGCTAGGGATCATGGGAGTTGTAGGCCAAAACATCTGGAGGGCCACAGTTTGGGGATGCCTGATCTAGACCAAGTGTCCTAAATTACCTATACACCTGTAAATCTGGCAACTTGTGCTAGTTTCTGGGCCAGCTATACTAGACTGACAACAGCTTGTCTTCTGGTGGGAATGGAATCAGGAGTTGCTAGGGGAATAAGTCTCCCTAACACCAGGCTAAATTCCTCAGTTATCCCTTGTACTTTATTCCTCAAACATGAAAAATAGTTTCAGGTATATGCGCTGAACAAGTATGGTAACCATTGCTTGATGGTACAGTCATAGTCTGTATTTTTTAAAGTTGTAATTTCTTTCGATGGTGAACACAGAGACAGACCTATTTTTATTCTTTCTCCATTATTAAAATATATTTGAAGTGTTTGGTTGAAGTCTTCTTTTTGACTTCACTGAATTATCAAATTACCCTATTACTATCTGATTTATTTTAATAAAATGGGTATGTGAAATAAATTTGCTGTGTGTTATAGGAAGCAAAGGCCCTGGCTTAAGGTCTATTACATAAAAATTCAATTTAATTCAAAAACTTCACTGAATTATTAAAACACCCACTTTCTGTCCAATGGCAATTAAGATATTTTGATTTTTTTAAAAAAGTTGTGGAGCTACCATTTATCACCACAATATCCCCATTAGCAGACAAATACCAACTTCTGCAAGTTTTCTAGACCTGTTTGATGTTGTACATGTGGCACCCACTTCACCAATTGAGGAAAATGATAAATTTCTGGTAGAAGGTTAAAAATGTAAATCAGACTTCTGCAAACTGACTTACTCCCAATGTCAGTGTTTAAGTATCCTCACCATTACCCTAAAAATATATTAATGTTAAACAATATATGTAGCTCCACTGAATCCAATGATATAGTATATCTGTAGTAAGTATGTCACCCTAGGGAAGCTGACTGCCTTCTTAGGAATTAAAAGCACTTGTCTGCAAATAAGTCACACTAATAAGACTTCTGCATAATAACACATAGTATTACAGTGTAATTCTGCTAAAACAACAAATAAACCACATTGTTACTTTCAACCAAAAACTTTTACCTCACCCTGAATATTTAGAATGCTGGTCAAAGGAGAAGCAAATCTCTATTTTTCTTTTGTTTTCAAGAATTACCATTTATCTGGGAGAAAATACAAAAGCTTAAAGAGTAATAATTTGAATGATTGCAAATGAACATATTTTTTAGCCAGTTGTTCATGCTGTGTAGTCATTTTCACTGCAGACAGACTAATATTGCTAGCCTTGTGTAATTTAGACCCCCATTTCTCTCTCTCTCTCTCACACACACACCCCAGAGACAAATCTATAATATGTCTCATATATCAAGATTAATAAAAATGACAAGAATAAGTTATTTGTCAACTAATGTCAATTCCTTGGATTTTTGTTATAGCTTCTGTTGAACAAAATATATTGCACTTGAACTCTGCATTCATTCGTGACAATGAAAGCTAGCACAGAGTTGTTTTGATTATGTGTTGTTGTTTTTTAAAGGAAGCCTAACATTTATTTATTTATTTCAGGAAAACATACCCTCAAATGCAAGCTTTCTATATAATTTATATAACTCTAAAGTGATCCATCATTTGTTCATTGGACTACATTTCTCTTAAGAAACATAATACATAAATAACACTTCCACTCTGACACTGCAAAATAGGGTGAGCAGGGGGGGGGGAGTTATATCCAAGACTGACACAAGCCTGTCCGGTTAAGATCACTTTTCTTAATGCTCCTAGAAGGTTTTCCAATGCTGATATGAATAACAGTGGTGACAGGGGGCATCCCTGTCTAACCCCTCTCTCGATATTGAATCCCTCTGTATTCTGTAATTTCATTATTTATCATTAACTTTGCTTTTTGCTTTTTGTAGATAGAATAATGAATGGAATTAAAGCTATTTCCAATGTTCAAACCTTTTTGGTGTCCACCAATAACATTGCTTATTTTTTTACTTGGATTCATTTCGGCATATTCCAGTAAATCAATAATTATCCTAGTGTTATCTTTTATTTGTCTTTCCGGTAGGAATTGGCCTGGTCTTTCCTTATAATTCTTTTTAAAATGATTTTCATCCTATTTGCTAAGACCCCGGTGAGAATTTTGTAGTCTGTATTCAACAGAGAAATTGGTCTGTAGTTTTTAGTTATCTTCGGGTCTGCTCCTTGTTTTGGAAGAAGGGTTATCAGAGCTTCTTGCCAAGATTCTGGAATTTCTCCGTTGTCTAATATTTCATCCACAATCAATTTAAGTTTGGGGGCCACCATCTCTTCTAATTTTTTTTATAATAAATTACTGATATACCATCAGTATACCATCTTGAAGCAACTGTGACTTAGATGAAAAGGGCACTCTGACCTTCGGAGCCTCTTGGACTGAGATAGTGCAAATGTTAGATGTATTTCTCTTTGCCTCTTCTCCATTTATGAGTGCCCCTTACTTTAAACACATTAGAACTGTAATCAAGCATAATATTTGCTCCCAAAGCCTTCAAGTAATCAAATGTAAAATAATGCTGGGTGATTACAGAAAGCAATTTCCATGCCTTGTATAAAGCTTGAGTTTCCCAGGGTGGCGATTAGCATGGGGGATGTGTATAATGGGCCAATGTATACTACTAAAAAAAAATCTTTCCTCAAGCAGCAGTCTTGGCAGATTAATTCTGGGAAGAAGAGGAAGAAGGAAAAACCCACACACCGAGAAACAGTGTTAAGAATGTCTAGATACTTGATATTTCTGATGATCTCACTTTCTTGCTAGCCATTTGATTCTTAGTGAAATCTTCCAGAGATAGGCAGCCAGATGTACACAGGCCTGTTTCCCAGCTGATAAAAGTTAGCAGAACTGTGATTGAATTGTTACACAAGCTTGCCCTTCTTGCACATCATTCCAGAGATTTCATTTCTCTGCCACCTCCCTGAGGGGTAAAAAGTGATGTCATAGCTGAATATCAGAAACAGATCACAAAAGGAATGTTCCTGATGCTTAACTTTCTCCAAAACAAAGGCATACACACATATACATACCTAGATCCTTTATTATCCTTTACAGGCATTTCGATAATGCAGTTGGCATATTGAATTGCTCATTATATCTTAAAATCTAATTTACACATAATTTTGCAACCACGTGCAAGGTTATAATCACAAAATGACAATGATCACTCAGGACATTGTAAATAACTATTAGGTAAAGGGACCCCTGACCATTAGGTCCAGTCGTGACCAACTCAGAAGTTGCGGCATTATTGGCTGAGGGAGCCGGCGTACAGCTTCCAGGTCATGTGGCCAGCATGACAAAGCCGCTTCTGACGAACCAGAGCAGCACACAGAACTATTACACTCCATCAAATTGCTTCATCTTTCTGAGGGGTGTATGGATTTCGGCCAGGTGAGACTGATTTCTCTTCTACTCTAGGGCAGCTTTGTTTCATACATGGCCAGCTGCAAAAGTGGTCCTTTCAAAGGGGTGGACTGGACATGTATACCTCTCTAAAATGCTCCTCAGAGAACACATAAGCTTCCATGCCAACTCCTGAACAAATGAAGTCTCTTCCTTCAAAACACAGAGCAAATGTAGAGGGCCCTCTACAAAACATTGTGCAAGGTCCCAACTTGCATATTTTTTTATGTGTAGGGAGGAGGGTATGCACACTTGGCCATCATGTGACAGCTGCTAGCACTAACTGAGCTAAGGCTTGATGAGTTGCCCTTGTGCACCAGTTAGAAAGTAATAGGGGGAAACCACCCAAAAGAGGCAGGGAAAGGCTGCAAACTATTGGCATTTAGAATTCTCCCAGGAACCACAAATGCTCAGGGAAAGAGAACTATTTGGTATGCAAACTTCATTTTGTGCTGGTTTGCATTAGAATATGCTAGATTTAACATTTTCCAAAAATAGTGTTAAAATAATAATAATAAAACCTGCCATTCTTAGGATGGACTGGTTTGTTTTGCTTGAACTACACAACAACAGCAACAACAACAACAACAACATCCCTAATAAACAAACTTAGAAATTCTCGATGCTTTCTATGCTAATGCCATAATATATTTATTTATTCACTGTCATCTTACAAAGTGCTTACTCTTCTCATTTTTATCAGCTGAGTAGCGCTTTGGGAATTAATGTAAGGTTATCTCCAAGAGATAAAGTGAATTCAGGTATTGAGAGTCAAATTCTCAGGAGACAAGAACTTAAATCGAGTGCATATAAACCAACCACAGAGAGAATAATAGCACAAGCAAATCCAAATTCATGAATATCTGTATGCTGTGCCCTATTCACAGATGCTACAAATATGTGTCTGAACAAGAGAAAAGCATAGAGAGCAAAGCATGGCTTTTCCTTGGAGAAACACCTTTATCTGATTCCTTTAGGAGATATTAGGTTGTTGTTGTTTTTTAATTTCAAGGCATGTGAATTTTAAAAATATAATGATGAATATTTCATATTTGAAATGATTTAGTGATTAATTGTAGGTGGTAGGTGGTGATATTCTATGTTACTCTTACATAGAGTACACCAAAAGAAAGCAATGGACTTGACAGGATAGGATTGGACCCAATACTTTTATTATATCAATCATACTGTTTGTGTTTTGAGAGGGACATAAAATGCTTTTTTTAAAGCTACAATGCAAAGTGTTTAAATGTAGTAAAAATAAACTAAAATTTAGCTTTAAAGGAATTGATTTAATCATGCATAACAGCAATGAGATCCATAAGGTATCGGCCTTACTAGTATTAAGGAGTGTAAATTGAAAACTGTTGTTGTTGTTAATTGAATTTATATACCTCCCTATACCCGGGGGGTCTCAGGGCAGTTCACAGGGGGGGGGGGAATCAAAATATAAAACCACAAAATATATAATCAAAATAAAAACAGCAGCGTAATAAGCCCTCCATGCTTTGTGCTACCTAGTAACTTCTTGTTAATTATGTCCATAGAAAAGTCACATATTACCAATGCTGCTGAAAGCTAGTGGCATTTCTTATACAGGAAGGGAAAATAAGGAAGAAGTGTACAAGTGTACAAGAATATTGTTGTTGGCAGTAATTGTAGCTGTTAGTACCACTATTGTGTGACCTACTCCAGTAGTTCAGCCAGGCAGGTTACTTCCAGAGCAGACAGCGTGATTCAGTTCAGAGAAACAGCAGATTCTTTATTTATCATCTCCTCTTCATACAGTGTTGGCCTCCGTGAGAGCCCCAAAGCAGAGTGCCCCAATTTAATCAGGGCAGTTGGGAGATTTAAGTCCTATACACTCACTGTATATGGCACTATTATTGAGCCCACTGCATTTTGATTGACATTTTTCTTCAGGGGCACTCTAAGTATCAGACTGTATTACAAACCATTTGCAATATGTATTTGTAATATGATTACAAACCATATTAATTAAATTTACAAAGAAAACTTGAAGATGTTGCTCACTGCATGTAGAGACAGTTTCTTTTCTGAGGCAGAAAACAGATTGGCAGAGCAGTCCTGTGGAGGGGTGGGAGAGGGAGCGTTTGACAGGGGAAAACTACCAAATACAAAGCCCTCTTAGCCTAAAGTGGAATGTCCTGTTTTTTCCCTTATCCTCTCTGGTCCATTTTTACAATATATCCTATTGCTCTCAATGGGATGAAACATAACTGCAACCGTTCCAGAGTTGGTATACAGTGGTATCTTGGTACTCGAATGACTTGGCTCTGGAACAAATCGGCTCCCAAATGCCGCAACCCCGGAAGTGAGTGTTCTGGTTTGCGAACGCTTTTCGGAAGCCAAATGTCTGACACAGTTTCCACGGCTTCCGATTGAATGCAGGAAGCTCCTGCAGCCAATTGGAAGCTGCACCTTGGTTTTCAAACTGTTTTGAGAGTTGAATGGACTCCCAGAATGGATTAAGTTTGAGAACCAAGGTACTACTGTATTTCTCTTCCATTCTGAGGATGTGTTGGGAAAGCAGGTGTAATTTCGTGTCCAAATTCTCCTTCAATTCTCCAAATAATGTGCCCTTTTTGCTGGTATCAGAGCAACCAGAGCAGAATGGAAGGAAAATACAGTAGTACCTTGGTTCTCGAACTTAATCCGTTCTGGGATTTGGAGCAGAGGAACCAGTGGGAGGAACCAGTTGGGGAACCACCAAGGGAAGAAAGTTCAGAGCTCATGGAGTGGTGGTGGGGTGACAATGAGTGGTCAGAAGGAGAAAACTGGGAAGAGGAGGCGTCGGAAGCTGAAAGCGTAACGGCTTAGTGAGCTGGGACATGGCTGAGATAAGTCCAATCCAGAATCAGAGGCAGAAGCTGAAGCAGAAGGGTGGGAGGAGAGAGGCAGAGATGAGTGAGACTGGTGAAGAGTCACTGGGGTCTCCCCGTTCCACTGCGACAAGCTCCCCTCCCTGCTGGTCTCCTAGAATAGGAAGAGGCATGAAGTGGGAAGAGCAAAGGCAGACATGCAGGTGCTGTCATTGATTGCTGGGGGGGAAACCTTGGAGGAGGAGGAATCATAGACAGCTGTGGGGAGGTGGGGACCTTTAGTCTAGGGCAGGCACCCCCAAACTGCGGCCCTCCAGATGTTTTGGCCTACAAGACTTCCGGTCTGTCGCGGCGGAGAGAAGGACGCAGGGACTTCGCGTGCCGAAGTCCCTGGCCTCGCGGAGGGGGGGGGAAGTCCGCAGAGTGAGCGGACTCCCCGTAAAAACACCGGGTAGAGAGTCCCGGTGACTCACGCGCCCAGCGGTTGCTCCGTTTTGTGGATCCCCTGCTGCCCGAGAGCTCAGTAGAGCGATCGAGAGCCGGCGGGGTGGAACCGCGGGAGCCATTTTGGGCTATATCTTACCTCCGAGAAGCGAAGCTCCGAGTCCTGACCTGGCAAGCGGCGGATTCTTCCGAACAAAATTAAAGGTTTCCAGAAAGTAAGTGGAATTTCTATTTGGACTCTAAATTCATCAATTGGAAAAATAGGAGAGACTTTAAAGAAACGGAAGTCGGTCTCTTCCTAATGGCAAACTGGGAGGCGATTTAAATAAACCTATGCCGAAAGACATTAAAGTTTTTGGGACGGTGGACCCGAAAGAAAGAAAAACTTTTTTGAACCTTCTCAGCTCCCGAGTCCGGCACCCCTTGAGGTACAGCATTATTAAGGGGAAGAGCGCTTTTGACAGCTGTCAAAAGCTGTCAAACTGTCAAAAGACCGGGTGGATTTATTGCATTGCTGTGAACAGTAAAAACTGATTGAAAATGTGGTAGAACTATTTAAATTGGAGTTAAAAATGGATTTGTGATTGAGTTAAGAACAAAGGAAAAGAACAGCCAAAATGGAGTCGATCGTCTAACAGGAAGGAATTTTCCAGTACCCTTTGTTCCCTATCTCCTGTTTGTCTGCGGTTAAGAGAAGTATGACAACAAAGTATTCTCGAGCCTTCCAGGATGCTGTGCTGAACTACCTACAAATATGGGAGGACATTTACAAGGAACGGCAACATCCCAATTTATCAACAGTTGAGGCTGAAGTCCAAGTTCAGGACTTAGAGGAAAATTTGGATTTAGAGACTGTTGAGTTTGAGACTATGTGTGAGGGAAAACAACCTGATGAAAATCCTGAAGGGGACTTGGACTATAAAAAATATGTTTGGGATGAAGCAAAGCATGAATTTCAAAAGGAAGAAAAACAAGCAGAGCAAGAAAATGAGAAGCAAAGGAGCATGAAGATCAATGGAATTGAAGACCCTGGAGGGGCTAAAATGTGGGGTGGTGTTATTGAGGGCTGGGAAGGACAGGGGCAGGGGGGGACGGAGGCCTGGAGATGGAATTGGGAAAGAATTGGTGTGGGGTGAAAATTTTAGTTAAAAGATTTTGTTTTGGTTTCTGAAAGACGGTTTTCGAAATTTTGGCTTGTCAATGGAAATGCTGATCCAATTGGGGGAAAAGACTTAGGGAGAGGGGATGGAGTGTAAAAAAAAAAAAGAGAGAAGCTGTATTTTCTGGAGGGAATTAGAAGAATGTCTGAGGAAAGAATTTTTAAGTTAATATAAATTTTTGTGAGTTAAGATAGATGTTCAGGCAGAAAGCTGCCTACCCTCCTCTCCTTACTCTGGGATACTCAGTGGCAGGGGGTGCCCAGAGGGGGGAGGAGGGGATATAACGGAACCTTGGAAATGCTGTGCCCTACGGGTTCCTCTTGTGGCAGGAGGGGGCCTGTGGGAGGACAGCATGGAAAAGGAGGAGGATTGAGTTAATATTATAAGAAAAGGATTTTAAACTGGAATAGAAAATTCGCCACAAGCAACTAGAGTTTGTTAGGAAAACCAGGAGGAAGACTATCGAGGGAGTCACTATTATAATGTTAAGATAATAAGAACTGGGAAGTTGTAACTTTTCCCTATTTTTTTGTTGTGTTTGTATCTGTTTAAATATGTCTATGAAAGAGCTGGGGGAAACCAATCCCCAGAACTCCTCCATCCCTGTTCTTTCAGTGGCAGGGGGGGGATATGGGGGGAGGAGGGAGGGGGGAGGCTAAACCCAACTTATAATTGGACCCCTTTGATTCTTAAAGCACACGGGTACCACTGGTGGCAGAAGTGGACCGGTGGGTGGAGGGAAAACGAAGGGACAGTGCTATATTGTATGTTTTGTTTGTGTTTGTTTTGTTTGTATAAAATTAATAAAAATTATTATTAAAAAAACAGATGTTTTGGCCTACAATTCCCATGATCCCTAGCTAAGAGGACCAGTGGTCAGTGATGATTGGAATGTAGTCCAAAACATCTGGAGGGCCGAAGTTTGGGGATGCCTGGTCTAGGGGCAAGACCTTCCAGGGATAAGTTCCTCTGCTCATTAGGCCTGACACTCCGTCCAGTCTGTGCAGTTCATGTTCCCGTGAAAAAAGAGTTAACTCCAATGTGCACAGTGTGAATTACTACCAGCTCGCTCCTGTCAATTATATCTACTAAATTCAGTGGGTTTACTTTGATTAGCATTTAATACCACCCATAGGAATAATCTACTACAGGACATTGAGAAACCAGGTAACTAGCAAAGCCCTGCTCCACCAACTGCTACTGCTATTTACTGGTTTATGTGCAGATACCGGGAACTGAATATGTGCAAAGCTTCTTCTCTACTAGTGAATGACAGTTCTTCTCAATGCACAGGGAGGTAGCTGTCAATGTCGATTCTCAGGATTAAGCCGCATGGACACTTGATTTTACCTTGGGGACACCCCCCCCCCCGGCATGTTCTAAAGGACAGAAATTAAATTAATTCATATTAATGTAACAGAAGTAAACCAGCAAATTGTTAGCTAGACTTAATAATCCGTTGATAACACAAATACACATAAGTATTTGGACTAAATCCGGGGAAATACAGCATGTCTATAAGAAGCTCAGCCTTTCCACATTTACACCACGTAATTTGTAGCATAATGTGGTCCCCTATCTGTATGAAGAAGTGTATTTAGTTTAATTCATCTCTGGGAGCTGGGATTCCTCTGAGGAAACTCTTATCCCAGCTTACAGAAATTCAGCCATTTGAATGTCATTAATATTAATGAGCCAACTGATGAATCAATATGCACTGTAATGAAATTATCCTGAAACCGTATGTTGCTGTTGTTTGTTTGTTTTAAAGGGGATTGCAGTGGTAATAGTAAACAAGGGAAGCAAAATTACTTTAATGTCAAGGGCCTGGTTACCATGTGGGGCTGTGGGGTATACTTAGACATGGATCCCCCCTCCCCTCTTTTCTACATTTTCAAAACGGCTTTCTTAGTACATGGGAAAAGTTTATTACAGATTCAGAAAGGCTACTGGGATAAAAACAGTTTAGACAAATTGCATGTTTGTTCTTTACATAGTGTTGATCAGTTTGAGAAATTATGGGAAATCATAGCTATTGTGGCCTGAGGCAGGGGTTGGACATTTTTGGCTTGCCAGGCCTTTGTTAGACTCCAGTTCCCATCAGCCCTAACCAGCATGCTGAATCTTCATGGATACTGAGAGTTATAGACCAAAAATATATGGAGGGCCACAGGTTACTTAACCCTAGTCTACAGCAAGGTGTTGTGACAGCAGCACTTTGTCACATTGTTATACCCTAATAATAATCTTGGGTTTAGTTTTAAACTCCAGCATTGTACTTTAACAAGAGTTAGCAGACATTTTCAAGATGAATTCGTAGGGGAAATGTCTTCCAAAGCAACCCATTTGAAACAAAGTGTATATGAGAGTGATTGGCAAGATAATGAAGGAAAAACTGAATAATGTAAAAAAAAAAGGTTTGTTAACTGCATTGACTATATTCCTGATATGGTTCACATCCTGGCAGTCCAAGGTTCAGTACTGCAGCCCCCGTCAAGAAGAAATGTACTGTGGTCTATGATACACAGTCAAGTTAAGAGGCAGTGAGCACTGTGCCAGATACCTTTATTGATGGAAGTTAATTTTTTAGGACAGCAGAGAGCAAGGCATGACAAACACAAATTGTTACAGAATCATTTTGCCCATTGAAAGAGAATCTAACCAAAACTAACTCTCCACTGAAGTTGCAGAAGACATACCGTAGATATGTTTGAGGCAGACTCTGGGAAAGCACAGTCCTTGGCAGGAGTCCTCATAACACCATTTGCACTGCCTGTTAACTTTAGCTAACAGATGTTAGGATTTATTGAAGAGGGGCTGAGTTTTGTTCACATCAAAAGTCAGAAGCAAGTCATTCATCACTCCCACAAAGGGGGGGGGGGGAAACAGTTTGGGAAACCCAACTGACTGGTCGCAGTGATGACCAGAGGCTCTTGTCGGTGTGCTTCTCACTTTCCATTTGTCTGAAGTCAACATAATTCCCAGAGCACTGTAAATATAAATATACATATTATGATCTATATCAAGTGCTCATATTGAGCTAGACTTTTCTGTGCTCAGGACAGGGCACCCAATTTCCATGAATTCCCCTTCCCTCATTGCAACCCCTGTACATCATGAAAAGCTGCTCTTGAGTGCTGAGGGGACTGCGGAATTTGTCCTCACATTTACATATGCTGGTTTAGTTGATTTCTTGATACACTTTCAAAAAAATGTGTGTTTCCAGTGCTGCCGCTTCTTCTTCTTCTTCTTCTTCTTCTTCTTCTTCTTCTTCTTCTTCTTCTTCTTCTTCTTCTTCTTCTTCTTCTTCAAAAAGGTGCTGGCACTCACCACGAAGTTGTTACAGTAAGTGTCACACTTTTTACATTTGAAAATGTTAATGTTGAAATGTTGAGTACCCCTAGAAAAAAGGCACTGTGTGGTTCATATGTGTTGAAAGGAGTAGTGTGCAAAACTTACAGGAAAAGGGTTTCTCATGCCCCCTCCTCAAAGTTATTAGGCTATCTATAGCTTGCCCTTCATCTCAGTGAATCCCAGGGCAGGGTATTTTATTGATATGAATTTATTTATTTTGCTCGGTGGCAGCAGAATTCTATGGAGCAGCCACCCTTTCTTTCCAAATCCAGACAGTTTGGAGTTTGCTTATCATGCATGATTTGTTCATAGTGGCACTGTCCTATGTTTTACAGGGGCTGCAGGCTGCATATTATTGCTTATTTCCAACTGCCTTAAACTGAGTCAAATGCTGGTCCATCTAAGCCAGGCATAGGCAACCTTGGCTCTCCAGATGTTTTGGAACTACAACTCCCATGATCCCTGACCACTGGCCCTGTAAGCTAAGGATCATGGGAGTTGTAGTTCCAAAACATCTGGAGAGCCAAGGTTGCCTATGCCTGATCTAAGCTCTGCCAGTTGTCTTTGTCCATGGAGTTTTCTTGGCAGGGATACTGGAGTGGCTTGCCAGTTCCTTCTCCAGGTGGATCACGTTTAGTCAAAACTCTCCACTATGACCTGTCCATCTTGGGTGGCCCTGCATGGCATAGCTCATAGCTTCTCTGAGTTATTCAAGCCCCTTCGCCACGACAAGGCATTGATCCATGAAGGGTCCCATCACCTCCTGGTCCCATCACCTCCTAGCAAATAGAAGGGGAAGAAATGGAGGCAGTGAGAGATTTTACTTTCTTGGGCTCCTTGATCACTGCAGATGGTGACAGCAGTCACGAAATTAAAAGACACCTGCTTCTTGGGAGAAAAGCAACGACAAACCTAGACAGCATCTTAAAAAGCAGAGACATCACCTTGCCTACAAAGGTCCGTATAGTTAAAGCTATGGTTTTTCCAGTAGTGATGTATGGAAGTGAGAGCTGGACCATAAAGAAGGCTGATCGCCGAAGAATTGATGCTTTTGAATTATGGTGCTGGAGGAGACTCTTGAGAGTCCCATGGACTGCAAGAAGATCAAACCTATCCATTCTTAAGTAAATCAGCCCTGGGTGCTCACTGGAAGGACAGATCGTGAAGCTGAGGCTCCAATACTTTGGCCACCTCATGAGAAGAGAAGAATCCTTGGAAAAGACCCTGATGTTGGGAAAGATTGAGGGCACTAGGAGAAGGAGACGACAGAGGACGAGATGGTTGGACAGTGTTCTCGAAGCTACGAACATGAGTTTGACCAAACTGCGGGAGGCAGTGCAAGACAGGAGTGCTTGGCGTGCTATGGTCCATGGGGTCATGAAGAGTCAGACACGACTAAACGACTAAACAACAAGCTCTGCCAATTATTGTCAGCTTTCCAAGACAACAGCTCTTGAAAGTCTCAGGCAGAGGGCTTTCCTATTACCAGCTACAAAATCCTTTTGGCCAGGGATTGGAACTGTGACCTTCTGTGTGCATGCGTGCTTCACTCAGAGTTGCACTAAATAATATGTTTTGTCATTTAAACTTTAAAGTATTAGCTGCAGCCAATGCTGAAGCTCCGCTGGTGCAAGAGACTTCCGTGCAAACTACAGAGCACGCTCACTTCAGTCCACCACACACCCTTGCAATGAATTCCAGAGGGTGGGAGGCTTTATTTGACAGCATGTCACCATTTGGTCCCTGCTCCTGCCAACCTAGCAGTTCGAAAGCACATCAAATTGCAAGTAAATAAATAGGTACCACTCCGGTGGGAAGGTAAATGGCATTTCCGTGCGCTGCTCTGGTTCGCCAGAAGCGGCATAGTCATGCTGGCCACATGACTCGGAAGCTGTACGCAGGCTCCCTCAGCTTTAAAGCAAGATGAGCACCGCAACCCCAGAGTCGTCTGCGACTGGCCTTAACGATCAGGGGTCCCTTTACCTTTACCTTTTTAAGGGAGGAGAGGAGATGGAAATTCTGTTGGGCCTGTGGGGCTATGCACACAGAGCATTGGATAATGATACTGTTTTGAACAATATGGGAGGAATTCAACATCACACTCTTCCCATCATCCCATTGTCACAAACATTTCTGATTGCCAGCCAAAACAATCCCTGCTTGCTCTCCCATGCATTGTTCTGGAGGTTCTCCTGCCCCCCCAAAGCAGATCTGGTGGAGGCACAGGGTGTGCAGAGGGTGAGGACAGGAGCAAAAGGCCATTGTGTTAGTGGGAGCCCTAGTATGCTGGCTTAGATGAATCCCAGCATTTGGAATGTTTGTTAATGAGATGTTTATTGATGAATGAACAAGTGTATTCAGTGATAATTTTTACTGAATCTCCCGACGGTTTTGGGACATCGTTTCAGTTTAGTGGAATGACAGATTTCAAACTAAATTCCATTTGGTTAAAGATAATATTTGTGTTTCTTTCTAACATTGCAAGGGGATTGTAAAACCTCACTGCATCAGGGTTGCAAATTCCTCAGGAGTAACATATTAATAATCTGCTTATCCTTCATTTCTTCACACCATGTTGCAGTAGAACTGTGTTAGGATTCATTCCCCGTCTGCAGTCATAGGGTTATTGTGTATCACATGACTGTATGTGTTTTCATTCCCACAGAGTGGAAGTGACGTAGACAGGATGTTTATCTTGCTGTACTACGTGGGACTGTTGTCCTCTTTTGTTCTTTCTCTTTACTGGCTGTGATGCCAGAGAGAGGGAGCCATGATGTAGAGCTCCCAGTTTGTTTATATGTAAATAAAGCAGTTAAGCCTTATTTACTGACTTGTGTGTTGTTCATCACATTTGTGAGAGCAATCACATATTTGGCCTGTGGGACCAGTCTGACAACTGGCCCCCGGGACGGCCGAAGTATTGACAAACTGATGATCTAAACCAAAACACAGAACAAGTTCAGAAATGTAGAATTGAGAAAAGGGTGTGTGAAGACGATAGCTTTTTATAGATCTAGAGACGGCAGCCTTTGAGAACAAGCCCTGTTATCCAATTATCATAGGGTATTTTCAGCACCTCCTCTCAAAGAAGCAAAGTGAGTCTTAAGAACATGATTCTTTAAAAAAATATCTTCTTAAGTAATCCCTGTTGATTTCACAAGAAGCTTTAGCATCATAGGCAAAGTAACTTCAGCCACAATCCACTAATTATCTCCAGATACCATTTATACAGCTCAGTTTGACACCTAGGCTGAAGCAAAGGTTAATTAAATTCTTATTTGCACATGTTGAAAGGCAAAACATGAAATGCATTCCTCACATAAGGCCAGATATGCCCTCTGTTTTGAAGAATTTTAGTTCAGGCGAGGTAAACTTGGTGTTATTTTAAAGAAACTCTTACTTCCTTTGCTTCTTCTTCTTTGCCCAGAATGAAGACATTTCTATTCTAGGCATGCACGGTGTCAACTGAATACTATGTATTCCAAGAAGTGTTCCTAATATTTCAACCATGGGTATCACTAATCACACAGAATGAGAAATTGTGTTGGAATGAACTGATGTGATGCGTACAACAGATGTCTGTGCAGTAATATATGTATATGAAAGATATGTATGAGTAGCAGGTACACCGGCTCATAAAATATTTTGTGCATTGCTATTGTTCGTGCTTGCTTAGAAAACTGTATCATTCGGTGCTCTGAACTGAGAACACGTAAGAACATAAGATGAACTCTGCTAGATCAGTATGAGGTTTATATAGTCCAGTATCTTGTTTCTAACAATCACCAGCAGATACCTGCAAGCATAACAGTATCAGCACGACCATTTGTTTATCCCCAGCACCTAGTATTCAGAGCACTGTAACTATCACCAAAGATAGATGTACAATTTTGTTCAGACCTCATAGGGCTGAACTTTTGCACTCTTATATTTTCTCCCTGAAGATTATTTTGTACTTCTGCAAGTTAGGGTTACCGTGAGCCTGCTGATATCTCTGTTGTGTTTTTCAGCAACCCCATTTTGGCTTTAATACTGTTGGCACTTAACAGTAGAGTTCACTGTCAGAGGGAACAATAACCCTCTAATCTGAATTTGTCTAATCTGCAAATATATCCAAGCTTGTGGCCAGCACTATATTCAACGGGAGTGAATTGCCTCACTCTGGGAAACAATGGAGACCCTAGTATATATTATTGATTTATGGTTTTACATTTATAGCCCACCTGTCTTCTATCATGGAATGCAAGGCAGATTACATGCTATTCTCAGGCATTCACCCATCTGGGCATTAACTAGAAAGAAATTTGTTTAGTTTCAGTGAGGTGGTAGCCTCATGTGCCTTCAGGGTTGATAGAAAAGGAGACTTGTAAGAAAAGCTCCGTTTTTATATTCTACATCAGTGGTTCCCAATCTCCCTCACCACTTGAAAATTGCTGAGGATCTTGGCTGACCACTTAATGAATTTGTTGTAACAGTTGTAACACTGTGCTAAATGCTATATGATTTTCAGTTGTATTTTTATTATTTCCTTTATTTCTTCCAAATTGTATTTTATTGCGCTACAATTTGTGTTAATTCCATAGAATGTGAACTGTAATACAATAAAACACAATGTAAGAAATACAAGAAGCAATACAAATACAGTTAAACATGGATATGAATATGTAACACAATGGATGTGCCATCTCCTGTCTTCAACCACAAATCCACAGACATGCAGACCACCCGAATGAAGCTTGTGAACTACTGGTGGTCTGCAGACCAGAGTCTGGTTAACTCCTGCTCTAGATATGAAGCTCTACATAGACATTCTAAACTGAACAGATTTTGTATCATCCACGACACAACTTCTAAGCAGCAGGTTTGCAGAGACAACCATTGACTAATGAACAAAGGCTGAAATGCAAATTTATTGCCCGTTGTTTTCTTTGTGTACTCATTTCCCTTACAGCTTTTTACATGTAGATTGCTTGTTTAGAGTTTGTTTTTAAAAAACACAAATTGCAAATGGAAAGCCTGTAATAAACTCCAGGTATCAACTATGATTAAAACCTGGCCTTGTTTCTCAAAAAACAACAACATGTTGTTTAGCCTGCAGGTATAAAGATGAAAGTTTGCCTTTATTAAACCAGTTTTCAAAATCCATGTTTTGAAAGTTCACAGTATGTTTCAAAGAACAGTAGTAGATTGGGCCTATTGTATATTACAGTGAAACAATTATAATGTATGATGAAATTAGCCAATAGTTGGCCTAGTGGAGAGTCTGGTTTAATCCCACCGTTTGGCAATTTCTTCAATTATTATTATTATTTATTATTTATACCCCGCCCATCTGGCTGGGTTTCCCCCGCTACTTTGGGCAGCTTCCAACAAATAACAAAATACATTAAAATACATTAAAATTACAAAATACATTCAAAATACATTCAAGTGTTTGTTGTGTGATTATTCCATTATTCATTCAGTTGACAGCTACTAGCGCTGATGGCTATGTTCTGCCTCCACTGAGGGATGCGGCATGTCTTTGTGTACCAGTAGCTGAGAATCAGAAGTGGGCAGTGTGGTGCTGCATGCAGATCCTGCTTTATGGTTTCTAATAGGCTTTCTGGTTGTCCACTGTTAAGAGGACACTAATCTATGTAGATTGGCCTTTGGCCTGAACTAACAGGGCTCTCTACTTTTGTGCCAGTGTGGTGTAGTGGTTAAGAGCGGTGGACTCGTAATCTGGGGAACGAGTCCACCGCTCTTAATCTCCGCTCCTCCACATGCAGCTGCTGGGTGACCTTGGGCTAGTCACACTTCTCTGAAGTCTCTCAGCCTCACTCACCTCAGAGTGTTTGTTGTGGGGGAGGAAGGGAAAGGAGATTGTTAGCCGCTTTGAGACTCCATTGGGTAGTGATAAAGCGGGATATCAATCCAAACTCCTCCTCTTCTTCTCTTATAGCTAAATCTTGTAAGGGCACATTTGATCCATACTTGTTTTAATATTGTATATTTTTAAATTTTGTTGCCCCATGTGTTAATAATATCAACACACTCACAAAATGTGGTGTTTATATTAGTTACTCAACTGAAGAACAGTTTGTCTTGAATTCATTTTCTGTACCTTCTGTAACAAATTCTACTTTTAACATACACCAAATGGAGCAAAATATAGCATTTCCTTCTCTCTGCGACATTGATGTCTTCTTCTGTGCACTGTGCACATGGGACATGTCATTATAGTTCAAGTACCTCTTGCTCCCAGCCCAGAGAGAACTAAATTAAATTGCATTCTCCTCACACTTTACAGAATTCATTCATGTTTTATACAATGTTGGGAGATCATATAAAGGTAAAGGTACCCCTGACTGTTAGGTCCAGTCACAAACAACTCTGGGGTTGTGGTGCTCATCTCGCTCTATAGGCCGAGGGAACCAGCATTTGTCCACAGACAGCTTCCGGGTCATGTGGCCAGCATGACTAAGCCGCTTCTGGCAAACCAGAGCAGTGCACGGAAACACCGTTTACCTTCCTACCGGAGTGGTACCTATTTATCTACTTGCACTTTGATGTGCTTTCGAACTGCTAGGTGGGCAGGAGCTGGGACCGAACAACGGGAGCTCACCCCGTCGTGGGGATTCGAACTGCCGACCTTCTGATCGGCAAGCCCTAGGTTCTGTGATTTAGACCACAGCACCACCCGCGTCCCCTGAACGCTCATATATTTCAGCATTTAAATTGTTCAGATATGTTTTCAGAAATTACTGCTTACAAGTGCTGGGGGAAAAAGCAAACACAGACAGCTGGTGATAAAAACAAGGGACAACAGAGACTGGAGAATTAATACTTTAATTCCATACTTGGGAGCATGAACTTTTGTCTTATCTGGCTGGCCAGGCAAGCTTACTGAGTGTTTCCAGTCCTGGAAGCCTATGCGAAAATTTGTTGAATTTTCAAGCGATGGAAAAGGAAGCGGAATTACTTGGGACTGGATCTAAACATGCTTCTAAAAGGCATTTGGCTTTGGGGGTAAATTACAAATAGTTCCATTTGTAATGTGAAGTGGCCTGAACTTTGGCTGTTATATTTTGCCTGGGAATGTCTGGGGAGCAGAGGATGAGAGGAATATATCTTTGCCCAACCAGAACCACATCACCTATTAGGTTGGGACTCTCAGTACATAATACTCTTAAGTACAAAGTTCGCATTGTATACCAAACCAAATATTCATTTAGTTTTATCCCAATGACAGAAAAGAGCAGGCCACAATGAAAGCTGAACTCCTGGCCTACTTTATTGTTAAGAACAAGGCAGAACATCCAGCATGTAAACCACTGGCTGTCTAGGTTTAGATAAAGTATCACATGCTGCTAGAAGGCTGACATTCTTCAGGGGAAACATTCCTGTTACCTGGAGCATCTGCACTTACCCAGCTCCTAATACCCCCCCCCCTCCTATCATCAACACAGACACACACACTTCATGAAGAAATCTATTTCATAATGGAATGTCTCAATACGGACTGCCAAAGACTTAACGCAATAGTCTCTGTTAGACTAAGAATTGTAAGATTTCTTACCTGCCCTTCGGAATAAGGTCCCAAGGCAGGTTACAACAAGATAATATAAAATTATTGGATCACTTATAACAATATGATGTTCCTCTAATTAAACCCCCACCCCCAAGATTAAATGGTTATAATGGTGAAACAAAACCATTTCAAGCAAAAGCGTGTAAATTCAATAAAAGAGGTTGGATGTGCACAGCAAAGTACCTTAGTTGACAAAGACCAAGGTTAAAAGAATAATAATGAATCTTCAGCATAGTGAAAATAGTGCTACAACTCAAGGACCGCTACAGAGAAAGCCCTTCCCTGGGCCACCTTTTCCCACACTTCTGAGAACAGCAGAACTGCCAGGGATTCCCCGCTTTGCCAATCTTAACAGCCAAGTAAGATCAGAGGGATGAAAGTGGTTTGGGACCCAAGTCATTTAGGGCTTTAAGTGCTAATGTGAACATTGTCAGCGGGGACCAGAAATGAGCTGGCAAGCACTGCCCACATATCACACAGCAACACATGGCCTTGGTGTGGCAGAGTGGTATGCAATAGGCTACTTAGGAATAAGCAAAAAGCCTGGATCACTGGTATAAACCCCCAAAATATGGAGCTTTAGCTATAGCAGAATAAAGTACATTTGCACAGCTAGAGATAAACACACATTTAAAACCACAGTGATGGATGAAACCTGCTTGAGGGAGAAATGCTGGGAGGACAGTTAAACAACTTCCCCCAGCCCCGATTGCGGTTCCACTCTGTTTCCTCATTTTAAAGCAGAATCACTATTTTTATGGCATTGTGACACTGCGTGTGTGTGGATTTGTAGCCAGTCCAAAAATATAGCTTTATTTGAGTCCAAGCCTTTCTCCTGGTTATAGGTAGAAATGAGATTGGATGAGTTACAGTGTGAATACAATGAGAGGAATATTGTCAGAATTCAGTTACTGGTTCACTATGGGAGCAGTGTGAGAAAAATATTTTGATTCCTGAATTATAATTAGACTGCATTATGGCCTTCGTATGGAAATAAGTGATTCTCAAAGGAGGAAAGAATGAAAATCAAATTTCCATCTGAATGCAAACCCTTGGATTCTAAAAATCAAGGCATATTTGTTCGTTTTATTTGTCTTCTTTAGGAAAGCAGCATTTGCAAGGTGTGTTTGGCTGAGATTAGGATGCAAGAACCTGTTAATTTTGCCACCCTTCTTCATTCTCAGAGATGGGGGAGGGGAGCCAATCAATAACTATAATTATAATTTTCTTCATTGATTGCTCAGAAGTCTTTAAAGGCACCTTCATTAATTTAAAGTCAGTGTGCAAATTTACAGGACTAAAAATCCTCAACAAAGCAATAGCATTTCTATTTTCAAGTTCTTACAGGTTTTATTCAGTAAAAGAGCTAGAATTAGTAACTAAGACAGCGATATTTTCTAGTTGGCCACAGGACCAATGGTAGCTGAAAACAATGCTTGCTGTTTCTTTGGCTCGACGTCACAAGAAATGACACCATGACAATTTTTCATTATCAACATAGTAGCACTGAAAGCTGCTAAATCTATGCAGATTAGAAAGCCAATAAAATCTTATGCAGAAATTAATAGTTTGGCTTGTCAGGCAAAAATCCTTTCAATTAAGATACATTTTCCAGAATTGTTTGTTAACCTCTTTTTCTTCCACCATTTTGCCTTGTGTCAATTTGATGTTGATGAATATAGTCATATTCTGAAGACATAGGGCAGATTCAGGAATTACCCCCTTTGTGAGAAAATATATACAGTCTTGTTCCTCTGTCACTGTACTAGTTTTTCTTGCCTGGTCCAGTCCCATGGAGTCAAATTACTCCACTCTTTCCACTTTCAAGTGTTGTGTAAGAGGGATTGTAATTTATGGAATTCAGAATCTTTCTACCTTCAGAATCACTTAATTTCATGCACATGTACATATACACACAAATATCCCAGGCCTATTTGCTTAATACATTTCTTCAGTATTCATGTCTCTTAGCCTCTTCCAAGAAGAACTGAACATCTGTGAGGAAAAATGGTTTGCTATATTCTTCTGCATCTGGCTGCAAACTTCAGTATGTGGGTTTTTTTTTTTTTTTTTTTTTGGTAAATACTCTCGGGAAAGTCTGACTATAATAGATGTTTCATATCCTCAATGCAATCATTCCTAATCTACACATGAGGAACAGATATTAAACTCCAGCTAACAGACCAGTGTATGAAAAGGTAATTGTTTTCTCGGCAACTAAACAGAGAGCACAGCTGTCCAGTGTTTTGGCAACAGCATGTTCATTTCATTACTTCATGGAAGACCCTGGATGATAAGTGACCTTCCTCCCAGGCAAATTGTACTTTAATGTTTTATGCAAGTCAAATGCCACTTTCTGACTGTTCCAGAGTAACATGAACAGAGAATACAAGAAAGAAAGAAAGAAAGAAAGAAAGAAAGAAAGAAAGAAAGAAAGAAAGAAAGAAACTGAACTTATTCAGGCACCATAAGAAATCATTTACAGATTCAGCTATAACTACTTAGATAATAAGTTTGAATAAATTGATTACGTATTTCAGTAGGGACCCATATTTCTAAAATAAAAAAATATTCTCTTTTTCTTCCCACCACCCATTTTCTCTTACTGCAAATACTATTAGAAGTGTTTGTGGTGTTGGATACTTTTTAATACTTTCATAACGAGTACCAACAAGTAAATCATAAATGTGTGATTAACTCCATAAATGTCAACAGGAACTTCTCCTCTGCCCCCCCCCAAAACCTAATTATGGAATAGGGTTAGCATACTCTCCAAATTGAGGGAAAGGTCTCAGCAGAGTGAGGTTTCATAGAGCATGGTTTCAGGGCCAATATCCCAGGAGGCTGAAAGCAGGAGGAGATAGGGATATTAAAGAGGCTGGCCAAAGGTAGCTAAAGGAAGCGGTTTGGCTTTGGCTTTTTGGAAACGTGAGCCCTGTACATGCAGTGGTACCTCGGGTTAAGAACTTAATTCATTCCGGAGGTCTGTTCTTAACATGAAACGGTTCTTAACCTGAGGTACCACTTTAGCTAATGGGGCCTCCTGCTGCCGCAGCACGATTTCTGTTCTCATCCTGAGGCAAAGGTACTATTTCTGGGTTAGCGGAGTCTGTAACCTGAAGTGTTTAACCAGAGGTACCACTGTACAGAAATGGCCCCCTACATGTAAAATGAATGCATGGAGGGCAAGCAGAACCACCTTTTGAACTTCACGATCTGCTTTGCTTCACAGTATGAGGCACCACCTTCTCTGTTGATTGAGGGGGCCCAGTGCGACGTCATGATGTCACACATGCGATGTCGCAAGGAGCTAGGGGGCGGAGCTGAACACCCTTTGAACGTTGATAGGGGCTGGGCCCTCTCATACATTGAGGGGTGAAACTGCCTTAGCGTCTACAGTATTTGTGCAATTTGTTTAAGCAGTGTTGCTTATAATAAGGAACCATTTTTACAGCTTCCTTGGGGGGGGGGGAGGAATCATAATGCCAACTGCA
Organism: Zootoca vivipara; assembly: GCF_963506605.1. Lineage (NCBI taxonomy): Eukaryota > Metazoa > Chordata > Lepidosauria > Squamata > Lacertidae > Zootoca > Zootoca vivipara. Next base: position 98,020,867 of record NC_083276.1, on the reverse strand, counting down.
CTAAATAGTTTATACAAGACTATAGAGCAGGCATCCCCAAACTGCGGCCCTCCAGATGTTTTGGCCTACAACTCCCATGATCCCTAGCTAACAGGACCAGTGGTCGGGGAAGATGGGAATTGTAGTCCAAAACATCTGGAGGGCCGAAGTTTGGGGATGCGTGCTATAGAGTATACAAGGATATGAAATCTCCAGTTATATATTTGAAATAGAACAAGATTCTATTGCAGCCTAGTTAAATATAGTTTCAGCAGTTCCCTTAGCATGTATCTTGCCTTTTCAAGTGAAATGCTACACTAACAGTTTAGAATAATCAAAAAGACAGGTTTTGGTTTTGTTTTGTTTTTTTTATATATAAAAAAAAACCAATAGAATGGTAATTATTGTGTCCTGGTGCATAATTTCAGTTTGTGCATGTATCCTGCCTTTTGTATAACCACTTTCAAGCCACAGATATTTCACCTTTTCAGTCTGATAGGGTCTGTCAAGTCCACAACCAGAACTGACACAGTATTGGGATGCCACTTTTCAAGCCCCACACCAGGTGCAATCCTGTACATGTCCTGGTGCAATCCTGTACATGTTCAGAAGTCAGACTCATTTAGTTCAATAGGACTGTTAGCTCAGTGTGCATAGGATTGCAGCAGAAAATCTGCTAAAGCATAAGACAAGGCACCTGTGGTTATCCTACCCATAAACCTCTATGATCCTGTTGTCCCGCTTCCACTCAGCCTTCGCCCACACTATCTGCTGACGTAAGCAGAATTCAGATTAAGGATCGTGTTCTGTGAGACCTTGATGTAGTTTTTCTGACCTGGTTTCACTTAACAAAATACATTTACCGCATGCATTCTTTTCACAATCATTGATTTGTTTTGTATAAAGTGTCAAGAAAATTCCTTGTGGCTTTCATGTTGCATATTTATGGAATACCTATGGCATATAAATCAGCCCTTTCTTGACACAGTATTAGGTCAGCCAAAGGCAAACCTTGGTTGTGAGGTGGCCATTGAAACAAAGTGTTTTCCACAGCAATTTCCTCTGGTTTCTGCGAAAAAGATCTAGCGCTTCTCTGATAAAGGACAGTTGTAACTTAAAAAATAAAATAAACCATTAAAACAAAATACAGTGATGTGCTGTCCCTGGTGAAGAGAAATAAGGCTTTCACTTAAGTCCCATTGAACTCAATGGGGCTTATCTCCGAGTAGATTTGTATAGAAATTCACCTTGTGAATACTTTTATTTTTAAAAATATTTTTATTAAAGATTTATTGAATTACAAAGGTGTGTGCAGTGTCACTCATATTTTAACATGTATCATTTTTGCAAATCAGTTACATTTGTTAAGACACTAAGAAGAAAGAGGGAAAGAAAGAGGGAATACTTTTATAAGCGAAAGTAATACCTGCTTCCGGTGCTTTTTTAAATAATAATTTTAAAAAGTGTCTGTATTCACCATGAAGTTGTCACAATAAGTGCCAAACTTTTAACACTTTGGGGGAGGGGGCTGGTGCATACCCTTGAGTACCCCCAGAAAAAAAGCACTGCCTACTACTTACTATTTTGTTACAACATCCCCAACAAAGATATGGTAGTTATTCTGATTCGTTACATTTTTGTCTGGATTGATCTCGTCACTATTGCCATGATCGTGACCAACCTAGATCAAAACAATGGATGTTGATATTCTCTATATCATGCCCATAGACCAAATCGTCATGTCACTGGTAAAACAGCTACACAAATTCCCAGGCCTCTTCCTTCAACACATTTGGAGTACTAGGAGGAGGGTAAGAAACAATCTGGGAAATGACAGTTGAAATATGGCCTCAGATAACACCATGAATATTTTCTTCATGCCAGTGATTTAACATAAAGTATTCCTAATTTACAAGTTAAAAAAGAAGAAGATGGTGGCTCTAAGTGATATCTTTGCATATGTAATCTTAGGTAGTAGGGGGAAAGCATTATTATTATTTTCTACTTCTTACATCATCACCAGTAATAAAGATCCCACAGTGTGAAATTAACTGACAGTTCTTTTGATGATGAATGAGGAAGATGAAACTCTAGTGTATTCTTCCATAGCTGCTTTGGCTCTTTTTGTGCTTTTTAAGAGTAATTTGTTTTGCTCTACAAAGAAAGGAAGAAGACAAAGTCAATAAGTAAGTGTTTGTTTTATTGTTTTGTTTTACAATATCTTTTTCTTCTAAATACATAGTATGGTTACAATGGTCAGATCTTATTATGGTAAGTTTCAAATGGATCTATAGAATTAATGTGGGGAATCAAAGGATGAGGATTTTATTTTTAGGAGAGAAAAACAGGTGCCGGTACTCACCATGAAGTTGTTACTCAGGCAGGTACATTATCTGATCCACTAGTATCATGAAGCCCGTTAAATTAACGGGTGCTAGAATTAATTAGCGGGGTCCCCCCGGGTGACTCACCCACCGCCACCACCTCAGCCCCTCACTCAGTCCCTTCCCCACCCCCACCCCAGCCAGCTGCCTCCTCAGCTTCCTTTCTCCCTCCCCTTTTCCCACCCTCTTTTTTCTACTCCTCTTTTCTCTCTCTCCCCTCGCTGGTCCCAGTTGCAGCAGCCCTTCCAACCCCCCCCCCCCAAAAATCCACACACACTTCCAGGGACCAATTCCCCCTTCCCCCGTGGGTGCACCCGCTCTCCTGCTTTCGCTCCTCAATAACGGCTAAACGATCCTTCAGCCCAGCAGCCGCATCACTCGCGGCTCGCACGAGCTCTCTATCCACACCCACCTACCCTCCCTTTCCCTTTTGCCTCCTCTCCTTCCCCTCTAACGGAGAAGAAATCACTAGGAAAGAGAGAGATCCTTCCGTAGCGCAGCAGAGGCAAGGGGAAGCCGCACACTTTTTTTTGTATGGTTGTGTATATGCAAGCATGTAATCTCTCTCGCGGTCCTGGTTTATCCCGTCCGAAGTCTCTGCGCTCCAAGTCCCAACGGCTGTCCGTGGGGCACATGCACAGTAGCGCAATCCCACGGACACAGGGACTGGACGCAGAGACACTTGCACTTTATTATCTGCAGCAAAATAACCAGACTGTACAAAGGTGATGGGATAAAATCAGGCCAAATCTTTATGGACAGCGGCAGGCAGGGCAAGGGTTGGCATGGCATTGGGTCCCAGGATCAGTTCATCATTCCACAAGCCCCATGTTGATGGAATGGTTCCACTGGGTTTGGATTGCTCAGGATTGGCACTTAATTTCATGATGAGAAATCTCAGAAGTCCTTGGAAGTTGGGTAGATAAGAAAAGTCTCAAAATACTGCCAGACAGGTGACCAGTATGAGTTGTGACATTTCCCTTAACCACATGAATTCAGTAAGTTTAGTGTAAAACTCAGGACACAAATGATTTATTGGTTGGTCTCCTTGATCTCCTTCCGCAGGGCCTATAAGACAGAGTTATTCCGCCTGGCCTTCAGTTTATCCTGATCTGTCATCCCTTTTCCCTTTCCTTTTTTTATGAAGAAACCCTTCTGGGTCCCCACATCAAAAATTTCCCTGGTCTCCTTGCTAGCCATAGCAGGACTAACTGGTGATGCTATATTGATGTGTATTTTTCGTTGTTTTTGGTTGATGTTTTATATTTGTTGTTAGCAGCCCTGAGACCGGGAAAGGTAGGATATAAATAAAAATTTATTAATAATAATAATAATTATTATTTACAGAAAAGACACAGCAAAATAGATGTCTTTTTTCTTATTATTAGCTCCAGAATGCTTGCCAGAAGGACATCGTGTTCTACACAATGCTTATCGCAGCATCACTTTTGATTCCCTGGAATTGCAGGAAACTGCCATTCAGGACATGGTCTGCGATCATTCCCTTCCTCAAGGATGGTACCGCTTCATGATTGACAACAAGCCTGCAGAAATGCCAACCAAGTGTATAGAGGTTCGTACCATTTTTTTAAAAAAATATTTTCCCCAGGATTCCCAGTTTTCACCTCTGATATACTCTTCTGCAACTCACCTCTAATATATTCCTCAGTAATATTCTAGCCTCCTATGTTACCATGGATATATGCATGGTTAGGATCTGGAAGAAATGCCCCCCTCCATATTGGAAGGGCTAGATCAGGCATAGGCAACATAGCTGCCAAGTTATTCCTTATTTTAAGGGATTTTCCCTTATGCTGAATAGGCTTCCTCGCGAGAAAGGGGAAAACTTGGCAGCTATGATAGGCAAACTTGGCCCTCCAGATGTTTTGGGACTACAACTCCCATCATCCCTAGCTAACAGGACCAATGGTCAGGGATGATGGGAATTGTAGTCCCAAAACATCAGGAGGGCCGAGTTTGCCAATGCCTGGGCTAGATCACCCAGATTTTACTGTATTAATTGTATTGTGTGGCATATCTGACTCAAGCTATTGGTGAGTTTGTTCTCCCCAGGAGCAGCTGGAGATGTGTTCACAGAGGCAAACAGATCAGTGTGACTTGCTTCATTCAATAAGCAAATTTCTCCCTTACGTTGTTCATACCTTGACAATTCCACTGACATGTTGAAAATAGCATCTACAAGTCAACACACTTTTCCTGGTTCACAGCTCCAAGCCATCTTTCTGACATCCGCTGCTTTGCATGCAAAATGTGGGTTGAGAAGTTGGCATATTGTGAAGCAATCCATGAATATGCAGGGCTTTTGTGGTGTTCTGAGGAATTGCATAGATAATGTCCCAGCTGTCCCAGGGGAAGTAGGTGACTCTCAGTGTGTTGGGCATTTCTAAACATCTTCAATCCCTCTAATCAACTGCTTAAAACTACAGCTCCTTTGAGGTTTTGCTTCTTCTACGGATGACTTTTTGATTCAAATTAAATAATAGATTATTTGGTTTCTTCTGTGGATAACTTCATAATTCAAATGAAATAATAAATTCATAAACTCATAATTCCAAGCAGCAGCTCAGCTAAAAGCTGGCTTCATTTAATATCAGCCGAAGTGAAATGGGATTTGAACTGAAATTAGAAGGGAAAAAATTGTAATTTAAAACTGTACCAAAAAAGAGAGAAAAGAATGAGTGGGATGCATTGGATTTTAAGCAAATGAATGCAAAACTTAGCATTGCCTTTCTTGGTTCTTCTTTTGGTCTAAATCAGGCATCCCCAGACTTCGGCCCTCCAGATGTTTTGGACTACAATTCCCATCTTCCCCGACCACTGGTCCTGTTAGCTAGGAATCATGGGAGTTGTAGGCCAAAACATCTGGAGGGCCGCAGTTTGGGGATGCCTGGTCTAAATTGTCACTGTCTAAACTCAATGGGACTTACTTCTCTGAAGTCACATGTAAAATTGTGCTGTAATTATATATGTTAAATTTGAGATTTGATGTTCCAGCAACTACATACTTGATCATGTAAATAAAAATATTACCCAGCACAGTACTAGAAAGTCCACTGAATGACACAGGTTCCCAGTGACACAAAGTGACACAGGTCCCCATCCAGAATCTCCAAGACCAGTTAGTCAGTGTTTTTGGTTTTAACCATAATGGACAACAGTTGTAGGAAAGGGATTAGACCTAGATTTAGGACTCCGCAAGCAGGTGATCAGCATTTTCCAAGCTGATCAGCAATCATTTTGGAAGTTGGTTGTGTGTTTGTGCACATGTGTTCATGGTAAAATGTGCCAGATCCCCCTCAATAATGTTTAGTCAATTATTCATAAACAAAGCTATATATCCAGTAACGTGCAGCATACTAGTTTCCATGATTGATAGGTCCAATGATACCCAAATTTCTAAATCATTATTATTGAAATCCACCATATTCTTCTCCAGTCTAAGCAGACACTCTTTCCCCCCTCAATTAAAACATCAAACAATGTTCACATGGAAACAGATGTTCAGTCTAATCCATGTTTGCATAAGTCTTGAGTTTGGCTCATATGATTCCCCCCGCCCCTTATTTGCCATTTGAGCAGCCAGAACCATAAATTCGCATAATACATAAAGCGTGCAACCAAAGATATAATGAACCAGCTGCTACTCCTATGATTAAAATGGCTTCAAAGTTTACCAAAGTCACCCAACTTGTTGGGGCTGGGTCACACACTCACCAAGCATGGATCCTGTGTGTGTGTGTGCCCTTCCCACATCAAAAATAGAAGACAGCACATGACACAGTGATTGTACACCTGGTTTGGGCGATTTTTGTTCACCCTTGAGTGAGAAAAATATTGGTAGCATTCAGTGAAATAATTGCACAAGCATCAAGACTTATGCTTGTGTAATGGAGCTCCCCCCCCCCATCTCCTCCAATAGCACATGCTCCACACCACCACCAAATCTCCATGAAAGGGCTGGGAGAAACCTCAGAAGAGATTTATGAGTGCACATGGGGGAGGGGGAAGCAGGAAAAAATCTGGTTACACAAGGGGAAGTCATCCTGCTTGTGCAGGGACCTACTTAGCAGTACTTTGAATACAAATTGAAATTTGTAGATGTACACTCATGTCACCTATGGCACAGCTTATCTTCTTTGTATGGTGGGAGCATGTACACATGCCCATTTTCCCCACCATACGCATGCATCCCATGTCTGGTAAGTGTGTGAAATTGCTCTATGTCTCTGATCACCACCCCACCCCCAGGCACATTATGTTTGTCTATTTCAGGACCACTGGAACTGTTCATTTAAAACATCTTCCACTGCCTTGGCATTAGGCTTCCTGCATTACAACTACATACTAGATTTTCCAGATGCTAATTGCCGCTAAGTCAAGTAAGAGTGAGCCCATTAGAGCTGAACCAAATACATGCAGCAGAGTTAATAACCATCTCATTTAAATTATATTAATCAGCCTACTCAAGATGTGAAATCTACCGTGATTTCCCAAGCTTTGCAACCTAATCTCTCACAAACATTTACTGACAAAAATATTGACCGAACACCAAACAGAAAAAAACAGTTGAATGAAATGTATCAAAATACATATTAATTGATTGGTTGAATAATATCATGTGCTCAGAACATGCGACATCAAGACTCAGTTCACTGAGAAATTAATTGTTTTTGGATGAAATTAAATAGAGCATTTAATTTCCATATGATTATTCTTTTTCTTTTTTCTTTTTTAAAAACCAATTAACAAAGTGTAGCATTTCATGAAGCAGCTTGTAATATCTCAAGCACTGATCAGCAATACCAGTAACCAACAGCCAGTAAAATACTGAAGAAGCTGCTCTATCACTTAAACATCAGCAGCATTTTTTCTTATAAGCTCCTACTTATATTTAATACCATAATTTCTATGCAAACCTCAAATGATGGGTCCAACGGCTTGATTTTTTTTTTAAAAAAAAAAACACCTTTGCAATTGCATATAACTTGGGAATGATCAATCAAATCACTTTGAATATCTAAATCCCGAATAAGTGGAATAAGACATCCCAGGGTGCAGCAGTAATTCCAGTGTGTTTTCCGTTTACTTGAAATGGGCAGCTCATCCACTTTTTTATGCGTCGATTCTAAGTTGAATAATTTGATGGATTAGTGGCTGCTTAGCCAGGAATGAATAATATTTAAGACATACATACCTATCTTGCAGTGGCGCTGCATGGATTAATTAAGAAATGTCAGTACAGTACAGTATGCTTTAATGAAAAGTGACAAAACATGGTAGGAAGTGAGCATTCAGATTCCCACTTTGAAGCTGAACCCCTTCAAGGAGTGCTCAGTAGGTGCCAGGTAGAGATCAGCATCTGATTGCATTAATGCCAGAAACTACTTTCCTCTAAAATTGCATATTATCTTCTCTGAGCCTGCTTTGGAGAAGGGTGCTTGATCATATCACGCTTCCTAACTGAAGAGCAGATAACGTATTGAGGTTTTTTGGGTGGAGGGTTTTATCAAAAGATGAGCAGCAAGGAGTCTGCAAGAGATCTCCACCCTGTGCTACTCAACAGTGTCAGCATATATTTACTTCCCACCCCAAACTCCAGAAGTTTCAGTGTTCCACACCAAGAGGATGTTTTGAACAGCATCCAATAAAGCTGAACACTTTTCATTCCCATTAATTTGAGTGGGAGAGACTCAAATGCGTATTTAAATACCTCACTGAAAAATCAATGAGGTATCAATATGCCTTGGCTGCCAGTGGTGTATACATACAACCACTTCCTGCATCTTGATCAGACATGCACATAACAAAAATCTTGGCTACAATCTAGCTGAAGTTAAGCAAACTGAAGACTCCTTATTTCAATGTGAAAAAATCTGAATGCTCACTCCCCACTGAGTTCAATAGAAGCAGTGGGATAGCTCAATTGGTATAATAAGAGAATCTCAGGGTTGCGGGTTTGAGTCTCACACTGGGTAGACGATTCCTGCATTGCAGGGGGTGGGACTAGATGACTCTCACGGTCCCTTCCAACTCTATAATTATATACTTCTATTACACTAAGTGCCTCTTTGCCTGTATCACTCTCCTAAGCACATGCATTAAAACTAGCTATGTATAAAACTTTACTTGCTTTATATTTAAGAAACCATCACGAAGGAGTGTTTATTTGTCCAAAATATCACATTCAACATCACTGATTGTGCCTATAGAAGCACTTTTACAGGGCAACTGATGACCGGGTTAACAACAACAAAAGTCCATTCTGTCAAGGTGTACAAAACAATGGCTGTAAATATGTTCCCAATACTGCAAAAAATATGGGGTATTCTTAAACATGCTTTTGTATCCCAGCCCCCCCCCCCATGTTTATACTTCCTGCATATTTTATTTTTCTCTCTTCTAACATTGCAACTTTAATTCTAGATTGATTCTAACACATGCACATGTACATTTATTCATTCGTAAATCAAGTACCACCGCCCTAGCCCATTGGAAGTCTGTGGGAATGCCAACAAAGGGTGAAAATATATATGTGAATACAAATGTGTGCATGTATGCACGTTCCACCTTTAATTTTCTATTGATAGAGGTACACTTGTCTCTTTAAATTGCCTACAAGGTTTGTCATGCTTGCCTTTAACTCAGTATTTGAATACGTTGGGTACTTTGCTTAACTTCCTCTTTAGTACCTGGATATCAGTCACAAGCAGAAGCCCTGAGTTAGAAGCAGAAATCTTGGTGTGATGTGCTTTGCTTATGGCACACGGTGGCTAGATTCCTGCCATTTAATCTACCGAGCACTGAGAAAGGACAGGGAAAAGAGGGCTGAGGCATGAAGAATCATAGCTCTGGGCAAGGATTTTTGCTTTATGGCCTAAATCCGTCCTGTGATAACTTCCTCTGAATCTTATGAATTCAATAAAAACCCCAAGTAATCTTTTCCCATCAGAGAAAATAAATAATAATAATAATAATAATATATAATAATAATAATAGCCTTTCAAACAAGGCAATAAAAAATTAAATATGCTTTGGCAAATGCTAGATATTAATTTATCATTCCCACCATTTTATTCTCAAAGCCCAGGCAGGCTTTCAGTTTTCCTTGTGTCTTTTAGCCTTGGGGCTGCCAGGTAAAATTCAGCTGACAGAACTACAATAAAGCCAGCATAACTTATACTGTGACCTCCACTCTCACCCTGCTGTCATACACGATCCATTTTTTGTGTGTGCTACAAAAGAGCTTTTGCTACTGCTGCAGCTTAAGGAATCCAGCAGGGCTGCACCAAAGGGGGGGAGGGAGGGAGACTTCCCCACTCTTTTAAAGTCTCTCTCTCCCCCCACCCCCTTCAAGCTAACATAATGCTCAGATTTACCAGTCTCATTTTAGCACGGCACTATTTCACGTAGCTCCAAAATTGAGGCAGAATAGTGCACAATTTGAAAGTGCTCACCTCTTTGCAAAGGGTAACTGTTAAACTCTTTTTTTAAAAAAAATGATGGCCAATTTTTTTTTTTTTTTTTAAAAAACAGCAAATAAGCCAAGTCTTCTTGCACCTATTTGCAGGTGTATATTTTGACAGTATAAGCTTATAAGTGTTCCATTTTGTGATAATGATTTCTTCCTTTATTTATTCATTGTGCAGTTCTTACAAGCGCTTTTCAGGCTTTTATTTATTATGCCACCCTTCATTAAACATTTCAAGGCACCTCACCCCAATATAAAATCCATTAAAATCAAGTACATTAAACCACTGAGCCTAGGGCTTGCTGATCAGAAGGTCAGCGGTTTGAATCCCTGTGACGGGGTGAGCTCCCGTTGCTCAGTCCCAGCTCCTGCCAACCTAGCAGTTCGAAAACACGTCAAAATGCAAGTAGATAAATAGGAACCGCTACAGTGGGAAGGTAAACGGCATTTCCGTGTGCTGCTCTGGTTCGCCAGAAGTGGCTTTGTCATGCTGGCCACATGACCTGGAAGCTATACACTGGCTCCCTCGGCCAATAATGCGAGATGAGCGCGCAACCCCAGAGTCGGTCACGACTGGACCCAATGGTCAGGGGTCCCTTTACCTTTACCTTACATTAAACAACCAACACGGCAGCATCTACGGAAGCTTGAATAAATATGATAAATTGGGCTAATCTAACCGAGCTTGTGATTTTAAAGAACTTGCCAAGATCCCGGGGAAGGCTTGACCCTCCCCCTCTTTCCTTCTCAACTTCCTGCTTACCAATCGTCCCATTGTTGGGAAGTTTTCTATTTTGACATCAAATGTGAGTGTGTTGGACTTGCTTGGCAATTATCTGCTTACATATATGTAGAATGAGAAAGCAATGCAGTCACTATCCCCACAGTTCAATGACACATCTCTCACGAGTCCTATGGCCAGGCCAGGGACACCTGCCCTCTGTTCCATGACCAACTGTTTTAGGATGCTGTTATTTTGTCATGGCTACAATACACATTTAACCAGTCCAAATAAGGATAATTAAAACCACCCCATCGTTAGAACATTTCCTCCTTGGGATGTCTCCTTGAATTCATTCAAGACTTCAGGATCGCCCAGGATATTTTGGTTGAGGCTGAGATAGTATGTTCCCAGCACTTAATTGCTCTTGGGGCCTGGTATTGCTACCCATTTATGTGAAGGAATATGTGAAGGAACCCTCCCCTTTTAGGATTTAGAGCTTGCCAGATTCCATGTCCTCTTCGACTGCTGGGATGGTGAGCCTCAGACCCAGGGGGATGTCTCTCTTTCTGGCCCTCAGAACCCTCTTCAGGCCATGGCTCTCTCCCCAAATCACACCCCTCACTGGCCTAAGAGCTTTGGTCTGGCTGGAATGTGTCCCTGAAGTCTGATAATGCCTCGTGCTTGTCTAGATGGAAAACGGAGGGGGTGCGAGTGTGTGTGTGTGTGTAGAAACTAGCCTACTATATAAAAAGAGAGTGTAAAGATTGCATTCATTGATCCACTCCCTTTTGTCTCTCTTTGCACTCGCCACGAACACACAGCCTTTGGAAGGTTGGCCAGAAAGGAAAGTCATCCTTGGGCTGAAAAGGGTTCCCTCCCCCTTATAGACAGAGCAAGACCATTGTTAGTACACCTTCCCTGGTCTCTCTCTAAATGTCTCTGGCCCATGTGGTTTCCCCTCTTGGCTCTTAGGCTCCTTTGCACTTCTATCATGTCCCCTCACATTTTCATTGCCTGGTTCTACCCTCTCCCATTTGCACAATCAAACATACATTTTTGCCCTTATCCCTTCGGGATTATTTTCCCCGAACAGGAGGCTCTAAGTTCCTGCCCACTTTCCCCCCAGTAATCACCTTAAAAGCTGCTCTCACGCCTTTTTGATTTCAAATACCAGCAGTCTGGTTCCTTACTGGCTCAAGTGGTGCTCACTCTTATGGGGCAGGCCAGTATTGTCCCCAAATGTTCCCCGGTGCCTGTCATGAAACCTACAACACCAGGGCTCAGACCTGGAATGGCAGAATTTGGAGGAAAACAATGAGGGAGATAAGGATGAATGAGATGGGCAAGCTGGACAGCCTTCCCTTCTTTCAGGCATGTCTGGTTCCATTGCTCACATGGGAGTCCCAGCTCCCTCCCTTTCTTTCTACCCAAAGTCATGTTTGGAGGCCTGGCAGGTCCTCCGATGTGGTCTGGAAGACTGCACCAGTGCTCCAACACAACTTCTGAGCCCTGTGTTGTGGGTGCTAAGCACCCACATTTTTTGGGGTGTCCTGACACCCAGAGCCCCCTAGACCTGGCGCCTATGCAGGCAGGCGTGTCACCATGCAATCTCTGTGCTCATTTCTTCACATTTTATGTAAGGTTTCATATGTTTTCTTTTAAGGAATCTTTTAAAAGCTTACAAATATTACTGGAAGGCTTTTAATGGGACTTTTAAAACACTTATGCCTCAATTCCACTTGCTGAGAATATTGTTTTAGTTGTTCCATAGTAAGCTTCTGCTTATACTTCAGCTACTAAAGCACTCTCAGTATCAATGAGAAACCAAACAGCTCCCCAGATGGGAGGAAAAACTGTTTAGTTTTTAAGATCTTCCCACTTTCTCCAGACACTTGAAATTCTTGTTTACTTTATGGTTTGCTCAAACAAATGTGCAGAATTCAAACGAAGATGCATTCCTTTGAAGCTCTGAAGCAGAAAATATGTTATATCTCTTATTCCAGATATAAGCATGTCTATGATGGTCTCATCTGTAAACTGCCACTGTGTTTTTTTCCCCAAAAAAACAACAGCCAGTGACGAATAATAATGATACAAGGTAATTAATATTCTTCCAATGGCTACAGTGTTGAGGATCACAAATATGAATAACATGACCTGCACCACAGAGGTTCATTAGAAATACACAAAAGGGCAAGAATACAATCATAGCAGATTAATGTCACACTTCCATGCAGGCCAGCAAGATAAGGTTCCTTGCTTGTCAATAACCCCCAAATCATTGCCTCCCAAGTGTAACACAAAGACTTGTACAGGCTGCAAAACACGGCCAAACTCAAAGCAAAGTTGTCAGGAGGCAATCCCAGGTCATAGGGAAACCCCCCTGATCACAAAAAAAAAAAAACCAGATCCTGAAGAATTCCTGGAAAGCCACTGCAGAGCAAAGTCACACCACAGAAAAAGTAGACAAAGAACAAACCTGCCCCTTCTTCTGAAGCTGATATGTTTTAGATTGATGAATTCAACTGAGTACAACACACCCACCCTCTTTGAAGGTGAGATCCACCAATTCTAAAGCAGTGCATGAGCTGTCAGCCCTAGAGGCTGCCATCAGATCTTCAACATGCAACTCCCTCCACCCCCCACAAAGGCAGTCAGTGCTGCCACATGGAACAAGAATTGTTGAAAAGATGAGGCACATACCAATGCCCATTGGGCCTTCAGTCCCTTTAACATTTCATTCAAGTTCTTCCACACTCTTTAGTCCTCAGTAGCATAAGGCACCCCATTACTTTTCAACAGAAAGGCCAGACCAGCCAGTTTCCTCACATGGTTCTCACAAGCAAACTGCTACTGTGCACACTTATACAAAATACCACCAGGTGGTTGAAGGGATTGGACAACATTCCTTATGACTCCTGGCCACCCTAACTACATTTGTTCTAATCCTAATTCCTAAAACAAGTTGAACAAATAAATTAATCTCTCTCTTGATGCTTCCACCGCCGACACAAAGTTTCTACAACATACCATATTCATCGTATAGTTTATCAATTCATATTCATACCTCTGACTTCCAGTCACTATCTGCTGTGTGACTCATTTGGTTCCCCTATGTACATTCCCTTCTCCTCGAATTCCTATTAATTCTTTTGTACACACTAACACCGATCATACCCATTTGTCTGAATTATTGATGAATACCAATCATTCTACGGCTGCCGTGAAGATTTCGTCCTTACTGTAATTTTCTTGTAAATATTTTCTAAATTTTTCCCATTTTTCCATAAATTTTTGTTTCGAATTTCTCCTTAATTTATCGGTTAATTGAGCCATATCAAGAAATTCTAATAACTTCGTTCGCCATTCTTCAACTGAAGGGATTTTGTCTCCTTTCCAATTGGCTGCTATCAGCAGGCGCCCTGCCGCTGTTGCGTATAAAAAAATATCTCTATACTTTGCTGGGATGTCTTTCGCCAATATTCCAAGGAGGAATGCCTCAGGTTTTTTAACAAAATGGACTCCTGGCCACCCTAAAGCCCCACCTGTTCCAGTATAAGGGCAGACTATTTTAGGAGTGACTTCCCCATTTCTTAGAACTTCAAGACCCCACCACACTTCTGGGAGAGCTTGTCTGAGGCTCTGAGCGAGGGTCTTGTTAGAACAAAGTTATAAACTTAAACCAAGCAGCAGCCAGTTCCTGGCAGGGCCCCATGGCAACTTAGCCTCCCCACCTCCAATCCTGGGGAAGGTGTTACCTGCCCCCCTTCCTTATTCTGCACAGGCCTGCGTGTCAGGGCTAAACATTGATTGAGGAGCCAACCTTGAAAAGGGCTACTAGCACATAGTCCACAGAAGCTGAACCCCTGGCCTACCTGGCAGCAAGTGAGTATGTCAAGTCCTCAGTCCAGGATCAATTGCCATGTCCAAAGTCCTGCAGAGATCCTGACTCATCCAAGCTGAAAACCATCAGTACGAGCAGTTAAGCAGCCACAGCACCTCAGCTCTGCTTTCCCTTGCCTGCTGATTGCAGCACCTGGGCCTGATGAGACATGTGACCCTCACCTGTTCCAAGCCTACTCCAGCTGAGGAATCCCACACCTCCTCCCAGAGCTAATGAGCCCCACCTGGCCAGCCAGGGAGCCGGGCTGTGGGCCCTTGCCTGCCTCAGCCTCCTGGAGCATCCCTCCTGCTGCTTCCTACACCTGTGTTTATGGAGACAGGGGTCTCCTTGGCTCTGGTGAAGGGTCCAGCTGTTATGGTTCCTGTGCACTGACCTCCCCACCCCCACCCCCTTGCCATGCTCAGTCACCCTGTGAGTACTTCCTACACCAACTTTTCCTTCCCCACCCCCAGCTTGCACCAGTGTGTCACAGTCTCAGATACACTCCTTTCCCTCCTCTTCCTTCTCCCCATTGTCCTGCCAGTTCACGACAGCTCATGGGGTGGGTGGAGCTGGCCATTTAAGACTCAGGATTTGTTGGTTGTATGGGGAAAGGTTTTTAGGCGTTACCCCACTTGCTTCAAAACATTCCTGCTGTATTTGGGGGCTCTCCTGTTCCTTCTGCTGAGGACCCCTAGACACCTGTCCCTAAGTCCTGCACTGATGTATTTATTACGTTGTTTATTAAGCCTATTTATACCCTGCCCTTCACCCCAACAGATTCCAACAGAGGACAAAATATAGCTCATAACATCACTGTTGCACCCCCCACTCCAGGGAAAAGAATTATATTCAAAGGGGGAAAGCCAAGCAGAAATGCAGCCACTTGATTGATTTGGTTTATATATTTCCACAGATGAACAAATGTGGGACACAAGCTCCAGTCTGGCTGTCGCTTGAGTCTGACTCCCTCCCGCAGCCTGGCGAGAGAAAGGAGCTCACCGCCTGTGCTACCTGGCAGTTCTTTTTCGGAAGCATCAAAGACTGTTGTCTGTTCCGGATACCCATATCGGTCAGACATTGTGGAGAGTTCTTTGTTTATCTCTTGCAACCAACTCAAGGGTGCATGGGCTACTGCGCAGAAGGTGGGTTTCATACAGTCCATATTTATCACCCAGATTGTATATGCACCTCTCTTCCTACGTGCTCAAAGGTTGCGTTATTGCTCTGCACATCCCAGTGACCTTGCAAGTCAAGCATTGCTCCCAGTAAGATGCAGACAATGTAGCTAATCAATCAGCAACAGCCCAGGGTGTTTCTGAGGAATAGCTGTTATTACTTTGGCAGAATTTAATCTATAGCATGTTACCAAGGTATGCTTAGCTTGGTTACACTTCCTACGTAACCTTTATTGCAGCCTTTTGCGTCCACATTTGGTTTAAAGAGCAAAGCTAACTGACTGAGCATGTTTATTACTGTTTGTTTGTTTACATCACAGAGTGGCATCTAATACTGAAATGATCTATTGGAGATATCAATGATGATTTGAAAGCCCTTGAAAGGATACAAGGGAGGGAATAAGAAAACAGCTTTTTGGTGTCTTTTTTTCTTTATAATTACTTTTGTCAAAAATAATTGCCAAACCACCAGAAGAGTTCTAGACTCTATTCTGTATTTCAAAGACAAAAGGAATGGCAGATAGCAATTCCTCACTCTGTTACACCTTCTGAACTTGCAGTCTTCAAGTGCATATAGATTGCTAGAAATGATTCTCCCTTAAGAGACTCACAGAGGCACAGAGCATTATTCCTCTGTGTTTCCCTTTGGAACCTGAATCTTATTGTACAAATTGGATCTCATGGATTCAACACAAAGAAGACTAGAGCTATCAGCTTTTCAAAATCCTGTTTCCAGACCTTCTGCCAGTCACTAACCATAGCTATTTAGGTGAACTTTTCTGCCATTCTGTCATGTCTCAGTTTGAATGGAAAGGAACACTGAAATATTAATTTGTGATTGAACTTCTGTTTCTCAAAAGACTCCCCATTGCTGTCCTGTATGCTTGGAACTGCTTCCCTGAACACCTGTGTGATGCTAATTCCATTTTTTATCTTCAAAACTTTCCTTTTTAAAATGAAGGTTGTAGCACAACCTCCTAATTCTCATTCCCTACTAAAACTAAGCCTAAGTATGTGTAACTGAAATAATTCCAGATTTTGTCAATGTTTACTCCCACCTTTACTCCCTTTCTCTTCTTCTGTTGTTTTCCCTGGTTCAGATTTTAGGGTGCGGTTGAACTAATGTGTCACATCAGTGGTAGCCCTGTGCAAGAACTTCTACTTGTTTCCCCTCATGCAGCCTCCCTAAGATTGGCTCAATTGTGGTAGTGGTTGAGAGTTGAGAGAACCCCCAGAACAGTGGGGGATAGAGGGAGATTATTCCTTTTGGCCAGCTGAAGTGCTTGCCCTGATGAAACAATTGCCTTAGTGCAAAGCTGAATTCCACATCCTCATATATTACAAGCTGCTAAATGCAGGGAGCTTTCCTCTGGTACTTGATACAGCTTCATGCAGAGAGGCAACACTATATGAAACAATTACACTAATTTCTCCTTGATGTCGATGAAAGATATGTATATTCACTTGCCAAATGAGAGATTGTCTGGTGTAGTAGTTAGCAGGTTAGTGTATTGAAGTAAGACCTGGGAGACCATGGTTCAAATCCCCATTCTACTATGAAGGTTGGGTGACTTTGGGACAGTCATTGTTTCCCAACCTGACCTACATTACATAGTTAAAGGATAAAATGCAGAGGGCAGAACTAATCATGCCACTTTGAGCATCTTGGGGGGGGGGAGTGGGATATAAATGAAATAATTAAAATGAACATTCTTAAATCTCTCCTATTGAAATCAGTGTGACTTAACAGTGGTTGACCTTGGCTGGATTGCACATTTCATAATATGCACACTCACAACAACAACAACAACAACAACAACAACAACTTTATTATTTATACCCTGCTCATCTGGCTGGGTTCAACAGCAGAAGACAAGAGTGCTCTGCATTTTACTGTTTGCACCTGAGTATGGATGTATTTGGCACATTCATTGTAAATGGCACACATACTTATGAATGCCTGGGTTTCCCTGAAATATACACAAAACTAAGGACAATTGTTTCAAGATGTCCAGTTCTTTGCATATTGCAACAGAAGCTGAGCATTTAAATACACATAGGCCTTTCACAATAGGCATGCTACTACAGTGGAACCTCGGTTTATGAACACCTCGGTTTACGAATTTTCGGTTTACGAACGCCGCGGACCCATCTGGAACTGATTAATTCACTTTCCATTATTTTCAATGGGAAATGTTCAGTTTATGAACATTTCAGTTTATGAACAGACTTCCGGAACCAATTACACCCATGCTTCGGGTTAAGTATGCTTCAGGTTGAGTACTCCGCGGACCCTTCTGGAACAGATTAATCCACTTTCCATTACTTTCAATGGGAAAGTTTGCTTCAGTTTATGAATGCTTCAGTTTATGAACAGACTTCCGGAACCAATTGTGTTCATAAACCGAGGTACCACTGTACATAAATTTTGTGTTTGGGAATGATTGGGAACTTTGGAAGTTTTTCAGACCAATGAGTCCAATTAAGCAACAACACACCTCTAAACACTAGTTTTATCACTTCATGGGGCCATACTAATCTCATTTTATTTCTTTAGCTGTTGAAGAACCACAATTTAACTATTTTGGTCCCAGAGGAACTGGAGCAGACATCAACTTTCAAGGTAATTTATTGGTGTTAGCATCAAATATCTGTTGTTTTTTTATTGGAACAGAATAGCTGGGATTCAAAAGGCCATGAAAAATGTTCCACGTTCACATCTGTGCTTTTATAGTCCACTACCACCTGCAGTTGCATCCCACACCTATTCAGCTGAACTGCAGCAACACTACTGTTGGAAGGATAGTTTTGCCCTACCACACTAGCTACTGCTGATGAAACCAATCTATATTTTCTAGTACTATCTCAATTATAATGATTTCTTGGCTAAACTATTACCCCACTCAAGTGCATCATGCCCTCTGTTTTTCTTTGTACACAGACGCATCTCAACTCCCACCTTTACAACCACTTGTCACCCCTGAGCTTTTGGGAGGCCACGTCTACCTCAAATGCACTTTCAGCACTCCAACTTCAGATCCGTCTATAGGTTATGCGGTGGTCTGGTCACGCCTTTCCAAATCCAGAGGGAAAGAACAGCTTCATCATGACACAACGCTGCAGACATTCTCCTATGTGGAGATGGATGGAGTTAATTTCAGATTGGGAGATACGGTAATGCTTTCTTGAAGACAAGGTCAAGCGTTCAGAGGAGCTGAATCTCTCTGCATTTATTTGTTTGTTTGTTTGTTTTTTGCTCTTATTAGCTGTTCTTTTGAATCTGAATTTGGCCTGAATGTAAAAGACAGTCCCCAAGTGGGAGTACATTTTAATATAATGTTATTAAATGCTATTTATCAAGTTTAGAACCCTGAGCATTCCAATGTATTAGATGAAGTTCTCTTATGGTATCCAATTTATTTATCAGAACTTCTGTTGTTGCCTATCATAGCATTGCTTCTTTTACAACTTTCACCTAAAAATGTCACTGAATAAGGATATTTGTATCATGTCATGACACTGCTGTAATGACAAACAGGCTTGGTCAGTCTGATCAAAGGACTTACAGCACTAGCCTTACTTTCACAAACCAATCCATGTGTCTAAACCTGACATTTTCTGATCTTAGCAGCATCATAACTCATCTTCTGGATTTCCCTCATTTTCTCATAAAAAGCAGATGGGAAAGTATTTTAGGGTTAGAGAATACCCTTAACTCTAGACAAAGAGCAACTTGGTCTGAAATGAGTACATTACCTAATAATAACAAATATTTTATTTGTATCTGACCAGCTTCCCCAGCCACTCTGGGAAGCTTCCAACATACATAAAAACGTAACAAAACATTAAACCTTAAGAAAGCTTCCATATACAGGGCTGTTTTCTAAAGTTACTAATCTCCTTGACATCTGATGGGGTGGGGAATGCCCTTGAAGGCTTTTTGAGGACACAACAGTTCTGAGGAACAAAACTCAAAAAATCCTGTTATGTTTTAGATGCAGATAGCAGGGGTGCCAACTTGGGGGAAAAAATGGTGTATGTGTGTGAGCAGGTAAGCCCCACCTGCATAATTAATCACATGATGTGGTACACACATGCACCATTTAAATGGCTTGGCCCCCTCCAATATTTGATTGGGGGGGTGAAGGGACCTCGGCCCCTAGGAGTTGGCTCCTGTGGCATGTAGGCTATCTTTGGTGAAGTGGTCTAAAGCCAGCAAACAGCTAGATTGTAGCAAATTAACAACAGTTTGTTTATGAGACCTCATTTGATGCTCTGAAGTTGTAAACTGACCTTAACACCCATCCAGTTCTCTGCACCTGTATTTTCTGATCGTAAACTGAGGCATCTGTTCGGTTTAGTGGCAGAACCAACCTGTTCTTCTGTCCCTTGGTAGTGCAATCTTCAGGAACCTGCACTCATCTCCCTATTGACTTATTTTTCTGAAAGCTGCTGCATAGTTGTGAGTCAAAAGGAGAGGAAAAAATGTTAAAGCTCTGCTTCCAGTTGACTGATATCCATCTACGCTACATTTCAAACTCTCTCAGTGATATCATTCAAGCATAATACAAAATTTCCTTCAAGATGTTGTTCATATCATAGCTTTTAATAGAGTCATTGAGCTTTACTGTTCCAATGGAGTTTGAGCTTTTATTAGCATCTCTTTAGATGAAATTGCCAAGGCCATTTCTTCATAATGCTTATAAGAGCATTTCCCCATACTTTAGGTCCCAATCAGGCCATTCTGGAAACTGTGTCGGCAGAGAAATGTTTGCAAAACTACTGCAGCTTTAATAAATAAATCTATAATCCACTGCTCCCCCTCCCTCCTGCCTCGTAAACACTCAACATAGCCCATTCCATCTGATTTGAAATTGTAGCAGTTCCTAAGCCCAATTTAGATTATATTGACAGAGGTCATTCCATACCTGGAGGTACAGCCATCTGTAAATTACAGCAGGCACAGTGTGTGCAATGGGTAATGCTAAGGAAGCAGGATGTGCCAAAGAAACTGGCCAGGTTTTGCTCTGCACAGCAATTTGAAAGTTCATGCGGTGAGATGGCATACATTTTTTAAAAGGCTTATGCAAAATCACTTTTTTTAAAAAAGTTTGCCAGTGGCAGTGGCCATGTTGCTGATAGGTTACACTGTTTGCAAATGCAACAGCAATGAAATAAAATAAATTCAGCTCCATATACAAGCTTATGAACTGATTTATCTTTGCATTAAGATTAGAAAGAGAGCCACTTAGCTTCCACCATGAAAGGAAAAGGAGAGAAGTTTTCGCTTTAATTACAACCTTTGACAACAGAACAATAACTCTACATACATTCTTTAGAAAAAAATTACTGCTAATAGGAAGGTTTCTGATGTTTTGGAATGAATTTTCACATTGAGATTCCATATTTCAATAAGCACGGATTTGCTTTGGTTGACAGTTTCATTATGAATAAAAACAAAACCCAGAGCAACCCTATCTGAATGAAGCATAATCTCCATTATAAATGTCTTAGACTCTAATGTAATCTTTGTGGATAACTCAGAGAAAAGCTCATTGTGCTGAAAATGCCAAGAAATTCAGTGCATTTTATGGTCCTTGAGGAAAGAAGTAATATGGAGCACATGTTAGCCTCCTGTTTGAATGCAGGAAGATGCATAGCAGAGGTCTTTACTTGTATACATAGGGCCCAGGGAGCCACGCTCATGTGATACTGTGCCTTCACCCAATGATCAAGACCTGCCCAAAAGGCACCATTGCCACCTAGGCTTAGGTGTATCAACACTCATTAGACAACGAAACAACCCTGAAACTCCATCAGTGGCCAGCAGGGTATCATTGGTGGGTCTGTATTGCTGACCTGGCTTCCCGACACCATGTGTCACTGCCTGTTTCTGAGAGGGGGAAGGCTGAGGCAGCAAGGAGCTCAGCATGGTGTGGGTGCAGAGCCAATCTGATGCTCCCACCACTGTACCAGAACCACAGCAAGCTGTCTGCTGCCTTGGCCCCTCTGTAACTGGCAGTGACACATAGTGTCTGGAAGCCAGGTCAGTAACTCAGCCCTGATTGCACCACCTCATTGGTCACTACTGAATGAATGTAAGCTGTGCTTACTAGCATTCTTCATAACCTGTGTCTGAATTTTCAGCCATTCACAGCCTTAATTCATTCTGGAGGTCCGTTCTTAACCTGAAACTGTTCTTAACCTGAGGTACCACTTTAGCTAATGGGGCCTCCCGCCGCCGCTGCCGTGCCGCCGTCATGCGATTTCTGTTCTCACCCTGAAGCAAAGTTCTTAACCCTAGGTACTATTTCTGGGTTAGAGGAGTCTGTAACCTGAAGCGCCTGTAACCCGAGGTACCACTGTATATAAATGTAAATTTGCTCCTTTAATATGCATATAAGTTTTAAATGCACATTTTGATACATTGAAACTTCCAGGAAGTGTGTCGCAACATTCAGAGAAGCACAAAACCTGGAAGGAAAGCCAAGTTGTGATTTGCATGTTAGTCTGAGGGGTATGGGTCAGGTCATTTTGTTTAGAGACTCAGACTGAATTCAACAAGTATAACGAGGCTTCACCAGGGTTCACCTGGAGAATCACAATGAAATATCTCTCAGAAGCTGGAAAAGTTTAAAAATTTGCCCCAGATAATTGGGCGCAAATAAATTTAAATGGGCATAAGCTCCATCTGAAGCACATCAAAACTGGTCACCAGCGAGGCCACCCTCTTCCCCACTTGCTAGTAATGCACAGGGAAAGAAACCCATGCATTTGCAAAACTCTTATCTACTGTTATTATGTCTGCTCAAGTTCCTAGATCTCATTACTGCGCTTAGGCTGAATATGCCAGTCTCTTTTTTTATATATTGCAAGTGTTTTAAAAATACCGACAGTAGGATTTTCTTTTACTGAAAAGCTTGGGGGGGGGGAAGAATACCCAACCACAGAGTAGTCAGTCAGTGTTGCATTCATACTGCCTGCAGGGTATACCTTTTTCATCCCCCCCCCCCGTCCCTTGAAATGATAAGATGATAAAAGGAGGGGGGAAGTCTCTGATAGCGGAGTTACAGAGTAGAAGCCAATATTCAGCTAGAGGCAAGAAACTCCTAAGGAAAGCTATCTTAATAATTATGTGACAAACTGTCAAGACTGTAGATCAGTGACCAATGCTCATATCTGATTGTGAGAAGTTCACACCTGAGTTGTAGAAGAAGAAGAATTCATCCTCAAAAAGGAAGGAGCTTTGCACATAGTATAATGGGTACGGAATGTGCAGTACTTTTCCAATGCAAATATTGTACTTTCCTTCTTGGTTCAAAATCACACACAGTGCAATACAGGTGAGACTAGATTTTTTCAGATTTCCCATTGGAAGCTTCTTAATACAGAGTCAGATGAACGGCCCACCCAGGTCAGTATTGTTTACACTGACTGGCAGTGATTTGAAGGCAAGGCTTGCATGTGTGTCCCTGGAACATGAATGCCTGATTAACCATTTCAGAAAGATAAAAATTGCCCCTGGGTGTTTTGAGAGGCATGTCTGCCATTAAATGTTTTGTTTTTTTAATGTATTTACGCTTGAAAATTGTGGTGTAGAACAAATACAGCTGCAGAAATCACTACACAATCACCACAAATCAGCTTTAATGTTCTGCTGCTTAGTAGCCAGATGCCCTAGTTCCAGCTAGCATTATTGCTGAATGTCAAAACTACCTGATCCAAGCCCTCCATACTTGCTTACCCAGAGTGAAGGGTCACCTTTTAATTGCTACAGAAGGCACCTATGGATATCTGTTAGTAAGTACACGGAATTTTCCATTTCAAGATATGGGAGGATGGCTGCCCCCCATGTGTTCCCCATTTGGTATGTACATTGGCTTTGCAGCCAGCAAAGGGAAAGGCAAAACAGCAAAACCAGGCTTCATAGGGTAGAATATCTCAGTCAAACCTTTATAACACCTTCAATCGCTCTTCATAAGCTCTTAATTTAAAAAGCAAAATAAAAAATTGTAAAATGGACAATTTATTTATTGCAGGTCTTTTGCACTGTCACAGCTTTTAAGTGGGACTCTCCTGATCAACAGTCTTTCCCTGAAGAAAGCGATGGATTCTATGCTGGGATTAAGGTAACAGCAAAAGACCTCATTTAGCAAACTTCTCTAGCATATCCTCAATGGAGATTTCTATATTAACCACCTTGCTCCGCAAGACAACACACTGTAAAATTGGCTTTGGTGATTATAAACAGTGTACTTCTTAGGTGCCCAAGGAGAAAAGGTCTCCAAAAATTGCCTGCCATTCTATCAATCATTCTATCAGACTTTCTAAAGGCACTAACAGCTACAGCATCTAGGTGCCGAGAAATATATTGTGAAAGCGTTTCATTGTTCATCCACCTTCCGAGAGGTGATTATATGCAACCTTAAGTAGATAGGCACAGTTCTGCAAATTCAGAGTGATTTGGTCATAATGCCTGAGCATTTGCGGTTGTCTCTCACACAATGTGAAATAAAAGTTGGGACATCATCTTCAAATGGACAGCTTTTGCGAAGACTGGCATTTAGTGTTTGCATCCTTTGAATGCTGCGCTCTCCTATTCACAAAACTCTGGGGGCAACCCCCCATTATGTTAATGGAGAATTTTAGCAGACTAAAACATTTTCTGACCTTGGCCAGCTATTCAGTAGCAGATATTTCATAAAAGAGCCTTTCTTTCCCCCCCTTTGTTAGCTTTTTCTGGAATGCAATATAAATAACTGGCAAAAAAAGTCATTCCATTAAGGAGGCTGTAGTACAGATTAGTTTTCAAAAGCTGAGCCTATCAAAACAAGGACCTGCATGCTAAGTCTGCCATTATTATTTATGGGACAATACATTATTTATGGGGCAGACTTCACTTTGATTCATACCTACCGTGTTTCTCATATTATAAGACATGTCTTATATTTATTTTTTCCTCAAAAAAACACACTATGGCTTATTTTCAAGGGATGTCTTATTTTTTCCTCCTCCTCCTGCCGCGGCCGGCATTGCTGCTGCGCCTATCACTATGTCTTATTTTTGGGGTATGGCTTATATTCCTTGAATGCTTAAAAATCCTGCTATGGCTTATTTTATGGGTATGTCTTAAAATATGAGAAACAGGGTAATGCCTTTGATGGGAGACCTAACAGCACAATCCTCATTTTTGGGTAATGTGGCAGCTCTCTCTTTTGAAAACTCATATGACACCATAGACTGCAGAAACCACAGAGATATAGACTCTAGAGCGGGTGGGTGGGTGTGCATCTACCTGGCTCTCAAGATCTCCCTAGCCCATGTCCCTTCCATAGGCTACAATTCTCTCCGGTCGTCCCCTCAAGTGCTTTTGCTTGTCTGGCATAACTCCTTGAACTGTGCTAATGCCTCTTGCTTGCCTGGAGGGTGGATGGAGAGAGACGTGTGTAGAAACCTCTAACTTCGCGTGGCTGGAATGTAGCCTATTTGTTGAACAAAGGTTAGAGTCACACTCAATACTCTGACCACTTTTGTATCTGTCTCCATCCTTGCAGTCCTCAAATGGTTCTCTGAGAGGGAAGGAATCCCCTGGGGCAAAATAAACCAAAACAAGACAAAATCTGCCCTTGTTCTGGAAACTAGAATACAGGGACTGTGTCTTTTCCCCCCACAGCATTGTTAAAAATTATTATTATTTTGCTTTGGCAGCAAACCTGGGAGAAGACAGTTTCCCCTCCATTATCATTCTGTCATTTCACCTAGGGGTAGACAGAATGGTAAAATGTGATGGGCTCTGCAGAAACACCCCCTTTTTTTGAGGGGGGCGTTGTATGTGCCACAATCATTTCCAGTTATGGGTTGTCCGTCTTTATCTTCAGATGCATCTGCATGGTACTTGTTTACATGTAACCATCAGGGCAGGGAATGGGTAGCAAGCATAAGCTCTGCATCATGTATTCTCTAACAGGAAAGTCATCAGAACCATTCCATTGTGAAAATGATAGTGATGTCATGACAATGTAAACCAGTTATGCACTGTTTTTCATTTGGAACAAAATGAGGAAACTGTTCAGAAATGAGGGAACTCAGGCTGGGGGCAGAGGGAGTGACTCTGTATTAGAGCGTATACTCGGTATCTATAACAGCTGTTCTTCTGTCTCCAAGGTGATGCCCTCAAGGTACTGTTGGACTACAACTCCCATCAGCCCCAAGCAGCATGGCTCCTGTCCAGGGATAATGGGAGTTGGAGTCCAAAATATCTGGAAGGCACCAGGTTGGGGAAGGCTGATCTATAAGGTTTCTGCTTCAACCCCTACGATCTCCAACTGGACATTTGAAAGTAGCAGGTACTGGGGTGGGGGGGACCCTACCTTAAGCCCCATAGAGCTTCTGCCAGTAGTGTAGCCAAGATGGGGAAACAAATGGCCAAACTCTGCACACTCAACCCTACCATTAGGTTGAGTGAAGGAGCTGCTTGAGGGTGAGGATTAGTTGAAAGATTAGTTGAAAGATAGAGATGTGTGTCTTGTCTGCCTCTGTGTTGTCTGCGCAAGGCAGCCATGGAGGTTGCTGTCCTACTGCTAGTAATGAAATAAGATTCAGCTATCTCCCCAGCTGGCTCTTGTACATGGAACGGGAAAGTGTCATCTTGCCTTTCACTTCAGGCAACAAAATGTCTCAGGTTGGTCCTGGACTCAGCATAAAGCACATGCATTAGCATAAATTAGTCCCCCTTTACCTTACACATAGAAAGCAAGCCATATGACCAGCTAATTCTCCTAATATACAGCCCGGCACATTTTAATTAACTTTTTTTTTTTTACTAGTAGCTCTGCACTGAGCAAATCGGTTCCATGCTGTTAGTTATTAGGATTTTTCAAAAGGATCCCCCCCCCCTCCTGCATCACAAATAAGAAACAATTACCCAGCTATTCCTGAAAATGATTTTGTAATTACTGAAGATGTTCAAAAGCAAAAGGTAACATTCGGAAATTAAGGCAATTTTTACTTAATAAGCAATTACGGTGGCTAATTTGGCAGAATGTTTGAGAGCTAAGCAGAAACCTCGGTGAGCCACCAAAATAGCAATTTCACCTTATCTTGGAGTAGCAGCAAGCTCAGATCTTCTTAACGTGCTATCAAAGTCGTGAGAGAGAATAAGGAAGGCAAAGGCTGAATAAGACACCATGTGAAAACCCTTCCTTGGTGACTGGTTTGAACAAAGCAAAAGCATAGCAATAGGTTCAAATAATTCGTCTCTAAAGCAACTTGAGGCAGGCTCCTCTCCCCCTTCCCTGTTATGAACACAAGACGCTGTCTTATTCTGAGTCAGCCCATCAAGCCCCTTATTGTGCATTCTCCCTGACAGCAGATCTCTGAAGCTTTAGATCCAGGTCTTTCCCAGCTCTGCTCTCTCTGAGGGTCTTTAACTAGGGAAGTTTGGCACTGACTCTTCTGATGCAAAAAACATGCTATACCACAGAGCTGTGACTTCTCAAGACATTGCCCATAGGTCATCAACATAGCACCTGTGGCCACACATGCACCTACAGAGGTCTTCCCTGGTGCAAACAGGATCCCATCCCGCAGAGTACAAGAGGCAGCACTCTGCCTGCCCCACATGTGCCATTGGCACTTGTCTTCCCTGTCCCCGGGCGGAGAAGCTGAGCAGCTAAATTTTGAAGTGCACCCCAGCTCCTACCAAGTTTGGCAAAAGCCAGGGCATTTCCGTGTGACGCATTGCTGATTGAGTCCCACTCCCCAGATTGGAGAAGCCAAGCGGCAACATTTTGAGGAAGTGCCCCGGCTGCTGACAAGTTTAGCAAGAGCTGCAGAGCACTGGTGGCAAAAGTTGGGGGCGCAGTGGCAGGATGGGCAAGTTTTGAATGTCTTCTTCAGAGAAACTACTCTTCCCCCTCCCTCCCCAAATTAGCCTGAAAAAAATGTTTTAAAAAATCAATATACTGTATTGCCTGCTTGTTCCAGTGAAAATGTTCCTCCTTGTTGAAAGGGAAACTTCTGATACAATAACTGAAAATTTGCTTGTGCCCTAAATCAGAGACCATTCACCATCAAAACAGGCCAAGGCTTAATATGAGTGCAGTGTAAGACTGATCATCTGTCTCTATTTCCAGTTTGTGCCAGAATCCATACAAATTGCAGAAGATAGTGAAGAGCATATTTTGACAATCCTAAGTACCATCCCTATTACCTGTCTGGGCCAGGATGACATCTGTAAAATTACTTTGCAGCTGACTACCGGGGATTCTGGTAAGAGTCTTATGTCAGTGAGCATTTGATCAAGCACTTTTGCTGACTTTCCCTGAAATCTCTGTAATGAATCTAAGAGCATAGCATAGGTAGGAGAACCGCCATCATTTACTGCTAGAGGGCTTCATAAGACAAACAAAGTGATTGGCTATAAAACCAGAGAGATGAGGAAAAAGTACTTAAAGCTTGTGGTCAGTGCATTAAACTATTTGGCTTCATGTTGTAGGCTAATTTGACTATTACTTATAGTCACATACACAAAGGTATGTACACGTGTGTGTGTGTGTGTGCATTTACTGCAATAAACTCACTAGCTAGATCAATCACTTCCTCTCAATCCTAGTTTCTTATTTGTAAGATTTGAACCTATTTGTATGGAAGATGATTAATAATAATAATAATAATAATAATAATGGCACATTAGAACCAGGATTCTAAATAGCTGGCCCTGTTATGTTGCTGGCCACTGGGGTAATTTCTTTGGAAGCCTGGTGATGGCTTAAAAATCTCATTGCTTTGGGTTCCGGTTTCCGCCTGCAGGAATGGCGGACCTGTTTTCCATCTCTCTGACCTTCGTGAGGAATTTGGCGGTTGCTAGGGGAGTAAATGGCAACCCCCTACCCTCTCCGGGGGTTACGGAGAGGGGCCGCTGGCCCGCGATGCCCCCAGACCCACTCCGACTGTTTTTGGAGTGGGGGGAGCTTGGGCTGAGCACTTACGAGGGCCAGGACTCCCGGACGCTAATCTGCATGGCGGGGATTTCCATGGTTAAAGAAGATAATTAGGCTTAAATCTATGGACATACTTCAGAAGGAGGGGAAGAAGCGCTGTTTACTGCTGAGAAATTTATGCTGCTGAGGGAGAGGAGTCAAAGACTGTACTGCATCTGGAAGAAGGATTGATGGGGACGGAGCGATAAGGGAAGTGAGTTTTTATTTTTTTTTCTTCATATTGTTGCCTCGTACCTTCCCGGACGCGATGTCCTGGCTTGTTTGGAGTGAAAGAGAAGCAAAAGACTGTGTGAGTTGAACTTTATAACTGTTGTTACTGAGCATATTTTTTAAAGATGTGGAGTTGCCGATGAGAAAAGCCCCCCCCTAGTCGGACGGAAGGAGTTCTGGACGCGTTTGGAGGATTTATGAGCTGTGACGCACTTTAAATTGGAGCAGCGACCTGAAGCTAAGTTCAGCTATAGGGCAAGGAGATCCATTAATTTACCAAGAGTCTATGGTTTGATGTTTGGGTCTCCTGCCTGGAAAAGCTGTAAATTCTATAATGATCGTAAATCTTCATGGCTATGAGAGAAAACGAAAGTGATTTGAGCTTTTTAAGATGGCACTGCTTCGAGCTGCTTCGACGCAACAGGGAGCTCCATTAAGAAGATTTATGGGGAGGCTGGACTGATTAACTCACACAGGAGAAAGAACATCTGTGAAACTTTGTTTGATATTTATCTCAGCAGCTGGGAAACAATCGGATGAAAGTGGAAAACATCTATGTGACTGTAAGGGGAAGATCTGGATTATTATGAACTTGGAGGACGATTTGAACTTTAGAAAAAAGACGGCAGTGGACAGTTGCGAGGAATTCCCAATTTCTTGAAGCATGGGAACCCAAATAAAAAATTCTTTAGATGATTTGGCATAACATTCGGTTTGATTGATATATATATGTGTATAATTTGAAATATTGAATGTGATATAATTGGTTTTAATTGGAAAATTAATAAAAATATTTTTTAAAAAAATAAAAATAAAATAAAAATCTCATTGCTTTGAGAAGTTGTGCCACTGTAGCAGATGTCATGTCCTGTGAACTCATAAATAAACTTATAAATGAAGCAACATGCAATGCAAACAATCCAGAAATGCTCCCAATAAATAGGGAGCTACACACACACACACACACACACACACACACACACACACACACACACCTAATTGATGCAGCCTACTTGTGCAACAGACTCCTGCTTTTGCAAAGTTCCCCTTCTTTTCCTCCCCCTGCATCCCCCCCTGCACCTCTAAAATGAGTGTTTGTGGGGGATATGCAGAGGGGAGGGGAGAAAGGGGAAGCCCCACTGCCTTTGCTAGTGCAACACTGGATCTTGCACATACATAACATTTCACCCCACTGTGAGGGTTAAATTACAGTGTCCAGCAGCCACGCTGGGTATATGGGGCAAAAGGGTCCTCAACCCCCTCAATATTTTGAGGCAGGGGTGCATCCCCCCTAATTTTGAGGGAGCTACCATCCCCCACAGCCCCTGGGTGAGCACCGGTGTGGCAAATGGGAGGCTGGGAGCCTGATTTCTGCCCTCTGTGCCGCGCTCTGCAATCGTCAGAGCATCCCGGTAGACACCCACACATCCAAGCAGGTGTGGCCCGACCGGGGGGGGGGGGCGTCACACATGTGATGTCACACACACGCAACAGTCCCACCAACTTGCTGTGCCTGGCGCCCAGAATTCTTTGAGGAAAAGAATGTGCTTCAAATGTATAGAAGTGCACATAATAGATGACTATGAGCTGTGGTGATTTTTCCATCCTAAGGTTTGCACTGTAATGGTATATTTTATCCTGTGAACCTCCCTGAGACCTGCAGGTAAAGGGCGGCATACAAAACAAACAAACAAACAAATTAATAAAATGCCTACCTGAGAGTAAGTTCCATCAAATTTAATAGGACTTAGCTCTTAGTATACACATACCGTATATGTAGGACTGTGATTATTTCAGTGGTGTTGAACAAGATTGTTTCACTGATATAAAATACGACACATTTTATATTTGTATGCATTTACGGCGAAACATTTCATGAGTATTGATATATTTGTGTTATTTAACTGATGCTTGATCTAAAGGCTATTTCATATTTTACCTTATCTTACACAGGGATTGTCAGTATTGTGTTTAATGTGTGAAGAGTGACACAAATGTCATTTTTTTGCATGAGGTACTGCTGCTGGGAAGCTGATATAAGAGTCCTTATGCAGAAAGACATTTTCTCAATCCATCACCTGTGACAAGGCCCCCTCAAAAAAGAAAAGAAAAGTGAATGTGACTTGTGCCAGAAAGCAATATGTGAAGAAACCTATTGAATAGGTTTTTAAATACTTTTTTTAAAAAAAAATCAGCTCATGTTTGAGGCTGCTGGATATAAAATATATAACATGGATTGAAATCGATTAAATGACATATTTGAAATGAAAGATCTACATTGGCTCCCAGTACGTTTCCGAGCACAATTCCAAGTGTTGGTGCTGACCTTTAAAGCCCTAAATGGCCTCGGTCTGAAGGAGCGTCTCCACCTCCATCGTTCTGCCCAGACACTGAGGTCCAGCGCCGAGGGCCTTCTGGCAGTTCCCTCGCTGTGAGAAGCTAAGTTACAGGGAACCAGGCAGAGGGCCTTCTCGGTAGTGGCACCCGCCCTGTGGAATGCCCTCCCACCAGATGTCAAAGAGAAAAAAATTCTATCAGACTTTTAGAAGACATCTGAAGGCAGCCCTGTTTAGGGAAGCTTTTAATGTTTAACAGACTATTGTATTTTAATATTTTGTTGGAAGCCGCCCAGAGTGGCTGGGGAAACGCAGCCAGATGGACGGGGTAATAATGATGATGATTAATAATAATAATAATAATAATAATAATAATAATAATAATAATAATATTTCACATCTAGAAAAGCTAAAATACCAGCACTGAAAAGCATAATGAATATTGGCCATTCACAAATGCAGAAAGAGATCTCCAAATTCAAGCAATCTCAGGATGAATTCTGTAAAACAGGAGATTTCTGTTTTTATTTGTTTTCTGCTGTAATGCACATTCTGGCAAACTCCAACCACAGGCAAACTCATGAAGCTCTTTAAGTTTTTGAATGAAAATAAAGACTATTTTATTCCCCAGGGAACTGAGCTGTTTGTGAGAGATTTTGGCTTCTGATATCACTGTCACTATTTTGATCTGGTCTTCTGCTGTTATTAACATTGCAATCATATACATGCCTACCCAAGATGGGGCTTACTCCCAGGTAAGCAAGTACAAGATTGCAGCCAAAGTATTGCTGTTTTCATGTACTGAACTTGTGCATTCCATCCTTCTCTCTCTCTCTTCTCCTCTCTCTCTCTCTCTCTCTCTCTCTCTCTCTCTCTCTCTTTCTCTGTAGCTGTAGAGCTATATATAATATTTTTATATAGTCTTTCTGTGCTACTACTTACCAGTATGGAGTACTGAAAACCTTTTCTTTTCTTGGAGAGAGAGGGGGAGAGGTGGTAAATGAGATTTAAAATATAGAGAGAGAAGTGTGTATTTTTCTTGCTGTCATTTTTTTTTTTTTTTTGCATGTAATGGTTCTGTTTGAGTTCATGTCTGGCTGTTGTAATAGCAACAATTATTCTGATCACAGATGGAAAACCATCCATCTTCCTTTGATTAAAAAGAAAATCTAGCTATTAACTTCTCAACAGAGTTATGAATGCCAATATATTTGCATTTTAGATGATCTGGGAAGGAGGCCCCCAGACATCGCTCTCTCGGCATGCCAGGTGGCTCTGGAACACATGCTCTGCGAGGAAGGTAGCTGTGCAAGAGCTTCGGTATCTGTAAGGGCTGTGAATGACTTTGCCGTGGATGGAAACCTCACCAGCTATATCAGAGTGGAGCCTGTCCAAACGAGCGAGCCGCTTTGGCGGGATTATACACCAATGGATGTCCAAGTGGGTTAAAACAAACAATGAGTTTGATAAGAGCATTCTAACAAGGCTTTCCTGTCCTATTTATTTTTGCATTTGTAATTCACTTTTCTGTCCCAGAGAAAATCCCTCCCTATCCACTTTATCTATCACACTTTATTGTGTATGCTTGTATCATGTTCTTCCCTCCAACCACCCCAAGTAATTTCACATTTGATAATTTGAATAGGGCCAGAGAACTGCAGCTAATCATGTCTCTCTAGTGAGTGTAACTTTTTTATATTTTTATTTTCAAATACAGTACATGTTTGTCCCATTTGGAGCTATAAAGTTAAAAACACACCACACCTAAAAATGTGTGTGAAGCAATCTCAAGTCTGCAGACAAAGGCAATGATCCTAAACACATGTATTTGAAAGTCTCATTGCCTGATAGGATTTACATATGACTAAATGCTTATGATCAGCTAAAATTGCACAACCATAACAGAAAGGAATCAATGGAATTACTGGGGTAAATCCTAGTAAGTGCTTAACCCTCTGTGGTAGCACTTTGTAGACATTGACACTGAATCTCAAATTAATTCTAATAAAAATATTTGTTTCATTTGCTAACAAGGTTCTGATATATAGTTGATTTGATTACGGTATATTAAAAACTTACAACAATGAAGCCAAGATCAGGGTCTAGTTAAAAATCTTCACTAAGTGATTTAATTCAAACTACATACTATAAAATGTTAAGGTCAAATGAGTCAAGAATTGCTTGCTTCTAAATATGATAATGAACTACTGTTGCAATGAATATACCTTACGTTATGCTTCTGGTTTTGAAACTGGTTTTATTTAAACAAGTGCCTTAATTTCAATCAGATATCTGCTTCTTGCATTACGGGGAAAGTTTCACATTGCCACGCTAACAAAGCAACTCATTATATAAGGAGGTTTCGCTTGACAAATTTGATCTTTATGAATTCTGATATGAACAGACCAGATCTTGGATTGATGTGCAGATCTGATCAGAACTTAGTATTTATCTGTGTTCTCATTCTTGAAGGTTCAGACACAATTATTGGCTCAAAAAACGTAAATGGCCAGTTTTTAAAATGTGTATTTTCTGAGTTTTATTTGGAAGAACCTACTTTTAAAATATCATAGAATCATAGAAGTGTAGAGTCAGAAGGGATCCCAAGGGTCATCTAGTCCAACCCCCGGCAATGCAGGAATCACAGCTAAAGAATCCCTGACAGATGGTTATCCAACCCTTTTAACAACCTCCAGATAAGTGCACCACCTTCTGAGGTAGTCCATTTCACTGTCAAGCAGCTCTTCCCATCAGAAACTTCTTCCTAATGTTTATTTGGAATTTGAATCCATTGGTTCTGGTCCCACCCTCTGGAGTAGTAGACTTAGGTACTATGGCACCTTGTGCAAAGCCAAAATTTGGCAACTCCCTTCCAGCCCATGCTCTGCCTTCCCAAAAGCAGGTAAGGAGGTGCCCAGCTTTGGGAAGGAAGCACAATGGATTTGAGAGGATCCCGGAGCCATTCCACCTCCTTCCTAAAGCTGAGAAAGTGCTAACTAGGCTTTGAGAAGGAGGCAGGAGGATTCTAGGACTTGGTCAGAGCCTCACTCCTCCTTCCCAAAGCCCAGTTCCTTGCTTACCAGGTTTTGAGACAGTGGCCCCCTCGGCTCAGTGCCCAGTGCTTGCGCGCATTGCTCAAACGGCACTAAATCAGCTCCTGAAGCAAGCTTGTTCCAGCATTGATGTGACTCCCCTTCAGATATTTGTAGATGGCCATCATATCATATCATATCATATTCAGTCTTCTCTTCTCCAGGCTAAATATACCCAACTACCTCAACAATTTCTCATAAGGCTTGGTTTCCAAACCCTTTACCATCTTAGTCATCCTCCTCTGCACATGCCCCAGCTTGTCAATGTCCTTCTTAAACTCTGGTGTCCAGAACTGCACACCGTACTCCAGGTTGGGTCTGACCAAGGCTGGATAAGGTAGCACTATTCCTTCCCTTCTGGACATTATACATCTGTTGATGCAACTTAGAATGGCATTAGCTTCCCACCCCCTTCGTGAATCACACTGTTGACTCATGCTGCGTTTATGGTCTACTAAGACCCCTAGATCCTTTTCACATATACAGTTGCCAATGTCACCCATCCTATATTTGTGCATCTGATTGTTCCTGCATAAGTGTGCTATGGTCCATGGGGTCACGAAGAGTCGGACACGACTAAACGACTAAACAACAAGTGTGGAACCTTATGTCTGTCCCTGTTGAAATTTTTGGCTCTGCAATCTGTTACGAGCATCTTCAACACGATTCTGTCTTCTGAGGTATCAGCTACACTTTCCAGTTTTATATCATCTGAAATTTTGTCTTTCACCAGGGTTGTAGCTGACAGTAGTCACACTCAGAACAGACCTACTGAAATGAATGAACATGAATATGTTAAATCCATTAATTACTGAGTATTTAATTAGATGCAACCATCATACTTACATGTGAATTTTCTTGTGGCTTTTAAGAACTCTCAGATTAATGCAGAAACAGGATGCTAATGACTTATTAGTAAGCACATGCAAAAATGACATGGATCAGAAATAGATTGATTCATTGATCCCTACTTTGCTTTTCAGGATTCTAGATTTCACACACTTCCAGTTAAAAACTTTTTCATTGTAAACTTTTTTTGGATGGGCAGGGAGAGACTTGTTTTTTTGCTGATGTTTACCTAGAAGAAATAAATTATATAGCCTTTATCTACTTGCTGGGTGCATATAAAATAAGTAAAACACAGGAAATACTGATCCTGTAACACACTTTAAAAGTCACATTTTGTTTCATTCACCCATAAAAGTCAAAGGCAGCTCATAATGTTTTATGGGTATTTTTTTTTAAAAAAAAATGGAGCTCTGCCTCAGAGATTGTATGCATTACACATCTCATTTTAACTAGGTCACAGTTCAAGACCTCCCCACAGAGAACTGCTACTCTTTGACTGATCCACACATCATCACATTTGATGGATGGTGAGTATTCTTTCATGAAGCTATTTGGCTTCACAATAATGATATGCTTTAGTATTCTGTTCAACTATCTAGGATGCTGTTTTATGAGTTTACAGTAAATGCTGTAGTGCAAAATCCAAGGGATGTTAAACACACACATGGGAAAAAAATGCCTTCCAAGTATCTATTATTTGCTGTCAGACCCAGAACAACTCGTGAGACCAGAAAATAAGATGATAGTTATAGTTATTAAAATATAACAACACACCAATTAACCAGATTAACTAAATTCCAATAGCTTCTGCAAATGAGGTTTTAATTAAGGCTTTGTGTACGCTATACCTTTAAATCACATTTGAAGCATATTTTTCCCCTCCAAGAGCTATAGGTGGTACAATTTCTTAAGAGCTGCTGGGAATTCCAACTCTGTGCAGGGTTAACTACAGTGCCCAGAATTCTTTGGTGGAAAGATTGTTCTTCAGATGTACTTTAAAGGTATAGTAGTGTGTACACAGCCTAACAATGGAAGGAAACATCTCTCCAGATCCCTGGACATATAAACTGGTTTTATGTGCCCCCTCCACAAGAGGCCTGGAGGATAAGAACATGAGAATTGGCCTTTTGTGTGGATGCTCTCCTCTGGGAGACTCACCTGGCACCTTCAATATTTAGGTGCCAGGCAAAAACTTTCCTCTATAACCAGGTATTTGCCCTTTAAATATCTGTGGCCTTTTGGAAGTAGGTAGTACGTTTTTAATGTATTTCTCTTTCATTTTAGTTTTTATGTATCTATGTGGGGTTTACTGTCTATTTGTTCGGTTGTAAGTTGCTTTGTCTGCCAACCTAGCAGTTTGAAAGCACATCAAAGTACAAGTAGATAAATAGGTACTGCTCCGGAGGAAAGGTAAACGGTGTTTCCATGCGCTGCTCTGGTTCGCCAGAAGCAGCTTAGTCATGCTGCCCACATGACTCGGAAGCTGTACGCCGGCTCCCTCTGCCAATCAAGTGAGATGAGTGCCGCAACCCCAGAGTCATCTGTGACTGGACCTAACGGTCAGGGGTCCCTTTACCATTAAGTTTATTTGGGTTGTCCCAGGCAAGATAAAAACAACTGAAAAAAATCAATAAATAAAGGAATAATAAACAGCTGCAGGCTGTGGCTCCCCAGCTAAGGATGGGAAATAAAACACGCCCTCCTTGCTAGGTGAACCTGACATATGCACCCAAGCCTCACTCTCCAGCATTCACCTAAATGTGCATGACAGGTCTAAAGACCACCCCCTGCAGACAGAGCCCTGTTGCACAGGCAAATTCCTGAAGGATACCCTTAGCCCAGTAATCTTTTAGCATACATATTGTTTTCTCCTTCACTTCCTCACTTGCCCAGAGTCCATGCCAAACTGGCAACCAGACCACACCACTCCCAGTTGCCAGCAGGGAGGACAAAGTTGGGGAAGAGCTGACTTAAAGCCAGATTCCTATCCCTTTCCATTGGCCCCTAAGGTCACATGCTATCTAGTCCCACAACACCTCCTCTTGAGTCATCTTTCAAGAAGGGAAGAGGGTGGCAAATGCGCCTCCCCTCCATTGAAGTGTGGGAATGACATTATAGAAGCAGGACATTTTTCTTGAATATATTCAAAGCAAAGGGATAACATTTTATGAGAATTAAGCCTAATGTAAGTATGAACAATGGCTAGAATTTTATTCAACACATTTTGCTTGGTTCAAAGCAAGTTTCGACAGATGAACACGTTGACCCTTTTGTCTCATCCCATCTCACCTTTAGCATGTTTGCTCCAAAATGTCCCATTAATTTCAATGAAATTTCCAAGTAATTGTTGAATAAGAGCCTTCTGTGTCAGTTGCTTTTGAAAAGCATCTTGTTCAGCCATATGGAAACAGCCAATCTTCTGTTAGCATTTTGCATGGAATGAACACTCATGTAACCACCTCAGCTTATGTCATCCATAGCTAAATGCAGGGTGTGTTGCAGCCACCATGTTGGCATGCGTTCCAGAGCAAGAACATCATCAGCTTCTCAGTGAACCCTAGTAGACTTGAGCTCATGCAACAGTGAAGAGTAAAACTGACAAATTGTTCCAGACGTGGCCGTTTGCCAGCTGAGAATCCAGTTAAGAGTAAAACTTACGTTTACAGCCAAGATGTTCTAAAGGGGGGGGGGGGAGAATATGAATTCATTTTAATGTGATTCTGGCAGAGCCCTAATTTTTCATTTGAAATGTTCACCTAGTCATAGTCAACCTTGTTGAAGTGGGTGGTTAGTCACAGAAGGTATTATTTGAGCGCTGGTTGTGCTTTGAAGACCATCATGCTGTAAAGCATCCAGTTACAACTAAAACATATTTATTAAGGCCCGGAGGCAGAGATATTTTCCTATTTGCTTTTATCAAATGTTTATCCTCCTTATCCATGCCTGTTGCCATGGCAGCAGCTCTCAGGCAGCTATGAGCCCCTCACATGAATTCAGAGCTAATAACTCTGGTGGTATTAGTTTGCTTATATTGATGAAAAAGTGTTTCTTCACCAAGAGTGTATTTTCTTTTCCCTCTGAGGCCAGCCACCAAACTGGTCTAATTAGGGAGCCTTGTTGGTTAGAGTAAAAATGAGCAGCTAACAAACTGTGAGTAAATCCTTCCTTTATGCTGTTCTCTTGATTGCTTAGGCGTTATGACAGCTACATGACTGGAACTTTTGTGCTGTACAGAAGCCTGAATCGAGTGTTTGAGGTGCATGTGCGGCAGTGGCATTGCAGCAACCGCCATCTTGCCTTTGCTTGTAACTGTGGTGTAGCCGCATGGGAAGATAATGATATCGTCATCTTTGATATGTGCAATGGGCAGTTTCTGGAAACCAAACCTCAACTGGCAATCAAAAGCATCAAAGCCTCATCACAACCAAATGTCAGAATCATGGAGTCCTATGGAGGGAGAAAAATTACTGTACGTATCTGAAATTTACTTGGGTTTGGATTTTGATAATTACCAATGAGAGAGACTACTTTTGTAACAAAGCAGTGAGAAAGATCGAGTATCCCTTGCCAAGTTGAATGGCCAATCACTGGTGTGTATTAGGCTGTACTGGCTGGGGTAAATTTCGCTAAGTAAAACCTTTAAAATATTATAAAATCATAAAATACAGAACCAAATGACCAACAGTAAATAGGATTAATTATCTAAGAACACTTAACAAAACAAAAAAACCTCATTGGGGACTGCTACCTAGTTCATAAATAACACAGGTCACATAACACCAATCCTGAACTGTTCTGGGTGAATTCAAGGTGCTAGTGTTGACCTAAAGGTAA
The DNA here is from genome assembly GCF_963506605.1 of Zootoca vivipara. Lineage (NCBI taxonomy): Eukaryota > Metazoa > Chordata > Lepidosauria > Squamata > Lacertidae > Zootoca > Zootoca vivipara. Next base: position 97,981,908 of record NC_083276.1, on the reverse strand, counting down.
AGGTAAAGGGGCCCCTGACCATCAGGTCCAGTCGTGTCCGACTCTGGGGTTGCGGCGCTCAACTCGCTCTATAGGCCGAGGGAGCAGGCGTTTGTCCGCAGACAGCTTCCGGGTCATGTGGCCAGCATGACAAAGCTGCTTCTGGCGAACCAGAGCAGCGCACGGAAACGCCATTTACCTTCCCGCCGGAGTGGTCCCTATTTATCTACTTGCACTTTGATGTGCTTTCGAACTGCTAGGTGAACAGGAGCTGGGACCGAGCAACGGGAGCTCACCCCGTTGCAGGGATTCAAACCACCGACCTTCTGATTGGCAAGTCCTAGACTCTGTGGTTTAACCCACAGCGCCACCTGGGTCCCTAAATAGGTTGGGGTATGGGTATCTAGAGGAACACCTAGAGAAACATGTGATAATATGGCTGTGTACACATCATACATTTAAAGCACATTATTTCCCTGATAAAAAAAATATGGGTATGGGAGTTTGCCATGGGTGCTGCAAATTGTCGCTCTGCAGTTCCTGGGATTCTTTGGGGTAATAATGTGCTTTAAATGTGTGGTGTGTGCACATCTTACAACTGCGAGAAATTTCCATCAGGCTTAAGTCCTCACATGATCAAAACTAACTCAATGTTTTCAGAATAAAAAGCTGGCCCATTTCCCACCTTGATTTGAATATGATTTCCCCCACTTTCAAAGGAACAACCTAAGCCATTTCTATAATGAGACAACTGTTCTGTTCAGTTTAAAATACAATAATTTCCTGTGTGAATTGGTCTTACAAGGAAATGAAATGCTTTCTATTCTAAAAGTATTGGTGAGATATAGATATATATACACACACACCATTTCCCACAGAGGCGATCTTATTGTCATGTTGGCAGTTTCCACTAGTCAACTATTACTGGTTTGAAAATGATATAATCACTAATTTGAAATGATAATTACCTGAAGGGATTTACAGTGGTACCTCGGTTTAAGAACAGCCCTGTTTAAGGACTATTCGGTTTACAAACTCCACAAAACCAGAAGTAGTACCCCCAGTTTGCGAACTTTACCTCGGTGTAAGAACAGAATCCGAACGGTGGAATGGCACTGGCGGCAGGAGGCCTCATTAGGGAAAGCGCACCTCAGTTTCAGAACAGTTTCGGTTTAAGAACGGACTTCCGGAATGGGTTAAGTTTGTAAACCAGGGTACCACTGTACTTCTCCCTCTATCAGCATCAAGAAAAACAGATCCTAATTGTAAATACAGTTTTGAACAATCATGTTCAGTATAAATAAGAGAGCAAGCATATGAAGGTCTACTCAGATGTAAGTACCCTGAGTTCAGTGGAGCTTACTTCCACATAAGTGTGCACAGGATTGTAACCTGAAAGTGACATGCAGGTTGTAATCAAATACACACTTATGCGGGAGTAAGACTTCTTGAACTCAATGGAGCTTTCTTCTGAGAAACATAGGATTGCGCTGTGGATTACTGGTGCCAATAGCAGGTCTCAACTTATTTTTTATTGTGCGTATGGCATGTTATTGTGTGTGCATGTCTCTGCTTTGATGCTTAATTTATGGGGTGGTGGGGGCAGAGGCAGCCTGCCCCCAGCTTTATATGGATCCTCTTAGCTGCTGCTTAAAGGTTACATTGGAAAAGATTTGGCAAAAAATGTGGGAGGGGGACTCAGTTTGCATGGCTTGTAGCTTCCATTAAGGCTTCTCTACTGTTCTCCCAAAATTCAAGTACTGGCTGGTGTCCACACACACACACACTTGCTGATGGAGTTCATATTCACCAGATTTGCTCCTTCTCCAGATCTCATTCCCTTCAGGAGCATTTGTTCGAGCTGATGTGAGCGACTGGGGAATGAGTTTGACAGTAAGGGCACCAAGCATTGATTTTAATACCACCAGAGGTTTATGTGGCATCTTTGACAGAAACAGTCAGAATGACTTCCATGGGCCTGATGGAAGCCCTATACTTTCTCGCCAGAATAACACGTCTGAGGAGGACTTCATAAAAGCTTGGAGGTAAGGAAAGGAGATTTTCAATGGTAAGGGATGCACTGAAAAATGAATCGCCATTATAAGAGCGTTCTATACAAGCTGTTCAAAAAGTGTTCAAAAAAGTTTAATGATCCGGCACAGAGCTGCAGTGACAAAAGAAAATGCACTGGCCTTCAAGACCCCTCAAATAATACACATTTTCAGCTACTGTTAGAGAGAAGTTTCATATTCACAAATGACGTCACATTGCCAACTGCCCTGAGATCCTTCTGAGCTGTTACAAAGGACAGTTCCCAGCCATCCAGGAAAATTTAAAATAGGGACAGAAGGCAGAAATCGAAGGCTTTGATATTTCCTCTGTTCTTTAATTTCTGAATGCTGATGCCAAGTACATGGCTGTGGAATTCAAAGATAGATTTTGACAAGATGTGGCAAGATGCGTAGCATGAAATGTTAATATTTAAGAAGCCTATTCTGTTAAATAAATAGGATGTATAAAAACCATTTGATATGGCTGTTCAAACGCCAGCTGGAGGACTGAGTGTAGGCACCTTCCATGTCAGAGAACTTCCAAAAGTGGAATCCAAGCACCTCCATTCTTCTTCTAAAGCAGGTGTGGGGCATCTTTGACCCTCCTGATGTCACTGAACTATAATTCCAAGCAGCCCCGGCATGTATGGCCTGGGAGTTGTAGTTCAGCAACAACTAGAGGGCCAAAGGTGCCCCACACATCTTCTAAAGCATCTTTAGCTGTGACCAAGCACTTGGGAAGTACTAAAGCTCCACAGCCCAATATAATGCAGGAAGAATATGACTATTAAGGTGAACACATGTAGCAACTTGCAGAAGCAATTCTGGCTTCTGCAGTCAGGAGTTTTAACAGAGCAGAATTGTTGCTTTCTGCTCTCCTCTGAAGTGCTGCAGAATCCAGCACCCCTACAGAATCATTTCTATGGTGGAACAGTGGACCTGCGCCCCTTACCGCCACTATGTACCTTTCACAATGTGTGACCTATGGGTTTCACAATTATATGACAAGGCTCAGAACATAAATCATTACCTGTCCTCCTTTTTCTGAGTGCAGCAAGTAATGACTTGCTCTCATCACGTTTTCGGACCTCTGTGCAAAGCCTTCACATCACACATTGTGGGAGGTGTGTGGTGGACAGGAGCAGCACACACTCAATCATTTATGCTTTGAGCCAAAGTCTTCGTAAACCAACCTGTACCCTGTCCTTCAATATCAACACTCCCTCATTAGGACTGACTTGTACAACATGGATTCACAGCGCATGCCAGGCCATTCTAGGTTCAACTTTCCTTAGGGCACTTTCTACAACCTGAACCTATTATGGAAGGGTTCACAGCATCAACACCCCAAAAAGGGTCTTGTTTTCCCCATAGCCGCAACCTTGGATAAAAATAGAAATCAAATATTGCTCTAGTTCTCTCTCCAGCTTGCTGCTTTCTTTCCAGATCACGCTACTGCTCCAAAACTGTCTGCTCTAAACTCTGGCTTTATCTATTGAAGGAGCCCCCCCCCCCAACCCATTCGCTGTCTCACACTGAGCCCCTTGATCCCTCTTAATGGCTCATCACCCAGGCTTTCACCTTCATAGCTTGGATATTCTAGGAATTAGAAGCCTTGATTAAATTATAACACTTGCTGGATGCAGGCATTAAAAGGTTCTGGAACCCAGCTTAAGACCCCAAAGTCATATCTATTATCCCAGGGCACACTTTTTGTGGATGTTGTTAATTCAGGGATTTATGCTATATTCAATATAGGTTTTACATCTGAACTACAGATGTGGGAAATGTAACAGATGATTTAGGTGTCATTTGTGAAAATCACTGAGAAAACACAGCAATGTTGTTTATATAAATAATGAAGCTCTCCAGATTTTCAAAACAGCTAGCATGTTTATGATATCAGGTAGAAGTAATGGAGATGGAAGCTAGTAAAGCATTTTCAATTGGCTGCCTTCAAGCATGCCTTCAAACTTCAGCACCTCCAATCACCAGGGACCAGTTGGAGAGTTCGCCTACTGGTAGTTCTGTTCTCTTATTCCCACAGCCATTGTTTGTTGCAGCTGTAAAACTGAGGACGTCCCATAGCTGTTTCAAGCACTACATATGCCTTGCAAAAATAAAAAAGAGTTTAGAGTTGTGGAGTAAGACCCACCCACTCTGATAGCGCTGTTAAAAGTTGTAAACTCCTTTTTAACCTGCAAATCAGGATATTGCTTCATGCATCTAAGGAAGTTGACCGTAGTCCATGAAAACCTATGAATGTACATGTGCTCTAATAAATGAGTCTTTAAGGTGCTACAAGACTTGCCTTTTCTTATCATAGTTATTTTTTTGCTTTTAAGCAGATATACATACTTAAATCCTGAAAGTCACATTGGAGTGATACAGCCACATTATTGCATTTCACTCCAAGTCAAATTGTTATTATTATTTTAAAAAATTCCTGCTCAGTTTCTTCTGAAGGTTTGCAAAATAATAATAAGTTTCAGCTGAATTCTAAGATTGTTGCTACAACCCTGCTGATAACAGTTTGTTATCTTCATCTCACCAACGCATGTTCATACTTTAAGATCCAAGCAGGGGAATTCATGCTTTTTCCTGTTAGCAACTGGAGTAAATAAGTGCATTATTTTGTATACTTCTATTACCTTATACAGCTAGGGGTCATATACATGTTGAAGGAAGCTTTCTTGCATTTATCCCAAGCTTGGGGGGGGGGGGGGACTACATGTGATACATGCACAATTCCACAGCCCAATCCAGTAATGGAGGTTGTAGGCACAGGTCCCTTTTTAAAAAGCCGCTATTCCACTGAACATTTGTTTCGTATGGAGTCTTGGGATTGAATCCAGTCATACAACCCCCCCCTCTCTCTTTTTGCTTCAGCTGCATTCAGTCTCCCCTCCACTTTCCTTCCCTGATTGATGTTATTTCACCTTCTTTAAAAAAGGTGCTTTGCATGTGGACTCAAAGCTGCCTTAAACTCCAATTATTTCCTTGTAGCTTTTTAATCCAAGGATAAATGCTGGTGACCTTTTGCCAAGTAATCATTTATGATGTAACCACTATGTAAAGCAGTAATCTCATCTATAGTGTCCTATTAAGTGCTAAGGAGAATTATAAAACTCTCCTGGTTCCTGACCAGGTATGCAGTATGTGCACACTATGAAGCCTATGAAGTGCTGTGCTTTGGAGTTTTCCAAAAGCACTTTGTAGGCATCTCTTTGCAAGTGTCCATACCTGCACATTAAGCAGACAATGCGAGCAGTTTTTAAAGCACAGTGGTTTGTTGTTGTTGTTGTTATTATTTTGCTCCTTCCTTCCTCTTTCAGCACCCCAACTCCTTTTAAAAAATATTTTTGTCCTGTAAGTTTATTTATATACTAGAGATAGCACAGAAGGCAGACAATGTATTTTATGGCTGTGTGTATACATATCCACTGATGGATGGATGGGTGGGTGGGTGGATGGTACATTTCTCCTCAGTTTTTGGCAGGGTGCTAAGTACACATGTGATCCCTGGCTATCACTCTAGGAAAGCTTATGCATTATGCCATACACATGTACAGTACAGATGTTTGTGAGAATGACTGTTCCTGTGGTGAATTAAAACGTCAGCTCAGTATGTGGACTGAAGTCCTAAAAATGTGGAATATTGATTGGGTGTACTGATGCACATGTGTGAAGTATATGATCATGTGCAATGTTCTATTGTATTCACCCACTCAGGAAGGAAATGTGTCGGAAAAGGAGGGTTCATTTTCTTAAACTAGAGATCATTGGTTATACTGCAGGATATTTGGGTTCTGTGTTTTTTCATATTATAGCTGTCATGGGGCAAACAACTTGAAATATTTTCAGATTAAAATGCAACTCCTTCTTGCTCTCTAGGCAAGATAAGCTATGACCAAAAACCAGGCCCAGGGGGGGGGGGAGGAGAGGGAGAGAGATGTACAATGTGAAGAGGAGGAAGAATTCTTAGGTAGCACAGAGGCTGGGTTAGCAGGCATTCTGCATCAATGAGATGTTTTGTCAGTTCAAACATTTCTACTGAGAGAGACTACTTAAAATGCAAGCCGTTTGAGAAATGTACATGCAGCTGGAGTTTTCTTTGAAGTTTTAACACAGCCATTTCAGCAGTGCCTGAGAAACAAGCTGCTACAGTGGAAAGTTCAATGGAATGGAGTTTCATTGGCTCCTCGGTGTAACGGTACCTGGGTGCTGGGTTGCATTTGGCTTGGCATGTTACAGGCTGCACAAACCTGCCACAGATTATTATTATTTAATTAAAAATTGTGGAATTTTGTATTCATATTGTTTGTATTTCAGTGTATTTTCTGTATTTTACAAGATAAATATGGAGGATACTAGGGACGGGGACCCCCTTTGCTCCACTCACCAACCCCCTGCTATTCCCCCCAAGTTAACCCCATAGAGTTTCACTTTCCCATCACTCACTTCCCAACTCAATTTCTGAAGCCATTTCTCTCTCTTTTTCTGCTGCCCTGCTTTGCACACATTTTCACCTTCACCCCCATGCTCATGCCTTCTCCTTCTCCTTTTGCACACACCTCTTGCACACAGACCGCCCCCCTGGTAACCACTTGCATCTTCCTCCTTCCACACATTGCAACTGCTAAACACCCTTTTCATCTGCCACCCGATTGTGAGGCCACCATCCCCTCTCTTCTTACTCTACTCAAACTTCTCCTTCAGTTCTTCAGCTGCCACATGTGTTAGAGAGAAAGGATGTAGAGCCCTCAAATATTCCAGAGTAGTTTACTTAAATCTCTGCCATGGTTTGAAACTGCCATTTTCCTCTTAGTTCCCTCCAGCTGTGCTTTACTTAATAGTCTGCTGTTTTAAGCTACCATTTCTCCCCTCTCAATGTCCCTAGCTTTTTCTCCCATGCAACAGACATGGGTGCTGTGCAGTCTGCCTTCACTTTTGGTTCCCTATCCCACCCTGATGTCATGCCAATCCAGAATTGTGACCTGGCACTACAAATCCTCCAACAGAGGCTGTGTGATGATATACTTACATTTTTATTATAGAGATGAATAACTAAGAAAGTTTGATCAGTGAGAGAACACCAAGCCTTTTTATCTTTCTGACCTGCTTCTCTTTTATTTTATCAGAATAGCTCCAGGGATGAGTTTGTTTGACAAGACTCCACCACTGTCAGAATGGAAGAAGAGGACACATTACTGTCTGTGTCAGAAGGAGCGTTCACAGTATTTACAGTCAGTAAATGCTCTACACACTTTTCAGCATTCTCCCCCAGAATCTTTAGGTTGTTTTTATGAGCATGTGGATTACAATTCTGTAATCCCATATCTAGATGTCACATCAGAACATCCTACTAACTTGGATGTGGATTCTGCATTCCTAGCTGATGGAATATTATCACCTAGATCTCTTGAGCAGTGGCATTCGCCTCAGGCCACCAAAAAGAAAGACAGCCCCAATGGCCTTTTAAACAACCCAATTGGTCAAAACATCTCATTGAAAAAATCAGGAAATGAAACCTATGTTGACTCTTCTGATCATTGGAAGGAGTTATCAAGAGAAAAAAGGCAAGAAGCTTATTGGGAAACCTTATCTGCTTCCTCTTCTCAAAGCCTGAGTCAGGCTGACTTGGAAAGTTTCACCTACTTTTCCCCAGAAGATTATTTTGAAGGGAGGAGGCCTAAAGTTGAGGTCACATGGCCTACTCCAAGTGGTCTAACCTCAGCAAAAGCCTTAGCAAGCTGTCAGAAGGTTCTTGAAACCTCTCCCATCGGCTCGGCTTGTAAAGGGCTTCTGGGCACCCAGCTGGATGTGGCTATTAAAATGTGCCTTTCGGATGTACAAAGCAAGGATGACCTCACATGGGGAGCATCAATGATTGCATTTCTGGAAAATTCCTGCGAAAAAAAGGTGCTGGAAAACATAACTATGTGGTTCCATTCAACAAGTGAGCTACCTGCTACTCATAAAGAAATAATCAGAGCTCTCAGGTGCCCCAATCTCTGTAATGGACATGGGGAGTGCAGTATGTGGGGATGCCAGTGCTTTGAAGGATACGATTCCCATGACTGTACAACCGCCAAAAGTGAGTAAGAAAAGAATTATGTTTGTTCGTAACCTGTGTATCTTCCTGTAGCATTTGACTTAATGGAACATCTGCAGAGAGCAATTTGCTCTTCAAACAGCTTCACTAGTTAAGACCTCTGATGAATTAATAATCAGGTTTTGACCTTGACAAGCTGATCGCAATACCTGGTTGGCTGCTCTGGGGGCGTGTGGGTTTGTGCATGCAAGTTTACCTTGGTAAACTTGCAAAAATGGATTTGACAATTCCCTTAAACAAACTGGTTGGAGAGAAGTGATTTTCTTTGTTATCATTCCCATGCTACAAGAACAAACTCCTAAAAGAGAGAGAGAGCGAGCCCCCAACACAGATGTTATACTAATCTGAGAAGGCTCAGTTGCAGGGGTAGTTGTGGGGGTGGGGGTGCCTTGGGGCTTCATTCTCCCCACAACTTTTTAACATCTATATCACAATATTGGGGATGACTATCTGGAGGTGTGGACTGTGATGTTATCAGTACACAGACGACACTCTGTTCTACCTTTCTTCCCCATCTACTCATTCCATGGAGGCTGTTGAATGAACTGATGTCTGGAGGGAAATTTGAGTTGGATTAGGACAAACAAGTTGCAGCAGCAGCCAGACAAGTTAAGGATGTTGTGGGTAGGGAAACCACCTATTCCAGATGGAGGTTTGCAACTGATCCATAACCAATTGGACTCCTCCTTTTTACAAGCTCAAGCTTTTTATTTTCTAACCAGCTCAGAGTTGTCAATTGCAACTTTACCTGCAGAGGATGGATCTCACCTCAGTTATCCATGCACTAGTGACATCCAGGCTGGATTAATCTAATGCACTCTATGTGGGGCTACCTTTAAAGGTGGTTTAGAAAAATCAACTGGTGCAAAAGGTCATGTGCCAGGTAGTCAGAACATGTGACACCTACAGTCACTGCACACAAGGGGAGCCAACTTGAATAAAATATTGAGGGGGCAGGTAAGCCCGGCCCCACATAATCGATCACAAGATGCAGCATGCACACACTATTTGGATGGCAATGCCCATCAACTTTGGTGGGGGGCAACCCCCTCAAATATTTTATTGGGTGAGGCCAAAGGGACCTCAGCCCCTAGGAGTTGGCTCCTATGGCACACACACACACACACACACACACACACACACACACACACACACAAGTCCTTTATAAATTTAGTTTCAAATCAAATTAATTTGTATGACAACCAAATCTGATCGATTTAATAAAATGTTTACATTATCCCACAGATGAAAAGCAGTATTCTTTTCTTTTTAAAAATAATTCAGTTTTGTAGGGAACTTTGATTCTCGTCCCCTCTTCTTCGTTTTAATTGTTTCCAGATATTTTAACTTTCTGACATTATATTACAAAATGACCAACTAGCCCTTCAATCTCAAACACATATTTTTAGGAGAAAATCCCACTGATACCAATATAACTTGCCTCCACATTGCTATTTGTGGTTGTAGCCTGTCCACTTACATGAGATGGAGACTAGTAGCTGAGAATCAGACTGCAAAATCAGAGGAGAGTGCCAAAGGGAGTCTCTCTCCCTTCCCCCGCCCCCATTTCATTTATAAAGTGATGGCATAATCTCCAACAAACAATGTCAAGGTAATGCACAGCAGCCATTCCAAAAGGTGAGGCTGATGGACCTGGGAAACCTTTAACATTTGCTTTTTCAGTTTTCCATAATACACCTGAGATTGCGTGTTGTTTTCTCATAAAAGGAAGCTTCATCTTAAAGATCACCCAGCCACTTCACACACAGTCCCTCAGATACATATTAACCACTTGGGTGCTGCAACAGATACTGTATAAGGAAATAATAAACAGTTGCACTTATTAGAGTGATAGCCTGAATTTATGACAAATAATATTATTGTGCTCCCTTTTAAGCTGTGAGAGGTATCATGGGAAGATGTGTTGCTGCCAATATAGCCATCCGAGGGTTATCTAGGCCCAGGTAAAATGTAAGTGGTAGATAATAACTGAGAAATACATATGCATACATATAAACAGAGCTTTTTTTCAGCACATGTCAGGTGGGCGCTATTGTCATTACAAGAGAGCAAGAGAGGTTTCCATGGCGAGGTGTCCAGCACCTTTTTCTAGAAAAACAGCACTGCATATAAACATATGCTATGGGCGATGTTCAAGAGTTACTCAGAGTAAGCTCATTGAAGTTAATGGATTTTAATCATGCTCATTACTTTCAATGTCTCTACTCTGAGTAAAAGTTGACTGAACACCACCCTTTCTCACACTCACTCTTAATTCGCTTACGCTACATACACACTTCCAAATGAAAGTGCAGGATCAGGGGATTGGAGATACAGAATTTAAAATTACTACTTCATGAGTCCCTTTGTCCAACTTCTTTCTCTGAAAGACTGGCCTTTGTAGCAGGTTACTTGTCCAGAGTGAGCTAAGGCCACCAGGGTATTCTGCCCAGACTAGCCTTTCCTTGTCACCTTTGCAGCTAAATGGCCTGGAACCCAAGTACATAAAAGTGCACCTTGCCCAATATCAATAATATCTGACCCTACAATCTACGGACTCAGTGGTGGTGGTGCTTCTCAGTGAGCATGTCCCATTTGTGGAATGCCCTCCTTGGTCAGGTGTGTCTGTCTCCCTCATTCTTGACCTTCAGGTTGAATTTTAAAACATTGCTTCTGGCACCCCTGAGATAAATGGTGGGTAAAATGCTGATTTTATTGTACCAGTTGCTGGAAACTGCAGGATGAGAGTGCAAACTGGGACATCTCTTCCAAACAGAATAGCACCAACAAATTTGTTACGTTGAAACCTACATTTTTAAAAACAACAACAGCTCAAGTCTCTTTGAATGGAGCCTCTTACCATTATCTCTGTGTTTGTTCACACACAAAACTCCCCCCCCCCCAACAGCCACTTTAACCCTCTGGAAAAAACCCCCACAAAAATACACGCTTTTATGTAATAACACTAGAAAAACATGCAACAAAACAATGTACTAACAGAACGATAGTTTCCTTGACTTGTATGTCAAGTGTGCATAATTATGCCTTCTGTTGGGGAATGTATACCTTGCTACTTGTGCTATGGGGAATAAAGTAATCCTCCAGTGAAGCTATCAAGAAACAAAAAGGTGAAGACATTGCAAATAAGGAGCACAGAGACAACGTGAAACATAGCCTTGGTACCTGCATTTTATGAGCACAGGCAAGAAAAGCAAGCTTGAATTACTGGTATTGAATTATGTTTGCTCTCTGGTATTTTGTAAAAAGACATTCCAGTGAATTGTATAAAATATCAGGTTTAAACGTATTGTCTATAACATAGTAAAAAAAAGAAAGAGTTTCATCAGAACATAAGGAGAGCTCTGCTGGATCAGGCCCGGTGACCTATCTAGTGCAGCATCCTGTTCTCAGAGTGGCCAGCCAGATGGCTATGGGATGTCCCAAAGTATCATCTGAGTTGAGATAGTTTTATAGTTCCAATGTATCTTTCCACTTAAAATATAGAAAAAACAGTTTTGTGTGTTTCAATGAATTTCTTCAAGAAAAAGAAATAGGGGTTACATAAGAACTGTCTTCTTAGATGAGACTGGTGGTTTATCTAGATCAGAGTTACCCCTTCGACTGTGGCTGAACAGATTGTCCAGGACATGGATGGAGAACTTACAGCCATCCAGAGGTTGCTGGACTACAACTTCCATAAATCCAGAGCACTGGTAATGCTGGCAGGATAGATGGGAATTGGACTCTATCAACATCTGGAGGGCCAGAGGTTCCTCAGCAATGATCTAGGGAGATCCATAAACAGGGAGAGGTAGAATCATAGAATCATAGAGTTGGAAGAGACCACAAGGGCCATCCAGTCCAACCCCCTGCCAAGCAGGAAACACCATCAAAGCATTCTTGACATATGCCTGTCAAGCCTCTGCTTAAAGACCTCCAAAGAAGGAGACAGACACCCCTATAGCTTATCCCCAGGGTGTACTTGGAGGAAGTACGTCTGTAAATGTGGAGGCTGTCCTTCTGTCAAAACTCTGAGTACTGTAACTTGTAGACAGATCTAATACTATATTATCATATTTTCTTTTCTGTTTATTTTTATACTGCTCCTTTTAAAAGCTATTGATGCTAGCTGCCACCACAAGATCTTTTAGTGGTGAATTCAGTCAGGGTTGACAGGTTCAGGGCAAGATGCACAAATGGGGGCTAATGGTTATTCTATAATTACACGTTTCTGAAAAAGTTACAAAAACACTCAGAGATATTTGCCGCTACCTACGACCAAAAGAAAACCTGGAATATTATGATGCATGGTTCCCAGAGTGCAGTGAGATGCACATTTGTTAGGTAAAGTGACATGTCTTTACCTAGGCAAAGTCACCTGGATGTTTGTCCAGAGCTGCTAGCAGTGTGGATTAAATAGCCCCCCCCCCAAGAGCTGGCTGTTTAATGCCCCTGATTTTAAGGAACACCTTATTTATGGGTGTCACATATTTAGTTGACAATAGTCAGATAGCCCTTAAGGACATTCAAGTAAATCTGAGGAGGATGTGGTTGTGGTGTTAGGTTACTTCATTCATCTTCCATGTGTTCAAGGTTCAGCCAAACACAAATAGGCATCTTGTTGTAGACATGTGTAGTGAACAAGTGGACGCTGAGGGAGTAGGATCAGTGGTATGTGAAATGAAGGGGTAATGCTAGCAGCATGGTCCTAATTCCCTTTCTTCACATGTACCTGGTCCACATGAATAGTTTATGATCAGGACTAGTATGTTTCTGCAGCCTAGGTTCTTTCTAATATCAGTTTTACTGGGTGGTTCATAAATACACCCAGTATTTGAAACTCTTTCATTTGCTGGTGGTGCAGTTGATAGAAATCAGAGGTTTGTTTTCTGGGGGGTTTTGTTTTTGTTTAATGATATGACTTCTTGTTTCCAAACACATGAGAATAGATCCACATTTTATGTCAAAGCAGGACCTATTAATTTAAACAGAAAAGCAGGTTTCCCCCAAGGAAAGCAGTGAGACAACAAGAAGTTAAAAATATTTTTGGACCCGTAACTTGAAATCACGGGACAAACAAAAATGTGGATGGGCCCGTAATCACATCTGAATGCTCTAGAACTAAAATATAAATTGTACGAACCCTTAAATACTCACAACTCAATGCAAAATGGTCCAGGTGGCCAGATTTATAATTATCCTCAAACTGATATGGAAATTTAGAGACGAAAAGCAGTTACAAAATTGGGCAATACTCCAGGAAAATGTCACCCTTTAATGCTCCTTTCTAGTGTCATTAAAAAACAACAACCTCCCAACACCTGTAGAAGGTGCTTAAAATGTCATTACCTACTGTAATTAAATGGAGAATTCAATTATCATGGATAACAAATCAGGCTGGCCTGCAATTTGTGTACACTGACCATGGTAGCTTTAAAAAAAAATCATAACCAACAAGCACAACTTAGGAAGTTATATAGAGCTTCTGTAATACTCTGGGGAGCAATCGCAAAATAAAAGGTAATGAGGAGTAATAAGGACAAATTAGTTTCACTATGGTAATGACAGTTTAAGAGCTTTCTGGGTGTGAATTTCAACCCCACTGCAGAATGTCCAGGAAAGAAGAGGCACCACAGGCAAAAACAGAAAAAGAAAAAGTCAGAGTTATTAAATGTATCAAAGTAAGAAAAGGATGCAAATGAAACATTACTTTACTTTGGGCTACTTTGTTCTCAAATCTATATTAGTGAAATCTTCCCCTACTTAGAATGCAAATATATCCATAAATTTACTATTTCTACGCTTGAAAAATATATATCCAACTGAATGCACATATCTTGGCGCCAAACCATATCCCCTATAGCAGTAGTTATGAGTTGCACTTAAAAAGAAAGATTTAAAAATAATATTAACTATTTTCCATGTTATCCTTCTAACATCAGACTGGATCCAGTTCTTATATTGCATCTTAGATTAGAGGATATTAATTTAAAACAAGAAAAAACATTAAGGCTGCAATCCTATACACACTTACCTGGGAATAAGGCCCACTGAACTGAATGGAGCTCTCTTCTGAATAGATCTTTTCAGGATAGCATGTTTCATAATCCCATTGGATCCAGCTAGCTTGTTTCATAATCCCATTGGATCCAGCTAGCAGAAAGTTTGGACTGAAGGCTTTATGTATTATCATAAAACAAAACAGATGGTAGAAAAGACTGAAAGAAGATTGCTTTTTCTTCTCAGGATGTGGATAGGGGAGAATTTAACAAAATAAAACAGAACTTAGAATGAGAGCCATGTGCAATGTGACTTGGAGAATGGGCCCGGGCCAAATGTAGGTTTGACCCATCAGTGATGAATGAAAGGTGTCTTTAGTGTTAATACTTAGGCAGCGTACACAAGTGAAGCATTTCACAAAACTGTTGAGCTCCAGTTCCACTTGTAATGGAAGGGATCAGGCACATCAGTTCATCCTGAACTAAACAAGACAGATTCTTAAAATCATGTACTATTGCTTTGCCACTAATGTTCTGTGGAGTCATTAAGTGATAACACCTTATGGAAGCAAGCCAAGGTAAGAACAATCACGATCCTAGAAAAGTCACTCGAAGATAGGAGATGTGCATACCCATGTGGGACATAGAGTTGGTCTTGGGAATTTGGCAGGTAGACAGAACCACCTTGATAATTGTGCCCAAGGTCTCACCTGATATTGTCTGCCTATGAAGATATATTTTATGCATATTTCCTCCCATTATTTTATGCATATTTCCTCCCATTATTTACACATACATACATGCATACATACATACACAAATTAAGCTCTTTGTGGAATGAAACTAACCAATGCTAATACCAGTCTGAATACCCTACATGTAAGGCAATGGAGTGCCCCCTTGCTTGATTTGTTTTGCCTATTTACTCATATACATTTTTGTTTATTTCTCTTTATTTTTTCCCTTTTTGCTCCCCCACCCCCCTTATAATTGGCAGGGGGTTGCACTGGATGGCCCTTGTGGTCTCTTCCAACTCTATGATTCTATGATTCTAATTTAGGTTTTTTTTAAAGAACCAACTACTCACTTTTAAGGGGATTTATATAACATTTCAGTTATTGGCGTGAAAGGGATTATGAGTATGGGGGTGGGTTGCACGGGGTATAGTAGTTGAAGGTTGGGGGGAAAGTGAACATTCAGGAATACGTTACTACTATAAAAAAAAAATAGACAGACATAGTGCTATGCTATATACAGAAATGACTTGGAGCCACTTTGCACTCTGTAAAACTCCTTGCTGTACTGTGGTCAAATAATTTATCAGACATAAATGGGGCACAGCAGTGGGACCTGCAATGTTGCAGTGAATCCTCATCCTAAATATTTTGTGTATTGTATACCATACCAGTACTGCATATAGCATTAAAAGCAGGAGTTTGTAGTCCCCATTGTTTGGTCTGTGATTTTAGAAATCTGCTTCTGTTCCTAGAGCTGGCGAAACGTGAACATTTTGAAAAACAAAGAAAAACATCAATAGTGCCCTAGTTTCTATTGTTTTAGCTTCCATTACTTTCCATCCAAAGCACAAATCTGGCTGGATTGTAGCAGGTCTATTAGCTTGATAGATACAAAAGTCAATAGAAACTAAATTTAGAAAGGATATCAAATCTTTATCATAAGGGACCTGGGAGGCTGCATGGCTGTTGATCTATATTGTACCACCGCAAATCAAATAAGGGAGATTAGTCCTTTTGGTGATTAGTTTATTTGCTTTAATGCAAAGCAGTGAAAACAATTCTGTGAAACAAGCAGTTGGGAAAAAAGTCTTATTTTTAAGGCATCTGGGATTAACTAACACATGGCTTCACAAAAGAACGTGCTCTGATTTAAAGTGGCAAAACCATTCTCTAAAAAAATACTATGTGCAGGCATGAAAAAGAAATTCAAACCTAGTGGGCTGAAAACACTGTAAAGGGAACATCCTCCTCTCCACCCCCTACAATTCAAAACTGTCCTTTTAAAACATAAATACATTACCTGCCCAAACAATTTCAAAACAGCAACCATTCATAATAAATATTTGTTTGTAGATAATGAGATCATTTGTGTTTTAAATTATTCACAGTGAGCCATTTGTCCTGGATCATTGTGCACACACAGTCCCTGCATGTAAATAATAATTCACTTAAGTAACTTAAAGTGACAGGAACTAAACATGGGCTCTTTAGTGCTGGGAGTTTTTCCTGTTGGTTCATACACTGGCAATTATCCATGAGCACGTTTTTTCTTAAAGCACCAGGCTGTCTTCTAGTCAGGCATAGTAAATCAACTGCCACCTCTCCACTCATCCTCCAGATTAACCCCTCTCTTGCCTTGGCCTGTTGCAGGTCTTTTCTTGGAGCCCAGCCAGGAAGCCGTACCGTATATAACCCTGTTTAATAAACATATTGCTTTACCAACAGCTATGAATAATCAAGGTTCAATATACAACAGAGATAACCTGTTTTGTAAAGTATTAATTTCAGAATTCTCATGTCCCCACCATTTACTACAGAGGCGGGGAACATCTGGCCTGCAGGCATCTTTGCCTGCCTGGGTATCCAGTTTGTTTTCCTAAAACTACATCTACCTGTCTATCAGCTGATGTCACTGGCGATGTCAGCCAATGGGCTAGGGGACAGCCTTTAATCCTGCTTAGGCTGTATCACCCTGTTCCCAAAAGAAATCTTCCTGCCTCTCCTTTTAAACTCAATGTCACTGTGATCTTCAAGAGGCGGGAGACACCCAAGCATTTTAGAAAGCATCCCCTGAAAACAGGAAGTCTGAAAATGGCTACTGTAAAAATAGAAGCAGGAAGTTGTAGCAGTGGGAAGGTACCAAAGTGCTCCTTCGACGTTTCATATAGCAAAGCCATTTAAGAGGACACAAGAAGGAAAATGAAACCAGGAAGTGAGCTGAAGTTTTGAAGCTCAAGACTCCAGCAGTTAATCTGTTGAATAGTTGTTAACAGTATGTTACAGATGGGGCAGATGCAATCTGAACTGCAAGTGTACGAATAAGGCAGCTCAGCCAGAATTTCGGGTCAAGGGTTTTGATGCACTACCTGTAACAGGGCAGCTTTATGGGCAGCAAAGAACATAAATAGAGTACAAAGTGCCAGTTTGAAGCACTCCATGGGATGAATTTACCAAACAAAAAGTTGTTTTTCAACTGTAAATTGCTTGCCAAGACAGCTTATCATAATGATGAATTTGCAGGTGTAGCCTCTGATTTGTGCACCATGGGAAGTTCTTTTGACATCAAGAGATAAAGAACGGCATGATGCCAACTTTGCTAGCACCACCGTGGCATTAAAGGCATTAAAGAGCATAGTGAATGAGTTGATCCAAGAGTAGCAGGGGATGCACTTTGAAAAGGCCAGGTAGAAATGCATACATAGGAACCAAGATGCAGAAGATTAATTTTCAGTTGTCAGCTATAGAATTAGGGGAAGAGAGTCAAGTATGCATCTTGAAACAAGCAAGTTTGCTTATAGATTATGCCAAAGTCATCTTTCTGGGTCATTGTGAAAGGAGGAAAAGGTAAAGGTAAAGGTACCCCTGACCATTAGGTCCAGTCGCCAATGACTCTGGAGTTGCACGCTCATCTTGCTCCATATTCCGAGGGAGCCGGGGTTTGTCCTCAGACAACTTCCAGGTCATGTCGCCAGCATGACTAAGCCGCTTCTGGCGAACCAGAGCAGCACATGGAAACACCGTTTACCTTCCCGCCAGAGTGGTACCTATTTATCTACTTGCACTTGATGTGCTTTCAAACTGCTAGGTGGGCGGGAGCATGGACCGAACAATGGGAGCTCACTCCATTGTGGGGATTCGAACTGCTGACCTTCTGATCAGCAAGCCCTAGGCTCTGTGGTTTAGACCACAGGGCCACCCGCATCCCGGGAAAGTTAGAAAGCCCCTTGTAATTCTGGCCTTACAGTCTACCCAGCTCCAACGAACCTGGAGTGGATATTGAAACAGCCTTTGCTAGCCTGGTGCCTTCTGGGTATTTAGGACTGCAACTCCCAGCAGCCCCAACTATCACAGCCATGCTAAGTATACCAGGCCAAAAGCCAAGTGAAACTCCTAGAGATTTGCCATTGCCCCAGTAAGTGATTGTGGGATTAGAATGCAGAGTCCAGGAGTCCAAAAGGCTTGGGGGGGGGGATGAAATAAACCTTGTGACAGCTGCTGGAAGTGCAGACACTAAAGGAGAAACCAGCCACTGTCATTCGTCTGTCCCAGAGGAACCAGCTGATTCAGCAGGGCAGTATATTCTGTTTTTCCTTCCATCACAGTCTCCTTTTGCTTTTTCTAGCAGAGAATCTTGGCTGGGTTGCTTGCTTGCTTGTTTGTTTGCTGAACTGACCCCAAACCACTTCTGAAATATGTACTGTGATCATTCTGTCATATATTGCATTGTTAGAATAAGGACTGCTGAGATATAAACTGCTTTGAGCTCTTAGGAAGTAAAGCACCACGTGAATACAAAGGCTGAATCAAATCCACACATCTGGTATGTGAGGAATGATCCTTGTAGGACATAACAGAGACTGGCCAAGGATAATGGAGGCAGAGACTGGCCAAGGATAAGGGAGGCCTTCCATCCCTTTAAATAGCCAGTTGCAGTGGGTGAGTACATCCATTCCACAGTGGGAGGGGAATGGAAGCAGGATGTGATGTAAATAGCTGGAATGGGAAACCTAGAGCCCTCCAAATGCTGTCAGACACCATCAGACCCATCATGGGATTATGGGAGTTGTAATACGCTCACTGGAAGGACAGATCGTGAAGCTGAGGCTCCAATACTTTGACCACCTCATGAGAAGAGAAGAATCCTTGGAAAAGACCCTGATGTTGGGAAAGATTGAGGGCACTAGGAGAAGGCGACGACAGAGGACGAGATGGTTGGACAGTGTTCTCGAAGCTATGAACATGAGTTTGACCAAACTGTGGGAGACAGTGGAAGACAGGAGTGCCTGGCGTACTATGGTCCATGGGGTCACGAAGAGTCGGACACGACTAAACGACTAAACAACAACAACACAGAAGCATCTAGTAAACCCTAGATTCCCCACCCCTTGCTTCGTAGGCACTCTCTCCATTTTAAATATTCCTAATAGTATTCCTGAGCTGCCGTCTCTGCTGCTACGGGGACTGTTCATAATAAGCAGCAAGCAAGGCATTCCCTTTTCCACATTCTTTTTCTTTTCTTTTCGCACAGTTTAATTGCTATTTGTCCTTTTAATGTGATTATACACATTAATGTGTCAACAAAATTTCTGCACCGTTTCATTAAAGATGACGTGAAAGTTGAGGGACCTCAAATTTATCTATCCACATTTAAGGGGGGGAAATGCCATCAACACACTTAAGGTCAAGCACTGTTCCTGGTAAAACTGGGTAGTATGACCTGAAACCACAGAGTTCAGTACTCCCTGCCCACTCTGTAATGTAGCAATTAGAACATTAACTTCAATAGTATGTCAGGTTTGCTTACAGTACATTACACTACAAGTCCAGCAATAGCTAATTTTCCTTTCCTGTTGGTGCAGTCTTTAAAAGACACCTATAGGGCGGTCAGAAGCATGGAATGGAGGTTCACATCTCCTTAAAAATTGTGTGGGTGAGGGAAAGTTGGTAGGCACACAGAGTATGCATGGGAAGGAAGCTAGATTAGTGACAATCCTTCTTATGCACAGCTGGAGCTCTCTCCTCCTTACCATCCTAAGCATCTATAGTTTATAGTTCATTAATCTTATTTCTCAGGTACGTAGTTGTAATTATGCAGATACCTCTGGTCCATGAGCAGAAGAATAGGATTCAGATGAACATCTGGGACATGGGTGGGGGCTGCATTCTCTCACAGTCAACCTTCCAGAGTCCACATGCCAGTGGTGGGTGGAATAGAGACAAAGATGGGTGGAGCAATGGGTGTGATTCATACCTTTTCCCCCTTTTTTTACAGTAGAGTACATTCCACCCATGCACATAGCTGTCAAGTTTTCCCTTTTCTCGTGAGGAAGCCTATTCAGCATAAGGGAATTTCCCTTTTTTAAAAAAGGGAGAACTTGACTATGCATGCAAAAGTCAGTTTATACACATCCATCCATCCACTCACTTCTCCATCTGGAAAACTGAGAGGTATTATGACAGAGCAAGGACACATTGCAAACACTCTAGGAAGGTGCAAAGCATGACCTGTTGACCTGCAGAGTTCTAAGGGTTGCATTTGGCACCTGGGCCTGAACCTCCTCACCCATGGAATAGAGGAAACAGGTTGTAGGTGGAGTCCAAATGTCAGAACGATTTTTTAAAACAATGGGTTTTGTAAAACAATGCTTATCAGCAGAACCTGTTCCAAACGGGCATGGGATGGGGTGTTCTGTACAGCTCTGCTTTCCACTACACTAACAATGACAATTCTCAATTAATTGTACATTATGACCATTTCAATACATGTTGAAAACATGCCTGGGGATGAAAAGTAGGGACCTGGTGCATTACAGTGGACCTCACATACGGCAATGCCTGTGCTTGAAAACAATCATATTCC
The DNA here is from genome assembly GCF_963506605.1 of Zootoca vivipara. Lineage (NCBI taxonomy): Eukaryota > Metazoa > Chordata > Lepidosauria > Squamata > Lacertidae > Zootoca > Zootoca vivipara. The sequence goes on along the minus strand of NC_083276.1, from coordinate 97,961,167 downwards.
CTAGAATAATGGGAGAAGGTCATTACTGAGGGCAACATCCCTGAGACCGTGAAGGCAGCAAAGCACAGGTTTCAGAAGGATCCAACTGGCATGAGGGTTCATTATACAAGCAGGCATCACTCTTACACTGTTGACCCCAACCAGTCTCTACAGGCTACCAGAGCAATTGCAAGAACTCTTAAGCAAACCCTACTGTCACAGGAAATAGAAAATGTTTTATTGAAGCTCCAGTTCTGCAGTGCACTCACAGGCTAAATATGCTCCCCTAATTTGTTAGAAAAGGCTTTATAGACTCCAAAATGTAGCAGGGTCACATCCCACTAGAACATGCTTTTCTGCTTTCTGAAGAAACCATTGGAGCAGAGAGTGTGAAGGCTGCATTTTAGCATTCAGCCGATACCAAGTTGTCTGCATTCATCACTTTTGACCAGAGTGCAGAAATCCACCAGGTTCCAATTTAAGTTGGAAACACCTGTTGCATAGCTGCCAAGTTATCCCTTTTTTACAGGGATTTTCCCTTATGCTGAATAGGCTTCCTCGCGAGAAAAGGGAAAACTTGGCAGCTATGCTGTTGGTACGTACTCAGTCTGTACTTATTACTGCAGGATGCCTTCCATGTGCACCACAGTACTGGTAGAATAGATTTGTTGCTCCAGCATTGATATCTGGAATGTTTTACGTATTTGTATGGCCTACTGAAAAACATATGCATTGTTATTTAGTTGTTTAGTCGTGTCCGACTCTTCATGACCCCATGGACCATAGCACGCCAGGCCCTCCTGTCTTCCACTGCCTCCCACAGTTTGCTCAGACTCATGTTGGTAGCTTCGAGAACACTGTCCAACCATCTCATCCTCTGTTGTCCCCTTCTCCTAGTGCCCTCAATCTTTCCCAACATTAGGGTCTTTTCCAGGGAGTCTTCTCTTCTCATGAGGTGGCCAAAGTATTGGAGCCTCAGCTTCAGGATCTGTCCTTCCAGTGAGCACTCAGGACTGATTTCCTTCAGAATGGATAGGTTTGATCTTCTTGCAGTCCATGGGACTCTCAAGAGTCTCCTCCAGAACCATAATTCAAAAGCATCAATTCTTCGGCGATCAGCCTTCTTTATGGTACAGCTCTCACTTCCATACATCACTACTGGGAAAACCATAGCTTTAACTATACAGACCTTTGTCGGCAAGGCGATGTCTCTGCTTTTTAAGATGCTGTCTAGGTTTGTCATTGCTTTTCTCCCAAGAAGCAAGCGTCTTTTAATTTCGTGACTGCTGTCACCATCTGCAGTGATCATAGAACCCAAGAAGGTAAAATCTCTCACTGCCTCCATTTCTACCCCTTCTATTTGCCAGGAGGTGATGGGACCAGTGGCCATGATCTTAGTTTTTTTTTTTTTAATGTTGAGCTTCAGACCATATTTTGCGCTCTCCTCTTTCACCCTCTTTAAAAGTTTCTTTAATTCCTCCTCACTTTCTGCCATCAAGATTATGTCATCAGCATATCTGAGATTGTTGATATTTCTTCCAGCAATCTTAATTCTGGCTTGGGATTCATCCAGTCCAGCCTTTCGCATGATGAATTCTGCATATAAGTTAAATAAGCAGGGAGACAATATACAGCCTTGTTGTATAGCTTTCCCAATTTTGAACCAATAAGTTATTCCATGTCCAGTTCTAACTGTAGCTTCTTGTCCCACATAGAGATTTCTCAGGAGACAGATGAGGTGACCAGGCACTCCCATTTCTTTAAGAACTTGCCATAGTTTGCTGTGGTCGACACAGTCAAATGCTTTTGCGTAGTCAATGAAGCAGATGTTTTCCTGGAAGTCTCTAGCTTTCTCCATAATCCAGCACATGTTTGCAATTTGGTCTCTGCCCCTTCGAAATCCAGCTTGCACTTCTGGGAGTTCTTGGTCATACTGCCTAAGCCTACCTTGTAGAATTTTAAACATAACCTTGCTAGTGTGTGAAATGAGTGCAATTGTGCGGTAGTTGGAGCATTCTTTGGCACTACCTTCTTTGGGATTGGGATGTAGACTGATCTTCAATCCTCTGGCCACTGCTGAGTTTTCCAAACTTGCTGGCAGATTGAGTGTAGCACCTTAACAGCACCATCTTTTAAAATTTTAAATAGTCCAGCTGGAATATCATCACTTCCACTGGCCTTGTTATTTGCAGTGCTTTCTAAGACCCATTTGACATCACTCTCCAGGATGTCTGGCTCAAGGTCAGCGACCACAGTACCTGGAGTGTAAGAGACCTCCATATATTTCTGGTATAATTCCTCTGTGCATTCTTGCCACCTCTTCTTGATGTCTTCTGCTTCTGTTAGGTCCTTTCCACATATATATATATATATATATATATATATATATATATATATATATATAATGTACCAATTTCGGCGTATAAGACGACCCCCAACTTTTCCAGTTAAAATATAGAGTTTGGGATATACTCGCCGTATAAGACCCGGCGTATAAGACGACCCCCGACTTTTGAGAAGATTTTCCTGGGTTAAAAAATAGTCTTATACGCAGGAATATACAGTATATGCATACATATATAAATATCTTATGACATAGGCAGTAGAAATATAAACAATACAAATATAAAAGCACATGAAACCCAGTACAAGCACACAGGGATGTAGCGTGGAGGACCTGGGGGAGGGGTCGCCCCTCTCCTTGGCTGGGCAACACCATGTGAGGATGTTGCCGAGGTAGCATTCTTGCGGGCGCAGCAGGCTCCCTCTGTGCCCCACCACCCTCAGGGCACACCCTGCACACCCAACCCAGGGGTCAGGAGCATATGCTCTGCTGCTGAAAACACAGTAACATAAAAACAGTGTCAGCACAAAAAGAGGGGTCTCTGATGTAAGGTGGAATAAATACAAACCTGATACCCCAGGCCCCAGCAAACCTGTACACAGCAACACAAACCATGATGCTGCTGCAATGCAGTTTTTATAAATTAAAAGGCCTGAAAGAATAAAAATGTGTTTGTCTGGCACCTTAAGGCATTAATCAAGATGCTATGAGAATCTTTTCCAGGGAGGGCATTATTTAAGGGTCACTGAAATGTCCCTTTCCCTGATCACCACCTTTCTCATTTCATTAGGTGCAGAAAGCAATGTGGCAGAAAGCAACTTTCAGGCAAAATAGTCACAACTCATTTAGGGCTTTAAAGGTATGGCCAACCTTTTGAGTTTAGCCTGGAAACGAATTGGAAGCCAACATAGCGTTGGCCCCTATTAATAATTTAGTTGTTATATTTTGGACCAGCAGCTGAAGTTTCTGGACAGGGTTCATAGGTCATTGAAATAATTAATGTCGGAAGGCACCAGAACATGGATAACTATCACAAGGCTATTTCTGTCAAGGTATGGGTGTATTTGATTGACCAACCTGAGCTGCTTGAAAGTGATCTAAGTCACTTAGACCTCAGTTTCAACTGACAATGCTAAATCTAGGACCATTTCCTGTCAAAGAACATCCCCCCAACAGTGTTTTTGCATTGTCTGTGCTACATCTTAGCTTATTGACCTTCATCCAGTCCACTGGTTTAGAATGCCCACTGTTTTTCCTTGATCAGATGAAAAGGAAGTGTGGAGTCGGCTGCCATCTGCATACCAATCACACCTCAGCCCACATCCCTAGTTGACTTCTGTGGTGGATTTGAAACTGTTATGTTATGTTTTTGTTTCGCAACCGACCTATTGAAGGGTTAACCCAGACTCCTGGTTAACTGACAGCAACATTCCATGGGAGGTGTGGCCTGCATGAGATTTAAATGGAAAGGGGAACAGTTATGTCAGTTGGCGGTTGAGGGTTTTCTGTGTGGGAGCTTGGGTGGTTTTGGGGAAGGTAGATTTAGAGTAGATGTAGTAGATGATAGGTATTCTGTTTATTTGATTACCAAGAACGTTACCTGTGAAATTAAGTTTGTACCAATGTTACCAGAAAGCAACCATTAAGATTCAAGCCAATAAATAACCATCTTTAAAGTGTCATACCAGTAATCGTCTATTTCATTTTCCAGCTAAGGTATCCAGGAACCCAGTTTGGTGGGGAACTCTTTTAAACTGTCAAAACTGCCTTTTAGAGGAGAGGTTAGTTTGTGGCTGAGAGTGCACCAAGAAAGGGGGGGGGGGCTAAAGGAGGAGACAGGTTCTGGATGGTAATAAAGTTACCTCAGGAAGGAGGCTAGCTTTACAGTAAGGGAGTTTCTAGTGAAGTAAAAACCCTTATCTGAGTACATATAGGAACAGTCTTACTTATAGCCCCGAGTCTATATAGGTACCTGGCCACGTTTAGGCTGGAAGAGGACTCTCTTTTATTTTTAAAACCCACAAGTGCTAGAGGGTTTAAAGAAAGGCTAGAGGGATAAGTGGGAGGTTTGATTTACCTCAGAAATCCCTGCTAGTGCTTTTAATAATTGAGAGGTCAGAGTTATAAGACGGAAAGTGAGAGGGACTTTCGTCTCAACTTCCTCTAGCAGCTTTGTGTAGATGTTAGCTAGCATGGAAGATGAAACAGAGCATTGACAAATCATATATCATAAACACCAAGGGGGGTCCAGGGTTTCCACGTATGCTTCTGAAGACAATTCATTTAAACAGAACGTATACGGGAAGCAGGGTGGTATAACTGCCATGGAGTGTTAACCATGAGATTTTAATGTTGATTTTAAAAAATTGTGCCTTTTTAAGCACCAGCTTCTGGAATTGACTACCCAGGTGAGAGCAGAACCAATGTAATGCAATACTTCCAAAGCCTAACCCAGACAACCTATTTAAGTATTAAAAACTGCTGAAAGGTTCAACAGCATCAGCAGGGGAACAGCTACCACCCACTCAAACACATTGTCTAGGAAGGTAATGTTTGCAACCAGCCAATAGTAGTTCATCATGCTTTGCAGAAATAACTCAGTGGGACCTAACACTAAAAGCTGTGGCTGACTGTGATTTGTAAATTCCAAAAACTTGGAAATTCTACAGGGAATAGTAGGCAGTGCTATTAAAAGCTCATGAAAAACATAATGAAGCCTTTATTTTTATGCGCTACCCATCATTTATCAAAACTGCTCATCCTGCCTTCCTAATAGTGTTGTGTATTACACGACTACTGAACTAGCTGATGAATGCTGATAAGCAGGAAACTGGCTCTTTGTAAATACAATATTGTTGTTTAATGATGCTGTTAATACTACTGATGGCTCTTAAAAAACAATAGCAGAAAACAAGGGAAACAAAAGAAGTGCTTTGCAGTGGTAGAGCACATTCATGTTGCTTCTTGGATCTGTTTGTCCCATGTGGGGAATTCTTACTCCTTCATTAAGATGACTAGCCAGTCAGGTGGGCTTACAAGAGGGAATGAGAGGATATCTAGGAAGCAGCTAGTACTTGCAACAGGAGTACTATTAAATATTTAAGGCATCAATCCTAGATCAACTTTCCTGGGAATATGGATGGAAGGATCTGCCAATGTTGGTTTTCTCAGTTTCTCATTTTTCAACTCATTTTTCATAAGCATTTTTTGTGTGAATTTCTCCTAATTTTCATATGATGTTTTGATTTAGTACTACCTTTCCAAGCAGATTTCCCTTATACAATTAATGTTTGTATGTTAATTTTCACCAGTATCTTATTTTTTTTAATGAAAACTGTCCCCTAATACATGCATTTTTTCGAAACATTGTTTGGTTGAAAAATTGCATTGCAAAATTCTGACAAGTGCGGATTACTGAGGATTACTGTGTTTCGGTTTGAATATTGTATTGGAAAATGCACATTCATTTTAAATCTGCTCCAAGCCAAATTTCTTCTCCATCACTAGCTGGCAGTAAGCCCCACTGAACTCCATCAGATTTACTTCTGAGTAGACATTTAGAGATGCTCAAAGACACATTCATTCATTCGTTTGTTTGTTTGTTTGTTTTTACAAACACTCCCTTTGCATAAGAGCAACAGAGCAAAAGAGCAGGAAGGCAGCAATAACCCACAGCTGGTGTTTCTCTCTTGTTCTTGGTTTTGAAAATACTCATGGGCTTCAAGGTCAATAAGGAGGAATGGACAGGTAGAAGTTCAGCCCCCTCTTACCTCTCTCATGATATGCATTTTACAGTATACACATTCTTCCCCTAAAAGAACATTTTGTGTGCTTTTTAATGCATTCTCCTCTGAAATATCCGTATTTGTTCACATTTTTTCAGTAAAAATGTGCAATCTTATGCACATTGTTTGAACTGAAACTGCATTACAAAATCCAGCTGAGAGCACCCACATTCACGTATGACTCCTGGATTGGTGAATTAGGCTGGTCTGCTTTAAAATGCTACCTCTGTCCCTACTGCAGACTGTTGAAGCTGCAGAACCAGTATGACTAATGTAGTCTGCACACTGAATGGAATAATATTGCTTGGGGGAATTGTCACATATCCTATGGCTTTTGCTATTATAAGAATGATCTGTAGTACCGTAATTCTTGAACCGTCAAAACAACAATCAATGGATGGCTTATCAAAAAGCCTCCGATGAACATCCCCTTGAGCAACATTCAACAGGAATCTTTGATCCTGCTCAGATCCAAGTCCTCAGAGGAACACCCTTTCTTGACATATTATCCCAACACATACACACTTATGGGATCACTTCAAGTGCCACATATATGAGATTACCAAATATTATGTTGGATTAAGGGTGTTTTCAGAAATCCCTGATCAGCCTTCAGCGTCAGCTATCTAGGATGAGTGTATGGAGTTTAAAAGCAATAGCTGCAGCATGGAGCAATTTTGTGACAGGGTGACAGATAAGTGGTTGCAGTTCCTGTGTGTGTGTGTGTGTGTGTGTGTGTGTGTGTGTGTGTGTGTGTAAACAAGTAAAGCCCACCCAGCCATTCCTATATAGGCTTCCTCATTCCTTAATGCTCCCTGCCTTAACTCAAAAGTTCCTGTATTTAGAACATCAGCTTGGTGACATATGAAAGCCCAGAGTGGGATTCCAAAGGACATGTGCCTGCAGGTAAAGCTAAAGAGAAGTAATAAAAACAATACAAAAATTTATGTGCATGCTCATGTACCATAGTCCCACTGCTACATGTTTGTTTCCCTTATAGAGCATCCAGTGGAGATCACAGATCTAATGAATGGGGGTTTCTGTGACATCCGGACGTCCGACTGTAGCAGAATCCACGTGTTTGGACACAACTTCAGAGATTCTTCTGATCTTCATTGTGAGGTCACCCAGTTGACTGTAAGCAATATGGGAACACAGATAGGTGAAAAGGGCTATTTTGTCAGGAACCTTTACGTATTCTCTGGGTCTATAATTTATTGAGCACAGACAGCAATGTTTGCCACAGTATTCAGTGGCAAAAAACATCTCATTGAGAGATAGTAGCATGTCCATAGTACATTTCCGAAAATAAACCCACATATGCATGCACAAGCTTACCACTGGCTTTTTCCCACAGTTCTATAATGCTATACTGCAGTGTGAAAGGAATATTAGACGTCAGGGCAGAAGTACTACAAATATCATCAATAAAATGCATGCAACAAACCCCATGTCTGAAGCAGCCTGAGTCTAAGTCAGCATGACACTAATACTGTGGAGCTGGCGAGATAACATGAACATCTCAGCTGGTCCTATTTCTTGTTTACTGGCCTACATCTAGTGGTTTGATTCTCTTAGTCTATTTATATGTGTATATTGCCTGTTATTATTGGGACTGGAAGTGATAAGTTTTCTTTCTGGCATGTACATTTTATACAATTGGTGTCACATCACCTCAAGATTGGTCCGTAAGTGAATGAAAACCAAGCAATCTCTTCCATTTCTCTGTGAGCTTTTATCCCAGTTTTACCCTAGTTCACTGATGCTTGAAATCACAGTATTATTATTTCTCAATTTGGTGCATCTGGAATCTATACGCTTGGTTGTATTTCTAAATGCAGTTGAATTTTAAGTATCATAGCTAACTATCCGAGCTTCCAGATACACAGCTGTAGTCTACAACTGAATGGTGGACTATTAAGATTATTATTCTACATCTTAATCGTGTAATATGATAGCGTTATAAGGCTGCATATAAAGGAATGTATGGTTAAGAAGTATTTGGATGAGAGAGGATCTCCATCAGAGCGTTTCAAAATTGGATTCATTACTGTCAGAGGGCCTGGTATGGCTACTCTAGAGTAACGACTCCAGCATGGTCTTTTAAGGTTTTTATTAAGTGCTGATTATTTACAGTGTTCAGAGCAGTAAAAATGCATCCTTAAGGTGAGGTGTCTGAACTCCCGAATGGCGATTGGCGCGTTTTCTTCCAGCACCACAGCTTTGGCAGACCCAACCTCTTCCCCCTACGTTTGCGTCGCAATTCGGGAGTTGGGGGAATTGGCCTCCCCCCTGTGCGTCCTACTTCCTGTCCCACCTGCGGCCTGGGCTCCACAACCTTGCCTGAGCCTCGGACACCACTTCCTGACTCTCCGCTGGAGGCAGAGCTCTCCTTACTCTCTCCCGCGCTTGGGGATGGGCTGGAACTTAAGATGGGAGGGACTTCCCTGTATCCCTCGTCCCTCACATCCATCCCCCTCCCAGGCTCCTCTCCCCCCCTTCCTAGTGGCTCTCCGCTTGCTGGGGACGAGTGAAACCCCAAGAAGTCTGTGGCATCCGAGCCTGTGGGTGTAAAAATTTCCCCCCAATCCTGCGATCTTTCTCCTTCCCCCTGAGAAGACGGGAATCCCAAGAAGTCAGTGGCGTCAGAGCTGGTGGGAGTAAAAATGTTCTGCCAGTCCTCTCCTGCCTCTGACGTCGTTGACCTCGGTGAAACCCACACCTCTTCTTCCGTGTCCTCAAATTCCGCTTCCCATCTCCATGGAGAGCTGCTGCCTGCTATCCCTTCCTCCTGCCCCTCCCCCTCTCCCTCCCTTTCCATGTGCCAGGGCTTGGGCCTGTGGGGGAACAGGGCGTGGAACTCTTCCACTAAAAATTCCTCAGGTACTTCTGTGGCCGGTATCCACTCATTGTGGGACGGCGGAGTGTCCTCCCATGCTATCAGGTACTCCAGTCCTCTCACCCCTCTCCTTGAGTCTAAAATCTCAGTTGCCTCATTGAGCTGTCGGGCGTCTCCCGTCTCCCCCCCTCCTTCTGGAGGCTGATCGCTGTCCCTGAACCTGGTACTTTCCCTGTACGGCGACAGCAGCGATCTATGAAACACTGGGTGCACTCTCATGTCCTCCGGCAGTGCTAGCCTGAAGGCTACCGGGTTGACCTGTTGCGTGACCGTGAAGGGGCCCAGCCTCCTGGGTGCTAACTTCTTGCATCGCCCCCTGGTGGGAAGACCTTCCGAGGATAACCAAACCTTGTCCCCCACCCTGATGACCTCTCCCGGTCGCCTGTGGCGATCTGCCCCCTTCTTGTACGCTTCCTTGGCCCTCTCCAAGTGTTCTCTGAGCTGCTGGTGCACCGTCTCCAGGTCCTCTGCCCAATCCTCTGCCTGTGGGCCCTCTTCCTCCTCCTCCCCCTCCCTCTCCGGGAAAGATCTGAGGTCGCGCCCGTAGTTGGCCTTAAAGGGCGACACCCCTGTGGAGACGTGCACCGCATTGTTGTAGGCAAATTCTGCCAGTGGCAGGCGATCCACCCAGTCCGTTTGCCTCTGGCTGACGTAACATCTCAGGTACTGCTGCAGAATGGCGTTGACCCGCTCCGCCTGTCCGTTGGTTTGCGGGTGCCTAGCCGTCGACAAGCTGACCTCCACCTGCAGGAGGTTCATGAGCCGCCGCCAGAACCTGGAAACAAATTGGCGGCCACGATCCGAAATAACCCTTAAAGGCAATCCATGCAGTCTGAATACGTGGTCAACAAACAGTTTGGCCGTCTCTTCTGCCGAGACCGCCCTGGCACACGGTATAAAATGGCACATTTTGGACATGAGGTCCACCACCACCAACACTGCGGTCTTGCCCCTGGACGACGGCAGGTCTGTGATGAAGTCCATGGACACTACTTCCCACGGCCTGTGCGGTGTGGCTAAGGGCTCCAGCAAACCAGCTGGTGGCGCTCTGACCACCTTTGCCCGCTGGCAGGTGTCACATCCCCTTACATAATCCCGAACATCCTCCCGCACCCCTGGCCACCAGAAGTGTCTCATGACTAGGTGAGTCGTTTTGTCCCTTCCAAAATGACCCGCCGTTGGGTTGTCGTGCATCTGCTTGAGGGCCTTACCTCTCAGCTGTTTGGTTGGCAGGTACAGGGCTCCCTTGTAAAAAAGCAAACCCCTCCTTTCCTCAAAGTCTTTGGCCTGCTCCCCCCCCTCTCAGTTCTCTGAAGATGCGGGTGGCAAATTCATCAGCTGCTGTCAGTGCTGTGAGTTCTGCCACGCTCACCACTGTTGCTCCGCAGGACCATGCTGATGGGGGGAAAATATGCCTGGGTGCCGGTGGCAACTCCTCCTCCATGTACTCTGGCTTGCGGGAGAGGGCATCCGCCCTGACATTCTGCTCTCCCGGGATGTAGTGGATGGAGAAGTTGAAGTTCGAGAAGAACTCTGCCCACCGTATCTACCGCTGGTTGAGCACTCTGGCAGTTCTCCAGAACTCCAGGTTCTTGTGGTCTGTACACACCTGGATGGGGTGCTTGGCGCCCACCAGGAAGTGTCGCCAGTGCTGGAACGCAGCGTGGATCGCGAGAAGTTCCCTGTCAAACACTGTGTAGTTGCGTTCCGGCTGGGTCAGCTTCCTGGAGAAGAAGGCACAGGGTCTCCACTCTCTGTTGGCGTCCAGTTGCAACAGAATCGCTCCCAGAGCCTTGTCCGAAGCATCTGTCTCCAGGCGTAGGGGCGCATCCTGCACCACGTGGAACAGGTGCTGGTCTGAAGCGAATACCCTCTTGAGGCTTTCGAACGCTGCTTGCGCCTCTGGTGTCCACCGGAACTTCTGCTTGCCTCTCAGGCAGTCGGTGATAGGAGCCGTGACGCGAGAGAAGTTCTTGATGAACTTCCTGTAGAAGTTCGCGAAGCCTAGTAGGCGTTGGGCAGCTTTGCGCGTCCTGGGGCTGTGCCAGTCCAGGATGGCCTGCACCTTGTCCTTGTCCATCGCCAGCCCCTTGTCTGACAGCTTGTAGCCTAGGAAGTCCACTTCTTTGGTGTGAAACTTGCACTTCTCCAGCTTCACATACAGGTGGTTGTCCTTCAGGCGCTGCAACACCTCCCTGACATCCTTCACATGCTGCACTGGGTCATTGGAGTAGATAAGGATGTCATCCAGAAAGACCAAGCAGTTCTTGAAGAGGAGGGACCCCAGGACGTGGTGCATGAAGGCCTGGAAGCATGCTGAGCCCCCTTGCAACCCGAAGGGCATCACCAGATATTCAAAAGAGCCCAGAGGCGTGAACATCGTGGTTTTCCATTCATCACCCTCCCGGATCCTAATCAAGTTGTACGCCCCTCTTAGGTCGAGCTTGGTGAAGATCTTGCCCCTGCGTGCCGCTGTCAGGAGATCATCCACTCTGGGCATGGGGAAAGCCATTGGCTCTGTCACCGAATTCAGCCGTCTAAAATCCACCACCAGACGGCGCTGTTGCGTGTCTTTCTTGTCCACCCAGAAGACCGGGCTGCCCCCTGCTGCCTTGCTTTCTCTGATGAACCCCCGCTTGAGGTTCTTGTCGATGAAAGTGCGCAGATCCTCCAGTTCCTGATCTGACATGGCGTACAGCTTGGCTGGGGGTATAGTTGCCCCTGGCACCAGGTTGATCTGGCAGTCAAAAGGCCTGTGTGGGGGTAGGTGGTCGGACTCTGCTTCGCTGAAGACCTCCTGCAGGTCCCAGTACGGCTTGGGTATTGCCTCACCCCCCTTGACGTGCATGGTGGCCACCGTGGCTATTGGAGGCCCCTCCCCTGGTTGGTGCTGCATGCAATGTTCCAGACAAAAGTCCGATCCAAAAGTGATGCATCTCTGGTGCCAACTTATGGAGGGGTCGTGGCGCGTCAGCCAGCTCATGCCCAAGACGATGGGGGGGTCTGAGATGGTTGTGACGTTGAAAGCCAGTGTCTCTGAGTGCCTTCCCACCGTCATTCTCATGGGGGGGGGTTTGATGCGTGATGGCCCCTCCCAGCAGCTCTCTGCCGTCAATGGTGGCCACGTGCAGGGGAAAATCCAGCTGCAGAAGTTGGATCTGGTGCTCTTCCGCAAAGTTTCTCGAGAAGAAGTTGGCTGAGGCACCACTGTCAATTAAGGCGAGGACTGTCAGGGGATAGCCATTTGGGAGCGTGAGCGTGACTTCTAGAACCACTCCTGCTCTGGGAGGGGTGGGCTGGCTGTGCTCCTCTCTGTGCGGGTGGGCGGGCGGGGGCTGTTGTCTGCTGACTGTGCCTGGCCGCTCCCCCTTGTCTCCTGCAGCCAGGCTGTCTCGTTTCCCTGCTGTGGTGCTGCGTCAGCTGGGGAAGGTACAACCGTTCCCGCCTTTCCTTGCCACTCTCTGCGATGAGGGCAGTCTCTGACGCGATGCCTGGGGGAGTTGCAGAGAAAGCAATTCCCGCCTCTTCCCTCCTTGCGTCTTGGCGCCGCCGGGGTTTGAAAAGCCCGCGCGCGCGCTCCTCCGATCTCCATCGGTTCCGGCTCTGGGCTTGGCCTGGGCGGGTGTGGGGGCGGGCCCTGGGGTGGGGTTTGGTGATGTGGTCTGTCCTGGGAGCGTGGGAACCAAGGTTTTGCTGCGCGCGTCGCTTGTTTGTCATTCCATCTGGATTCCTGTCTCACCCCCACCGCTAGCGCCGCTTTGCTTAACTCATCCATAGTTCGCGGTTTGGGACCTCTTGCCAGCTCATCCTTAACGTCTGCGTGCAAACCCATGTAGAAGGCTGATTTCACTGGCTCACTTTGCAGATCCCACCCCAGTTTGTGCACCAGCATGGTGAATCTCGCCCAGTAGTCCCTAACTGTCGATTTTCCTTGTGTTAAGTTATGAAGCTCCTCTTTAGTGGCCTCCATTTCACTGTCACTAGCGTACATTATTTTTAAAGCTTCTAGAAATAATTTTGCGTTCTTCATGCAAGGATTTTTTTGCGCGATGAGCGGTCTTACCCATTCTCGGGCGGCCCCCGTCAAATGCTCTATGATAAAGGAGACTCTGTGCGCGTCATCTGGGAATTCTGCTGCATGCAATTCCAGCGCATAATTTATTTCTGTCTCGAATCCTAGGTACTCCCTAGGGTCGCCGCTAAACTTGGTGACTAGGCTCTGTCCCCTTCTCACTTGGACTAGCTGCGGCTGGGGCACCCCCCCACCTCTAGCGGCTTTCTCCTCTTCCAACTTCTTCTGTAGGTCCAAAACCATCACCCTTAGCTGTTTCTCAGTCTCCTCTTTTGTCCTCACCTGGTCCACCAGCTTGTTCAGCTCCTCCTGCGCCCCTCGCGCTTCCTCCTGAGCGGCATGCAATTGCTGCTGTGCGTGCGCTGTGAGGTTCTGCAGCTCCTGCTTCGCTGCTTCGGCCTCCAGCCTCCAATGCTCAGCCTCTTGAGCGCTCATCGCTGCACTCCAAAGTAGCCAAAAAAAGATTCGGGAGTTGCTGTCAGAGGGCCTGGTATGGCTACTCTAGAGTAACGACTCCAGCATGGTCTTTTAAGGTTTTTATTAAGTGCTGATTATTTACAGTGTTCAGAGCAGTAAAAATGCATCCTTAAGGTGAGGTGTCTGAACTCCCGAATGGCGATTGGCGCGTTTTCTTCCAGCACCACAGCTTTGGCAGACCCAACCTCTTCCCCCTACGTTTGCGTCGCAATTCGGGAGTTGGGGGAATTGGCCTCCCCCCTGTGCGTCCTACTTCCTGTCCCACCTGCGGCCTGGGCTCCACAACCTTGCCTGAGCCTCGGACACCACTTCCTGACTCTCCGCTGGAGGCAGAGCTCTCCTTACTCTCTCCCGCGCTTGGGGATGGGCTGGAACTTAAGATGGGAGGGACTTCCCTGTATCCCTCGTCCCTCACAATTACAAAAAGTCTTTCCCAGTGAAGCAGAAAGATACAGAACTTTCTGAAATTGTTTGTAGAAAGTAGACTTCTATGTGGCAGGATGTATCCTACAATCCTAGAGATCCACATAGAATATTTATGTACAAATAGACTGTGTCATGAGGCATAAGTTTCATGAAGGGCATGTCTAGATCCCATGCATTTGAAATACAGAATCGCACGAATACTACCAAATTCAGCATCAGTCAGGAACACTGCTGATAGGATGACACAATCAGTTTGTCCCACAAATTACATTCCTTCAAATGTTGTTACATGAAGTTGCTCCAGCTATGGGAATGTGGGCATGGCACTTGCCACAGAAGATAGGATTCAGGTATTGAAATAATATTTCCAGTTTTGACATAGGGAAGTTTTTAATGTTTGATGTTTTATTGTGTTTTTAATATTCTGTTGGGAGCTGCCCAGAGTGGCTGGGGAAAACCTAGCCAGATGGGTGTGGTTTTTTTTAAAAATATTATTATTATTATTATTATTAATTATTATTATACTGCCATCAGCCAAGATAACTGAGCTGCGAAGGTCTGATCCACCCATTTTAAAATCCAGTTCCCAATACCATGAGGACCTCAGGGAAAAACCTGAAAATATAATCCTGAGACTTCAAATATTACAGTTGTTTTCCTGCCCCCCCTTAAATGCAACCCCCCCTTGAAGATTTGACATTGTACATTTAGGTTTTGAAGCTTTTGTCATTAAATTCTGAAGAGCACCATTTCTAAAGTCACTGACAGAATAGTGCAATCAGCAGGGTGTTTGCAAAGACAGATCTAGGGGAGCGTGATCGGTTCAGTCACACCAAGTAGGAGATTCATCATTGCTCATCAACTGGTGGGGTGGTAATAATAATAATAATAATAATAATAATAATAATAATAATAATAATAATAATATTCTACCCCGCCCATCTAGCTGGGTTTCCCCAGCCACTCTGGGCGGCTTTCAGCAGAACATTAAAAACAGAATAAAACTTCAAACATTAAAAACTTCCCTAAGCAGGGCTATCTTCAGATGTCTTCTAAAACTTGGATAGTTTTTTATTTCCTTGACATCTGGTGGGAGGGTGTTTCACAGGGTGGGTGCCACTACTGAGAGGGCCCTCTGCCTGGTTCCCCATAATCTTGCAGTGAGGGAACCGCCAGAAGGCCCTCAGCGCTGGACCTCAGTGGGGGTGGAGACTCTCCTTCAGGTGTACTGAGCTGAGGCCGTTTAGGGCTTTAAAGGTCAGCACCAACACTTTGAATTGTGCTTGGAAATGTACTGGGAGCCAATGTAGGTCTTTCAGGACCGGTGTTATATGGTCTTGGCAATAAAGTTTGCAAAATTGGTATATTCTCTGAAGCATTATAGTACAGTCATACCTCGGTTTAAGTACGCCTCAGTTTGAGTACTTTCAGTTTAAGTACTCCGTGGACCCGTCTGGAATGGATTAATCCACTTTCCATTACTTTCAATGGGAAAGTTCGCTTCAGGTTAAGTACGCTTCAGGTTAAGTACAGATTTCCGGAACCAATTGTGTACTTAAACTGAGGTACTACTGTATCTGTTGGACTATACACCCTGTCCTATTGTGCTTATACCAATCAGATTTGAACATATGGAATTCCTTTGTTTTCCTTGGGGTTTCTATTGTGTCTGTTGTGTTAATCCACAGCAGCACATCTGATCAAAATCTTCCATAAAGAAAGTTTTATATATCCATGTAGATCACTTGAAATCTACAGTAAGTACATGTAGACTTCAATAAGTCACGTACATCTTACTGCTCTGTTTCCTGCAGTATCACAATGGTGAATGGGTATCCAGAGAACATGAAAGCACCAAAGCAACGTTTCTGAATCTGACAACGGTGGACTGTCAGATCCCACCTCTGAACAATACAGGAGCTGGAGCTGTTCGTTTCATGATGGATGCTGAGCCTTATGCAAGATGGCAAGTGAAAGTAGGAATTTCTTGTGCTACTAGCAAAACAATTTCAAAAGACATTTCTCAAGCAGTGTGATGATAAAATGGGAGATTACTGATTTCTTTCTGCTAATCACTGTGAATAGGAGTGCACACGAGAGCAAGGGATCTTTAGTATTGCCTCATAATAAATAAGAAAACAAAGAAATAGCAGAAATTACAGGCGTTGTGGGCATTTTAATAAGTAGTCTTAAGGTGCAAATTACAATCACTGTTCCTAGTAATCACCCTGAGCTGATCTAGTGGGTGAATCAATTCTTAATCATCTGCATTTCATTTCGAGAGACACGGTTGAAATTCTTGATTAGGTCACAAGTGCAAAATGACTTCAGCTTCATACTTCTGCCTGTTGGGCCCTCTCTGGCTCACATCCTCCATGTTGAAATTGTTGTACAGGGCAGCCCTACTCAAAGAGATGGCAGAGAATGATGCCAAATACTTGGGGATCTTCAATTTTACTATAGCTGTGCGCAAGTGGCTTTTCTGTGAGCTGCTTCTGCACGGGTGTGGTAATATTTGTGTGGCCCAGCCACATGGATGTAAGCCAAACTTACCATCCTTTCCCACAGGATTGACATGTGTGCATGTGGCACACCGAGAAGGCATTTCAGCTTGCTGATTCAGTGGTTGGAACCTACCCCGGTCAAGAACACTCCAGACCCTGAGATCTGTGTAGCCTCTGGTGTCATGGGGGGTGGTCTTCAGTGATGTTATTAAGCACAACACACTAAGTATTAACCACACAGTTGCAGAGAGCATGTCATTCAAATAGAAAAACACAAAGTCTAATAAACGAGCGAACATGTCACCAATTGGAAATTAAGACAGAAAACCTAGCTAAAAGGGTTGTTGTGATGCTAGCTGTGAACTGCTATTGTGAACAGCCAGATACCACCGTGGACAACGGTGCCACAAGGGCAGGACTTTCAGGTCCCCAAATGTAGAAGTGCTGCCTTATTTGTTTATTTCCTTACTTGTTTCATAAAATTTATGCACCACTCGATTCACCATAAAGCAGTCTAACCAAATGATAAAACAATAAAATCAAGGGGGGGAAATCACAATCATACTTTAAAACATTGAAATACCAAAACATATTATAGTTACCTCAACTTTCTAAGCATCTGGGTATGAATGTTTTTAGCAGGCGCTGTGCAATTCATCTCAATAGGCAAGGAGTTCCAAAGTGCTTCTGCTGCCACACTAAACAATTGAGTTCTTACAAATGTGTAACAGGTATTATGCGGCTCCTGCAGTAGTGCCAATTCCACCTTTTAAAGTGGGGCAAAGTAAAGTAATATGAAGTGAAGTAAGACATAAGACATATTGTACTCTAAAGAGAGCCCCATCACACACCCACACACCCACACCCAAAATAGACCTATTACCAAAGTTCATCACTGCTAGACCTCAACATATTTGTTTCACAATTTTCTAGACAGGCAGCCAAGAAGATGCCTAATACTCTACCCTTGCTGCTGTATAGGAGACTTTGATCTGCCCGTGCTCCTCCATTGCACAACAGAATAGTTTGGATGATTTATGTACATTTTATTTTTTTATTTTTTTGCAGTAGCTTATTAACTTTTGAGGAGGAGATCAATGTTTATTTTTGTTTTAACCAAAGCACAGCAAGCAAATGAATGGGGTTTATTTGAATATCTTATTAGAGGCTGCTAAAGTCCTAATCATTATTAATGTTCATCTGTTTGATCATTAGTGCTGTGCTGAGAAAATGAACATCTTGAGGGCTTTAGTAAAGGAAAGAAATTAAGGTTAAAATTGCATTAAGAGTGATCAGTTTATACAGATGAGGTAGTGCTTTTGCCTGCAAAATGGCAGGATGCTAAACTAATCCTTCTTTCCGCCTCAGAGCTTGATTCGCTTAGGCCTAGAATCCATTTTCAGCACCGGGAGTTTGTATCTGTCGTATCATCTCCTACACTAACATTATCTGGGACCTTTATTTCTATATATGCTAGCTCATGCGAAGACTGGGTCTGATTGAGTGCAGAGTACATTGACCCACCCCATCAAATAGCTACATCCAGTCCCAAATAGAAGCATGGCTTTCCATTTCAGATTTGAGCTGCAGACCACACACTTTGCAGATTAAACCCTAGCTAGAGACCCTTGAAATAGTTTTCCTGCCTTATTAAGATTGTCTATGAAGAATGTGGCTAGGGAGCCCCCTCTTCTAAATCAAAAACTGAGAGAATTGAGTTCATTCTTTAAATTATGTTAAGTTATGCTAATTCAGTCTCATATTCTCTGAATAGATTTTAAACTTACTTCCCGCCTTTGAATTGCAAATGCTAGGCACTGCTATATCCTCACATACCTCGGTACCACCTGTTCACACCTGAGTGGAGCAGGTAGTATATTATCAGTTTAAAATAATATAATGTTTTTGGGACAGTTCACTTAATGCTGATTTTTTTTGGCGTGTCCCATTCTCTGTTCACCAGGAAATATCAGTTGTGTGTGTTTAGCTTTACATGAGTTTATTTCTGTTGTTTGTGATTTTTGCCTCTCCTTTTTTCTTCTCACTCTTTTCTGCACCTCAGAATGATGTCTTCCATCTGTTCAATGCTGTGGCTGTTGTTACCCGCTAGACCTACTAGGGTGTCTAGGAGGTGATGGGTGCATGTCCAGTGGAGACACCAGGGTGTGGCCAAACTCTTATGGGTTTCTCCCCATCTCTTACTCTCTTGTAAAGATACTGTGAAGAATTGCATTTTTACAAATATTTAGTACCTAACTAAGCTATGTGCCATGATTACAGTTATGAGATACAAAAAAAAATCCACACACACTTAGGGTGTTTTTCAAGTAGGCTAAACTTTGCTCAGAGTAGAATAATAATAATAATAATAATAATAATAATAATAATAATAATAATAATAATAATGGCAACACAACATTCAGCAACTCTGAGTTGAAAGATGATCATATGGTGGTGGTGGTCTTTCCTCCACTCCTTTCATCTATGGGGATGTAGGAAGCAGTAGCAACCTCTTCAATTTTGGTGGTGATGCTGATATCTCTTTCTTTCATGTCTTCTCATACCCGGGCTAAATAGGCAGATTCAGTGCCTCTATCTGCTCTGGTGTTTCCTAAGGTGTAGCAACAGTGGTGTAACATGGGTTGCCAGCACCCAGGGCAAGGCAAGTATTGCACCCGCTAACCTGTAGACCATTAGCACTCCCTGAGTCCTTTCCACCAGTCCAGTATTGATAAAGTCAATGAAATACTCTACCATGGGGGATGTGGGTGGTGCTGTGGTTGAAACCACTGAAGCTCTTGGGCTTTGCTGATTGGAAGGCCAGCAGTTCAAATCCGTGTGATGGGGTGAGCTCCTGTTGCTCTGCCCCAGCTTCTGCCAACCTAGCAGTTCAAAACCATACCAGTGCAATTAGATAAATAGGTACCGCTGCGGTGGGAAAGTAAACGGTGTTTACATGCACGCTCTGGATCCCGTCACAGTGTCCTGTTGCATCAGAAGCAATTTACTCATACGGGCCACATGGCCCGGGAAGCTGTCTGTGGACAAATGCCAGCTCCCTCAGCCTGAAAAGCGAGATGAGCACCACAACCCATAGTTAACCATCCAGAGGTCCTTTACCTTTACCGTACCTGTATCTTTAATGGGCACATTTGAGACATTTGACTGCACTCACCCCTGCAGCACCTCAGAGACCAGCAGCTTCCCTTTGCAGAGATACTGGGGTGATGGTGGGACTCTCATTCTCCCTTGGCACCGCTCCATTACCCTGACTCTCTCTGATGATTGGTCTATGACCAATAACTTACTTGTCCTCCTATTCCATGTTGTCACCACCGCCAGCACCACCAGTTGGCAAGGGGGCAGTGGCATGGGGCAGTGTCATGGGGTGAAGATCCTTGGCACCACCCGCCAATAGGCTGGAACAAAGGGGCAATAGCTTGGCGACCTACACAAGAGGCAGCTGCGGCACCTGTGAGTGTCAAATACGGTGGAGAGCAGGATGAGGGATTGGTCGGGAGTGAGTATATTTTTTAAGGCCATGCAGGGGTGCCCTAGCAACCAGCCATTGCTCAATTCCACTCCTCAGTCTGCCCACATGAACATTGGGGTATTTTATGTGTGAGGGGGAAGGCACGCTACACCACTGGGTATAAACACTCAGGACAAATGGACCTCTTAATCTGTCTTAAACCAAGTCAGATCAACCAGTTATCCAGGGCTACAGGCAAAGGTATATTCCAGCCCTACCTGGAGATTCAACTGAGGACTTCTGCAGGCATATCCCCTGCCACTGAGTTCTGGCCCTTGAATAACACCTCTTACAAAAATCAGAAAACTGAGAATCCATGTTAAAAGCCCATAAACCATAACTTGCTTTCTTGGACAATGAACATAAAGGATTTTCCCTCTAACATAGAGCAGCAGGTCAGGTAAATTCTTACACTACCTTGTCCAACTGAATGCTTAGCAACTATATCCAGATGCCACCAACATCACGCCAGCCATGTGCATTCAGATATTATGTGAAAAGTAAAACTGGTTATGATGTGCCAAAATAGAGGGCTCACTTTGTTTGTTTGTTTGTTTGTTCCACTACTCTGTCACCAGTTAAACTGCATGGCTTCTGCGCCTACAGGAAATACATACGGCAGCGGGGGGGGGGGCAGTATCAGCCCTGATTTTCTGCTCATTTCCCCTTAGACTGAACACTTCAGGCCTTACATCTTATGAATGAATAGCTGCACTGAGTATGGAAATCCATCTTAGGGGGAGTCAAGGGCAAAGGCTGCCATACAGAATCATCTTCCTTTGAAGCAGGCTCAATAAAATCTTGTTGACATCTATGAGATTCCTCTAGAGTAAATGTTTTATGGATTGCAATCAAAATGTCTGAAGCAGGATTTATTGTTTAAAATTGTGTCAACTTGAGTAAGAAATTTACAGGAAGAGGTTAAACAGAGCACGGCAGTTATCAGAAACTCCAGATTTTATCCGAGTGAAAATATATTTTGGTAATAAATGAATGGCTTTTCAGTTTGCAGCATCAAGTGATTTGTTAGCTTGCAGGAAAGTAACTTGCAAGTGGTTTAATTTATCTTCTTGGCAGACATTTAGTTCAGGGGGGTATTGGGCATGTGCTTTAGAATGTATAGACAGTATCTGTATGGAACATGATCACATAAAATGATATGATATATTTTTTGTATATTTTAGATTTCTAATGATGGTTTCCAGTACAGTAATTCAAAAGTCCTGACCTTGTACGACGGAGTCTGCCAGGATTGCGAATTCCATCAAAATGGGCTTTGTAAATTAAAGGTAATTTCAAAGCACTTAGAGGTTTAATATAGAACATCCATCTTTTCCTTAACCCTCCAGTTTCCCTGGATTGCCTGTGTAGCTTGACAGGTGTTGGAGAAGCAAATGTGTTTATTGATCAGCTGGGAAGCTAAATATATTTTCTTCCATTCACTTGTAAATTATGCCCTTTTTATATCAATCGTCAGGAAGCCAACACATTGTACATAAAAAAAACATTTCTTCCAAATTAACATTTTATATTCACAAAGAATTTAGCACCTCCATCCTGGAAATGTTCATGTAAGTAAATGAAACTTGGAAACAGCAGAGGTTCTGTAATTATCTCACATAAGGCATCTTTCACACTCAGAAGATTCCTGTTTACAGCAAGCCTTTGCTGGGACGACATTGCTCTCAGTCTCCACAAGCAACATTTCTTTGTAAGATACAGTGTCAAATTCTTACTAGTCCTCTCAGATTTACCGGGGGCATTGCTACTACCAATCCTATTACCTCTGGGCCTGTTATCTTCAAGTATAGATGTGATTGCCACAGTTGAGAAACAACTCTCAACAACTACACAGGCTCAAAACTGCTCTGTATTGACTTTCTAACATGAGGACAAGGTCTACTGTAGTTTGATTTCAGACCCAACTCTGATAGGTACTTCCAGCAGCATTTTATTTTATTTTTTGCACCCTGCTAAGTTCACTATTTGACCCTTTACACCCTGATGCAGCCTAGTCAGCAAACTAGCTACATGGTTCTATACCATAAATCCATTAATTTTGTAACTTTCCCACCTGTTGGCTCTGTCCCATTTGCATTATGTGAAGCAATGTATTTTAAGGGTTATGCAAAGCTTTGTGGTTTAGTTTTCATTACTGTTGTCATTATTTACATTATTTATTATGTTATTTATTTATTTATTATTTAGAAATGAGCATCCCAGGATCAAATAAAGAGATGTTATGAAGCAGATTAAAGAACAACCAAAAAAACTTTTTAAAAGCAAAAGAATGACTTATTCAGGAGGTTTTATTGAAAAAGAAGCATATAATATCGTGCTAACTAATATGCTGTATTGGCAACTGGAGTTGGGGCTTGGAGTTGGGTTCCATCCATCTGTACGCTGTTGACATTCAATTCCTATTTCTTCTTGCTATCTGAATCATGTGTGGCTGTGCAGATTCTGCACCGGTGCTCAGCCACTGCAATTGACTGGATGAAGGCTAGTCAAGGTTGAATTAGATCAAGGTGCTATGACTCGGCAGTTATTGAGCTTGGGAGATAAGCATATGGCCAGTTCTCTATGGGGCTGCGCTCCCCTTGTAGTCCAGAGGTACTTGCTGATTCTTCTCTGTCATTGGAGATCCAAGTGACACAGAGGACTTTTTCATAGCTCCCAGCTGGATGGCCCATTATGGCTGTTCCTATACAGGGATGGCCTTGCCATAGTAATTCATGCTCTGATGTAGTAGTTTAGCTTTTGAGTGGAGCAACTAGCTGGAGCCATGTTAATACAGTACAAAATCTGCATTGACTGCCAATGTACAGCAGAACATCATACTTAAGAATGGTAAAAAATCGACAGATTAGATTCTAGATCACCGTTCATTCAGATGAGTCTGTCTTTTAGCTTAGCAGAGGTGAATAATATGCAGCATGGGTACCTGAAGCATGTAATTCAAAATTTACAACCATTATCCTCTCATTAAGTGGGAAGAAGGGGTCAATCTTTGTAAGTTTTGAAGTTACAAGTTTCAGGCACCTATGCACTAAATCGCCAGCTCCCACACTACCTAGCTATTGGCCATGCTGACTAGGGATGATGGGAGCACAAAAACATCTGACGGGTACCACATTGGCTAATCTTGAAGATTCTCAGCCTAGCTCCACCCACCTAGTGTGAGTGGAGCTGGTGAATGTAACCAAGTGGGATAGAGCTCCAACATGCCACTTTAAGTGCCATTTTGCAAGCCACTGTTTATCCCATCACTCAGTCTTTGTTTTCCAGAGGGCACCAGTTTGGGTGGGTGATGGAGCTTGCAATCTAGTAGAGAATGCTCAGCTCAGGGGTGCCACTGCAGCTAAATGTTTGGAGACCCTTTGAAATAAAAAGGGGGGGGATATGTAGAGAAGGCTGGGTTTTTGTTTGATAGAACTGTTTGTCCACAAGCCTAGATACAAGCTAAACTCTATATGGTAGTGGATGGCATTGTGGCATGGTGGTGTTCACCTGACCTCCATACAGCTTAGTTGCTGCACCTTATGGGGAAGGGTGAGGCAAGTGGGGAGGCCAGCGCAGTGGAAATTCACCAGCAGAAGTGCCAGATTGTACCACACCAACTTTCCCACTGCCTCTCCCTTCTCTTTCCCAGTAAGCAACATCAGTCAGTGAGTGCTGCCACCCTACCAAGCCATCTGCTGCTGGCTCTATGTAAGGACTCACTTATTGCACAATGTGCATTGTGTAACATCAGCAAGCCCATATAGAGGGAGGACTAGAATGTGTCTGGGGGAGAGAACTGCTTTGTTTTTGGACTGTTGTTCAATATGACCTTTTCATGTATGTCTTCTTTTTGTATGCCTTGTCCCCGGAGAAGTAGCATGGCTCTAGGCATGGGGAAAGTCATGGTGCTTCAGTTAAGCCAGGCAAAAAGGCCTGCTAGTCCTGAGGCCATAACACACACAAATGGAAATGACTGAAGCACATTGTTGCATCCCATTATGACCAAGGATTTGTGCTATTGAATGGGGATATGTGGCATTTTCCCCTTTACAAATGGCTTCCGAGCAGATTGGCAATTTTAATTGTATGTGAATGAAAGGAGAATTTTAGGATCTCTGAGCAAACAGTTTCACTTTTTGTACTGGGTCATAAAACAGAGTTTCCTCATAACTGTAGTCATAGAGTTCTGTCATACAGAATTTTAGCTATTATACCCTTAGTGGAGCCCAATTTCAGCAGGACCAGATAATTAATCACTCTGATAACAGGTGTCTGGGATTAATGATCTTGTACCAAATGTTAGTGATTATCATATGATTTTTTGTTACAGTGGCATTATCCAGCAGCCTGAGATAAGCCATTCACAACTACAAAAATCTCACAATGAAGCTGGCAAAGCCCGTGTCATTACAGCAATTTTTAAGAATACACTTGTATTCTTCCCCAAGGCAACAGAGTGCTAGCATTTAAATTGCTGTCATTTCATTATTCCTATAGCAAAATATTTCAAGCAATTACTTGCTGCTAATTTATCTTTCTTCCCCTTCCTTGCAGGAAAATGCTTGCAATATAGATGGATTATGTTATGCAAAAGGTGATTCGAGCCTTACGAGTCCTTGTCTTCTCTGTGAACCCGATATTTCCAAATTCACCTGGTCTATCAACGAAAGTAAGCCTAAAATGCATAAAACGTTTCTATGGTATTCAGGTTTTGTTGCAAAACACATCTGGTGTTTTGGAGAGGGGGATATTCTTTGTCAGGACCTGTATATTGTGTTCATTTCTGACATTTCTCTAGGCCAGCATTTATTAAGCTGGTGTCATCCTGATGTTCTTGATGACAAGTCACATCTGTGCTGTCTAGGCAGTGGCTGGTGGGTATTTGTTCAGAATATCTGGATCACCCTAGATTGGCCAAGTTTCTGTAGGATGTAATCTACATTGGTACCTTGGTTCTCAAATGGCTTGGCTCACAAACAAATCAGCTCCCGAATGCCACAAATCCAGAAGTGAGTGTTCCAGTTTGCGAATGTTTTTTGGAAGTCGAACATCTGACATGGCTTCCGATTGAGTGCAGGAAGCTCCTGCAGCCAATCAGAAGCCGTGTCTTGGTTTTCAAATGGTTCTGGGAGTCAAACAGACTCCCAGAATGGATTAAGTTTGACCATCAAGGTGCCACTGTACTTTCTTTGGAGAAGGCAGATTCTCATTAATAGGAATATGTACATTTTGGACCCTAATGTTTATGCAGAGGTTCCAGGTGTGTGCTCAGATATTTCTGAGCAACATCATGGGGAATGTTATTCTAGGAGCAAGGTGAAACTGTCAAGATCCTTTGTTATTTTTGCTCTTCAGTATTGTTTATGTAATCTCTTTATCTTTATACTGGCTTTTTTGGTATGTTAGATTTGCCATTGTGGTGTTGTTTTATTACATTATGAAATTGTTTTGTACTGCTTGATTTTGAAACACATTCCTGTTTCCTTTGCTGTAAGCTGCTTTGAGAATGGTGTCTCTCCGTGTGAAAGCAGCATGCAAATAAAATTATGAATGAATAAATTTTCACATCCTTTGAAGACAGAATAGTCTAATCTGGGAAGATGAACTACAGTGATCAGGTGACTTACTTTCCGTCAGCAAGGAAAACCAGTAAATGGTACTTTGGGCCATAGCTACCACATGGCAGTAATGCTGGGTCCAACAGTATCCCTGAATCTCACAGTGGTCCTTACAGTGGGGTGACTTCACCCAAAACAGATATGCTAAGTCAGCCTGACTACTGAGTTCCCTGCAATCATTAACTCTGTCTTATCCAGACAGAGTTTATTCACTGTCCTCAAGTACACCACTGATGATATACACCCATTGAAGGATAGCACTACACATTGCTTCCTGCATTTAAGAGTTAGGTCAAGGCATTCCTTAATCCCTTTTATGATACTTAATCCATTTTAAGAGCATAGTTGTATTACTTTGATGTTTTTATTGAGAGTATTTTTTTTATTGTCTCTAGGTTCTTATTGACTGTGAGACATGATGACTGTGTTCAACTGGAATGCACAGTATGAAGTTTAAATGTAAAATAAATAAAAGCTTTCCAGAATGCATTGCTCAAGTTTCTCAAACTTGCTGGTAACTGTTTATGACTAAAATGTTCCAGAGGGATTTTGCGTCTTTGTCAACTGCAGTGTAACATTAACCGTAGCCACCACAATCAACCTCAAATGCTAAGTGTATGCCACTAAAACGATAAAATAAGTTGTGTGCCCCTGCTGCCCAGAAGGAGGGAGAAATGTGGCAGAGAGACAGCCACACCATACATTAAAAGTGGATTTATTTATGAAAATATTGTAATCTGCTCATTTAAAAAATCCAAGCAGTTTACAACAGCCATGCATATATACAATCAAATACAATAAAAGCCTCATCAACTACCTATTACTGAAATATATTTTCTTGATTGCTTGCATAAGCTTAGCAGCATAAAAAAGTTTTCAGCAGATGTTCAAAAGGTGAAAAAAGGCACCTGCTGAATCTTTGTTGGAAGAGCTTTCCCCAGGACTGGGCCAAGAACATTAAAGCCTTGGTTTAACTTTTAGACCACTGTCAGATGAGCCTCACCAACCTTGGGATGACCAATGAGACTCCTGCTCCTACTATTTTAACAGTCATGGCTTGCCCCAAAGAATCATGGGAACTGATTTCCCCTCACAGAGCTACTATTCCTGACACCCTTGACAAACTACAGTTCCCAGCATTCTTTGGTGGAAGCCATGTGCTTTAAATGTATGATGTGAAAGTACCAACAACCAACAAGACTGTGACAGGTGGTGTATTTTTGCCAGCAATTTCCTGATGGTCCAGGTGGTAGATGTAGTTTGAAAACCGCTGTCTTAGGGAATTAGAACTTTCCATACATTATTGCATGTTGCCATTTTGCTTAGATAACCAGCCGCCTGTGTTCCAAGCCCCAGCCAGCCAGCTTCTGACATTTGCAGGAGAGAATTTTGTGTACCAACTGCTAGCAGTGGATCCCGAGGGATCAGCGGTGCTGTTCATCTTAGAAGGCGGACCTCCAGAAGCCACCCTCTCTCCTGCTGGCCTTCTCATTTGGAAAGTTAGCTCTGCCGAATCAGAGAGCTTTGAATTCACCGTGTCTGATGAATGCAATGCACAAAGCAGGCACTCGGTTCAGGTAGGAATGGGGAACCCTTCGGAAAACTGGTTTATCACACTGTCCGTTGCTTCCATTATAGCTAATAATTTGTTACTGTCTTTAAAAAGCTAAGACTTCAGCTATTTTCA
Organism: Zootoca vivipara; assembly: GCF_963506605.1. Lineage (NCBI taxonomy): Eukaryota > Metazoa > Chordata > Lepidosauria > Squamata > Lacertidae > Zootoca > Zootoca vivipara. Next base: position 97,933,841 of record NC_083276.1, on the reverse strand, counting down.
AGTAAGTGCATATTATCCAACATGACAGTAATGATCAATTAATCTAATAAATAACTCGGAGAACGCAAAACCCATATATACAACGAGCAAGAGAGGGTACTATCGATTGCTGCCTGAAAGAACACTTTTGCCGAGCCTCTTAATGGTTCATTAATCTGCTTTAAAATTCACTGTGTGCATTTGGATCTTTGAAGAAAAGCACATAACAACATAAAAGACCAGGTTTTCGCCATAAAGGGGAGGACATAATTCATTTGCAATGATATTTTTAGAGGTTCCCATGCTCTTATGTCGTTACTCCAGAGCCTCGGCTCCCTGGCATTGCTTCTCTTCTGCTTTGTCTTTATTGCAAGGTGTTCCATTAATCCTTCAATAGGGTGGGCTAATGAGGTAAATGCATAGGAGGAGGAAACTTACAACCAGAAGTGTCTCGCTCACAATGGGTAATTGTTAAGGAGCCTGGAACGAGATAAGTGCAGGATAAATATTAGCCCACAACACTTGATACAGAATTTACATGGTGCCGCACCCAGACTTACCTGGAAATGACTGCAAAATAAATGAATGAATGAATGAACCAAGGATTAGATTCATAGTCTATATAAGGCCAAATTAGATGTTATGCTAAATACACAGCTGCCACTGAAAATGGCAAGTGTGTGACTAACTTTCCCCTTCCTCTCTGCAATGTGTCCTGATAGTTCATCTTTTCTTAGCCCACGGCAGCAGCCAATGATATGGCGCAGGAGTGGGGAAATGCAGGATGTTGTGGCATTAGGAGATGAGCAAGTTCTGCCAGCTATTACAAAGGTGCTGGGAGGCGATCCATATCTTCAGTTTTCAGCGGCTATTGCATATTTCTCAAGTTGCATTAATTGCCCCATATAAGTGCTGCTTCTTGTAGACATGCAACAAGAGAGTGGCAACAATAGAGAGGTCATTTTCAGTACTGGGGTGCTCTCCCCAGCGAAGTTCACCAAGTACTGACCATATCTGAGCCAGTGTGGTGTAGTGGTTAAGAGCGGTAGAGTTGTAATCTGGGGAACAGGGTTCGAGTCTCCGCTCCTCCACATGCAGCTGCTGAGTGTCCAAGTACACTTCTCTGAAGTCTCTCACACTTCTCTGAAGTCTCTCAGCCCCACCCACCTCACAGAGTGTTTGTTGTGGGAGGGGAGGGGAAAGGAGATTGTTCGCCGCTTTGAGACTCCTTCGGGTAGTGATAAAGCGGGATATCAAATCCAAACTCCTCCTCTTCTTCAAACTCTTCTTTCTGTTGTTTGGTGTGATTTGCTGCTGGTTGGTATTTCAATGCTTATCATGCTGATGTTGTGTTTTTTGTTGCAGTTTTTTGTAGGATTACTTTTAGAAACACTCTCTGGTGCTTAATTTTTATGTAAATTTATATCTGTATTGCATTTTTTATGCAAGCCATTTTGAGATCTCTTGTGGTATAAGATGATTGATAGCAATATTTTGGCCCTCGGTATGTCTCACTTACATTTCAGACAATATTGCTTTGTATTTATAATTTCATATTTGGAGCTAGAAGCCATTCTAAATGACTAGATTTTGAAATATCTGTTTTACTAAAAGAAAGTTTTAGGAGGGTGGATACTGAACCCTACCTTTGTATAAAAGGTAGTTAAATGCTCCATTGCAATGCAGTGCAAGAGAAAGAAGAAAAATCACCCCACTTCTTGCCTCTTTTAGATTGCAGTGAAACCATGTGGCTGCTTAAATGGTGGAACATGTGTCACCAACATCAACTTCCCTCCGGGTGTTGGTGAATATCTCTGCATATGTCCCAGTGGATTTGAACAGGAACTTTGCCAGAACAGCCGTAATGACTGCCAATCTAACCCATGTGGGATTGGCTCCTGTATCAATGGAAAAGAGAGTTACATTTGTAAATGTCCAGCAGGTTGGAAAGGTAAGCAGAGCTTTGCATTTTTTTTCTGGAGTCTCCTTACTGTTTTCTGGTCAAATTTAGAGGCAGTCTATATACTACTCCCGGTATATGGAAGTAGTGTCTGGCACTCGGAAGCAGTATCTGAATATCATCTTTTCAACATGGCGGGGTTAATGCATAGAACAGGCATCCCCAAACTGCGGCCCTCCAGATGTTTTCACCTACAACTCCCATGATCCCAAGCTAACAGGACCAGTGGTCAGGAAAACATCTGGAGGGCCGAAGTTTGGGGGTGCCTGGCATAGAACCTAAGGATGAACTAATCTGTCAGTTTCAATTCCTCTTTTTCCCAGTTTTAAGTTTAGTTCACTACATTGTGATTTTTTCCTTGAAATTTTTTTCACAAAAATTAATCAGGATTCTTTTGGTTGGCAAACTGCCGGGTAAAATTTGGAAAGGTGCAAATGGATTTCAGTCCATATTTTATTCTGGGAAGTAAAACTTATATAGGTAAAGGGTAAAAGGGCCCCTGACCATCAGGTCCAGTCGTGTCCGACTCTGGGGTTGCAGCGCTCATCTCGCTCTATAGACTGAGGGAGCCATGTGGTCAGCATGACAAAGCTGCTTCTGGCGAACCAAAGCAGCGCACGGAAATGCCGTTTACCTTCCCGCCAGAGCGGTCCCTATTTATCTACTTGCACTTTGATGTGCTTTCGAACTGCTAGGTGGGCAGGAGCTGGGACCGAGCAACGGGAGCTCACCCCGTTGCAGGGATTCGAACCGCCGACCTTCTGATCTGTAAGCCCTAGACTCTGTGGTTTAACCCACAGCGCCACCTGGGTCCCTTATATAGTTTTGCATTAAAATGCATTAAATTAAAACTTATATAGTTTTGCATTAAATTGTGAACCAAACAAAATTTCTCTCCCACTCCTTTGAAGCAAGGAGACAGAATCAGTTATTTTCTTCTTACCAACTTTGCAACACAGGCATGTGACCGCTGTTCCCCACTACTGTACTTTGTTACTTAATTGTTGCAGATTAGGTAACATGAATGATTCTGACATCCCTGGTTCTCCCTTGTGCCTGAACTGACACCTCAGGATAATCAAAACACAGGTCGAGGAACTTTGGAGTATTTCCACACTAAGGCCCTTTAGTACATCTGAGACATTGCTTCTCTCCTATTAGCACAAAATTAAAATATAAATCCCACACAGCAACAAATATACCCCATTTATTACCTAGCAATATTGTTTTTCTGGTCAATGTCTTTCTAATATCTTTCTTCAAGTCAATTAAATTCACCAAAGTTGCTTTCAGCAAATGCTTATTGAAAGCATCTTTGTTGCTAGTACAGACCATTTAGTTGCTTCCTCTTGTTCCTGGCTGGGGGATTAAAAACAGTCTTATTTGCCCCCTGAGTAGCCACTCTGAATTACCACAATGTCAGTTTCTCTTCCCATGGGGCGGGGATGGGGCTTTAATTATTTATTTGATAGGCTATTCAATCTATAAGTCAGAAGCTTTTCATTACCACTAATATATCAAATTCAATCCCTTATCTTGGAGCTTAAACAGATCTCCATTTCCAAGCAGACATCTTCAGCAAGCAAAATAGTCACATTTCCAGGGAAGCCGTGATTTAAGCAATCAAGGCTTTTTAAGAATATGATCCCGTGTTAATTTCTGGAGAGAATGGATTTCTCTGCAACAGGGTTTAAGGCCAATATGTACAATGATTTAATAAAAAAGAAGGTGTGCAACAGAATGATGCTAACTACCAAGCAAAAGGGGGGGGGGGTGGACCTCAGTTCTTTAGATTGTAAGATAACAGGGGAATATAGTAATCTTTTAAGTTTGCCCTGACAGTAGCAAAAAAACCTGTGAACAATAGGGCCCCTTCCTTTCATTTATTAATAATCATAGGGAAAGCGATCTGCTTCAATTGCCCCCTTTTCCTTCAGGTGCATGTAAATAAAATAGTCAATGTTTTTGCCATTATTTTCCTGTAGCAAGTAGGCTTGGGGAGGGGAAACCAAATAAACAAATGATTGAGTGAAATAGGAATATCTCTCACCTGTTTTAATGGCAGGTGAAAAATTATATGCTAGTGCAGCTGAAAGCCAGCTGGGAAGGTAGATGATTTCACTTCAGGGCAGGTTCCATTACAGCAATAAAAGCTTATCCTTGATGTTGTGTTTATGTCTCAATTCCCCAGAAAGCCATCAATAATCTAATGAGAAGGCAATGCTGTACTGCTCAAGTGACAAGACTGTTTCAGCGTCACTTCTTTACAAATGATAGCAAACAGATAGTAGGAACAAAGACGTGAACTCTTTAGAGAGCACCTTAAGTATCATCTCTGGAGAAGCAAGTCGTGGAGACTGTAGGAAGCATCGTTATGCATACAGAAATACAAGGGCAATCTTAATTCCTCTCTGCTGTCATTGATAAGACAACATTAATTTTGGATGCATACCAGGGGGACAGGTAGAGGGCTAAAGATTTTTTAAAATGAGCAAGAGCCATGGGAATGCCTGTGTGGGCCCAGAGTTCATTCTCAGTAATTTTAAACTTCCATTCGATACCTTTCCACTGGGACATCTAAAGGCATTGACAGATATTTAAAGGGTTTGGTGCCGATGCTCATTGCCACCATTTTCTGTACAGAAGGAGTACAGTGAGGAGCACAGATATTGACTAGTTAAAAAATAAGGGGGGGGCATGATTCGCAAGGGAAAGCACACCCTTTCCTCCCTTCCCCTTGTGAAAAGAGTGTGAAGATTTTCACAGTTGGGGAGAGAAATGCCCCTTTTCCCAAGTTGGGAGAGCTCTAGTCATGTGTGATTAGATGCTCCAAAAGGCTGTTGAGGGTCCACATTAGAATGGACCTTTGAAGAGATGTGGATCTGGATAGACAACACCTGCATTTGGATGCGGATTCAGCCCCAGGCTTGTCACATTGCTCTCCAATGAAACCAACATACAGAGAAACAAGGAATGCTTCCATCAGGACTGTGGCTGCTATGCATCAAATTGTCTTTCCATTGTGACTGCACTCGCTGGCACACACAAATATTTTCCCACTCTCAGATTGCTTCCATTTTGTTTCCACATTTACATTTTGCCTCTCACCTACCATGTTGTCTACCTTTGGTTTCTAAGATGGCAAGGGCTATCAACCAGAAACAAGGGTTCTGTATTAACCAGGCTAGCCCCTACCATCTATCAAATATACGTAGAACCAGCGTAGAACCAGCCCCTTCTATACGTAGAACCAGCCCCTTCAAGTGGTGGATCAAGCATCAATCCCTCATCATGGGCTTTTGTCATTTGACGCATGATGTTTGAAGGGGCCAGATTCCTTTTTTGAGTCTAGCAGCTCATGCATGCTTAGTTCAGAATATCTGAGAATAAGCATGGGTAACCAGAGATGCTGCAAGTGTTGCATTAGGTCTGGAAGTGTAGAGGGAGTTTTATTAAAAACTTAAATATAAAAAGTACAATCACAAAACAGTAAGTTTTTTAAAAAACTCATTGAAACCATATTTTAAATTGATTACTACAGAAGGAGGATTATTCCCATCCACATATTTTATATTTCTTGGTAGCTGCTAGGATGATTGTTTAAACACAACAGAATGAGCCAAATTCTCCCTTTCTTGCACAGCTGCATTCAAAGATCTGGGATGGAGGAACTTACTTATTGACTTTAAACTCTGACAAATGGAAAAGTCCATCTTTGAAATCCTGTTACCTAACAGGATTCCAGTTCATCATAACAGGCCTCATCAATGTGAAATGTTGCTTATATACTAGATCAATTCTGTTTTAGTTTTCATCATTTAGCAGCTTATTTTTCAACTCAGGTCGACTGATTTATGATGGGGTATTTTTTTATATTGCATCTCTGTATTTTTGTTTGTCAAACCATAATATATCTCTGAAGATTTGCCCATACTCAAAATTTTGATTTTCTTCTAGTCATAGCTGTCAAGTTCTCCCTTTTTTAAAGGGAAATTCCATTATGTTGAATAGGCTTCCTCGCAAGAAAAGGGAAAACTTGACAGCTATGCTTCTAGTGCCCTCACTCTTCAGACTTTGTAAACTTGATTGGTTTAGAGGTTATGCTCACCCAAACCTTCATTTCTTTTGTTGTAGCCTCCCCACACAAGAGATACTTTTATTTACTTAAAAATCAATAAAAATCTAGTTACAAAAATATGTCAGTGGGTGAGCGCTGTGCGTGTGTGTTTTAACCCTGACTCCAAGAAAAGAGGTAGGTAGCCGTGTTGGTCTGAGTCGAAACAAAATTAAAAAATTCCTTCAGTAGCACCTTAAAGACCAACTAAGTTTTTATTTTGTTATGAGCTTTCGTGTGCATGCACACTTCATCAGATCTGATGATGTATCTGATGAAGTGTGCATGCACACGAAAGCTCATACCAAAATAAAAACTTAGTTGGTCTTTAAGGTGCTACTGAAGGAATTTTTTTATTTTCCAAGAAAAGAGTGTGATGCTCAGAATTCCCTGAGCTAGTATTAGAGAGGGTGTTTAATGAATCATTCACTTCATTATGCATAAAATAATTTATGAACACTCCTGAGGATCTAGCCACCTGCCTTCTTGATTTTTCTGTTTGTGTATACTTGTCTATTAACCTTCAGTGTGGAGAAGAAACAAATTAAATGAACTAAAGAGGGAATGGCCAAGAGCTTCACTCTATTGTTGATTATAAAAGAAAATAGCACATTGTGTGAGTGTGAGTGTGTGTGTGTGTGTGTGTGTGTGTGTGTGAGAGAGAGAGAGAGAGAGAGAGAGAGAGAGAGAGAGAGAGAGAGAGGGAGCGTGTGAGGATAACAATAGCTTACAACTGAGGAATCCTAGAATCAATGTACCATCTATTGTAAAGTTGATTAAATCTTTCCTTGCTTAAATTTACAATTTAGCCTGATATAAACAGCTTTCTAGTCCTTTGCTTGAGTTCAGGGCATTTTGTGGCTGCCTTGAAGTGCATCTGTGTTTTGTGTGGGTTAATTCGATTAAGTGTGACTGGAGAAAGGAAGATTCAATTAAAGTCTAAGCAAAATCCTGCCCTTAGCCAAAATGTAGTTGCTTATTTGCACACAGCCAAGCTTTTAAAAAGCTTTCTTTGACATAACAGTTGTACCAAGCCTAAATAAGCAACTTCACTGAAGTAATGAAAACAGTTATTGCTTGCAAATTCCTTTTTCATGGAAGATTTTCTACTGCCTTGCCAACTTGGCTTGGGATGACATTCCAAGATATAAGAAGAGTTACTGTTCTGAGAGCTGAAACGAATCTGATTCAATAACTGGGTTGCCTGGCTTTCCAAAACAAAAAAACAAAAAAACAAAAACCCATTGGCATGTAAAAGCAGCTGCAGAGACCTCCAAATTTGATTAGAGCAACCGTACTGAGGGACAGTGTTTTAATCCTCCTCGCCTTATACAGCAGAATATCTGAAGACATGTGGGAATGGAATGAGGGTAGAAAGAGTTCCACAGCCCCAATGCTAGCCAAGGTCAGACAAGTTGGATGTTACATCACCATTGTTACATGACAATAATGAAAGAATTGTTGGTGACACTAGTTAATGGAGAGACATAGCCCACTCTGGCGGATGTAAGAATGTGATGCAAGAAGCTGGTAGCTGTCTCCTAAAGCCCATACTTCAAAAGCCTCCCATACGTTGCATCTGAGGAACACCCATGGCTTATTACCAAGATATGGGCCATTAAGTCAGCCTAAGGCTTTTATGTTAGGTTTTGCTTTATTCATCACAACAGCATTCATTCATTAGCACATATCATGGTGGCTCCTCTTTTGTAGCCAATGCCTTATCCTCAGCTGGGTCTCAACGCTAATGCCTACGCTCATCCCAGCACCACGCAAAGTCCCACAAATCCTCATGCCTTGGAAAAGTTTCAGCTATATGTTGTGTGCAGTAGGTGGACTATGCTAACCTGTGCCTAAAGCGCCACCGTGAGTAATGGCTCCCCAACATTTGATGGAAAATATTCACACATGCCTTCTCAGTGAAGCTAGCCAGTAGCTAATTGCTTTGAAACATGGCTCCAAGTGGAATATTCAGTCTCTAACTTATTGGAGGAAATTAATATTTTAAATAGTCTCCGATGGACAATTTACTTGATTTACTTCCTTGAGCACTTTAAGCAAGAGTGTCCAAAGTACAGCTCTTGAGCCAGCTGCTGCTTGGAGACGTCACAGTGTAGTTTGGCAACGATCCATTTTGTATAAATGCAGGCTAGAGCTGGAGTAAGGCCAGCATGATTTTGTTTTTAATTGGCCAAGGTAATGTGTCATTTTAGTCCCTCCAACAAAGTCTGTTACCTTATCAAAGGTCATTTGGGTAGCAAACTTCTCTTTGCACGCCCTCCATTAGATGTGGATGCTAAATTAATATCTTGTTTTGATGAGACTCCAGATGCTGACTCATTTGATCGCCTTTGTTCCCCACTTGGTTTCTGGGATAACATCCTGGAGGGTTATCTGATTTGATGTTAAGTCTTCATTTCCATCATTAATCACAGCAAAAAACTAATGCAGTGCTTCTTTCACCTCTGCTCTTTTTTTATTACAGTTGAGGGCAGTGCTGACATGACAGAAGCTTTCATTACTGATAATCATAATCCTAAAGGTGAATGGAAAAAGAGTGAAGGTAAACAACCAGTCATAGAAGTGAAGACATTGTCTGCAATTAAGTATGTTAATATTACTGATGTTCATGGTAAGTGAAGTGTGATTAGATGAGTGTCAAAAGGTTTCTTTTCAGACTTGGTTGTGTATGTACATAGCTGTCACTGGTTGCACAAAACTAGTCTCCCAAAAGCTTAAACATATGGATTGAAAAAACATACAAATCACTTTTAAATAACATTAGCTCTTCAGTGTGTTGGCAGGGATATTAATTATGATTGATAAGAAGACTGGGTAACTGCCTGTGGTTCTTAAATTATGGGATTGGGCCCAATGAAGCATGGATGGGCAACCTTCCAGGTGTGACCTTCCAAGAAGCTGTTGGACTTCCTATCAGCATCAACCAGTATGGCCAATAGGAAAGGATGATGAGAGCTGGAGTCCAACAACATCTGGAGGTTGAAAGGTTCCTTATCCCTGTTTTAGGAACACAATGTTGCTGCCATGAGAGAAGGAAGTTCCTATCTTCCTGTTTTAGAACAGCAGATTCCTGTCTAGCCAAGACTGGTGGGTTGACCCTATCTACTAAGGAAATAAAAGATAATATAATATAAAGCATGCATAGAAAAGTTCGTTCTGCCCAATGCACATGGGCTTGTGGTTTCAAAAGTACATAAGAAAAATTGTATCTAGCCCAGCATCATTCTTCCCATAGTAGACAACAGGATGTCTCTGGGAAGTCTACAAAGCCCTTATTATCCTCTTGTTCCTTCCCAGCAACTGGAATTCAATGGTGCACTGTTTCAGTACATGGAGGTTCAATTTAACCATTGTAACTGACAGCTATTGAAGGACCCTATCCTCTACAAATCCTCTATAAAGTAGGGACTGATTGATCTTTCTGTTTCCAGTCTACGTTCTTTGGCAGTTTGTTTTTTTAAATATTCATGTTATTCCATTTCTGCATTGAACCAAGAATTGGTTGTTGTTGTTTTTGTTACTCCACTCCAAATGCAACCACTGCCAACACAACCCATTCACTATTCAATGCAGAAACAGAATAGAATGATGGTGATGTAATTTAAACATGCAGTTTCCCCCCAAAATATCTAAATGTGCATTTTGATGACTTTAAACTGCCTCCAACTGCCATGATTAGAATTGGAAATCCAGCAGATTGCTGAATTTTGTTCTGAAAGGTGCAGATCAGGCAACAGCAGAGTTAATAAATGACAGGAAAACTACATCTGCTAAATTGCCATGCCAAGCTACTGTTAAAGGCACAGGAGCAGGGTCAATGTGTTTTCCATATTTGATTACCCTAAGTAATGTGAAATACCACTTTTTTCCACACAAGCAAGTGTGAAGGGAGGCAATGTTGCACCCAGCCCTAGAGGAAATAGGTTCCAGACCCATGTTTGCAAACTAAAATGAGATTTGGGGGGATGTTTCAAGGGGAAACAGGCTTTAAGCAGATGGGTGGAGCACTCATTTCTCCATTGGTCATTTTCATTTCAAAGCCCCCCACTCCAACAGATGCTCTGCAAAGGAGAGAGGGCCACTAGAGCTCCCATAGATTTGCTTGTGGTGAAATATATGTTGTTTGCCTCTGACTAATGCAGCTTCTTCGCTTACGTAATTGTTCCCCAGCACTGAAAAATTACCATTTCTATTTCACTCCCGATAAATGCCGAGCACCTTTGAATAGTAAACTTGAAAACATGTAATTAGAAGGCTAATAAATCTTGCCTTAATGAGAAACAGCTGGCTTGATATGTTGTGCCTTTAGGGTTTTCTTATGCTTGGCACACAATTTTGGGACATTCAACATTAATTATATTTTAAAAGAGTAAAAATAATGGAAAGCCTTGGCCAAAGCTCATATTAGCTCCTTGCTTAACTTTTTAATTAACTTTCCTGTTAATAGTTTAATACTGAAAAATGGCTCTTGGATACTGTTTTAGATCATGGAGCAGTTCTGCCACCCATTACTAACTGTGCCAACAGACCTTGCTTTCCTGGAGTTGTCTGCATTGACCGTAAACCTCCAGATATTGGATACCTCTGTGGCCGATGTCCAACAGGTTTATCTGGAAATGGACGTATATGTACAAGAGTGTCAAGACCAGGTACCTGCCTTTCATTTGGGAAGTTAAATATTTAGCATTAGTCTAGATAAGTTGGATATTGGGTGGTAGACTTTTTATATACATTATAGCATTATATTTCAGTGTTAGCATTTTACTCAATCAGTAAAAGAAAAGGAGCATCAGAATGCCAGGTCATACTGTTTGTTCAACCAGCCCAGGATTTTCTACTCCAACAAAAAGAGGATCTCAGGAACTTGACCCTTTTAACTGAACCTGTAACCTTGTACATGCAGTTCATGTGCTCTGCCACCAAGCAGCTCCCAGTTTATAGCATCCACAAACTAGTCAATAGTTTAATACTATGTCATTGTTCAACTATACCCACTTTCCCTGTTGACTGTTTCAATCATTTTCAAGGTATCACCATATCAATATTACCCATTTAGAAATAGATCCTTGCATCAATGACAGAGGGTATTCGATAAAAAAAAAGGTTAAGACTATCTTTCGGTAGTGTGTTGCACATGGTTTAGCTCTAGTTTTCAAACACTGATTATTTTATTAATTTCTGTATTTGGGTTATGAAGAGTGCTGTGATGGTAGAGAAAGAGGTGACCCCCCAGGTCTTAGGGACATGGCAGAAACAAGGCACATGGCCACACAAAAAGAGTTCTAGATTTTGGCTATCAACCAACCAGATTTCTTTTTTTAATTCTCCCAATTCTTCATAGTCTCTGGAAGGACAAACAGGATAAATCATCCTTGTCTGCTAAATGGTGCCTGAAACTTCATCAGAAAGCTTGTCATCTGTTCATTTAGAATTCTGAGGAAGGCTTTATTTAATTATTTAACTGAGAGTTCCTATTTATATTTCTTATGATATGACCCTTCTGCAAAGGTAGCACTCACCTGTTGCACCATTTTTAATATAATTTTAATTTAATACCAAATTCCAAGAATGGCACAACTGAAAAAAATAATTGACTGAACTGAAGCTTATGGGCTTTGGGGGGAAAGGGGGGTTTCCATTATTTATTCAATAGTTTATGATGCTTTTTCAGTATGAGACTTTTCAGGTATCAGGATGGAGTGCAAAACTTCAGTTAATCATTAGTTATACATGCAACTCTCTTTAAATGGGGCCTCTTGAATGGGTAGTTTCCTAAAATGAGCAGACTCTAGGAGCAGACTTATTTATTTGTTTAAGCAGAAAGAAACATCAATCGTGCCATTCCTCTTTCTGTGTTGAAGAAAGGTGTAATCCTAATTGAGAAAAAAGACCACAAGTAGAACTTATAAGTGGTCATTTGGATTTGCATCTCTCATCCTTGAGGAACAGGTGAATACAGATAACCAACTTGTGAAGTAGTACAAGTGAGGATTTCCTAAATTTGTGCTAAAGTAAAAAAAAAATGAAGTGTGAAAATATGGGTCATTGCTTATTCATTGCTTCATTGTTCTTTGTTTAGCAAAATAGATTATTATTAAGATGTTCTTACTAAGCCTTTTAAAGGCTTTCCCATGCATGGCGCAAAAGCTCAAAGTTCCAATTGTGTGGCTGCACCTCCATGTGTACAGGATAGGCTCAAGTACTTCATATAACCTGATGATTAAAGTGGATGAAATGGAAGAGTAGATAAATTAAATTTACATGCATGAAGAATTATGATTATTTGAATAATAGTTTTGCTCTGCCGAAGAACACTCTTCCAGTTCTAAACAAAGATCTCCTCTGAGTAGTAAGATTCCAAGTGACATTTAAAATATTTAAACAAAAAGGAGCTTCTCGGTGGCTCTCACATTTTTCTGTCTTATCAGATGGTTTTGATTCAATAGTCATGATTTAAGGATTAAGAGATAAGCATTTATTCATACAAAAATAGCAAAATTGCCCATCTTTACCAAAGTGTTTTTGTACTCATGGGGAAAGAAAAATAAGCCTTTTCTTTTCTTTTTGCAAACAGGAAATTATTTTTTAAGACAGCACTTGGGAAGAAAAAAACATTCTGATTTATTGTCACCAAGTGCTTTATTGTAACTGACTACTGTTTAGGGATAGGAGTGAAATCTATTGCTATTTGTGAGCTCCAATCATTGCCCCTGTTTTTTTGCCATCAGCTTCTGAGATGCTTTTTCTTACTCTGGTAAAGAGAAAAGCAGAGCTTTTCTCTTGTTTCACTTGTAGATTTTATTGCTGAACTGTGTGTTTTCTCTTTCAAATATGACAACAATGAAAATTGCATAAAGGCTTATTAGCTATGAGAGAGAAGCTTAGCACACTATTTATTAGTGCTGCAGAGCAATACTTTGGGTGAAGTTACTCTCAGGTTTGCACTGCCATTACTGAGCAGCAGCCTCTAATCAACTCAAGCCTTAGAGTCGGAACTGGGATTTCCAAGCTTGTCTAGTACAAGTCCCTGCAGTTGTGTGTTAAGATCCCAAGACCTCCCCCAATAAATAAAGACACAATTGACATGGAATTTAGTTTAAGGTTATTGGCATAATTTTGGCCACAACTTTATTGATTACAGATCATGAGTGGTTTCCTTAGGCATTGGTTCCCAACTAGCTGCACCTGACCTCAACAGGGCTGCACTGGCGCCTGAACTCCAGCAGACATCCTGGGGGAGTATTGGACCAGGTTCAGACTCAAGCTCATCCCCAAATGCTCCCAGGGGCTCTGGCGTGGCCCTAACCCCTGGAAGGGATTGGACAAAAGCAAGGCCAGCCCCTGGATTCCTTTAATGAATACCCTAGCATTGGAGGAGCAGGCACAGCCTATCCACATCCCCTCCACCACCATTGAACCAATGCCTAACCGCCAAACCTTCCAAAGTTGTGACAATTTGCTACGTGGCAGGCGAAACCCAAGTGGAACCAGCCAATCAGCCAAATGGGGAAATTCCTACCGGGCCCCTGTCCCAAGAACAGACAACCAACAATGGCATAGCAAGGTCATAATAAACCCTAAATATAGGGAGGGTGGGCGGGTGATCCGGTGCACGAGGCGAAAAAGAGGAAGCTCAACGCAGCGTGCAGCGGTTTATATGGGTCCCTCTGTTAATGCATGAAATGATTCCAGATTTACCCCAGCATCTGAGGGACCACCAATTGGGTTGTTGTGGCTATCCAATTGCTCCCACCCACAACAACAGTGAGGTCAGTCTTGATTATCTTCGTGCTCTCGGGGAGGAGGACACAATTTGCAAGGACCCCACTAGTAAAGCATGCTTAATAGAGCTTGGATGGCCACTTGCTTTGCAATTTCTAATGAAATGGAGGCAGTGTGTTCCACTGTCAAAACAGCCCAGGGGGCATCGGCTGCCGTCATTCCCTGGCACTGCAGCCAGTGGGTGCTTGTATTTGATCACCCAGGGTTGTTGGCCATGGTAGCATCTGCTAGTTGACAACCAGCCTCTCCCTGCCTGGATGGGTTTAACCAGTGTTACTGTAATATATGATGGGAGCAAATCAGCTGCTTGGCTCTGACTAGCAGTTGGGTAGCCATAATGTTTTATCTCCCACAATACATTGTCATACTCGTCGACTGGCCTGGAAAAAACAGAATATCCTATTTTTTTACCTGCAAGAGGACAGCAGCCAAAATGGCTGTGTTATTTCAGGCTGCACTTTTTTCGGACATGGCATCCCAAAACATGTGTTTTGGGGTGCTGTGCCTGAGAAAAAGTTTTGTTGGGGGGCCTGCAATTTTGTGCAGGTCACATGACTCACACAGGAGTACAGACCCAGAAGATGGCACCTTGGATTTGGGCAGTGTCGTTTTGGAAGGTATGCAAAGCCCAGCATTCAGTGCTGGGTGCCAAAGCCTTGCATTGTGGGAGATAAAGCATGGCTACTTCCCGTTGCTCACCAGAGCTGATTGGTTACTCCGCTACCATCCTATTGCAGTGTACGCCTATCTAGGGTGGGAGCATATGCAGCAAGTGGTGAGCACCAAGATGATTGGCAGTGGGCAACGGATAGTGAGCGCCCATATAAGTTTAGCCCTGGTTATTCCCATGCACATACTTTTGAGGCTTATACCTTGACATTTGCCAGTTTTATTTTGTTTTTGGTTTTTTGTTTAACAAAATGCATTAAAAAAAGATATCAGCTAGTTGATGGCCTAATATATTTTATTTCATATAAGCAGTAACAATAATATAAATATGATTGAGTGTTTTTGTCCTGTCTTTTTCAATGTTGTGAGGGGTTGTTGTTTAAACACACACACACACACACACACACACACACACACACACACACACACAGAGAGAGAGAGAGAGAGAGAGAGAGAGAGAGAGAGAGAGAGAGAATTCTCTGGATCAGGTGCTAGGTATTAGTGATACTGACTATAGCCTCATCCAGCCTGGTTCCTATGTGCATTCCCCCACAGGAGTTCCATCTTTCCCAGTGAGAGTAGGGAGAGATTAAACTTTGGGGGGGGGGTTGCAGTTGGCTTGCATGCATGTAGAATTCAGCTTTTCCACTCCATCCACAAGGGATAAATGCAGACTACAAATAAAGAGGAGGGATGGTGCAATTAACGAAAATGGGATTTGATCTGAAACCTGCTGAGATTTCTTTCAGGGATAGCTAGGAAAAATCTAAGCAAAACAATGTCTTGTCGTGTTGTAAAAATGAAGGGCATATCGAAGGAAGAGAAAAGAGATGTAGCCATGTCAGAGTGTTGCGTTAAACATTCAGTGGTGGTAGGCAGCAAACTATTCAGATGTGCTGTGAAAATTACTGTGGACCCAAGGAAGTAATAGCTTTTTGCTTCTGGGATGCAAAATAAATCCAGTAGTACCCAGTAGATGTTACTGGAACTGCTGCTAGGAGTCATCCTACCTCTCAGGGAAAAATGAGTTTTCTACAATAATTTATCTTGCCTAGGCAATAGCTACTAAAAATCTAGACACTTAAGGGGGAAAAAATACTACAGGGAAGTTTTCTACGGAGTATTCAGTGACCTAGATATAACACCCAAAGGTAGACACGATGGGAAGAATATTTTAGATAATTTAAAAGATAAATGATTTCCAGCCTTGCTGATTCATACATTCCATCAATCTAGAGTATGTTAAGCACTCCAAATCCAGATGATATATTTAGCAAGCAATGTAGCTCAGCAACAGAAGACCCATGAATCCCAAGCTATAAAACCACTAGGGAGAGGCCCGTGTTGCAAGCCATGAATAATATTTGCATTCAATCACAACATCTACCGCAGAATACATCCCTTTTCTAACAAGGCCCTGCTGTTTTCCCCTCCCCCCCAACTCCACTTAACCCTTCCTGGGTTTTAATAGAGAAGACTAACAACCCAACTACTAAGTATCTAAACAGAGGAAAATGGCTTTGAGTGTAAGTGTGAGAGAATTTTGTAATCATTTAAATGTAGGTGATCGGGTAACTACATTGCTATGTAACTATGCATTCTAAATAAAGAGAGCAGCCTTTTCACAATGAATGCTAGTTTGGTGGCAACCACAGGATAAAGCTTAGATATTCTTTACAGCTTTGTTGAATGCTTTTCTTGAACACCACAAGATGTACAGTCATACCTCAGGTTAAGCTTCAGGTGGAGAACTTTCAGGTTAAATACTCTGCGGACCTGGAGGTGTTTACTTCTGGGTTCCGCTGCACGTGCATGCGGAGAAGTGATCTATCGGCGCTTCACGCACGTGCACTATCACTGCTCGGGTTAAATACTTTTTGGGCTGCGAATGGCATCCCTGAACCAATTAAGTACTTAACCTGAGGTACCACTGTAAATGTTAATTTTTTTAATCTACAATACTGTCTTATTTATTTTATAGTACAGTACATTGATTATTGCCTTCATTTTATGGATCAATGGTCTTGTTAGTCAGTAAAATTCGTGTTAAATTGCTGTTTTAGAGGGTGGTTTTTCCATCATCTGGAACGGATTAATCCACTTTCCATTACTTTCAATGGGAAAGTTCGCTTCAGGTTAAGTACGCTTCAGGTTAAGTACAGACTTCCAGAACCAATTAAGTACTTAACCTGAGGTACCACTGTACTGATAGTAGCCAAGCTTAGATGGTTTTAAAATGGGATTCGATTCACATTGGACAGTCTGTCCAAATGCTTGGTTTGGCCTACTATTCAGGCCCCTGAGAACTCGGGTTATTGCTGAAATTTGACATTTAATAGCAACCCCCCCCCCCATGGATGACATTTTGGATTATGCCCATCTGTGAAGTTTATGGGACTTTGTCCCAGCAGTTCCAGCCAGCTATGGATATTTGGTTGTCTTTCTATTCTGCCAAACCACCTCAAATGTGGAAGATCTGACTTATCAATATTTGCTCAAAATATGTTGTAAATATACTTTTGTTACATATCACTAAAAAAAGATTGCCACCACAATATCTTTCACAAAACAATCTGCTTAGTACATCATGAATACTATAATAGCCAAGTATTAGATTTATAGGCATAGAATGAACAGACACAATAATTATTCAAAGGTGAAAACAAATCTATCTTTATTTTTAAAATTATTTACATGGAATATATATTCATAATACATGACTAGATGTTCTTCAGATGCTTCAATGTTTACTTCATTTGCACTTTTTTTTTAAAAAAAAAGGAAGCTGCTATATTCACTTCGCTGAGTAAAACCCAGATGTCCTTTTCATTACTCTGTCCAAGTTAGCTCTCCAATAATATGTTAGAGAACAAGATGTGGGCTTCTCTCTCTGGTCAGGAACTCAGTGGGAGCATATAGAGTCTCACAGCTGTCACACACTGGAATCCCCACTTCTTGAGACAAACTGGCAGGTTCTTCCGGTAAAGTGCCTTCTGGTCAGGAATGTGATAATCAGGAGGCACCCACACAGTCTTGTGGTGTGGTGTAGTGGTTAAGAGCGGTAGACTTGTAATTTGGGGAAGCGGGTTCGCGTCTCCCCTCCTCCACATGCATGCAGCTGCTGGGTGACCTTGGGCTAGTCACACTTCTCTGAAGTCTCTCAGCCCCACCCACCTCACAGGGTGTTTGTTGTGGGGAAGGAGGGGAAAAGAGAATGCTAGCCGCTTTGAGACTCCTCCGGGTAGTGATAAAGCGGGATATCAAATCCAAACTACTACTACTCCTCTTCTTCTTCTTCTTCTTCTTCTTCTTCTTCTTCTTCTTCTTCTTCTTCTTCTTCTTCTTCTCTTGAAGTCTTCTTGCTACCTGAGGCCAGCTGCCTTCCACTGTCACTGTGGCCAGAGGTTATTCTGGAAAACCACCTCTAGTGCCGCCTTCTCCTTGCTAGCCCTCACAGCTTATCCAGTCTCCTACTTAAGCTGCGCTGTTTAACTGCTCAGGCTCTTCCCTGCCTAAATTGCTTCAATTGACCATACTGACTTTGGACAGTGTAGTGACTGCCCTTTTATATGATCTCAGTCAGGGAACCTCTGACCAGTGGCTAACTGGCCTCTCAAAACCTAAGCTTTTATGTTTTCCTACCCCGTATATAAACTGACAGACCTAACTGTGAAGCACTAAGACCTATGACAGCTTCTTTCATGACTTTAGCAACATAAATGACTATTACAACAGCCCACAATAAGTTTAGTATACAGATTAAACAGTTGGGCTTCCTGTAAATGGAAGTTTTTAACCTCTCACTGTTTACCAGTTCATAATCAGAACAATACATATTTTTTTAAAAAATCTACATAGTGGATTAACAGTGTTTTACCTCAGACTTTAATTTTCTATACCATCCATTGCACACAATGGAACAATGTGTGTAAAGTGCTCTGAACACTTGGTAGTGCTGTACAAATGTCAGGTATCAACAATGACTAAAATGTTTCTTACATTGTTCCAAAATACACCCTAGAAGACTTCTGCATGTTGTTTAGAACATAAGATCAGCAAACAATCACTAAAAGTCACCAGTCTATAAAAAACATCAACATCCAGTACAATACTAAATTTAGTTGAGCTATATTTAACCAATATAAATATACCTAGGGACATTACAATAGTTCAGTGACATGTTTTGAATGCAGAAGGTACCAGTTTCAGTTCTTGGTGTCTCCTGTTAGAAGAATCAGGTAGTGGGTTATGTAAAAGATCTTTGCTAGAGATCCGGGAAAAATACTAACAAAGTAAGATAACACTGGGCTAGATTGGAAAATAGTCCTGCCTGCCATAAGGAGCATGCCCTGTTATAAGGAAACCTCCTATATTCCTAAGCTCCTAACACACACACACACACACACACACACACACACACACACACACACACACAGTATACACAGAGATCTAATCATTTGAAAATAACTCTGAAATCATGCAGAATTGCCTAAAGAAAAGTGTTCTTGCGGGGCATTTAAATATACTTATGTGATATTAAAAGGCATCTATTATTTCTTTTGAAGCAATTGCAATTTAGAAAAAGAAATCCCGATTTTCATCACATGTTAAGTAAATGTCACTTTTATGTATTTATAGCTGGAAATAATGTGGTTGCAATTTTAGGCCATTTACTGCTTGGGAGTTAAATGAAAGACAGAATTATTTGCAAAATATTTAAATTTGAGCCATTTTTCCTTTGAAGAAATGACATGGGTTTTCTTTTGAAAAAAATATTATGAATTTCTTCTGCCGTCTGTTCTTATACATCTTAATACTCTCACGTTGCCTAACAAACTAGATCAGACCTCGCTAGTTGTAGCTCATCCATATATACCAATATTGCACTGTTTCAGCCATGAGGAAAAGTCTGACAGTCCTAGAGACATCGGATAACAATGGCATTTTTATTATTATTATCATTTCTCTGTCTTTGTGGGAGTATTGGAATAGGAGCATGCCTGAAATAAAACACACTATTAGGATCCTATTTCTTGAGAAGCAAATATGCCGGTATGGTAGGTCCCCAAAATCCATACAATAAAGGCTAGAGAGATAGCAGCGATGCCAAAGCCCCACTCCCTTGTATTGTGGAGCACTTGCCCCACCCTATATGGTTTACTATACACAGTCAAGCAGGCTTCTCATCTCCAAACAACCCTACAGCACATGGAGCACGGGAGTGAGGTCATGAATGAATATGAACAGTTCTCCTGGGTCATACCAAAGACCCAGCTAGTCCAGCATCATG
Source organism: Zootoca vivipara (assembly GCF_963506605.1). Classification (NCBI taxonomy): domain Eukaryota; kingdom Metazoa; phylum Chordata; class Lepidosauria; order Squamata; family Lacertidae; genus Zootoca; species Zootoca vivipara. The sequence continues at coordinate 97,914,026 of NC_083276.1, read as the reverse complement.
TTCTCATGCTGGTCCACCAGACACACATGGGAAGCCTTCTAGCAGGAGCAGTGCGCCACAGTGCACTCCCCACTTGCATATTTGTCAATGGTCCTGATTGGATTGGGACATTCTGGAATTATGGAAGCCATACCAGTTCTGCTTGGATCCCGGGATGTTCTCTTTGGGCTCCTGTGAGAATGCAGTCCCCAAAAGAGTCACTAGCTCAGGATTGTGCTGGCTCCTTCATGCCTTTCTTTGTTGCCTCCCCACAGCAGCTGTGGCTGGAGCTGCGACAGCGGTACCAACCGCACAGATGCCTCTCCTTGCCTGCCTGCCTCATTGATGCTTGCCCACTCCAAAACACACCAAGTGCTACTTCTGGCTCTTCCTCCTCCAGTATAGAGATGTAGAAGAATGTTGAGCAAACCTCTCCTGGCACTTTCAGCCCTCAATTGAAAAATTGGCTTTCTGCTCTCTGCCCTGATTCACTGGCCCTAAGGAGGGCTCGTGGGAGTAGGTGGGTGTAGAGAAACCAAACAAGGATGTTAAAAACGACAGTGTTCAGTTTGAATGCTTTATTAAAGAAAGGTGTAGACTTACAGCAAACATGGGATGGACACTGCAGGAAGGAGGTGGCTTGTTGGCACCCAAGCAAACAGGCATACATTCTTTACACACAAAGCAACATGACTTCCTTGGCCAGGACTTCCTATTGCTTCACCTGACCAGATGAGTTCATAGGTGGCAGCACCCCAAGACCACTGGTACGGATAGTATCAAAAACAAGCCAATTAACTTATATCAAAGCAAGTGAATATTAAATATATATGTGCTCATGATTACAACAACTAGCAATTAATTGTGGGGTTATCTTGACTACCAAGATGGCATTTGCAGGGCTTCCAGAACAATTCCGCTTTGGTTCAACACACACACTCAGTGAAAAGCTGTGCATCAGAGAAGGGAGCAGCGGTTCATCGCTGAGTGCCTAAGAGCCAGAGCAGCGCCTTTCCATGCCGTAGAGATTCAGAGTCTTCAATTGTTTACCAGAACTTTAGGTTGTATTGTCACTCTACACCTTTCCCTATATTTATGTCTCTACTTGCCCCACATCCACCAATCAGTGCACTGCTGTCTGTCCCCCACCCCCACACTTTCAGCATGCTGACAAAACTCCAGGAGCGCAGCCCCTAAAGATGAGCACCCCAATTTCCCCTGCAGCATGCTGGAGGATATGCACAACAGCAGAACATAGCCATCATAGCTAGTAGCAATTGATAGCCTTATCCTTTACAAATGTGACCATCCCTACCTTTTGTGGGAGCCCAACAGGTGGCTTGTATGGTCCAGTTCCCTTTCCATGCTGTCTTAATTTCATGTATAGACTAATGCCTTACGGGACTAAACTGATCTGTTTCTTCTCATTTTGTTTTTGCACTTAATCAATACACCCAATCAGTCCCTTGCCAAATGCGCCTAATTTATATGTTTACAAATGTACAAAGAAAAATAATATAGCTAAAGACCTGAATGCCTTGGCTTTCTTCCCACTTTATCTGGCTAGTGATTTTGAAAGCTAGCTGGCTACTGTGCGCATTAAGGTAATGAAATTCAAAATGAAAATAATTTTGATGGATTGCTCTGTCTTTAGAGAACACCCTTCTGAGTAATTTCATAATTATCCAGATAATGGGAACATTATCTACCTGTTGTACCTTTAATGTAACATATATATGTGTATGTGCATTTATCTGTAAAAAGTCCAATATTCTACTTATGCTGTCATGAAAAGGAAGTTCACGGCTATTTTTTCCTTAATGTGAAAAATAGCGTTCAGGATACTATGGAAACACTTTAATATGAGCAAGGTAGCTGTGTATGTGTCCATTACCCTCACTCCCAGCGTCCATACATTTCAATGTTTCTGCAAGTTGTTTGCATGCTGGCTTCCAGCGTTTTTAGGAACTGAACAGGTTAGGTACATTTGTGTGTGTTTAGCCTTGGACTTGGATCTTGGGAAGCAGATGTGTAAGGAAGCTGGGGGAAACTGACTTCACTGTCCTCTACACCCCAGCAGACTCTCAGCCCATTACACAGGCTCTCCTGAAGGTCACGGGACTATGAGGAGGACTGAGAGAGAAAAGCGGGAATCCCATTAAACAATAAGAAAGTAACAATGATATTCAGAAGCTCCACCTGCACAGTTGCCTGTAGCCAGTTTTGAGGGATTCCCTTCCCTCGCAGCAACCTATGTCACAGCCCCCCCCCCATCCATTGAGGTCTTCTGACCCTCGAAGGAGCCTTTTTGTGCAGCTGTATGAGCTACTAGGAGGGTGGGGAGGACGTTTTTCTGGATCCAACCTCCTGTTCAGAGATTCTGAAGAATGAGCACATTGTGTTTGGGAAAGAGGACAGTAGGTACAATCCTGATTCATAAATTCACACATAAATTTACTGGAAGCTTCAGCTAGTGTTCTTTGACATCTCTTACAGATTTCCACAGCTATTCTTTCCATAGTTTCACATCCTGGCCATAAGAATCAAATCATTTTTTTCAGTTTTAATTATCACTGATGCATCCTTGAAATATATTAGCAACAATAATCTTAGTATTCTATATCCTAAAATTCTATTGCATCATCTACATGTTTTATTTTCCTTTGTTACCTTGCAATCTCACCTTAAATGGTACTTTGACTGCTGGCACCATTTCTATTAAAGTCATGAATGTATGTAATTCTGTGCTGTCATCACATATTTCACAAACAAATATTATCTTCTAATTAGAGTTGAAACAAATATTTACATTTTTGATTCTGGCAGGCATGAGACATGAAATCTCATAAGCTGTCCACTGTGAAATACTAAATACCAGTGAATGTCAGCTGTCAAGAACAGTCAAATATTAATTACTACTGTGGGCCAATGATGCAGTATTATAAAATACAGAATGCCTATGCATCCCATGTCAGCTTTCAAAAACTGTAAAATAGCAATCAGCTGCATAACTTGTGACCAACCAAAGTCCAACATAGCCCAACAGACCTGTATGCAGTGGCGGAGCTTCATGCTCCAGCATGGCACCCAGGCGGGTGGGGAGGCAGCTGCGATGGCACCCCACCGGGATCCCGCTGCTGGGGGGCGGTGCGCTCCCCCCACACTCCTCTTCCTCCGCCAGTGCCTGTATGACAGCCCACCTGACTAGTAGGCCCAGTGGGCTATAGTCAGGGCAAAATCCAATGCTATGTAAGTGGACTTCTGCTCAGAGAATGGGACCTCCCATTCCTCTTCTCCTACAACCTGCTTCCAATCATGAACCATTGGATTCACTGTCAGCTTGGTCACATGGTGCTCAGGTTGTGTTTAGGAGTATATAAATAGATGGACTTTCCAGAAGAACCTCAAGGGTACATCTTCATCTATAGTGGAACCTCGGGTTGTGAACGTGATCCGTGCGGGAGGCACATTCTCAACCTGCAGCGTTCGCAACCCACAACACTGCGTTTGCACACGTGCGTGACACATTTCTGCGCATGTGCGAGCGCCGAAACCCAGAAGTAACCCATTCTGGTACTTCCAGGTTCGGCACGTCCGTTACCTGAAAACACGCAACCCGTAGTGATCGCAACCCGAGGTATGACTGTATCTGATTTAGCAGGTCAGTTTGGGAGTTATAAGACTGGTATGATTTAGAAAGAAACCAGTTTTATTTATTTATTTTAATTTTAAACTTGCATCTCGTCTTAAGGAAACTGTACGAAAACTGCTCATCCCCATTTACATGAAGCCTACACCGACTTGGAAAGCAGCAGCATTGAACTCAGTGGAGCGTAGTTTTGAGCAGACATGCTTAGTATTGCACTATTAGTAAATATAGAGACTGAGATGAGAAAGGAGATAGAATGCACAAAGCAGAGGTTAAGCAAAGAAAGCTTCACTTTAGGCTTCAATAGATTATTTTTTGGGGGGGGATTCTCAGTGGTACAGCATGCCACTGCTTAAAAAATAATAATTTTTGCTGTTCCAAATATGGAGGTTTCTCCCTTTTTGTTTAAAACTGACATACTCAATTTCTCCCACCCTTCTCTCAAATTGCCTCCAAAACTTTCATGCTAATTTCAGGGGCTGCAGAAAGCTGGAAAGACATACCAGGGAGGTTTCATGAGGAAACATGTCAACTTTCTTGTCTAAAAGATAGGATATTGGGGGGGGGGGGCAACAATCCTTTCTTTCATCTAGCTAATATTGTATTTGGTCTGGTTTGTAGGAATGAAGAAAAGGTCGTGATGTCCCAGCATCCTCCTCCAAATACTTACGGATAAGTTGTTTTATGGCACCATCCATGGGATGAACATTTTAGGACAAATCAGTGTGTGAAGAGTAGACAGCTGCAAAGACCCATATATATCACATATTTTGTCAGAAATTGGAGTACGCAGGGTATGCCCCCTGCTGTTATTAACTCCCCATCTGGCGTGTTTACATAACTGAAGGATACCACAGCAGTAGTAAGGGAACAGGTCTAATGGCTGTCATGTGCATGGTCAACAAACATAATCACCACCATGGCTATTTTATCATTGGCAGTTTTTACTGCTACTACTCTAAACGTTATTTAACTAGCATGAATAACCTAAGAACATTTAATTTTCTTCTGGGACATAAATGTACTTAATATCCTCTGAATTTAATGGTAGGCAGGCTACCACTCTCCACATCTGATTCAGAAATGATCCATGGAAATGGATTACTTCATTGTGAATTTGACAAGTGTCCAAAAATAATCATTGCTTTCTTCTTTTTACTGATTGTTTTCCAGTTGACAACGTGCATTTGTGATGTAATGTAATTCCAAGTACATGCAGGCCAATAGGCCTTCCAGCATTTTTCTCCTACTTGTGTAGGGGACATGAGGAGAGAAGAGTGGAATTGGGTGTCCTACCCAATCCTTCATAGTTACTTTAGGTTCAGCATATCCTGCTGCTTTTCAATGCAATGTTACACTCACCATAGCCCTGAATTCTGATTGCTTCCTCCTGCTAAATGCTTTATGTTGCCCTTTTCATAATGAAGTAGCTGGCACGGAGAGGGATATATCTAGTGCAGCATTTGGGGAATATCTTAAGCATTAAACGGATTAACTAGAATTAAATGCTATTTCCTCTCACATCTTATACAGTTCAGAAAAATATCCTCTGACTTGCACTCCACCTCATCATTGCTGCATGCCAGGACTGTGTTTGCTTTAATGATTGAAGCTTTCAAATTCTTCGATCTCATTTTATTCAAATGCAGCAATAAATGGATTTAAATGTCAATTACACTGTTCTGAAAGATTTTCATTTGAAAACCAAGGAATGATCTGGACTCTGAGACAAATAAATAAGTCCTTTAATATGACATGGGTAAATAGATTGCTCTCACTTAATACAACCTCTTTTGCTATAAAATAACTCATGATTTTAGCACCATTCACTTGGCAGCAATGAAGTCTTTGCAACAGTGTTTGCCACCATTTTTATTCCAACTAAACTTTTAAAAACATCTCACTGGTAAACTACACACACACACACACACACACACACACACACACACTACATGGAGATGTGCTGAGAAATCTTTGAGATTTGGAGAACAAATATATGTCCATTTTTAACTAGAGTTACTTGGAATTAAATCCCATTAAGTGCCTGGAAACTAATTCTGGATGTCATTAGGATTGCAATTGCATCCTAATCCGTGTCTGCCTGGTTCATATACTGGTTCCTGTGGTCATCACACACAATTGTTTTATATTTTAACTGAAATAAAAAATAAAAAATGATAATGCACACAACAACAACAATGAAACAGCATTTTATTCATTTTAGGACCAATGAAGGTTCTGGAGATGGGTATAGCCTGAAGAGGGTGCTAAGCGCTGGATAGAGACCTAGACTGGAGGGCTACATTTGACCCCTTGGGCTTGAGGTTCTTCACCCTTGCTCAACACCAAAATTATAAGCAGTTTAAGTTTTTTGAGAAAGAAAGATAAATGGAAAATGGATGTAGTTAAGAGGTAAAAGGTAAAGGTCCAGTCGCGACTCTGGGGTTGCGGCGCTCATCTCGCTCTATAGGCCAAGGGACCTATATGTATGCAGATAGCTTCCGGGTCCTATGGCCAGCATGACTAAGCTGCTTTCCTTCCTCTGAATTTCTTCATTGACACAGAATCTGAACACAGAATCTGAATGATCTGTGAACCATTTAAGGCAGGGGTGTCAAACTCAAATTCATCGGGGGCCGCATCAGCAGTTTGGTCACCCTCAAAGGGCCGGTTGTATCTGTAGGACTATGTGTCCACTCTTTATTATCATAAATTATTGTCACTGCATTCAATTATTACTGTTTTTTGTAATAATGTAAGTAATAACTAGCTCTGAAAGCAGAAACATAGTCAGAATAATGGCAAGTAGATATTCAAATGTACAATTATTGTACAATTTATTGAAAAATGATTTTTGGTAACTGCACTGGGTGGTGGAGGCTCGCTAGGGTTTCATGTAGGACCTTTGCAGAGCTACTAGTACCTGGAGATGCTGGGGTCCTTCTGCATGCAGGACAGATGTTCTGCCGGTGAGCCACCACCCTTCACCAAAGGGACTGGCTGAGGTTGACTCACTGGAGCTGCTCTCCTGGTTCCAGGGTTTAAGGGCCAGAAGTATAAAGCAGCATCCTATGTTTCTGAGGAGAGGGAGAGGGAGGGGAGGGGAGGGGAGAGAAAGAAGAGTAGGAAATAAGGAAGGGAATAAAGAAGGAAAGAAAAAGAAAGAGGGAGAGAAGACGGAAAGGGAGAAAGAAGGAAGGAAGTAGAGGGAAAGAAAGAATAAGAATGAGGGAGAGGAAGAAAGATGGGAAGGACGGAAGGAAGGAAGGAAGGAAGGAAGGAAGGAAGGAAGGAAGGAAGGAAGGAAGGAAGAAAGAAAGAAAGAAAGAAAGAAAAGAGGGAGCAGGAGGGAGAGAGGAAGGAAAGAGGTGAGAGAAAGAAGAGTAGGAAAGAAGGAATAAAGAAGGAAAGAAAAAGAAAGAGGGAGAGAAGACAGAGATAAAGAAGGAAGGAAGGAGAGGGAAAGAAAGAATAAGAACGAGAGAGAGGAAGAAAGAAAGGGAAGGGGGGGTCGCCGCCTTGATTCAGCGCCAGAAAAGAGCGCGAAGGGACCCAGGGGCAAAAAGCATTTCCCGTGCAGCGTGAGGGAGCAGGTGTCCGTTTTAGGAGAAGTGCGTAAAGCCTCAGAGTTGCACGTTCATGAGGCTGAGCTGCGGCAGGAGGAGGAGGAGGTGAGGCAAGAGGAGGCGGAGGCGGCGGCTTGCCGGGTCGGTGCCTGGCAGCGCCGTGCGGAGAGTCCCGAGCCTCTGGGACGCAGCAGTGCTCTGTAGCACTTTGAATCCTCCTCCTCCTCCACGCGGCGCTGCTGGGTGCTTTGTCTGTGTTTCAGCAGCAGCAGCAGCCGTTTCCAGGCGCCGGCAAGCTGCCTCCTCCTTCTCCTGCTGTGGCTCGGGGCGCTCCACGCAGCGCTGCTCTGGTCGCCTTTCTACCCCCCCCCAGCTGTTTGTCGGCGCTTTGTTGGCGCGGCGCTTCAGCAGCAAGGTCCCGCTGCTGGGTCCCGCTGGCTGGGGCGCTTGGCGGGCCACATGACGAGGTCTGGCGGGCCGGATTTGGCCCCCGGGCCTTGTGTTTGACACCCATGATTTAAGGGGACTGAGTGAATTAGTTGGCATGATCACAGTCACATTGGAAGCCACCTTTTAAATAGATGCCATGTACATGCAAAGTTTGTCTTGTGAATTTGAAAAGTATATTGAGGTGATTAATAATATCATCATTTATCTGTTTTAGACTCTTAAGCAGTAGCAGCTGCCAGGACATTGTCCTGTTAACTTCTGTGTAGTTCCTTCCTTATTTCAGATATCGTGATATATTGATATATCATGATATTTAGCTGGTGATATACTGCACTATTGAAAACCAGTTATTGCCCAGCCCTAGTATAAACCTTTTATCATATGTACTTGACTAGAAGCATGCACTTCACACACACACACACACACACACACACACACACACACACGAGCCCTTATAGCAGGCATGTCAAACCTGCGGCCCTTCAGATGTTTTGGCCTACAATTCCCATGATCCCTAGCTAGCAGGACCAGTGGTTGGGGAAGATGGGAATTGTAGTCCAAAACATCTGGAGGGCCACAGGTTTGACATGCCTGCCTTATAGAGTCCTTTGTAGGTTCTCCATTGGTAGGAGAAAATAACAGAGGCCAACCAGATACTATTGAGAAGCAAAGCAGTTAGTAAGCCTGATTTTCATTAAAGCTGTTGCAACAGGGTGCTCCCCTCACACGCAGGAGAGAACAGGAGGACCCCGAACCATATGTGCTTGCCCTTATATAGCCATTTTGAAATTCCCTGCCCTGGAGCTCAACTCAAGACCACCCTTCCATACATCATACATACATCACAGAAGGGGTGTAGCCCAAGACCACCCCCCACAAACATCATACCTACATCACAGAAATCTGAGTACGTTGTTTATCTCCTTTCTGCCAGGTTATCTGATAATGCCTTATCTGATTGCCTTTTCTGGTAGTCTGGCCATTCCTTTGAGATGTCCTTTGAGATTGTCAAAGACAATGGGACATGAGACGATGGGAAGGTTCCCTCACCCCCTCCCTCCTTGCAGAGAAACATTTGGTCAGTTTGGGAGTCAAAATGGTTTCAGGACTGTCTTCCTGTGCTGCTTCAGACATGTGGTTTATATATTTATGTATGTGTTTGCTTGGTACATTTATGAACATTTATTATATATATATAAGACCTTAGATTTTTTATTACACACAGAGAGAGAAAGAGAGAGAGAGAGATTCATATGTGGAGTGTTGAGCACCAGTGCATATAAAAACATGGCTTCTGTTATTGTTGAGTGCCCATACCATGTCATTTTCTCTTTGATCATTTTGTTGACTTGTTCAGTCTTCTTGGTTTCCCCCTATTATTTTTTTAAAAGCCTGGTTATAGATTCTCTGTGTCACAAAAGAAATTCAGAGGGGAAACCCAGAGAAGCAGTTAATAATGAGGCGAAGAGAGATAAATGGAGAGATGGGACAATATCTTACACTCTTGTAGCAAGACTCCTTAGACTAATATAATTTTTCTATACTCTCCCGACAATTTAGATAAGGCATATGTGGTGTTGGTGGTGTATGTTTGTAGTTTAAAGTAATGAACCACAGAGCACAATATGTCAGAGAAATGTTTTTTTGCAGTCATTTTTCTAAATGAAGGATGGGCTATTCAGAATGTGCTACTGAATGTTAATGATACGAAAGCTATACAAATTGAAAATTTATTGAATTGTCTTAATAATGAGATGCATTCTTAAAATTATAGAGTACATTGTAAAGCTGTGACAAGAAAATAAGAAGCCAAGTGGGGGAAATATTCAGCGTGGCCAGTCTGAGCTGCTCATAATGATCCAATGGTAGAGAAATGCTCAAGTGGAAGTATAGGTTTAATTGTGAACAGGACTGCTAAAGCATCCATCTATTGAGGCATTTCATTGTATCAATATCTAAATATTTATCTAAAGCAGAAGAAATGAGAGAGTTTCAGTCATTTGGTACCCACTGGTCTATTCTCCACTGGCATCAGTTTGATCAGACATCAGCTGTCAATCACACCATTTACACCTACCACCCAGTGGAAGGATATCCAAGCTTACATATGGTAGATAGGCAATGGATAGGGGTGTTCCTAAACCATTTATGGCTTTAAAGGTAAAAGCCAATGCTTTGAATTGTGCTCACAAACAGAACATAAGGAGGGAGCCAATAAATAATGTCCAATAGCTGAGTCACATGCTCCAGTAAACACACCCCGGCCCAAATTCTGGCTGCAGGATTTTGTTCCAGCTGTGTTTCCAAACACTTTTCAACTGTGATTTCCAAAAACTTTTACAAACACTCATGTCAAGCCTGTTGTAATAATTTAGCCTGGTTGTCACCAAAGCATGTAATAATGTTTCCAGTCATACAGAAGCACTCTGGCTACGTTCCTGATCTACAGTTTTCAGACCCAGTAATGCTGAAAACTAAGATAGGAAGAAAAGCAGGTTTGGGATTCCTTGCAAGTAGATAACATGAGTAATGGTACCCCAATTTACAATTATAAAGTCAATGTTTCAATGCAGGTGGATCCCCCAGCACTAAACGCTACTCTCCAATAAGCACACTATATTTATTTATTTATTAAGTTTCTATACTGCCCTTCATCTGAGGATCATAGTATAAATATAAAATACAATATAAAAACACAGATACATGTTATAACACCAAACAAAACAATACCTCCCCCCACAATTTAAATTGTTTAAGTAGCCAAAGGTCTTCTCTGCAGCACACTTCCCATAATTAATCAACAATGTGGCACTGGCGCTTCCCTTTGATTTTGTTTTAAGACATTGGTGTTCTCCATAATACCGAGCATGCAAGTTGGCAAATACTCATTCTGCTTGCTTATTTCCATAGATGCATGACACTTTAAGAAAGAAATAAATAAATAAAAATATATAGTTTGGTACTGCATATGCAAAACACTTTGTGGGGAGGAATATAAAGTCAAATTTGACCTTGAACACTGGTCAAATCCAATATTTAATTACTTGGTAGGTTAAATAAGCAAAATGAATAGGTCTAAGCAGCTCCACCTCTGCATATAGATTTATGGCATATAGATTTTAAAGTATTGATTGATTGCATGAAATACGATTTGAAGATATGAACCATGACCTTAGACAAACCTCGCAGTTTCAACCTTTCTTTGTTAAGACAAAAAGTGCCACTTTAAAAAATAAATAGATAATGCTGCCCTGATTCTAATTTCTATTAACGAAACCTACTTTCTTCTCAGGGGTTGGTAAATTATGTAGTGCTTCAAATTAGAAATAATGTGATTATCCTGCCGGCAAAAGTACAGTTCAGAATTAAATGGAAGAGGAAAAGGGAAATTTATTCCAACACTAGCAGTTTTCAACAGACATCTCCATGATATGATTACCACTACATTTTATTCATCAGTTCAAAATCTCACCAGGCAATCTCTATAGCGCACACAGTGGAGAAGACCCGACTGCACGATGAATATTCCCAAACATCTCCATTTTGTGGTGCATTAATGCTATAAGCTGCCACCTATGGTTATAGGGAAACGTATAGATGTTTAAAACAAAATAACATACAAAGACTTTGGTAAGGAATCAGGACCGATATTCAACTGCTACTGCCCGCTGTCAGTAACACTGATGTAGGAGAAAATTTATTTCTGAATCCATTGTGGCACTAGGACCTCCATTGTCCTTGATTTCTGCAGGATGTGCTACTGGCTCACTGCAGTGTCGATTCTATGCATTAAATCAGGGAAAGTACTATGTTTGCAGAAGAGAGCTGGTGCATGGATAAGCCTGCCTTTGAATGGCAGCTGGATTTTATAAGTCTCTTCCAGTCTTGGAAGTCTATAGCCATATTCAGAAAGGGAGGGCAGGGGTGGTATTGATGGAAGCAGGCATCTCCCATGGAGAGGGGTGACAGTAAGAGTACATTAAGAAGTAGCATGCATTTCTAGGTCTCAAAAAGGTGTTTATCATACATGCTATTTTTGCAAACACATCAAAATCTGTCCCAGCAGTAGAGCATCTGCATGCAAGCTGGTGGGTTCAGTACCCACCATCTCCAGGAAGGGCTGAGAAAGACTCCTGTCTAAATCCTAGAGAGATGATTCCATTCAGTATTGACAATAGTGGGCTACAATGTTCTCACTGAGATTCCAATGGTCCTATGTAAAAGACCATCCTGACAATATCCTTTAAACAGTGTATTTATATAATTGTGATAATTTGAACTGATATGCAAAGCTGGAAGGTGCATTCCAGTATCTTTCTCAAGCCATTTTGCTGAGGTTCACCCTTTTCCACTCAAGTTTTTATTTTACTAATTAACACTCACATGTGTATTATAGAAAAGGGGGGAAAGTCATACTGAGAAAGCAGTTGTTTTCCTGATAGAAATTCTCCCCCTTCCCAAGATGCTATTAAGTTAGATTGAAAGGGGTGACATACAAGAAAGAGACTGTATCACACCTACTTATTTCCCCCCTCAAAACCAACTGCAGCAGCTTCAGGAAGTATTTTGATAGGCAAAAGAGGAAAGGGTTACAATCTCTCCACAGCACCACTTCCCCAATCAAACCCACAAGAAATCCTGACCACATATCTCCCATGCCATGTCAAGGCCGTCCATGCCACTAGCAAATGTTAAATACTTCCTGTTACTGATCATTATATCTTTCTTTTCAGTGTCAAGGTCCACCCAAAGTGTGACTGACGTACCAGTGAAAGTCCCTGGGGATGTTAAGGTTTCTTCCACTCAAGATGACATAAAGAAATCAGATAATACTGATTTGAGGCTCTCACAAGTTCACATCTCCAAACCAGAAACAACTTTCCTTACAGCTCGATATCCTATCACTGTTGATATTCAACCACTAGCCAGTGAAAGAGTGGAACCTTGGCCTCAGGCATCATCTGTGAAGAAGCTGCTTTTGAATTCCAAACTGTTTCACAGACGCATTTCACTAGATGAAGCAAAAAATAGCACACAGAGCCGCCTTCTGCACTATGAAACAACTCACCAAATCTTATCACACTATAAGAGTCATGCCCAGTCACTTGCCAGAAGAAATGTTTCCACTCAACAGAAATTACTGGTCAATACAAGGCCACATGCTGATCTGCAGACTCATACCTCATTTGATGGACAGCCTTATGAGAAAAACTCTCTTGGGACTTCACACACTAGATCTGCTCTTGGTTTTAAAGCAGGCCGCCCAGGTACTTCTGTTTTAGCAACACCATTGGCCTCATCCCATCTGAAAGTTACTTTTTCTGGTATAACCCCACAAGGCTCCATCCGCCCAGCAGGGGCTTCTACAAAAACAAGGGTCCCACTGTGGACATCTTTGGGCAGAAAGCCTCATGCCTCCCCAGCCAATCATTTGGGCCTTTCCACACCCATTAATAGGTTGCTACTTGAGAAGAAAGTCGCCTGTGCACATACACCATGTTTCAGTGGTGTGCTTTGTGAGCCAACAAAGAGCAGGGAATTCAAATGTGGACCCTGTCCATTTGGATACAGCGGTGATGGAATTGAATGTCAAGGTAAGAGACGGGAAGGAAGTGGTGCCTGTGTTAATATTTCCATCATTGCAAGTGTTGGGTTGGTGTTTTACTTACATAACACATTTACACTTACAATGTATAAGTATGTGAGCATACTAACTCGTATAGGTATATCTACTATGTGTATGTACCTGGTCAGGAGTCTTAGTGTGCAAATGGGTTCACAATCTTTATTCCAATTAATGTATCAGGAACTGTGGTGGGATATAAGACAAAATATAGATAAAACAAATAATAAATAAACAAACTGTTGAGATCAGAGTTGGTGAGGTAGACTCTGCCACATCCACAAAGACCACACTGCCTATTTTGCAGCAGGGAAGCTATGCAGATAATAAACTATGAGTAGGGGATAAAGGGTAAAATATAGCTTGTTGGATTGATGTGGCTGAGATATGCATGTTCAGTCACTGTTTCTTTATTCTAAGGAACAATGAAACTTCCCATGGGACATTTGTGCCAGTGGAAGGGGAGGCAGCTGGGTTGTTGTTGTTGTTTTTTTTGCAGATTTCTGCTTCCTCCATATTTCCTGAAAAGGTGCTTTGGAGGTTGAGGAATTCTGAAACAGTGCAGAAGCTGGCACATGGAACAAGGGGAAGGGGGAGTTGGTGAAAAAATTCTCCCTGCCTTCCTTTACTGGGAACCTACACTGGATTGGAATCCCTTCCATGAATGGAAGGAGCCCTTCCATTTGACAAAGGGCATGTCTGGGTCCAACATCCAATGGTTCCAACATCATATCTGGGTATTTTTGATTTCAAGAATCATGGATCATGTGCTGATATACACTTAGGAGCAACTACTAGGAACAACTATTTGGTATGAGAGATAGAGGGAGAAAGGTCTGAAATCACAACATTTAGAAGTAGAGCCTGCTTCCTTCAACAAGTTGACCACCGAAATTTATGACCAAATTACTTGAATGAAAAATGAGAACATGTCTATTGTCATCTGTAACGTTAAAACAGGCATAAATGAAACTAACAGAATGTACGATACGTCTATTAACTATACAATTACTCACAACCTATATTGTACCAAATTATAACTTTACTTTTAAAATCTTCCACTAGTAGTAGTCTGGAGGTGAGGAGGGGATAATTGTCCTATGACCTGATATACATGTCTCCAGAGATATAATCACTGTGTTGCATTATGAAAAAGATGATTAACTTTCCTGCTTAAATTAGCACATTAATTAGACAATTTAAAGGAGCATAGTGAAATAATGTTATACACAATTACGGGAGACTGGGTATATTCCTCTTTCAAAATTCTTCTTGCAAATTAAATTCATCATTTTATTATTAAATAACCTGTGCTATTAATCTAATTAAAGTTCCATATGCATGAAAATCTATTTGGCCAAGAAATGTAGCTTCTTCACCTGCTGTTCCTAGGACATGCCTAACTCCATAGATTAGGCACTGCCTATCTCAAGTTTTCATATATACACCTGAAAATAGATGCTTATAAGTCAGATGCTAGTTATTCTATCCTATTGGTTATTAACTACTTAATCTCTGAGACCTTATTCTATTAAAACAAATTACGCTCTAGTTTGTGAGGTACTTTTTCATTCATAGTTAATATTTTAGTTTACAAAATACAGTTCAGCATATATATATATATATATATATATATATATATATATATATATATATATATAAAATCTGTGTGACAGCCTTTGCAACCATCATATGTTGATTGTCCCTTTTGAATTAATACAGATTGCTTTTTTATTTATTTTAAGATTGACCATAAGGGTTATTTATTGTTTGTTTAATTACTGCAGGAAAATAATGGACCAGTTCCTTCCCCCTAGACACTCAGCATTCATAGAAGAAACAAAATCAGTGTCAAAACCAACACAGCAACATCTAGTAAAATTATATAGCCAGACAGACATGTACACATACACTATTTTTTGCTCCCCAAATTTAGCCATTGATTTTCCATACAGTGTGAAATCCTTTGTCTCCAAACTATATTCCCAGTTGCACAAGAGTCTGCTCCTTTAAAATAAAGACAATCCATCATCCACCAACACTAGAAGCCTTCCACACAATTAAAACCTTTCACTGGTTTCTAAAAGCTCAAAGTTCACAGAAATGAAGAAAAATAACACCAGACCCTAATCATGCCACATACTGTACATTCAGACATTTCCCCGATGTGGCACTTGATCTTCTGGTGTGTGAAATAATTGGGCTCAGATAAATTAATCTGGTAACAAAAACCAAACTCCCTGTTTCAAAATTTCCTTTCCCCGCCTTCCTTCAGCCTTCTGTGCTAGCAACTGCCTCCACAGATACATTAGAATCATAGAATCATAGAATCATAGAGTTGGAAGAGACCACAAGGGCCATCCAGTCCAACCCCCTGCCAAGCAGGAAACACCATCAAAGCATTCCTGACAGATGGCTGTCAAGCCTCTGCTTAAAGACCTCCAAAGAAGGAGACTCCACCACACTCCTTGGCAGCAAATTCCACTGCCGAACAGCTCTTACTGTCAGGAAGTTCTTCCTAATGTTTAGGTGGAATTTTCTTTCTTGTAGTTTGAATCCGTTGCTCCGTGTCCGCTTCTCTGGAGCAGCAGAAAACAACCTTTCTCCCTCCTCTATATGACATCCTTTTATATATTTGAACATGGTTATCATATCACCCCTTAACCTTCTCTTCTCCAGGCTAAACATACCCAGCTCCCTAAGCCGTTCCTCATAAGGCATCGTTTCCAGGCCTTTGACCCTTTTGGTTGCCCTCTTCTGGACATGTTCCAGCTTATCAGTATCCTTCTTGAACTGTGGTGCCCAGAACTGGACACAGTACTCCAGGTGAGGTCTGACCAGAGCAGAATACAGTGGTACTATTACTTCCCTTGATCTAGATGCTATACTCCTATTGATGCAGCCCAGAATTGCATTGGCTTTTTTAGCTGCTGCATCACACTGCTGACTCATGTCAAGTTTGTGGTCTACCAAGACTCCAAGACTCCTAGATCCTTTTCACATGTACTGCTCTCAAGCCAGGTGTCACCCATCCTGTATTTGTGCCTTTCATTTTTTTTGCCCAAGTGTAGTACTTTACATTTCTCCTTGTTAAAATTCATCTTGTTTGCTTTGGCCCAGTTGTCTAATCTGTTAAGGTCATTCTGAAGTGTGATCCTGTCCTCTGGGGTGTTAGCCACCCCTCCCAATTTGGTGTCATCTGCAAACTTGCTCAGGATGCCCTCAAGCCCATCACCCAAGTCATTGATAAAGATGTTGAACAAGACTGGGCCCAAGACAGAACCCTGTGGCACCCCACCAGTCACTACTCTCCAGGATGAGGAGGAGCCATTGATGAGCACCCTTTGGGTTCGGTCAGTAAGCCAGTTACAAATCCACTGAATGGTAGCATTGTCCAGCCCACATTTTACCAGCTTCTTCACAAGAATATCATGGGGCACCTTGTCAAAGGCCTTGCTGAAACAGCGTTCCCTTCATCTACCAGGCTTGTAATTCTGTCAAAAAATGAGATCAGATTAGTCTGACATGACTTATTTTTCAGGAACCCATGCTGACTTTTAGTGATCACAGAGTTTCTTTCTAGGTGCTCACAGACTGTTTGCTTAATGATCTGCTCTAGAATCTTTCCTGGTATTGATGTCAGGCTGACTGGGCGGTAATTGTTTGGGTCCTCTCTTTTCCCCTTTTTGAAAATAGGGACAACATTTGCCCTCCTCCAGTCTGCTGGAACTTCGCCTGTTCTCCAGGAATTTTCAAAGATTATTGCCAGTGGTTCTGAAATCACCTCTGCCAGTTCTTTTAATACTCTTGGATGTAGTTCATCTGGCCCTGGAGACTTGAATACATCTAAACTAGCCAAGTATTCTTGTACTACCTCCTTACTTATTCTGGGCTGTGTTTCCCCTGCTGAATCATCTGCTCCATATTCTTCAGGTCGGGCGTTGTTTTCTTTCTTGTTTTCTTTACTCTTAACTGACCCTTCTTCGTTCTCTCATGCCATCAAATCCCTCCACTTCTCTCTCCTCCTCCCCCCCCCCCCAGTTTTGTGCTTCATTTTTTACCAAATCATGAGATAGTGGAATTTTATAAAATTGCTACAGGATTTTCCATCTGTTCCATCTGCTTGGGATCTGTTCTGAACAACTAATTGTATCACTCCTGTCATGTCTTGGGTAGCTGCCACTGATTTAGGGCTTAAGGAGTCATGAATATTCTACCTAAGCAGGATCTGCAAGTGAGATATCTGGAGTGCTTCTGAAATACAGCACAGTGCACTGAATAAAAAAAAATAGGAAAAGGCTCTTGCCATTTTCTTTCCTTCTTAATGACATGAAGTGCTTGTGTGTATCTACCCTTCTCAAAGAACCAACAAAATATAAAACAAACCTTATTTTAAGTGGTGATTAAAGTGGGATACCATTCCACTTCTTTCAGGCTGGTAGAACTGAGTCTGGCCTAGCAATCCCATTTCCATTTTTTAAACCCACTTCAGGCACTGCATTTAAGCATAGTTGTATTACAAGGACACAGGGACATGGGTGGCGCTGTGGGTTAAACCACAGAGCCTAGGGCTTGCCGATCAGAAGGTCGGTGGTTCGAATCCCCGCGATGGGGTGAGCTCCCATTGCTTGGTCCCTGCTACTGCCAACCTAGCAGTTTGAAAGCACCTCAAAGTGCAAGTAGATAAATAGGTACCGCTCCAAGCGGGAAGGTAAACGGCATTTCTGTGCGCTGCTCTGGTTCGCTAGAAGCGGCTTTGTCATGCTGGCCACATGACCTGGAAGCGGTACGCCGGCTCCCTAGGCCAATAATGCGAGATGAGCATCACAACCCCAGAGTCGGTCACGACTGGACCTAATGGTTAGGGGTCCCTTTACCTTTTATTACAAGGACACAGACAGACATTTCTTCTTTGAGGTACCAGGTGGCAGACTTTGTGATAGCTCGGGGTGGAGTCTGTTGCTTTTGCATGTCAAAATGTGAATATTAAAAATTAGGTTTGCAGAATATTTTAGACTGGATGTTTTGTTGTGTCTGCTAGAACAAGCTAATCTTTAATAATAATAATAATAATAATAATAATAATAATAATAATAGTTCCTAACTCCTGGTGGTGAGAGCCAGGGTGCTGAGGTAGTTAGAGTGTTAAAACATTAAAGTAATGCAAAATCCTACAGTAATATTCTTGACAAATGAGGCCTTCAGAGAACTGTAGAATGCAGCAAATAAATGTCTTGTGGAGGGGAAAAATTGAGGAGGAGAATGCTAAATGTTGAGTAGCACTTGTGCCTGACAAAATTAACTTTTCATCATTATGAATACATGCAAAAAATGATTGTATTTTGTATGCAATTCTTCTCCCCCAAGATTTATACCAGTGTCATATTCACAATGGAATATCCAGATAGATGTACAAAGATTATGACTGTGGCTTTGTTGCCCAAAGGAAGATTAAAATGAGGCAACTTTTCATGGCTGAGATAAAATGTTAACGCTAGTATTTTACTAGTTTAAATTTCAGTAATAAATTCAAATGTCTTAATCAAATGGGCCGCATACCGCTCATCTGTATTCATGACAGCTTTGAGCTGCCATGCCTCAAAGTTTACATTGCCTAATATGGTTCTTAAAATATTGTGGTACGCTTTACTCAAGCTTATTAGAAACAGCAACCTCTATTGGACAAAGGCTGCCATCCATTTGCCACAGTTGTGTTAGCTTTTATTAGAGGCTGCAGTCCATAAACCACATAATCTAGAGTACCTCCTTCAATCATATCATATTCAGTTAAATGCTGAGAATCACTGGGCTTGTCTGCAGGCCCCAGACATCAGGCTTTATTTTATCATGTAATTATTCTAGATGTTGATAAATAATTTACTACGGCTATTATCCGCCAGGCACCACTCTTGTACATGTACATCCATTTTAAATAGTGATTGCACAGCAACAGCACTTGATGGGACTGTGATCAGTAATTACATGAAACTCTCTAATGACGTCTGTGGTCTGTTTTGAACAGGTTGTTTCTCCCTTAATTGTTTAATTAGGTGAAGTAAAAAACCGAATGTAGCTTCACCTTCATCAGAACGCATCCAGAGTAACAAGATGAATGTTGCATAGGCTGTTTCATTTATGCTAATCATAGTTTCAGTAATAAATCTACCGTTAATTTTTATTTTATTTTACATAAGCTGTTTGTATTTCTGAATGCCAAAATATGTGCAACCACACAGCACTGATTTTTGCAAGTATCCCAGATGTTATGTAGGAGAGGCCTGCAAATATGGCCTGGTATTTTATTTTTTAAAAATAAAGGTGATTTTTAAAGATCTGCAAGTTTATTTCGATGTAAGTTACACTTAGTTCAATGAATTCAGTTATTTGAGTCCTTGAGCATATTGCAATTATAGTTTTACAGGAATAACGTGATGATTCTTATCACTTCATCTAATAGAGAAATTGGGTGGAAGTGAAGTGAGCCACTCAAAAAAAAGGTAGTTGTTTCAACATGTTTGGGAGACTCACTAGATAAAAAGAAGACAGTGAATTAAAGAGTTAAATGAAAATTATTTTTAAAAATTTAAAAAAACCCAAATTGGTTTTATTTATGTAATGGTTTTATGTATGTTATTAGATTGTGTGTAGATTGACCATTGTGGTAACCTGTAGCGAGTTTTGCATGGAAAACTTTAGGCTGGAAATCTAAACGAGCCTTAGCTGCTTTCCCAATCTAGAATGATAAATTAGGGGTGATCTGAAAATTCAGCGGGAGTATCAAGAGGTGAACAGAGGAGTGAAACTTCCTCTATTCTTTGCCATTTTAGCTGACATCACTTTTGTTTCATATCTTTCCCCCTTCAAAACCTCCCCTCCCCCTTTCACCCCTGTAACTTGCATTTTTTGTATTAAACAGGAGTCTCCTTGGACTCACAGGAGATGCCTCCCCATTCACTCAGCAATTTCTGTGACCTCACATTAAAAATGGGAAATCAAACATTGTGGTGACCATATCATCACTCCCTGATATTTTAAAGGCCATTGAAACCAAAAAGCATTGAATCCTTATATGGTGGAAATAGTTTGGAAGAAGCTTTACTTCGAGATATATATATATATATATATATATATATATATATATATATATATATATATTGCAATAAAATTGTCAATTTGCTGAAATATTGTTCTCCTTATCTCCTTATTACTATTTTCTGCCAACATAAGAAAATGTGAGCAAAAATGGGTCATTTTATCTTTAAAAAATAAGTTTTGGACAGTTTGTAGGATGGGAAGAAAATTGTCACATAAGAGACATGAGCAGGCTTTGGAAAGCCATTTAGTACTAAAAAATTTTTTTTATTATTGGTGACAGCTTGCTAGTTATACTTTATATATCTTTCTTATGTTTTCTCTAACCAGGATGTTCACTTTTCAACTCTGGCTTCCTAACAAGCAGCAGATTTCTTTTAATTTCATATTCTGTATAAATGTGTGAAATAATAGGTGAAGTGCTTTGGCATGGGAAGTGAAAAATTGCAGTGCCCTTCACAATTTAAGATATGATGAAAAGAGAAAGATGACTCACAAAGAGAAAAGAAATACATAATACTTGGTGAATTTTATGCCTTAGAGGGACAATGTGACACTAGTTGTTAAAATAGCTAACAATTTTCAGGAACATCCCCACCCCAATGTATCACTTCATAAAACAACAGCGGCTTCGGCCATATACTATGATATTATTTGGATGGTTACTTATCTGCATCATTATATAAAATGCTCATCTTCTTTTCATTTAATGGTAGAAATACCGAATTTGTTGCAACTGTTCTAGGAAAGCTTTAGGTGGATTTCACTGAGCATTGCCATTACAATAAATTTTTTCTAAAGTTTGTACTAATTCATTTAGAAGCACAGAACTGTCCAATTCTGCTGATCAATATGCAGAAGCCAAATACTGTTGCAAAGAGGGGATGGCTTCTCAACTGGGTTTGTACCTTAAAAGAGAGTAGTAGTAAGCCTCATAAGATGGGTCCACCAAAATATTAATGACTTAAAGGACCTTGCAAATGGATGTCACCATACATTCCTGAAACTTGAGAGGGAGCTGAATTTGACCAGCCCAACTTATGCCTTAAAATAAATTGATTAAGCTGCAGGTCTATCTGAGGCTTTCAAGGTAAGTGGAAACCAGACACAAATAATAATAATAATAATAATAATAATAATAATAATAATAATAATAATAATATCATGGCAGTTCACAAGATAAAAAACAAATACAAAACCAATAGCCCCCTCCCAAAATATCCCCTTCTCGCACAATAGTGCCCCACCCTTTCATAATTCTTCTGCTTCCTAGTACATATGGGGTTCCCAATAGAACCCCTGGAACAGTGTTCTGGGAGAGGAAAGGAGGAATTGTACCATTTAGCAAGCTGAAATGCTTCCCATGGTTGAACAATTGCTGAATTCTTCCCTTCATTTCTAAGACACTGACTCAAAAGCTATTTCAGATTGGGTAAACATGATATGTAAAGATGCACATCTCTGTTCAGTTTTTTTGGTGGGTGGGGAGTGGCATGGAGATGTTTCATTTTTGCTTCTGCCATATGTTTTATTGGTGTTTGGCCTGAATTTTATGGTGCCGATTGATTTATTGTCAATTGTAATTTTAATGTTATTGTTTTCTCCTTGCCTGGAACTCTTGAGTAGGCAGACGTCGAATATTGCAAACAAATAAATATGGGAATTTAGCACTCTCGTAATGTTTCTGAAATACTGGTGTAACCTTCAGATTCTAGGATGTGGTGCTGACACAGCTATTGATGCCCTCTCTTCTAATCATTGACTAGTGCTGTTACTGCAAATCTTGAAGGTTCATATTTTGCAGTTGTGGAATATAGAAAAATGCTATGTGAGAATATCAGAGTACAGGTCACTGGGGCTCCTGATTGTAGCTAACCTGTTATACCGTATCAAATCTCTAATTTTCTGCTTTCTGTATTTTAATGTAGCAGTTTGTGATCCCTCATGTGAGAATGGAGGAACATGCATCACTCCAAATATCTGTTCCTGTGTTTATGGATTTGTGGGCCCTAGATGTGAAACACGTATGTGCATCTTTTTTATTTTGCCTTTCTTGAATTTAATTATTTTCTTTGTTGACATCCCTGTATTTTCAACACATTATCCTAGAATGCAGCCTACGTTTAATTTTCATAAGTAGTGGGTGGACACTGTGGTAAGGCCATGCTGTTCATCTGACCTCTGCTTTATCACATCACTGCTGCTTACTGGGAGTTAGAGAGGAAGTGGTGGTGGTGGTAAGGTTGGAATTGTGCAAACACAGCAGCAGAAGCGGCATATTGGCTCTGCTGGTACATTTGCCCTATGCCAGTCTCACCAGTGCCTGGTGAGCAACAGCAAGATGACAGAACAGAGGCCTCTTCAGTAGCAGCACACAGCTGAGTAGCAGCCACAGTCTACAAATATATTTAAGTCTGAATACCACTCCTGTGCTGTGCATTATAATTATATAAAAAGTCTGCCCACCTTGCTGTGCATGAGCTCTGATAATAGAAGAAGCTTTGTGTACAATAATGGTTATGGAATTCAAGGCTATGCAAGCCAATGCAAAAATACTCAGAGAAAATAAAAAAGTAGCAAGCTTTGCCATTAAGGTTCAAACTATTGTTAAGAGTGGTTAGCAAAATAATCTGCCTTAGAGCAAAAGCTGTCTATATTACCGTTAAACCACAAATGTATATTGCAGTGTTGTAATGGCACTCTTTGCTCCGTGTTTGAACACTAGGTTACCCAGGATGGATTTTTTAAAATAAAATAAAATATATATCTCTGCATTTATATTACTGGAATATTTTAAAAGTGCCTCTGTATAAATCCTTTCAAAGTAGTTTATAATTCTACAGGAAACAAAAGGAAGTGACATATCATTCTCATTTCAGTTTTAGTAGCAAATGGGCTGATAAAATTTCAATAGCTGCTCTGGATTTTGATCAGCACAATTTGAAGCAAAAACAAACAAACACCACAAACCAGTACTTTGTACTTTGCTCAAATAACCTTGGTCTAATTTGTTTTTTTAGTGGTATGTAATAGGCATTGTCACAATGGTGGGAAATGCATTGCACCGGATGAATGTGAATGCAAACCTGGATGGAGCAGCCCTTTGTGTGAGACAGGTAAAGATGTACAGCAGAATCCTTTATTGCTTAAGGGTGCAACACCCTCACTTGGAGGGAAAGCCCATCCATCATTTGTCTAGATCCAGCATGTACTTCTAGCAGAGTCCCCCTCGCCTTTTGTGTTGTCTGTTTTGAAAAATCAGAGGGCTGATTGGTGATGTTTAAGCTCCACTGTTCAGTCTCCTTATGGTTCTGACTGCCTAATTTATATTTATAGCCAGATTTGACAGTATATCGCATGTGGGTATATTTATTGTGAGTGAGGGACAAAAGTCCCTTTAGACAATGTTTCCTGTCCCTCTGATCTGGTGACATCTACCCAGTAGTTCTTACTTTTGCTCCAGGATCTCTGATGCCCTTGACTATTGTGGGACTTGTGCCACCTCCACTTGGCCACTAGTTGAATCACAGTCTGTTGGCTCCTTCTGCCGGTGCATAGGAAATGCTATTGAGAGCTAAGGAACTGTAGCATGTGGTTCTTGAAAGAGCATGTTGTATAGGGGCATCTTTCTTTGGTTCTACAAGTCCTAGAGCTACCTGTAGAAGTGTTTGGTGACTCCCTCTTTTCCAGAGAACCTGAAGCTTGTCAATATTTTTTGTTCTGGTAAGGACCACTCGAGCCCATACATCCCAGTTCTGTGGTTGAGATCATCCAGAGGAGCACTGTTAGTTGTTCCCTGTATTACAAAGGCCTTCCAGAAGATATTTGGAAGGTGTCCAAACTTTTGACTTTTAGGCATCTCCTGAAGACTTTTTTTTTTAGCTCACAGGGATTTCCAGCTATTGAATTTTTATTTTTGATTAACCAGTCCCTTGAGGTTGTTATCTGAAAGATCACATACAATAAAAACATCACAGCACCAGGCCTTTCCTTAAAAGTAAGTGGTTATAATGGAGAAGAAAGTTTTAAAGGGCTGATTGTGGCAAACAGCTGATTCTGTAAGTTCACCCTATCTGCACTTATTAACCAGTCACTTTAATGATTATATGATTATTATTTTTTCAAACAGTGGTTTTAACATTGTATGCCACCAGGATACAGTGGTATATAAATACTTACTTACTTACTTACTTACTTACTTACTTACTTACTTACTTACTTAAATAAATTTACAGGAGTGTCTGATGCAGTGGAGCAATGCTGTACTACCATCCTCCCAGCTGTGGCGTTGCTGCTGCTTGCTGAGACAATATGGGGCAGGCATGGTGGGAAGGTTGAGGATGCACAGAAGCAGCAGCAGTGTGAATCTGGTGCACCTGCCAATGCCCCCATGCAGTCCTGATCTTGCCACTACTCTCTCCCTGCCCCAGTAAGCAGTAGCAATGCAACTGTCAAGAAGGTGGCTACACAGCATTGTCCCCCTGCACCATACATTCCTGCTGTTATACTGTTGATTGGTTTCAGAAAATCTCTGGGACTGTTAGATTGCTGTCTTTTGATGGCCCCTGCAAATCTTTTCTGCAATAATAGTGTGTGCGCATTTAGGAATAAAAGAGGCACACAATGGCAATTAAGTGAACCTCACTTTCTCTAGATTGTTCCCATAGAGCACTGCCGTGCATTGTTTTTTGCCCCACATATAATGCTCATGGATTTCAACGGAGGATTGTGCATGCTGAAATGATCATCTTATTCATTTAAACTACTAAGCCTTTTGCAAGATGGTTTGTTTGGAGCAAAGGACAAATCTTGAAATGCATGTTTATAAACCCTCTCATTTGATCCACAAACCAATAAAACAAGCCTGGGTTCCCTTAAGGTGTTTTTGTCCAATAGGAGACCAATATGATTTGTGCACACAAATGCCGGTTTAAGTGGTTTATAGATTTTCTTGACAGACTCCTCAAATCCTTTACAGCAATGCTAAAATGCAGTGCACACCTCTTATGTGCTATGAACAAATGGAAGTTATGTCAGCGTATGGAAGATCTCAATAGCACCACATTTCCAACAAGCTGGGAAAGCCTAACTTGCTTACACCAATCCCTCTTCCATACTCCACCCCCAAAATCACTGATCAGCCATTCAAAACTCAGGAATACAAGCCCACCTGAGAGAAAGATTACAAAACAATTCTGAAATAAAACACACTGCTGGTATGGGGCAGGGGGGGTGTCTTGATCACGGTGAAGCATTGTTTTAGGTGCCATTTTGGATCGTGACCCTTGTTTAAAACAAGGATTCTCCATTGTTTATGAAAAACCAGGAATAAAAATGTCTGGTTGTCTTCTAATTAATGCATTTCTCCTCAATTGTATGCAGCTGTTTGCAATCCTGTTTGCCTAAACGGTGGGACCTGCATTCGGCCGAATACATGTGCTTGTCCTCATGGTTTCTTTGGACCTCAGTGTCAGTTCGGTAAGATGGAAAAATAGAATCCCACTGGTGAAAATATACCTTTCCTCTACTTTAACATCTTCATCAATTATTTGCTACATCCACTTGCATCACAGTTTTATCCAGAACAAGTCACCTACCGTGTAGCTGGCATATTGTTTAGAGGATGTGTAGAATAATGTCTCAACTGAAAGCTGTGTGATACATTCTATACTTTCGTTTTTGCAACAGAGTGGAATGTGTGAAAAATATATTGAATGTACCATTACAAACAGATTTGCAATGTGTAATTAACTGAACTTCAAAGTATATGTTGGCAAAAGTATATGTTCTACACAGTGTAGAAGACAGCATTTTATTATTCCACACCCCAGTATGTTCACAATTATAAGAAATAGTCTGATACTTACCCACATTAATCTAAATTCAGTGTAAATGAGAAGGACAGACTATAAACTACTTCTCTTCTTTATCAGGGGCTGAACTTCCACTAACTGAGTTGCTTTGGCACCCATAGAAACAGTCTAGCTGGATCTTTTCTTCTCTATTTTTTTTGGGGGGTGGCATCTGATATAAACTTTTGGTTACAAATGCATGCATATTTTCCTAATCTTAACCTAATCTAATCACAAAAAGACTGTGTTTGCATTTCACAGGAAACATTGTTCCCACTTTACTCCTCCCTGCTAACGTGTGAGAGCAACCAATAGTTTTTTTCCTGCCATAGATGTTTAAGTTACTATACAATTTATGATATATATATCATTCTGTCCTATTTGGTTTTGTGCATTTGTAGAACATTGCCAAAAAGAAAAAAAAATATTCATGTGGTGTTATTGACTAAGGCAGGATTTCCCAAACTTGAGTCTCCAGCTATTTTGGACTACAATTCCCACCCCCCCTGGCCATTGGTCTTGCTAGCTAGGGTAGATGGGAGTTGTAGTTCAAAAATGGCTGGAGATCCAAGTTTGGAAAACCACGAATGAACGATTTGTGATGGAGTTTCCCCTCATAGGGTTTTTCTTTCTGTCTTTTTCACCAAGTCAGTTTGGAGAAGAGAAGATGGATTGGGAATATGGTATGGGGGAGAGGGGCTTTAGCCCTTTGTGTCTAGGTCGTATGAACCACAGCACCTCAGTTCAGTGTGAAAACATGATAATTTCCCTCTCCCCCAATGCCACAGCGACTCTTATGGCTAGAAACAAGCAGCCGTGGAAACGTGAGCTACACCAATCTGGAGTCTTGGATATTATTCTAGGCACTGCCTTGCTGGTACTGCACTCCATAGCATCATGCTGCCTAGAGATTATGCTGCAGTTCCCAGTCACATTAGTAGTGGGGCATTTACTTTCTTTCTTTGCTTTTTCAAATTAGCTTTCTGCAATCCTCCTTGTAAAAACAATGGACAGTGTATGAGAGACAACATGTGCTCCTGCATGGAAGGTTATGTGGGAAGAAGGTGTCAGAAAAGTAAGGTGTTTTTTTTCCACTTCTCTTTAACTTTTCAAATATATCCTGCCTTAGAAATGCATTATCACCTAAGGAAGTTTCTCATTACCAAGCATGTTAAATAGTACATTTAGCTTGGATTAATGTACTAATCTTCAATTTTTATAGCGTGGCACGTATATTGGCAGCCTCGCTACAAAAGGTGGTACATCCCATTACCAGAGGTTTGCTTAGACCATGTCCCAGTGTATTAATGGCGCTATCATGGCATCAAAGAAAGGGAAGAGCTTAAGCCTATTTTGTTCTGATCTTGTCTATGTATATGTTTAAATTCATTTCAAGTGAACTGAGCAAATCTGCAGGGTGAGATGAGCTAATTAGATGGCATTAAACTTAGTGAGGAAAATTATTAAAGCACAATCCACAGCCTCTGACTAAGACCATCTAAAATGTCACTGTGCTATCTTTCTAGCCTAATTAATACAGTTAGCTAATAAGATTTCTGCTTTACTTCTTTCTTCCTATCAGTCATAATTCTCTCTACACCTTAGCATATCTATTCGCATTTGATTCCCGTAGTCTTCTGGGAGATTTGTTATTTTGGCAGTTGTACAAATTCCACAGCAACTTCCTATGTCTGTCATACAGGGAATTTATGACAGGCGAAAATTCATTCTCCCGAACTTCTCTTGACACGCACATAAACCAGCTTGAAATTGGCAAGGAGGGAACTGTGAAGCAACCACACATGGCATGAAAAGGCTGTATATTTCCAAAGCACTTTCAACTTTCAGACAAAGAAAAAAGCAGTTCAGAATCCCCTTCCAGCCATGCAATCTGCCTTATTCCCCATATTGCATTGATTATCCCTTCAGCTGAGAGAACAAGGAAGCACCATCCTTGCTTTGTTACAAAAATACACAACTAAATAGAAGCCCATGGCTGGAAGAACCTAGAAGAAAGAAATGGTGGGGAGGGGAGAGATACAGTAATGCCTTAAGTTTGCCATCTAGCTTTTAAGGTCATGGTACATTAGAAAAGTGCTGTTTCTACTTTTAAAATATATTGCTTCTATTTCTCAAAGCAGATTGGGCAGTATTGTTGCACTTCTACCTGCTTACATGGGAGGTACTGAGTCAACAGCTCTGAATAAACATAAAATGTTGATATGTTTCCCTCTCTTTTAGCTAATTGCACCTACTTACACATTATTGCTTCTCTCAGTTTACACTGCTTTCAGGATATTGAGTGGTAGTCAACCAAGTTTTCTTAAGAGAAGACCTAACGAAGGTAATGGACCTAATTTAGTCATGTTCTGCAATTTTAGTGGGTTGACTCAGAGGAAAACTTAGTTGAATAGAATAGCTCAGCTGGTAGACTCAATCTCAGGGTTGTGGGTTTGAGCCCCACGTTGGATGAAAGATTCCTGCATTGAAGGGGGTTGGATTAGATGACCCTTCCCCATTTGGTCCAAAGAGGGACACCCAGACCATAGGTCCCTCATCCCTGCCTCAGATGCATGGAAGTCACTTGTGAAAAGCTGACTCCCATGCCACACAACTACAGTAACATCTAACAGCCTGGACAGCTCAGCTGGTTAGAGCAAGCCACTGATAATGCCAAGACTGCAAGTTTGATCCCCCGTATGGGAAAGCTGCACATTCCTGCATTGCAGAGAGGTTTGCTAGATGATCCTAGGAGTCCCTTCCAACTCCACAATTCTGATTCTGTGACCCCTATTCTAACTTTTAATGCACTGTTGTATTCTGTATTATCCTTTCTTTGTAATATTTTTTAAATCAAGTGAGCTTGAAATGATGACCAATAAATTTCTTATTATCAACTTAAATCGAAAGAACTTTACACAAGGAGGACACAACAGTGAGAGATGACAATCACCCTTCGTGCACTTATGAGTTTGTCGAAGTGCTCCGCTTATGGCCTCGTGTCCTTCCTTCCACAGCTTATTTGTTTGCTTTAGCTTTCTATGGAACCTTTTCCAGCAGCTGCCGTTGCGCGAGGCAGAACATATTCTTCGTTGTGTCTCTTGTCATTCATTCTTGTTCTATCATTGTTTTTGCTATGTTTTTAATTTTAAATGAAATGCATTCAGGTTGAAAGTGGATGTTGATTGTTGGTGTAAACAAATATAGCGCTGGAGCAGGGCGGAGGGGGGGGGATGTTATGTAAATCACACATCTTGGATTGGCTGGCAGCTGAAGTGCAGAGATTTCAACACTTTATGCTTGCTGACAAACAACCACACTGTGATTATGCTATCCAGACTCTTGCAAGCAAAATGAAGAGGATGCCAGAGCTGACAGCAAAATGTATGATTATGCATCAGTTACTGTTCAGGCTCCCTATATTCTGCTTGCTGAGAATTCCATTATTCAGCATCCACACAGGGCCAAACAATAAAAGCTCTCTTAAAGAAAATGCCTTTCATGGCAAATTATATATCAGAACAATATTTAGCCATACTTCAATTTTAAAGAAATAACACTACTTGACCATCGATTTATTACCCTCTTCAAGCAGGGGTCAGCAGCATAAGGCTTTTTCTCTAGCCTATGGGCTTTTCTCTCCCTGCCCCCCGCAATGTGAAGCTGTGGATTGTTTTTTAAAGAGGAAAACATACACAATACTTTTGGCGTTGGTTGGAGAAACATGGCATAGAGGCTTTACAATGCTTATCCTTATAAAGTCTTGGATTTCTTTAAAAAAAATAAAGACTAGCATAAACTAAACAGACATTTTTTAAGTTGAAGTAATGCACAATTATGACATAGCTCTGTATTTTTCAGTTAGGAACCCATGACCTGCTAGCTCAGTCAGTCGAGCATAAGACTCTTAATCTCAGAGTCATGGGTTCAAGCCCCATGTTGGGCAAAACATTCCTGCATTGCAGGGGGTTGGACTAGATAGCCCTCATGGTCCCTTCCAACTCTACAGTTCAATGATTCAATTATTCTATCAATTCATAGACTTCTTTCCAGCTTAGTTATATGTCAGAGTAGGCCTACTGAAATGAATGGATGTATGACTAACTTCAGTCCACTGATTTTAAGGGGTCTGCTCTGAGTATGACAACCCATAATATGCTGAGACCTGAAGTAATAACCATACAACCTTTTGAAGAGTGTGTGTGTGTGTGTGTATGTGTGTGTGTATATCAAACCCAAGAACCTCCAAAATTGAGTGTCTTCTTTTGCAAATATGGTTCCTGAATAATTTTTAATGAAATGGAAGAATTATCTGCAAAAATATCAGAGAAGGTTTTTTTTTTAACATCTTTAATACATTAAGGATGTGAGACCCTAGTTCCACAATTCATCTAAAATAAGCTAGTTGGGGGAAATTGGTACTTTCTGGTTGGGATTCAGAGAAAGGTATGAGGGGAAGCTCTGCAAGGTGAGCCCCATCCTACATTAGTGCTCACTATTTTAAATTCCCCACATTTCCTAGTGTGTCCAGCATAGAATTATAGTTGCAAGGTACTCTGAGGGTCAACTGGTCCCACCACTGCAGGCATCTCAACTAGATCATAGCATCGATCCAGTGCTAGCTCCACATGGCTACCCAGGGCCACCATCAGGAGTTGCTTGGTTGCTGGTAGATGATGTTGGTCCTATTGGGATTATCAGCCATTCTCTCATGAACAGCAAATAATGGGATTAGCTCAGCTATATGAGAACTTGGTCCATAGATGTTGGTTCATCAGCCTGTTACTGACATGTGTTTAATCTTCATTTTCTGATGAAGGTTGTTCTGAAGCTTCAAACGCAACTGTTGTCTGATCCTGTGCCTAGCCTGGCATTGAAACTGTACTTGTGCCTCTGAGTGAAATCTTCATTGCAAAGTAGCAGGGAAACCATGCCTTGCTGAATGCATTTGTTCTTGATGACTCTTGTCTAATGTGGAATTCAGGGCCAGCCCTACCATTCAGCAAAGTTTCACATAAAAACAAAAACCTAGCAACAATAGAACTGAAAGTTGTTATACATTAAAAATGAGCTGAAAATCTCTGATGGGAAAAAAGCACTTTTGGATAGGAAGAGCTCTCCAGAGCTGTGGTACCACTGCAGAAAAAGCTGTGTCTCTTTTGCTCATTTAGTGGATGCTTTAGGTGGCACCCACAGCTAGACCTCTAAAGTTGATATTAATTCATAGAAGCAGGAGTATGCAGTTGATGTGTTACCTAAGCCACTTAGATTCTAGAAGTTTCCAGCACAATGATATATTAGTCTATCTATATAATTCATCCTGACCAGATGTTACCTGCTTTAGAAGATTCACTTCCTCATGAGCAGACATTTATCTGCAGCCAATCTACCTGGACAACCTTGATCCACCTTGATGTACCTCGATGATACCTTGAAAGCTTGACAGAGGTACATAGCCACAGGGCACCTGATGGAATGCCCAACACTGCAGGGTGTAGATGGGAATAAGCCTCCATGCATAGCTGCCAAGTTATCCCTTTTTTTCCGGGATTTTCCATTATGCTGAATAGGCTTCCTCGCGAGAAAAGGGAAAACTTGGCAGCTATGCCTCCATGGTGCATGCAGGGGAAACAATTGGGGAATTAATTTTGCATCTGAATGAGAGATTGTCCTCCTTTTAGTATGAGGTTTTAGTGATTCTGCTGCTGCCACTGTCGCCCCAAGTAATATGCTATGGTAAAACACTTTGATGGCAAAATATCTTAGAAATGAGGAAGCTGTGGCCCTTCCTGTGTTGTTGGACCCAATTCCCATGAGACCCAGCCAGTGTGGCAAATAGTCAGAGCTTATGAGGGCAGTTCTCCAGCAATATCTGGAGGGCCATAGATTCCCAGTGCCTGACTTAAAGGATGTGGAGGGTACAGCTAGATACTGTTAAGAGTCCCCTTTGTTGTGTGTCATTTTGGCTGATACTTGAAGACAGTTCTTTTGCACTTTGAAAAAAATAATCCCTCAAGGAAGGATGTGGTGGAATCTTGAAAAAGTCAACATTGAAGCCTTAAAAAGAAGTAGTGAACTCATTAGCCTTAAAAAATAAAAAACCAACCCACAAATAATAATAGCTTGGCATTTGGATGATTGTATTTCATAACAGCTCAGAAGCGAAAATACCAAATGAAGTGTACCACAAAACCACTGAATGACTTGTCTCACAATTTTGTGGGGTTTGTGGTTCTGAACATTCTTAATATCTGTTCACATGAGGTCCTTTAGGGAGGTGTCAATCAGCTGTTAGTTAAGAATTCTGCTACCTCTTTTTCTTTTATACAATGTACTTCAATCATTTTAGTAACACATCTCCTGATAAATGATATCAAAGAATGGTATATTATTTTCACAGTTATGGTTAAAGGCTGGTCATATTTAAAATAAACTAAATAAGGTTATTTACCTGTACCTTAGCTATGGATCCCTTTACTAATGATGTATTTTTCATATGATTCTCTGCTGATCTAATCTGTCCATTGCAGTTGATAGCATTTTCCCCTTGAAAATGAATCAAGAATACATACTGTCCTATCCTACTATTCAATCATTTATCATTATTTTTGGCATTACCACCTAGCAGCTGTATCTGATACATTTGATTGTTTGGCTGGTTAAGAATATATTGCTTGGAGGTACTTCTCTTGCCTTTCACTGAGGTGGGATAGATTGTAGAGGTCAATTTACCAGCCTCTCGGGGCAAAGAAATCCAATGTTTCTAAAACTGTATCTTCCTAGTCAGCACTGCAGCATAGTCCTGTTCTCCCCTTATCTCCAGTATTGCTCAGGCTATGTGATGACAGGTAATTATTGTCCTGGGGCTAAACAGAATCTAAATTATAGTTTCAGGAAAGGTTAGTTAAGTATCATGGACTTTCAGTTCTTTTGAAAGGGTCCAGACAAAAGGTAACTGGCACCAGGAAACTGAGTTAATATTCTCCCTACACAGGATTCCTCATTTTGTTTCTTATAGCTAAAATGAGAGGTATTAAAGTGAAAAACCCTGTCCCTTTGTGCTAAATTATGGTCTAATGGAAAGGGTAATCTTATTAAAAGATACAAGATGTTGCAGTATGCAAGAGAGATGAATCACGACATTCTTAGCATACCGTGTAAAGCTCAGCATTAATGGTGTTCAGTTCTTTGTCTACCTATTTCCAGTGCCCGTTAGATGAAATGGCAAAACTTGCATTGCCATTGCCAACCTAACAAACCATTAATACCATAGGTAAAAGGTAAGGTAAAGGACCCCTGGACAGTTAAGTCCAGTCAAAGGTGACTATGGGGTTGCAGCGCCCATCTCGCTTCAGGCCAAGGGAGCCGGTGTTTGTCCACAGACAGCTTTCTGGGTCATGCGGCCAGCATGACTAAACCGCTTCTGGCGCAACAGGATACCATGAAGGAAGCCAGAGTGCATAAAAATGCTTTTTACCTTCCTGCCACAGCGGTACCTATTTATCTACTTGCAATGATATGCTTTTAAACTGCTAAGTTGACAGAAGTTGGGACAGAGCAACGGGAGCTCACCCCGTCATGCAGATTCGAACCGCCGACCTTCTGATCGGTAAGCCCAAGAGGCTCAGTGGTTTAGACCACAGCGCCACCTGCATCCCTACTTTAATACCATACAGTAGAAGGTTAGCTAGATACTTCAATGTACTATGTGGATATCAGTTATGCATTTTCAATGAATAACAGACCAATCCAAGCATCCCTTATGCTGGACTGAGGGCAGGGGATGGATTAGATGGAGGTACTCCCCTTTCCCCCCCTAAATGGCAGCTGACAGAAGAAAATGGTCCAGCACATCCACTGCCACAGCTGCAGATGTAAAGGAGAAGTAGAGCTATGTGCTATCAGCATTTTGCTGACAATGTACTTGAAAACTCTGGATGACCCCACTCAGAGGTTTCATGTAGATGGGAAACACATGGGGGATAAAATTGAACGATGAGGCACCCCCCACCGTTGAAAGCTCCACAAGACTGAAGAGTACTCCCCAAGCATCACACTCTGGAAATGACCATCCAAGTAGGACCAGGAGCCAACCAAGCAGCGCCACCCACCCCTAACTCAGGCACTCTAGAAAGATACCATGGTTGATGGTTTCAAAAAAAGCAGTTAAGGAGAATTAAAAAGGACACATTTTCCTGTCTCTGTCTTGAGAGGGGTCATCATACAGGGTGAACCCCACGAAACTATGACCTATAATCAACCCCTCTACAAACAGAACTCTTGGAATTAACAAACCAAGCAATTATTTGGGGGAAGCCATGACTGTTCAAAGTGGTATCATGGTGCTTTAAATGTATGGTGTGATTGTGGCTATAGTCAAATCTGATTGGATTTATGGCATTGTGATTGCATCATGATTACAACTTGGCTGAGATCATCCATGTCACTATTCTCCGGAACAGGAAGATCCAAACTATACCACCAAAACACTAGCAAAAAGTGACACGTTAGGAGACAACAGGAATGAACATGGAAAAAGAAAGGGGAGAATTGGGGTATTAGTTCAGCCCCTGGAAAGCAGTAATTCAGCCTGGACATTTGTTTCAGTCCTAACAACAATATACCAAGAAGTTCTGACAATTGTGCTTTTGCTCTTAAGCAAAAATTAAACAAAACAATTTATTGGAAACATTATCTCTACCACCTATTCTGCTGAATACTTTTCTAGTTAGCAATTCTTTTTTTCTGCTAAAGGTTATTTTTGCTCGTTATCAACAACAAATTCTTATTAAAAATGAAAAATAATTTTAAAATGGAACTCTCCATTTCCTGTTGCAATTACCCAATGGATTGCTTTTATATAAGATTTTCCCCTCTGGTAGGGGAAAAAATGAATTTTCATGATCTGTGGGGTCAGTATGTGATGCATTTCTGCGGGAAAGGAATCCTGAATCTTTTTCAAAGTCATGCTTGCTCCTGGGAGGATTAGGATAATTCAGTTTGTTTGCAATGTCTGATAATTTATTTAGTTTCCCAATGAGAGCCTGTAACATTTTGTTTGCTATTTTAAAATTGGAGTTTTTCCACCGAGGCCTAAAGTGGGATCTAGATTGGAGCTAGTTATCACCAACAAATGTTGAAGGCTGACTTGTGGGTATTGAAAATGGAATTGTATTTAAAGAAAATTAAGAAATGGGAGAATGAGGCAATGGTGTTAGCAAAAGGAAGCAAGGGAGAAAATACTGCATTTATCTGCATTGATGGCTCACTGTAAACTGAGTTTACATAGCAAGAATCTTCTAGTAGGTACATATAATTGAACAGGGACTCAGCAGATCCAGGGACCTCTCCTCTTATTCATTGACTGCTAAGCTTACTTAGGAGTCTTTGGTGAAATAGTTTGTCAAAAGCTTTTTGAAACTCCAAGTATACTATGATTGTTGTAGTTTTTAAACTAGGGAAGGATAAAATAACTCATTGTCTCTTACAAAGCTAGATTCTGGAGTCCTAGCCTTTAGTCTGCCTGTCCCTCCTCCTCTCCATATCTGAAAAAGAGTTGCTAACTTTCATTTTCCAAATGTACTGGTATGGTGGTATTCTACTATGATAGATCTGGGGTGCAGAATAAGGCTGGATCTAGAAACATCAAAGAAGCATTTCAGTTAAATGTGTTGCAAACTTTATATAACAAATCACATTGGCAAAAACGGAACTCCACAGTGCCACCTGCTGCCACAGTGTTATAATGCATATAAAGCACATATAAAACGCCTTTTCTTTATACCAATCTAGTTGATTTCTAGGCTGCTGAAAGCCTGTGTTGTAATAAAGCGTAGAGGGTTATGGTTTGTGATAAAAATTCTGAGGCCAAAAATTCTGAGGCCATGCAGTGGAATGGAGCCACAGACCTTCATAGCTGCCAAGTTTTCCCTTTTCTCGCGAGGAAGCCTATTCAGCATAAGGGAAAATCCCTTTAAAAAGGGATAACTTGGCAGCTATGCAGACCTTCTCTCCTGATACGAGCATTACTGCAGCCTATTTGGATGGGGATGGGCTGGGGCAGGGTGGTGGTGAGGTTGGGGCTGTATTAGCATACTGCTGGGAATATCAGATTGGATCCACCAATGTGGATCCAATATATAGCCCCAAACCTCCCACTACCACCCTGCCCCGTCCAGGTAAACTATGGTGAGAACAATGTCGGAAGCATGTCTCCATATCTGTCAAGGACTGGGCAGAGGAGGAATGGTGGAGACCATCCCCCCTTCTCATGAATCTTAGGAGGAGGAGGAGGAGGAAACAGTATAGATTTACAACAGGGGTTTATGGGAGGTCACAGCTCACAGGCAGATGATAGGGAAAGTTGGGAAATCATGGGAGAGCCAGAGCAACACCTGGCTGACATGTCATTAGAAAGCATTCCAGACCCACCCTCTCCCAGAACCTGGCGAGCCTTGAAAGTAGGAGAGCAAAGAGCTCGAAGAGCTTATCAGCACCCGTAGAAGTGACGAATGAGGAAGTGGGAGAGACGGAGGGGTGGAAATTCACTTGGGACAATGCCATTATCCAAGAGGCTGGGTTGTATAGCCTCTCTCTGTAAATACTGAATAAAAAAGGACACTAAGAAATCTTCC
This sequence comes from Zootoca vivipara, assembly GCF_963506605.1. Lineage (NCBI taxonomy): Eukaryota > Metazoa > Chordata > Lepidosauria > Squamata > Lacertidae > Zootoca > Zootoca vivipara. The sequence goes on along the minus strand of NC_083276.1, from coordinate 97,877,181 downwards.
CTTGTCTTTATACTTTCCTGGGCAACAGCCGGGAGTCACTGACAGCACCCTAACAATATCTCCAACCCAACCCATGGACTGCAACTGAATATCAATCTGTATGTATTGTAATATGAAACTCTTGAATCAGATCAGTAGTGCATTTAGCACAGTCCTTACTAAATGCAGAAAATAAGAATGAATAATATTTTGACTGGCAGGTGCACTCCAGAGTCCCAGGCAGAGTTTTGCTACCGGAAACGAATTATACAATCTTGTGAGTCAGCCAAGGGGAATTACTTTTGAGCAAGCATGCATTGCATGGTGCTGTAAAGCTGGAGTCCTGTGCACGTGTATTTGGGAGTAACTCTCATTGTAGTCACTGGGACCTTCTTCTGCCTAAACAAGGTTAAGATCAAACAACCAAGTAGCTTTCTCCAGTTTACTCATTTGTAATTTGGTTCCTGGTACATTAGGTTGCAGATATTTGAGATAGCCGGCTGTGGCCACCATTATTATCTCCCCAAGCCACAGAAATCGGCCCACTTGGCCCAAAGGACTTTGAAATAAATGTTTGAAATAGTGTTTGCTTAACCATTTTTTCCTATCTTTCTTCTAACCACCGGCAATTCCAGCCTTATCTTGTCTGTTATCCTTGATGGATAAAATGCAAACGCATTCCTGAAATTGTGTGAAACTAATCAATTCTCCACCAGCCCTTGCTGATCCAGATGAATGCCTGAGAATATGTTTTCCAATCAGGAGGGGAATGGCTTTAACAAGAATTTGGCAATCAGCAGTAATAAGTGGTATTGGTCTGCCTACATCTGCCACTGAAGATTTCTTGTTTACTTTTTCAAGAATCATTGTAATTAATGTCTCCCTCATTTCTCTGGCGAAGCAGCTCTTATTGAAGGCTCCTTGAAATGTCTCTCGCATGCAGTGGACCTCAGCAGATTTCTAGAAGGATTTACTAAAGCTTTCAAATCCCAAAGTTTAAGACTTCTTCACTTCCAAATTACTTTTTGTCTTTAATTACACAAAACTTTGCTGTCACGAAACTTGCAACAAAACCGAAACAAATTTTTTTTTTTTGACAGGGGGAGTCTTGAATATTCCCCAGTCATTCCCCTTGTTTAACTATGCCACACTGCAGGTGTCTGTGATCCTATGTGTATGAATGGAGGAAGATGCATCAGCCCTGACATTTGCGACTGCCCATCTGGCTGGAAAGGAAAGTGCTGCAGTAAACGTGAGTCGAGCTCCTTCCCATACAAAAAGACACTATTTGTTTATCACTCAGGCCTGCCAGCATGAATGGTAATCTCTTTTAAATGCTAGGATGCCATATAGCAAATGATCTAGTTTTGCTGCTTCAGGACTTTGTGGAGAAAACAGTTTTATATATTGGCAATACAAATTGATATAAACATTTTATGCTTCCAAATAGAAAGATTAAAAAGAAAAAAAACCCACCCACCCCCTGTCTTATGCAGCTGTCTATCTGCTATGCAGATTTTTCTTTACAGAAATTCAGTTTTTGTAGTATTAAATGTGAAGTATTGATTTTCTGTTTTAGCAGCCACACATATTTTGTTACATTTTATGGAGAAATGACATATATTTCAAATCCAGAACTATTTAAAGCCTGTAGTAAAAGCCTTTCTATGCCAATATATTCTCAAGGTCATCACAAGCACATTCATTCAGTGCATAATTTACACTGTTAAGTCTAACCACATTTGACTGCAGTTTACATAAAAAATATAAGTCAAATAAGTCATCTGATCTGAAAATGTTTGGGGAAATAACTTCCACCCCCTTACATGGTTATTCATTATTATGATGCTGGCAGATAAGCTGAATAAATTTTCAATGAAGATAACAAACTGTACAGAAGACTTATTAATATACTGCCTTGACACATCGTATCTGTCTTGCTGATAAAACATTTCAAGATTCAGCATTGGGTTTCATTCTATCATTCTTGCTAAAGCACAACACCCGCTATTCCTGAGGTTCTCAAATATTAACTGTGCCCCAGACAGCCAGTTAGTAACCTCATCACTCAAAAACATAGGGTGTTATCCAATGTTAGCTATACTCAGAGCAGACACAATGGAATCAAGCAACCTAGGATTTAAGTAATTTATGAAGAACATAGGGATCTGACAACCAAGTCAGACCATTGGCTCATCTAGCTCAGTATTTTCTACACTGACTGCATACCCTCCAACATTTTGTCAAGGAAAAAAACATAATAATAATTTTCATAATAATAATTTTACTATTTAAACCCTGCTCATCCGACTGGGTTACCCCAGCCATTCTGGGCGGCTTCCAACATATATGAAAACATAATAAAACATTAAACATTATAAAAAATTCCCCATACAGGGCTGCCTTCAGATGGCTTGGGGAGTCGGATAGCTCTATACCCTCTGTCAGGGGGACGCCATACAGAGAGCCGCCCCCTGTCATCCTGACAAGCTCCTCACCCAGCGTCAGCACAAGCAGCGAGTCAGGAGAAAGGAATGAGGAAGTGAGTGGGGAGGAGAGAGGGCTCTGTCAGGTATTGGAGCCTCAGCGTCGCTATGAGAGAGGGCCAGGGGAGGAGGAGTCTGGAGAGATGTCGGACACAGGGCCGCCAGAAAGGAGACCGTTCCCTCTGATGCCAGAATTGAGGCATGCACCCACCCGTAGGGCCAGGGGGCGGCGCTTTGGGGTGCCTAGGCTTTTATGCTGGGCGAGAACCCGGAAGAAGCCATTGTGGGGTTCTGACTCGGACTAGGCAGTCATGTTTGCTGATATCTTTGCACTGTAAATAATATGCACAATAAAACTCTGAAAGGCAAGACTGAGTGGAGCGTCTTTACTCAAGAGTAGCCGCAGGCGCCTCTGACACCCTCCAACATTTCTCCATTGAAAATGGGGACATCCTACCATACCCTCCAACATTTCTCCAATGAAAATAGGGACATCCTAAGGAAAAGTGGGATCAAATCAGAAACCAGGGTGGCTTCTGTAAATCTGGGACTATCCCTGGGAAATAGGGACACTTGGAGGGTCTGTGACTGGCAGTGGCTCTCTAGGTTTCAGAGTTCTCTCCCAGCTCTACCTAGAGATGCCAAGGATCGTGTCTGGGACCTTCTGCATAAAGAGAAGATGGTCTACCATTGACCTTTGCCCCTTCCTCAACTTAAGCTAGTTGATTTCTATGCTCTGAGTATTATTTCATTGGATATCACCGGTAGTCCAGGATCAAGGCAGCGCCTCAAGAGGCAAGCCTATACTTGGTCTTTGTTGAATATTGAAGGGGATGGGGCTCAGACGTCCCACATAAGACAGTCAAGGGACGACAGCATCTTTTCAGACTTGAGGCCAAAGCCACCACACCACACAGTTCCAAGAGAAGAAGCATCAAGCAAGTAGGTGATAGTATGTCTAAATGCAGGGCAGCATATCGTTAATGCATGCTAGCTATTTTATATTGCATGGATTTGCGTTGTTTCATTATATATAATGTATTATTGATCAGTTGTTTTCTAGTTTTTTGTGTATCAGTTTAGAAATCTACATTGAAAGGTGATGCAAATATATAAAATAATAATAATAATAATAATAATAATAATAATAATAATAATAATAATAATATGAAGCACATTCACAACCAGCTACCACTACACGAAACTCATAAATTCCTGCTATGGCTGGCCTCCCTACTTGGCACGGTCTGCATGCCATTCATTCTGTCTTCCTCTCAACCCAGGAGTCCTTTTTCGTATTCAAGCTCATTCATGAGGCTGGGTCTGTGTGATCTGCTTGCGAAAGTTTTTCTCTGACCTGTGCCCCATGCCTTTAAACAGATCACAGATAGGACCCTGTGTACAGCCATGGCTACTTGCCTGATAGTGAATTTTTGATGATGTCTCAGCCCAGATAAGGGGCAAAATCATTGGTTGCACAGAGGCAAAATCCTATATAACCACTAAGCGAATATTGACTGGGAAATCCTAAGCAATTGCACTGGCCTGATTGATGCATGCAGATTGTTTACAGCAAAGATACTGCCCCTCAGCACCCTTTAAAGGGCACTGATCTGGTTAAAATCTCATTTAATACCCACAAGTTTAGTCTGAAATTAATGGATTACTCAGCTAATCACACCAATCAATCAATTAAGGCTTCAAGCCCTAATAGGAAATGAAATTTTAATGGCCAGGGAATCTGCCTTTGGAACAAATCTGCATAGCTGCCAAGTTATCCCTTTTTTAAAGGGATTTTCCCTTATGCTGAATAGGCTTCCTCGCGAGAAAAGGGAAAACTTGGCAGCTATGCAAATCTGTGATGAAACTAGCAGTCAGACTAACAGAGATTAAGGAGAACTTTCTAATCATGGAAATTTCAGGATGCTAATTGCCTCGTGAAGAATGCTCATTAAGCTCTTTTGAGATTCGACCATTTTGAAAATAATTGAGGGAAGCTAACACATGCCATTCACTTACGAACAATGGGGGCATCCTGCAGATCCTCTCATTTGCCTCTTTTCACCTTTTTCTTCTGTTCAGCTGTTTGCTTGCCCAGCTGCTCAAATGGTGGGGAATGTATCGGACCTAATGTCTGCCAGTGCGCGGCAGGATGGGTGGGCCTCTTGTGCCAGATTCGTAAGTACTTGTTGCACTTCGGTCATAGTTATGTTTTCTGTTTGCACAATCCTCCAAACCAAGGGGAATTAATGAGATTGCTATAGGAAGATGATCACTTTCAATTCTATTGAAAGTGCTGAAGCCCTGTGACCTCTCCAAAGGTTTGTCAAAGAGGAAAACAACTACCAGACTTTTAGAAGACATTTGAAGGCAGCCCTGTTCAGGGAGGCTTTTAATGTTCAATAGATTACTGTGTTTTATTTTTCTGTTGGAAGCCGCCCAGAGTAGCTGGGGAAACCCAGCCAGATGGGCGGGGTATAAATAATAAATTATTATTATTATTATTATTATTATTATTATTATTATTTATTATTATTATTATTAGGAGACCAGGATATGATCAATAACGCTCGCACCCCTAGGCCCAAGAAAAGAAAAGAAACCCCCTGACCTATCCATATAGGTACCATGCAGACTATACAATTTATGTTTGAAGGCAGTCTCCATTAATTAAACAAAAGTGACTAAACCGCCACTAGGTCGGCCTCGGATATTTGGTTTTATCGCAGGGGTAACAAAGGCTTCGTATCCCTGTAAAGAAGGGACATGGAAATCTTGACAGCATGTCTCCTGTAAACTTTGAAAAGGCTAATAATGAGGAGAGTGGATTGATTTGACAGTGTGGGAACCATGTTCATGTCAACCCCTAGCTTCTCGAAACTATAGTTTTCCCATCTGCATATTTGGTGATGATCCCAGGGTAGGCCACAATGCAACTGGGGGGAACAGCTCACAAACACTAACATAACAATGTCATAACATTCTGCTGGATCAGGCCAATGGTCCATCTACTCCAGCATCCTGTTCTCACTGTAGCCAATCAGATGCCTATGGAAAGAATGCAAGCAGGACCCAAGCAAAAGAGCTCTCTTCCCCTATTGTGGTTTTCAGCAGCTGGTGTTTAAAAACATACTGTGTCTAACAGTGGATGCAGAGCACAGCCATCCAGAATAGCAGCCACTGGTAGCCTTATCCACCACTAACCCAAAGCATTATTTAAAGCGCAACTCATACTTTAACAGAGCAGTAGATTAATTACAGATATATGTGTAGCTGGCCAGGTAAACTCAATCCCTGGTTAAAGAGGCTGGTGCTGAAAAGTCATGTCAGCACCAGCCACACTTCAGGGTGGAGAGCATGAACTTTGAAATGTATGCAAAGTATGATTGTAAAAACAAGAAATATCTGATTTATTTCATTATACTGAATTATTTGTCCCAAATTTAATACAACCCCCCCCCCAAAAAAAGGAATCCTAAGAAAGGATTGCACTGGAATCTTCAGTCCAAGTTGTATCTTTCAATTTCTCCTCCCTCTGCTCTGCCCTTCAAATGCACACAATTAAATAGACTGTTTCTAGTATTTGTTATATCTGCAGAGCAAATGGCAACGCCTATGCACACAGACCATCATTGCTGTAGGGGGTGCAGCTTATCATATGCACATTTGCCCACAAATTTTGTTGTTTAGTCGTCTTAGTCGTGTTTGACTCTCCGTGACCCCATGAACCAGAGCATGCCTTGGAAACACTCGCTTTCTTCTCAAAGCTTCTCCTTTTTTATGTCCATGGCAAAATACTGGAGTGGTTTGCCAGTTCCTTCTCCAGGTGCCCAGAAATTAGTGCTACTAAATTCAGGAAGCTTACTCCCAAGTAAGCGTACCTGTTCTTGCAGTTTTAATGATATGACAGAAATCTTCTTGGTGGCTAAATATAAACTGGGAAAGCACATTTCTTTCATCCTCAAACACTATCTCTGTCTTTCTGCATAGAAGTCAAATTAAGTAAAACAAACTTGCAGTTTTTCATGTTGAACGGGTGGGGGTGGGGATGTAATAACATTTTCATTTCATGCATAAAGTACTTACGTGGAGGAAATAATGAGCATCTATAGGGCTCCCCACCATAATGTTTCAGTTGAAAATAAATGGCAGATTGCTAATAGCAATATCAACACTTATGGCCACCTGCTGGTTCCCCATGTTTTGATTGATTTTGCTTTAATGTTTCCTCCTGTTGTCTGACAGTATGCAGCATACACACTTAAGAGAGAGAGAGAGAGAGAGAGAGAGAGAGAGAGAGAGAGAGAGAGAGAGAGAGAGAGAGAGAGAGAGAGAAATATTATTTTGGTTCCTCTAATAATTCTGCAAAAAGTTCTAATTGCAGCAAGTTGGATTATCATACTTTCTTATTCTGAAAACTGTTTTGTCCAATATGAGATCATTCAGTTTTTTAAAAAATAGTTTTGAATAAGTGAAAGCCAACATAGGTATTTCACCTGATCATTTTACAGTGGGCACCACCAGTAAAGAGCCCCACTTTGCATCTTTTATTTATTATAAAAAAAGACTCCAAATATGGCTATATAAAATTAAGAAAACTAAAACATTGAAGAGGAAAGAAGAAACACATGTTGGTCCAAATGTTCACTAAATGGGTACACAGTGTTTAAAAATCTACAAAGACAAATTAAAAATAAAGCATTTGGGGGGGGTATGAATTATTTTTATTTAAGATTAAACAAGATGTTTTAAGAGTCTATTTTATTGTTTTTATTTATTCACTTACAGTAATAAATAACAGTAATCCTACTTTTCTTTATCCAAAGACAAAGTGAAACACACGATGAAATCAATAAAATAATCATTTTACTTATGGAAGCAGAACCTCACAACAGAGCAGTATGCTAGCAGTACAATGTATCAGGTTAAGAGGTAAATGCAGAGATGAAGCAATCAGAGGCTTTCTGAAAGAGCCAAGTTTTTGCCAAATATCTAAAAGGATAAAAGTGCTGGATTCTGATGCACCTCTTTAGAAGGTTTTCCACAGAGTGGGCACCAAGATTTCCTAATATATGTCCGCTAAGCTTCTTATGGTAAAGGCCTCAAATGTTGAACAAATTGTCCATAGGGAGATGCCTGAGGAAAAAAAGACTATCTAGTTGCTAATATATTTAGCATCTATTCCATCACCACGCTTAGACTTCTTAGTGCAACATTTACAAACAATACATGGTCCTATGGGCCACCAAGCCATGCGGACTGATTCAATGGGAGTTAAGGATTCCAGAACTTAAACCAGGAATTCCATGGTCTAAGCATGGGATTCACTGTGGTGAGACACTGAATGTGCAGTGTCTAGTAGGCTGTGTGTGAAATCAAGAGCCTTGGAGAGCCTTCTTCCTGCATAGTGACCATTGGGAGTTGTATACACATAAGCTTCTGTAACTGGCAAGCAGTATGAAGTATCTAGGTTTGCCAGGCTCGTATTCATCTTGGAAGCCTGACTTTTGAGGCTTGCCTGGACAAGTGTTCAGATTATGGAGGTGGACGTGTGGGAGCTCTTCATGTAATCCATTGATTCTTTCCAATGTCAGGTTAAGACCCTCCTCTTCTAAAATCAACAGCTACATCTTCCACTTGCTGCAGCTCACAGTTCATTTTCCAATTTCCAAAGAGGCTTTTTTAAATAAATAAAAAATGAGAGGAGTTTGGCACAGTGGTGGCTGACTTGACACTGCCATGGCTGTGTTGCCAGTAATGATTCCAGTCCCTTTGGACTGGCAAATATCACACAGGGGTCCTCATTTGGTATGCAGCTGCTGAGAGCACTCATTCGCTGTGTCTGACACTGCAAACTGCTGTATTTGGAAACATTCTAGGAATTAATTAGAAAAATGAATGAAGCTGAAATAATGGGGAAATCCTCTTCACTGACCTCCCTGTCATTTATGCTGGTTATCGTCTGTTCTAATATAATATTATTGAACACACACTAGCTTTCTCATTTGCCCTTCAGGAACAGTTTCCTTCAATTCACATGTCAAATCAGCAGCTTCATAATTTTATGAACCCTTTGCTTATCACTTTTATACTCTTGCTTCCAGATTTTCTATTCGATTTATACAAGGAAGGTAACATTCTCAACAAAGGTTGTTATTTGCATGAAAATTACTGCTCTGTTCTTTTTAGCACACAGGGAAACATTTTTATATAGCATGGTGCATTTATTGATTATAATTTCAACACAAACTTGGCTTATTAAACAGCACTCCTTGCCAAGACGATAGAGGATAATGCCTGTGTCATTGTTAGTGTTTAGTGGTTGGATGTTCCTTGTAAATGCATTTATGAAATATTCATTTAAACCCCAGCTATGTTATTATCTTCTGATTTCCATTCCAATTTTCTTCTGAAATGTTTTAACTCTCCTTGCAATAATATGTGGGGTAGAATGGGAGTGTGTTCTACTTGAGTACTGAATTATTATTATTTTTGCTAGTTATTCTTCCCTTTAACATACTGTGCCCCATTTGCTCATTTAATTTCCTCACCTCATGTGCAAGATAGTTTTTTGATATGCATTTTATAATGCAATACCTATTGTTTTATTACACATTCTAGGCAGTGGAGTTTCTCCTGGTCCGTTTTTGTGCACCCAATGTCTTACATCTTAGAATTCTATTACATTACTTCTGTAATACGATAAACAGCTCCGCTCCCTGTAAGCATATAATTCTATACAACCAGGTTGACATATACCATCTGGCATAGAGCTTCTGTATCCTTTAGAACTCTTAAATGGACTGGTGATTTATTTTCCCTGTTATTGCATCACTGCAGTGGTTCAAGTTGCACCTGTGGTCTTCTGCCTTTCTCTGAGCTCTTAAGAAACAGAAGGCTTATCGCAGGTACAAGGTATCCATCTGTGTACAAACCAGCAAATTCTAATCAGAGCTCAAGAAATGCTGTAAAGTTTATGTAGTCTATCATTCTGGGTACAAGAGTGACCATCCATATGCTGCTGGAAAATGTACAAGTCAGGTGTGGTGGGGAACAAAAATTCTATTTTTAGCAACAGTATTTTATACCGCTGATGTTCATGAACATTACTAATCTTTAAAAAAAACAAAAACATGTAGCATAATGACTAGGAGTCAACTCTATGGAGTTAGTTCCATACACCAAAGGCAGTTTGAGACTTGCATTTCTCAGGTAGAAACTTATGCTGCACGACAAGCTATGTTGGATCTGAGAGGATGTTGAAAAGCAGTTTGATAGGACACTAGGTTCAGCTGTCCAAGGAAGAAAGTAATGAAAGCTCCTACATGAGCTAAAGCAATTCTTTGGATTCCAGACAATGATCATCGCAAGATAGGTGGTGATAGCTAGCAGAGTAGGATGGATATATGGATATATGGATAAGGATAATGCCATCTTGAAGACAGGAGTGCCTGGCGTTCTCTGGTCCATGGGGTCATGAAGAGTTGGACACGACTAAACAACTAAACAACAACAATGCCATCTTGGCTAAGCAACTTACAAGGATGCGTAGGATTTTCCTCTGCGCTGCTCTTTTGGATGAGAACTGCAAATACGTCTCAGTTCTGCACCACAATGGCTTGTGTGGTTGTTCCCTGGAAGGCTCTGGTTCATGATACATTCTGGTAATGACCTCGAATTCCACTTTTCCTATCCAGTGGCACACAATGGTAGAAGTTGGTCACCTTTCAGCAGCAGCGGTTGGTTCTGATGGTGCAGGTAGGGTATCTTTGCTCACCTGCCTTCTGAGGTATCAATGCCAATTCCTGAAAGGGAGGGGGAGGAGGTGTGGGGAATATAGCTCAAATTTAGTGCTCATTTCCATGTTATTTGCTTCCAGAAAAAAGCTCACCGGCAAATCACATAGAAATTAGTGGTAAACTTGCACTGTACTGCACTATAGTTCCAGACATGGTTTTTACATTGTGTGAAAACTCAACTATAATGTGGAAATTAACAGCTAAAAAATGTTGGGGAAAGGGAATAAACTGTTGTGTGAATACAGACCCAGTAACAAATCTATAACTTTATTGTACCACACAATTTAAGAGAGAGAGGGAGACTGTATTTTGCTAGTGACTTCTGGTATCTTTGCTGCACAGACAGACAATTCAAATAACATTGTACCAAAACAACATTGGCTTTAATCAGTATAAGTTCGCTCCTAGGAAAGATTTTGTTGTTTAAAAAGAAATTACAGAAATTCCAGCTCCTGAGATCTAATTAAAATAATAACATGACATGTGTGTTCTTGGACTAGTGCCTTATGAATTGACTGTTCTCTTTTTTCTCTGCCAAAACAATGTCATAGGAGCACATACTGCTAATTAGGAGAGGGAAAAACTGGCTTGAAATCAGCAGTCCTGTTGCCTTAACTTTTATGAAGGCAGGAAACATAGCTGGGTTTTAGCGGAATACTGCTCAAACATAAGCAGGGGTCAGTCACACAAGTGATATGATGCATATCTTTAATGAACTGATATATCTTTTAGAATCATAAAATAGCTTGCCAGCATTAGAAAATAAATTATATGTCCAGACAAGCTTGAAATGGTGAACTATATTACTTATAAACACTTCATAATCCTGTTTATTTATTTTTACAAAGTGGTGATATTTCAAAAGGTTATTTATCGCATTAGACTAGATGAACTAAAGCAAACTCATTTCATCCTGTATAGAAGGTGGATTGTATGCTGCAGTGCTCTTTCCTAATCATCTGTCTATAGAATTCAGGGGATTATGCAGATAGTTTACAGATTTGTGCCAGGGGTGTAACCCAATCTAATCCATATTTGCTTGTGATCTACTATCCAAACATGGCCCATCAGCCATCAATTGTCATTTTCTTCTTGACAGAAGGGGGAGTCTGCAATTGAGGTGGGTGTGATGCAGTAATACTTGGGAGGTCATTCTAGGACTTTGGACCTTCCTGCCTCATTGCTCTAATGCAGGTCCAACTCCCAAGAGACTGTGATCTACTCCCACTATATATATATATATATATATATATATATATATATATATATATATATATATATACTGGCAGTGATCTACCCATTGGATTGACCCCAAAAAGCTCAACAACTTTGGTCAATCCAAAGACTTTTGAGCCAATGTGATTGTGAAGGACCTTGACATGGAGGTGAGCTGGTGCTTTCTGGCAACAGGGCAGGCCAATGAGGCACAGTGTTTCTGCCAGAAGAACCAAGGTGTTTCAGAGTCCCATTGAAAAAGTTCTGGAGTTAAGCACAGAATGAAGTGCTTAATCTCTACTGATACTACTAATGGAATTTAGGTGAGCCCAGTTTTTCATGGATCGCAGCTACTGTAGTTGCAGGGACATGGTTCAGATTTACAATACGGGGCCATTGTCATCATCCACATTATCTATAGTAAAGGGTTTTGAAATTCCTTTTCCATTATAAGATAATGTATTATAAACAGAAGTCATTTTTGTCAGTTCTTCAAGGTAGGTTATCTTAAAGTGCCCGTGTTATTTTGTTGGAACTGAAAAGGTCACTGGGCCCATTCACCAATGGAACTCAAACCCCATATTTACGCATTTCTTAAAGAGGGTAATTAGAGTCTTCTGCCTTTCTCTGTTAGTTCAAGATAATAGGACAAGCACAATGAGAAGCAATCATGTAACAGCTTTGGAGCAAAGAGCTCCTATTCACAGAAGTTATTGTTCTCTCTCCTTAATAAAAAGTTATAGGAACAGAATCATTAGTCACTCAGACCTTGCTACACAGTTGGCTAACTCCTGCAAAGAACTGCTCATGCAAGTAATCCACTCACGTGAACAGTGCAATGTTAGAAGAGCGAATTGTTGAGATTGCCCCTTCCTTTTAGTGAATGGGATTCTCATGTCATCAGAACAAGGGACTACAGTCTTAGAGGGGTTCAGTTTTTTTATCCACACAAACAGACCACTCTAAAGAGTTACGTACAGATTTAGTATGTTAATAGGTTCTTGGAGCCTCTTCGCAAAACTCATCCAGCCCATGGCAGTTGCTGTTCTTGGATCAGGCTGCCTGACTCTGGGCTGGTGATATGAAAACCAACATCACTGGATGAACACAGCATGGATAGGCGGCTTTTACCATCCAGTTCCAACTGCCTGAAATTTTGAAAGGTGCAATCAAGCCCCCAAATCTGATCTGCACTGAATTAGCATGTGGATGACTTCTGAGGGTTGAAAGAACTGTGAAACCGGGGGGGGGGGGGAGAGAGAGAGAGACCAACTTCACAACTGAATTTTGATTTTTAGGCAAAAGGAAATCTAATGCAAAATCTGATGTAACTGAATAGTTTAATATCATTGTTGATGTTTAAATAGAAATTATACTTACAAGTTGTTTTGTTGCAGCTGCTTGTGAGCCGAAATGCCAGTTTGGAGGGAGATGTGTCAAGCCAAATGTTTGTGCCTGTAGAAGTGGGCATGGTGGTTCAAACTGTGGACAGAAGGTACAGTAGTATTTCTGCAATGTTGATCCCCTATTCATAACGTGGACAGAAGGTACAGTAGTATTTCTGCAATGTTGATCCCCTATTCATAACATGGGGAAAGAACTATTGCAGAATGAACAAAACATTTTGGGTGGTATGCAACATTGTAGTTCCATTAGCATGAGGATGGATGTGTGTGCAATGGCACACATACCCCAGGCTCCACAGATCTGCTGTGAAGGGTTTGGGGAAACTCTGGAACAGATTTAGGGTGTGCACAGGGAGGGGAGAGGGAGGGGCCATTCCACTGTTCCGCCAGATGTCTTTGCACTGGCAGAACTACTTCTCTGGATACTGCCCTTCATGTTTCCCTACATGTTTTTTCTTCTTAATATTTTTTTTATTTTAACCAGTCAGGCTTTGTGTGCCTTTTTCAATAACATGAAATCTCCTGAATCCAACTTGACTATACGTTCAGCATCAGGGCAGAGAATCATAGTGTTTTCTACTATGTTTGGATAATGTAGTACGATACACTATGACAGCCTTTTCACATTCAATATTCTGGAAGTGAAGTCACATCTTTAAACTCAGAATTACAGTTATTGATGCATTTCATTGACAGTGACATTCTCCCAGGAAAATAAAACTTCTATATTGACAGACTGCACAAAAACTATTTAAACTGGTCAACTGTAGCCAGCGGGGAAAATATACCCTGCATTTTCTGAAGTGCTCTATTTTATATCCTATTTTGACACCCTAGATTTCAGTGAGATAAACTGAAGCGATTGATTGTCTGTGTGTGTTTAAATTCAAAAGTTTTTTTATATAGCTTTTTTCATGGTACAGTGAGAACTGACCTTTCTGTTATATCAAAACCAAAATTATCAGGTTTGTTTTCGAAACCATTCCTATGATTGCAAATGTGCAGTATGAGATCTGTCAGTTCACAAATGAAGTGGAACTGTGCTGTACTTTGTATAAAATATCAAATCAAATGCTGAGCATCCATTTTTCCTATCAGTGAACCATTGCACAGTAAATAGAATTTGGAGAAGCTTTAGCAGAAGCTTTAGAATATGAGAAATGCCATGCTACTGGGTCACTGCAGTGGTCACTAGCTCAGTTTATCTTCTCATCAAAAGAAGTCAGTTCCAGAAAGAAGATTACAGCCCATTCCTAAGCATAGCTTACTTTGAACAAAGTCCAGCTGAATTTCAGTGAGATTATCTTCCTAGTAAGCATTGGCATCTAAAACGAAAAGTAAAAATAACAGCAGGTATTATAATCCATCTAAATCCTAATATTAATGCTAGCTTCTGACCATTCGGGATTTAGCAGTTTGTCACATACACAAAAACTATGTGTTCAATGCCCTGATCAGACATGTTATTCCCAAGTGTGAGAGAGGGCATTGGTGAAGCCACACTTTCAACATGGCTGTCTGCAAGGAGGGCCTTTTTGCTTACAAATGTATATGTGAAAGCTTCCATCTGACCTGGAACCCTTGTATGTAACTATAATGTTCAAAGGCTTCCTCCCTGCAGACATTCACACTGTATCTGAATATGCTAGAAGGAGGGGCTAATTGGTATAACACCAGTTCCCAGCTCATGTGTTGGATAAATTTGTGAGGAAACAAAATTCAGCACCTTGGTCATGCACTTTTGAGACAAGGAGCAAGTAGGTAACATATATCTTTGAATTGTTCAATGCTTTCTAAATCCAGCTGCAATTAGATGCAATTTATATTCACATAGAAACTACATTGAACTTGATGATTTCTCAGTAAACCTGCTTAAGATCATGCTCCTAAAATGCTCTTTGAAAGCAATGGGCCTTAAGTGATCAGTAACTTGTTCTTTGCTTTGATGACATTTAGTCATAACTCATTTTATCTGTATGGGAGCCATTGTTTATACAGTTCTTGCAACAATAAAAAACTATTAGGTTCAAGAAAGACTACACAAATAGAGGTCTGTCTTTATGTTGTGTTATGTTTTCTTATAAGTCTCAGGAAAAAAAACATCTAGATGTGATAGGGAAAGCAAGCAAGTTCTCTTTAAAGCAAGATTTTGACTGAGCTTCCCTGGAATTCTCCCTGGCTTCTGAAAAGATTGATTCTTTGAAACACCCCTTCAACCTGGGTCAGAAAGCAGAGCCAAAAGTCTAGACAGGGGTGGGGAACCTGTGGCCCTTCAGTTGTTGTTAAACTACAACTCCTAAAACCATTGGCCATTGGCAAACCAACCACATTTCTGATCTAATTTATCTCCTTTATGTACCAACACTACCTAGTCAGCGTCCTCTCAGAACTTGATTTTAGTACGTCGTTGTCTAACTTTTCTTTTCTCTTTGTCTCTCTTCTCTTGATATCTTTTAGCAAGGGACATGGTCCATTACAAGTTGAGTGTGAGGAATTTCATGTTACTGAAGTCCCCACAGCCAAGCCTTGTGATCAGGTTAGGGATGTGCCTGGCAGTGGAACAGAAGAGCCCATGGAAAACATCAAGACTCTTCCCAACTCTCTCCCACCATCAAATGGCAGGGATGATCACAGCCTGCCTTTATCTAGGCCAGGCATCCCTAAACTGCGGCCCTCCAGATGTTTTGGCCTATAACTCCCATGATCCCTAGCTAACAGGACCAGTGGTCGGGGAAGATGGGAATTGTAGTCCAAAACATCTGGAGGGCCGAAGTCTGGGGATGCCTGATCTAGGCCTTTCCTTCCAGGCTGTAAACTCAGCACGGCAGTGGAGTGCCTGGCAATAGTGTAACCGTGAGCTCTTGTCTCCTCTCTTAGCCTCCTTCCCTAAGGAGGCAGTATTTTTAAATGACATGGGACCATGTGGCCTTGGTGCACAGCCTGGGATGGTGGAGAGCCTAGCATGAGACTCAGCATGACACCATCTTAGTAGAGTATGTCAATTTTCTCAATCCTCATAATGCCTGTCCACCACCCAAGGTAAGGTTTCTTTGTTTTTGTTTCTGTAGATGAGAATTTGACCCTAAGAATATATGTTTCCCTTTCCTCAATGAAGAGAGACTCACCCAGAATTTGACTTGATTCAATTGCTCCATGTCATTAAGGAGGTAGAAAATGTGAAACCTGCCAGAGTAGAAAATGTTTCATATACCACTGGTGAAATTCCTGCTTGTTGTTAATTGATGGCATGGAACAATTTCATATTTAGTTTGAGGGGGATATTGCCAGAAGTCTATTTGTGAGAGATAGTTAAAGAGTCATGGAGATGCTCTAGCCTTCTGCTTTTGTTCAATTTAAGTTGGTTGAAGTTAAAGCTGCTGCATTGGTATTGTTCATTCCTTTGCAGTTTTTGGATTGAATGGGGTGCAGATGTTCAACTCCTTCAATCTGGATTAGAAAAGCAGAGAGACGCCCCCCCCCCCCCACAATGGGAAATAGCCAATCTAGAGTTTTGGCCCTGGCTTCTGTCCCAAGAGGGAGGAAATTTCCCAAAGGATTTATAATGGCCTCCAGAAAGCAGAGCTGAATGGGAATTCGTGGCAAGAACTGTTCTTTTTACACTGAATTGGCTGAAGGACAAGGGCATGTGTAATTGCATCTTGGCACCTAAGTGAATCCCTGTCCCTCTTCTCATTTTAGCCTAGAAAGGGAAAAGTAATCACTGGATAGACAGGTTAGAAGATTGACTTCCTTCGCCTGAAACAAACCTTTCATTGTCCGGTTAGTAGCACTAAAACATACACACACACACACACACACACACACACACAAACACAAACACAGTGTTTAGGTCTTTGCCAAATACTGGCTAATAAACTACGGGAGACAAGGATGATGAAAAAAAGTAGTTGACATTTTAATGAGAAGCTACCTAATCCCCAAATTATATGTAAACTGGAAGGCAACTGTTCTTCAACATTTTCACTTATCTGAAAAGTGCAATGCAGCTCTCTAACTGAATAATGTTTTTAGGGAAAGTGTGCATAAAAATGTACATATTAGTGAATATAACACAAAAATGCAATATGACTTATGAAATGTGTGTATTAGAGAAATACACACTAACATGATGATGGTGTGTTAAACTGAACCAAAGACTAGAAAAATGAGAAGCTGAGAAATACCAGAATGGACATCTTCATCCATCCTAGAGAGAGAAGGATGGCTTTTGCTCATGAAAGTAGGAAAAAACGCTAACAAACAAGCTAAGAACATAGCTGTTTTGTGGGTAATAATACTGTTTTTGCAGTCATTAGCAAAAAGTCAGATGGAATACAGAAATTTAATCAAACACAACTGATTTACAGAGTGTTTCTACCTGGAAGCTTTCTTGAAATTTGCAGCACTTTGCAGCTGAAAGTAGACATTCTACAAAGCCATGCATGAGC